>NW_022681471.1:44916867-45516867 GCF_009764315.1 Trachypithecus francoisi
TAAAAATGATAGGGTGGAACCTTGGGGAATTGGAGGGAAGGGTGGAGGGGGTGGGGATAAAAGAGTACACACTGGGTGACAGCTATAATGCTCGGGTGATGGGTACACCAAAATCTAGAAATCACCACTGAAGAACTTATCCGTGTAACCAAACACCACCTGTTCCCTAAAAAATTTGAAATAAAAATTAAATTAATAACCTAAAAGAGTGTAATGGATTGTTTGTAAACAAAAGAAAGGATAAATGCTTGAGAGGATGGATACCCCATTCCCCATGATATGATTATTTCACGTTGCATGCCTGTCTCAAAACATATCATGTACCCCATAAATATATACAACTACTATGTACACATACAAATTAAAAACAAAACACGAATAAAGGCAAAAAAACAAAAGAAGAGCAAACAACCCAAAGCAAGTGGAAGGAAATACATAGAGGATAGAAAACAATAGAGAAAATCAATGAAACTAAAAGTTGGTGCTTTGAACAGATAATACAATTGACAAAACTTTAGCTGGAAAGATCAAACAAAAAAGAGAATATTCAAATTACCAAAATCAGGAATGAAAGAAAGAATATCACTACTGACCATACAGTATGGAATTGATTATAAGGGAATATGAATAAGGGTATATCAACTGGATAACCTAAATGGGATGGAAAATCTTAGAAATATACAACTAGGATGGGTGCAGTGGCTCACGCCTGTAATCCCAGCACTTTGGGAGGCCGAGGTAGGTGGATTGAAATTCTGATCACTTGAGATCAGAAGTTCAGATCGAAGTTCAAGACCAGCCAACCAACATGGTGAAACCTTGCTCTATTAAATACAAAAAAATTAGGTGGGCATGGTGGCACATACTTGTAATCCCAGCTACTTGGGAGGCTGAAGCAGGAGAATAGTTTGAACCTGGGAGGTGGAGGTTGCAGTGAGCCAAGATTGTACGATTGCACTGCAGCCTGGGCAGGGCAACAAGAGCAAAAACACCATAAAAAGAAAGGAAGGAAGGAAGGAAGGAAGGAAAGAATTTGCCAAAACTGATTCAAGAAGACCAGAAAATATGAATAGACAGTAACAGGAAAAGAAATGGAGTTAGGAATTAAAAATCCTCCCTTACCCCCAAAAAAAGTGCAGGCCCCGGTGATTCACTAGTGGATTCTACCAAATGCTGAAAAAAAGCACTTATACCAACCTTTCACAAACCTTCCAAAAATCAAAAGAGGAGAGAACACTTCTTAACTCATTGTATGAGGCCAGTACTACCTTCATACCAATACCAGACAAAGATGTCACAAGAAAACTACAGACCAATGTCTTTCATGAATACAGACAAAATCCCTCAACAAAATACCAGCAAACTGAATTCAGCAACATCTAAAAAGAATTATACACCACGACCCAGAGGTGTATAAATACTAACAAACTGAATCCAGCAACATATAAAAAGAATTATACACCATGACCAAGTGGGATTTATTACAGTAATTCAAGGTTGCTTTAACATCCAAAAATCAATGTAATACACCATGTTAATAGACCAGAGGACAAAAACTACATGATCATCTCAATAGATGCACAAAAACATAAATAAAAACATAAATCTAACACCCTTTCATGATAAAACACTCAATAAACTAGGAATAAAAGGGAGCTTCCTCAATATGATAAAGGTTTTCTATAAAAAACTCACAGCTAACGTCATACTTGATTCGAATGAAAGGATAATAAAAGCTTAGATCAGGAAGAAGACCGGAATGTCTGTTCTCACCATTTCTTTCTTTTCTTCCTTCCTCCTTCCTTCTTCCTTCCTTCCTTCCTTTCTTTCCTTTCTTCTTTTCTCTCTCTCTCTCTCTCTCTCTTTCTGTCTTTCTAAGTCTGGGGTCTGTCCAGATGTTTTCACCACTTCTATCCAACACTGTACTGACTGAAAGTTCTAGCTGGGACAATTATGAATTAAGATGAAATATAAGACATTCAGATTGGAAAGGAAAAAGTAAAATTATCTCTTGCAGGATACAAGCTCAATGTACAGAAAATCAATTTTTTTTTTTTTTGAGATGGAGTCTTGCTGCGTCGCCAGGCTGGAGTGCAGTGGCGCGATCTCGGCTCACTGCAACCTCCCCCTCCTGGGTTCAAGAGATTCCCCTGCCTCAGCCTCCTGAGTAGCTGGGACTATAGGCATGCACCACCACATCCAGCTAATTTTTTGTATTTTTAGTAGAGACAGGGTTTCACCATATTGGCCAGGCAAGTCTTGAACTCCTGACCTCAAGTGATCCGCCTGCCTTGGCCTCCCAAAGTGCTGGGATTACAGGCGTGAGCCACCGTGCCCAGCTAGCAATGAACAACCTGAAAATAAAATCAGGAAGCCCTTCTATTTACAAATAACATAAAAAAGAACAAATAGTTATGAATATACTTTTTTTATTATTTAAACCTTATTTTACTTAATAATTTGTCTTTTTAAAATTTGACTTTGTCTTTATTATTTAACTAGTTATAAATTTAAAAAAAGAGGACAGGGCGGGGTCAAGATGGCTGACTAGAAATAGCGGCGATCAAGTTTCCCATAGAAAAGAACCATAATAAGCATATGAATCCTTTACCGGCAACCAACATATCCAGGTTTCTCATCAGAACTGACTAGGAGGTTGGCATGATCCAGGAGAGGAAGGAAGAACAATGTGGTGAGGTGGCCCAACTGAGAGTCACACAAGGCAAGGGAGCCCCCATCCCCCAGCCGAGGGAGCGACATCTCTAGGAGCAGGAGTGAACCGGATGAGTAGGGCCTGATGTGAACCCCTAGCAAATAGCAGCAGCCCTACAGAAGAGGGACCTGACCATTGAAAGAAAAACAAACAGAAAGCAACAACAGCATCATCAACAACAAAAGCTCCCACAAAAACCCCATCCAAGGGTCTTCGAGGTTTCAAAGATTGAAACTACACAAACTCATGAAAAGAAGGAAAAAATCACTGAGAAAAAACACTGACAACTCAAAACGCCAGAGTGCCTCTTCTCCAAATAATCGCAAAATCTCTCCAGCAAAGGCACAGAACTGGATGGAGGATGATAAGAACGAATTGACAGAAGTAGGCTCGGAAGATAGGTAATACAAAACTATGCTGAGCTAAAGGACGATGTTCTAAACCAATGCAAAGAAGCTAAGAACCTTGATAAAAGGTTAGAGGAGCTGCTAACTAGAATCAGTTTAAAGAGGAACATAAATGACCTGAAGGAGCTGAAAAGCACAGCACAAGAACTCATGAAGCATACACAAGTATCAATAGCTGAATCGACCAAGCGGAAGAAAGGATATTAGAGTTTGAAGACCACCTTGCTGAAATAAGGTATGGAGACAAGACTAGAGAAAAAAGAATGAAAAGGAATGAACAAAGCCTCCAAGAAATGTGGGACTCTGTAAAAAGACCAAACCTACGATTGATTGGAGTACTGGAAGGAGACAGGGAGAATGGAAACAAGCTGAAAAACACACTTTTGGATATTATCCAGGAGAACTTCCGCAACATAGCAAGACAGACCAACATGTAAATTCAGGAAATACAGAGAACACCACTAAGATACTCCACGAGAAGATCAACTGCAAGGCTGGGTGCAGTGGCTCACGCCTGTAATCCCAGCACTTTAGGAGGCTGAGGCAGGCAGATCACCTATGGTTGGGAGTTTGAGACCAACTGGACCAACACGGAGAAACTCCATCTCTACTAAAAATACAAAATTAGCCTGGTGTAGTGGTGCATGCCTGTAATCCCAGCTACTCAGGAGGCTGAGGCAGGAGAAACACTTGAACCTGGGAGACGGAGGTTGTGGTGAGCTGACATCGCGCCATTGCACTCCAGCCTGGGCAATAAGAGCAAAACTCCGTCTCAAAAAGAGAAAAAAAGAAGAAGAAGAAGATCAACCACAAGACACATACCATCAGATTCTCCGATTCTCCAAGGTCGAAATGAAGGAAAAACGTTAAGGGCAGCCAGAAAGAAAGGCCAGGTCACTTACAAAGGAAAGCCAATCAGACTAACAGCAGACCTCTTAGCAGAAACTCTAAAGCTGGAAGAGACTGGGGCCAGCCTGGGCGAGGTGGCTCACGCCTGTAATCCCAGCACTTTGGGAGGCCGAGTGGGTGGATCACTTGAGGCCAGGGGTTCAAGACCAGCCTGGCCAACATGGTGAAACCCTCTCTCTACTAAAAATACAAAAACTAGCCGAGTGTGGTGGCATGTGCCTGTACTCCCAGCTACTCTGGAGGTTGAGACAGGAGAATCGCTTGAACCCTGGAGGCAGAGGTAGCAGTGAGCCAAGACTGAGCCACTGCACTCCAGCCTGGGCGATGGAATGAGACCATGTCTAAAAAAATATTGAGGGCCAATATTCAACATTTTTAAAGAAAAGAATTTTCAGCCCAGAATTTCATAACCAGACAAACTAAGCTTCATAAGTGAAGGTGAAATAAAACACTTTCCAGACAAGCAAACGCTGAGGGATTTTGTCACCAACAGGCCTGCCTTACAAGAGCTCCTGAAAGAAGCACTAAATATGGAAAGGAAAAACTGGTACCAGCCACTGTAGAAACATACCAAAATATAAAGACCAATGACATTATGAAGAAACTGCATCACCTAGTGTCCAACATAACCAGATAGCATCATGATGACAGGATCAAATTCACACATAAGAATACTAACCTTAAATACAAATGAGCTACATGCCCCACTTAAAAGACACAGACTGGCAAATTGGATAGAGTCAAGACCCATGGGTGTGCTGTATTCAGTAGACCCATCTCATGTGCAAAGACACACATAGGTTCAGAATAAAGGGAAGGAGGAAAATTTACCAAGCAAATGAAAAAAAAAAAAAAAAAAAGCAGGAGTTGTAATCCTAGTCTCTGACAAAACAGACTTTAAAACAACAAACATCAAAAAAGACAAAGAAGGGCATTACATAATGGTAAAGGGAACAATTCAACAAGAAGAGCTAACTATCCTAAATATATATGCACCCAATACAGGACCACCCAGATTCATAAAGCAAGTCCTTAGAGACCTACAGAGAGACTTAGACTCCCACACAATATTAGTGGGAGACTTTAACACCCCATTGTCAATATTAGACAGATCAAAGAGACAGAAAATTCACAAGGATATTCAGGACTTGAACTCAGCTCTGGATCAAGTGGACCTAATAGACATCTACAGAACTCTCCACCCCAAATCAAGAGAATATATATTCTTCTCAGTGCCACGTGGCACTTATTCTAAAATTGACCACATAATTGGAAGTAAAACACTCCTCAGCAAATGCAGAAGAACTGAAATCATACAGTCTCACAGATCACAGTGCAATCAAATTAGAATAAGGATTAAGAACTCACTCAAAACTGCGCAATTACATGGAATTGAATAACCTGCTCCTGAATGACTCCCGGGTAAATAATGAAATTAAGGCAGAAATCAAGAAGTTCTTTGAAACCAAGGAGAACAAAGAGACAATGTACCAGAATCTCTGGGACACAGCTAAAGCAATGTTAAGAGGGAAATTTATAGCATTAATTGCCTACATTTAGCTAGAAAGATCTAAAATCCACACCCTAACATCACAATTAAAAGAGCTAAAGAGGCAAGAGCAAACTAATCCAAAGGCTAGAAGAAGACAAGAAATAACTAAGATCAGAGCAGAATTGAAGGATATAGAAACACGAAAAACACTCCAAAAAAAAAAACAAAAAATCAATGAATCCAGGATGTGGTTTTTTGAAAAAATTAACAAAATAGATAGACCGCTAGCTAGACTAATAAAGAAGAAAACAGAGAAGAATCAAATGGACACAATAACAAATGACACAGTGGATATCACTACAGACCCCACAGAAATACAGACTACCATCAGAGAATACTATAAACACCTCTATGCAAATAAATTAGAAAATCTAGAAGAAATGGATAAATTCCTGGACACATATACCCTCCCAAGACTAGACCAGGAAGAAGTTGAATCCCTGAATAGACCAATAACAAGTTATGAAATTGAGGCAGTAATTAATAGCCTACCAACCAAAAAAAAAAAAAAAAAAAAGCCCAGGACCACATGGATTCACAGCCAAATTCTACCAGAGGTACAAAGAGGAGCTGGTACCATTCCTTCTGAAACTATTCCAAAAAATTGAAAAGGAGGGACTCCTCCCTAACTCATTTTATGAAGCCAGCATCATCCTGATACTCAACTCAGGAAGAGACACAACAAAAAAAACAAAACTTCAGGCTAATATCTCAGATGAACTTCAATGAAAAAATCCTCAATAAAATACTGGCAAACCGAATCCAGCAGCACATCGAAAAAGTAATCCACCACAATTAAGTTGGCTTCATCTCTGGGATGCAAGGCTGGTTCAACATATGCAAATCAATAAATGTAACCCATCACATAAACAGAACCAAAGACAAAAAAAACCACATGATTGTCTCAACTGATGCAGAAAAGGCCTTCAATAAAATTCAACATCCCTTCATGTTAAAAAATCTCAACAAACTAGTTATTGATGGAACATATCTCAAAATAATAAGACCTATTTATGACAAACTCACAGCCAATATCATATTGAATGGGCAAAAGGTGGAAGCATTCCCTTTGAAAACCAGTACAAGACAAGGATGTCCTCTCTCACCACTCCTATTCAACATAGTATTGGAAGTTCTGGCCAGGGCAATCAGGCAAGAGAAAGAAATAAAGGTATTCAAATAGGAAGAGAGGAAGTCAAATTGTCCCTGTTTGCAGATGACATAATTTTATATTTAGAAAACCCCATCATCTCAGCCCAAAAACTCCTTTTTTTTTTTTTTTTTTTGAGGCAGAGTCTCGCTCTGTCACCCGGGCTGGAGTGCAGTGGCCGGATCTCAGCTCACTGCAAGCTCCGCCTCCCGGGTTTATGCCAATTCTGCCGCAGCCTCCCGAGTAGCTGGGACTACAGGCGCCCACCACCTCGCCCGGCTAGTTTTTTTTTTGTATTTTTAGTAGAGACGGGGTTTCACCATGTTAGTCAGGATGGTCTCGATCTCCTGACCTCGTGATCCGCCGTCTCGGCCTCCCAAAGTGCTGGGATTACAGGCTTGAGCCACCGCGCCCGGCCCAAAAACTCCTTAAACCGATAAACAACTTCAGCGAAGTCTCAGGATACAAAATCAATGTGCAAAAATCACAAGCATTACTTTATACCAACAATAGACAAGCAGAGAGCCAAATCGTGAATGAACTCCCATTCACAATCACTACTAAGAGAATAAAATACCTAGGAATACAGCTAACAAGGGATGTGAAGGGCCCTGTTAAGGAGAACTACAAACCACTGCTCAAGGAAATAAGAGAGGATACAAGCAAATGCAAAAACATTCCATCCTCACGGACAGGAAGAATCAATATTGTGAAGATGGCCATACTGCTCAAACTAATTTATAGATTCAATGCTATTCCCATCAAACTACCATTTTTTTTTTTTTTTTTTTTTTCAGCTGGAGTCTCGCTCTGTTGCCCGGGCTGGAGTGCAGTGGCGCGACCTCAGCTCACTGCAAGCTCCACCCCCTGGGTTCCTGCCATTCTCCTGCCTCAGCCTCCCAAGTAGCTGGGACCACAGGCACCGCCACCTCGCCCGGCTAGTTTTTTTTGTATTTTTAGTAGAGACGGGGTTTCACTGTGTTAGCCAGGATGGTCTCGAACTCCTGACCTCGTGATCTGCCCGTCTCGGCCTCCCAAAGTGCTGGGATTACAGGCTTAAGCCACCGTGCCCGGCCCAAACTACCACTGATGTTCTTCACTAAATTAGAAAAAGCTACTTTAAATTTCATATGGAATCATCAAAGACCCTGTATAACCAAGACAATCCTAAGCAAAAAGAACAACGCTGGAGGCATCATGCTACCTGACCTCAAACTATACTACAAGGCTACAGTAACCAAAACAGCATGGTACTGGTACCAAAACAGACATATAGACCAGTGGAACAGAACAGAGACTTCAGAAATAACACCACACATCTACAACCATCTTATCTTCATTGAACCTGATAAAAACAAGCAATGGGGAAAGGATCTCCTATTCAATACATGGTGCTGGTAAAACTGGCTAGCCATATGCAGAAAACTGAAACTAGACCCCTTCCTTACACCTAATACAAAAATTAACTCAAGATGGATTAAATACTTAAATGTAAAACCCCAAATTATAAAAACTGTAGAAGAAAACCTAGGCAATACCATTTAGGACACAGGCATGGGCAAAGACTTCATGACAAAAATGCCAAAAGCAATTATGACAAAAGTCACAATAGACAAATGGGATCTAATTAAATAAAGAGCCTCTGCACAGCAAAAGAAACTATCAGCAGAGTGAACAGGCAACCTACAGAATGAGAGAAAATTTTTGCAATCTATCCATCTGACAAAGGTCTAATATCCAGAATTTACAAGGAACTTAAAGAAATTTACAAGAAAAAAAAACAAACAATCCCATAAAAAAGTGGGCAAAAAATATGAGCAGTCACTTCTCAAAATAAGACATTTACACAGCCAACAAATGAAAAAACTGCTCAACAATCAAAAAAACAAAAAACAAAAAACAGGGCCAGGCATGGTGGCTCATGCCTGTAATCCCAGCACTTTGGGAGGCCAAAGCAGGCGGATCACCTGAGGTCAGGAGTTCGAGACCAGCCTGGCCAACATGGTGAAACCCCATCTCTACTAAAAATACAAAACTTAGCCAGGCATGGTGGCAGGCGCCTGTAGTTCCAGCTACTCGGGAGGCTGAGGCAGGAGAATTGCTTGAACTCAGGAGGTGGAGGTTGCAGTGAGCCGAGATCATGCCACTGTGCTCCAGCCTGGGCAACAGAGTGAGACTCTGTCTCAAAAAAAAAAAGAAAAGAAAAAAAATGCTCAGCATCATTGATCATTAGAGAAATGCAAATCAAAGCCGCAATAAGATACCATCTCATGCCAGTCAGAATGGCGATTATTAAAAAGTCAGGAAACAATAGATGCTAGTGAGGCTGTGGAGAAATAGGAACGTTTTTACACTATTGGTGGAAATGTAAATTAGTTCAAACATTGTGGAAGACAGTACGGTGATTCCTCAAGAATCTAGAACCAGAAATACTATTTGACTCAGCAATCCCATTACTGGGCATATACCCAAAGGAATATAAATCATTCTACTATAAAGTCACATGCACACGTATGTTTATTGCAGCACTATTTACAATAGCAAAGTCATAGAACTAACCCAAATGCCCATCAATGATAAACTGGATAATGAAAATGTGGTACATATACACCATGGAATACTATGCATCCATAAAAAGAAATCAGATCATGTCCTTTGCAGGGACATGGATGAAGCTGGAAGCCATCATCTTTAGCAAACTAACAGAGGAACAGAAAACCAAACATCACAAGTTTTTACTCATAAATGGGAGTTGAACAATGACAACATAGGTCACAGGGAGGGTAATAGCACACATCAGGGCCTGTTGGGGGTGGGGGACGAGGGGAGGGAACTTAGAGGACAGGTGAATAGGAGCAGCAAACCACCATGGCACATGTATACCTATGTAGCAAACCTGCACGTTCTGCACATGTATCCCACAACTTAAAGTAAAAAGAAAAAAAAGAAAAAGAAAAAGAAAAAGAAAAAGAAAAGAGAAAAAGAAAAAAAAAACAAGAGGTGCAAAATTTGTACACTGAAAACTATACAACATTGATGAAGGAAATTAAAGGAGATTTAAATAATTGGAATATATTCTCTGCTCATGGATTGGAAGGCTCAATCAATATTGTCATAATGATAGTACTTTCCAAATTGATCTATAGATTCAACATAGTCTCTATTAAAATCTCAGCTGACTTTATCAAAATCGACAGCTAATTCATGAATATAGAATCACAAGAGACCCAGAATAACCAAAACAGTCTTGAAAAAGAAGTACAAAGTAGGATGACTCACACTTTCTGATTTTGAAATTCACTACAAAGCCATAGTAATCAAGACTGTAAAGTGGTGGCGTAAGGATAGACGTATAGATCAAGGCAGTAGAATTGAGAGTTCGCAAATAATCCCTCACATTTATGGTGAAATAGCTCAATTTAAAAATGGACAGATGATTTGAATAGATATTTCACCAAAGAAGATATACAAGTGGCCAATAAGCCCATGAAAAGATGTTCAACATCATTAGCCATCAGGAAACTGTAAATCATAAGCATAATGAGCTACCACTTCACACACAATATGACAGACATATTAATAAGTAAAAAGATGGCCAGATGCGGTGGCTCATGCCTATAATCCCAGCACTTTGGGAGATCAAGGCGGGTGGGTCACTTGAGGTCAGCAGTTCAAAGCCAGCCTGGCCAACATGGCAAAACTCCATCTCTACTAAAAATACAAAAAATTAGCCAGCTGTGGTGGCACATGCCTGTAGTCCCAGCTACTCAGAAGGCTGAGGAAGGAGAAT
Source organism: Trachypithecus francoisi (assembly GCF_009764315.1). Classification (NCBI taxonomy): domain Eukaryota; kingdom Metazoa; phylum Chordata; class Mammalia; order Primates; family Cercopithecidae; genus Trachypithecus; species Trachypithecus francoisi. The sequence continues at coordinate 44,927,389 of NW_022681471.1, forward strand.
TGCTTGAACCCAGGAGGCAGAGGTCACAGTGAGCTGAGATGGTGCACATTCACTCCATTCTGGGTGATGGAGTGAGATTCTGTGTCCGAGAAAAAAAAAAAAAAAAAAAAGATGGACAATAACAAGTGTTGATGAAGATATGGTTAAAATTTAACCCTCCAGTATTGCTGATGAGAGTGTAAAATGGTACAGTCACTTTAAAAAACAACTGGGCAGTTCCTCTAAAAGTTAAACATGGAGTTACCATTTGACCAGTAATTCCACTCCTAGGTATATACTGGAGAGAAAGGAAAACATATGTCCCCATAAAAACTGTCCCCATATAAACATGAATGTTTATAACAACATTATTGATAATAGTCAAAAGGTGGGAAAAAAACAAATGTCTATCGACTGATGAATGGATAAAGAAATGTGGTATATCCATACAATAGAATGTAATTCATCAATAAAGAGGAACGAAGTACTGGTGCATGCTGCAACATTAATGACCCACGAAAACATGCTAGGTAAAAAAAGCAAATGACAAAAGACCATATATTTTATTATTCCATTTACACAAAATGTACAGCATAGGCAAACCTATAGACGAAAAGTAGACCAATGGTTGCTTAGGGCTGGGTAGTGATTAGGAGGGAAATAGGGAGCGACCGCTAATGGGTACAGATTTTGTTTTGGGAGAGGCAAAAAATGTTCTAAAATTAGATTGTGATAATGGCTGTATAACCCTGTGAATATATTAAGTATATTAAAAAAATTGTATTGTGCACTTCAAATGGGTGAATTTTATGGCTTCAAAATTATATCTAAACAAAGCTGTTAATTTTTTTAAAGCACAGCTCTGGGCACATGATGAACTCTCAATCTTTAAAAAAAAAAAGAGCAAAAGGCTGGGGGTGGTGGCTCATGCCTATAATCCCAGCACTTTGGGAGGCCGAGGCGGGTGGATCACCTGAGGTCAGGAGTTTGAGACCAGCCTGGTCAACATGGTGAAACTCCGTCTCTACTAAAAATATCAAAAAATTAGCTGGGTGTGGTGGCAGCTGCCTGTAATCCCAGCTACTCAGGAGGCTGAGGCAGGAGAATAGCTTGAACCCAGGAGGCGGAGGTTGCAAGGAGCCAAGATCATGCCACTGCACTCCAGCCTGGGCAACAAGAGCAAGACTCTGTCTCAACAAACAAACAAACAAACAAACAAACAAACAAACAAAGCAAAAAAGGGTACTCTGTATTGTGAAGGGACTTTATGTGGTTTATCGCACACAATCCTGTCAAATTCCTCATGAAGCAGGTAATAGTATTATCCTCATTTTACATATGAGGAAACTGAGACAAAGTTTCTGGCATTTAGTTATGATCACATAGCTAAGATATGGCAAAACAGGGACTGGAACCCAAGTCTCCGTGACTTCAGATCTCAGGCTCTTGCAATTTCCCATAGACCATGTTGCCGCTTTAAAGATAGAATCAATGAGTGGGGTTGGTTCGAGCCTTATTGGGCTTTATTGTATCTCAGGAACTCTGGGTCAGTTGGGGGAATATTATGTAATTACCCTCCATCCAGGCCTCTGAGACTTAGGGTATAAGTGCTCCAGAGGAGCAATCAGCCAGGAGTATGAACTATAAGTTCATGATGTCTCTCTACATCAAGACTTTGTCCACAGGTCCTGGGGATGTACCAGGTGCTAACTACCTATAAGACAGCTGAGCAATCAGGATAGCCAGCCTGGCAATAAGCTGCCATCAAAGGTGGCTCCAAGTGGCATACCCAATAAGCAGATAGTGACTCCTCTCAAGCAGAGGCTGGATTCTAAGGATGGCTTCCCTCCCTGCAAGATGGAAACATCTGTAAGCATAGACTGTCAAGACCAGGTAATGCCCTGTCCACCACTTGGTACTATGACTTCCAGATCAGAAGAAAAAATGTGCCTGGAGAATCCCAAATCTCCTCCTGGCAGAAGATTAGAAGTGCCAGTAATGCCAGGTGCAGCTGGCTGATGGTTCAGGACAGTATGCCTCCCAGATTGCAAATATGTTGTAAATTGCTCATCAGCTTTCCCCAAGGGGGTTGCCCTAGTCTATCTCTCTGTACTCAGTCACTCAGAAGACTCACTAGAAAAAAAAATGCTTGCAAAGAATAGGACGGTGATTCAACTGGAGTTATGTTTGAAAATATATGCAGCTTGGAATACTATGCAGCCATAAAAAAGGATGAGTTCACGTCCTTTGTAGGGACATGGATGCAGCTGGAAATCATCAGTCTCAGCCAACTATCGCAAGAACAGAAAACCAAACACCACATGTTCTCACTCATAGGTGGGAATTGAACAATGAGAACACTTGGGTACAGGAAGGGGAGCATCACACACTGGGGCCTGTTGTGGGATAGGGGGAGGGGGAGGGACAGCATTAGGAGTTAATGGGTGCAGCACACAAACATGGCACATGTACGCATGTGTAACAAACCTACACACTGTGCACATGTACCCTAGAACTTAAAGCATAATAAAAAAAGAAAATATATGCAGATATATATATATATAAAAACATACGGTCTGTGTGACATTGACTCACCCAGCATTCTAGTACTTGGCCCTGCTCTATTCTATAGTCCAGTAATCACTGGTCATAATGACGACCTAGAGGCCTTGCAAGAACCTCATGCTCTTTCTGAATCATCCAAAAAAAGTCTACTATGTTCAGTCTTACTTTAGTACTCTGTACATGTTGCTGGGTTTTAACTACATGAAAATTGGTAAGCCACTCGTGGGATATATAGTAACCATTAACCAAAATGTTCAATTCATCCGACCAAACTGTTTTCTAACCATGGTAGAAAATGTAGAGTGAGTTCCTCCAACTGAGGCCTTAACAGGGGCCCTCAAAGCCTTTTTCTCCTGGATTCCCCCAGGATACAGAGAGCTCAGGGCTGCAGAAAGATGGTAGCTGCCTTTGGATTGCCCACCACCTCATTACAGATAGAAAACTGGCATTTTTCTAGACCTTTCTCTAAGCTCAGAGCCTTTCTGGGCCCTCAAACCCAGGCACTGCTCTGTTGTATCTGTTGAATCTCTCATATATAAAAGCAAAGGTACTTACGTTATTGACCTTATCCTTTTAATCATCTGTCAGTATTTCCCCTCTACTAGATTGCAAGCTATGTGAGGGCAAGGATCATAAGGACCATGTCTGTTATTCATGGCTGCATCTTCTGCACCTGGCACATGATGAGTGCTTGATTTGTTAAGTGAATAAGTGTAGTACCTTTGGTGAGGCTACTGATAAAGCCCAAGAGGGAGTCCCTTCCCTACCATGTCCCCATTCTCCTTTTTTTTCTGAGACTTGAAGGAAGATGATGTTTTCACTTTCCCAGTTGCTGGTCTAACTTCATCCTTTAGGCCCAATAGGCTGGGCCCTGAGTTGGACTTGGCTGACAGCCAGCAGGTGATGTGGGACAAGAATAGAGCTGACCAGACCTCTTCCTCCCTTTCCTGAAAAACCGGGACCTAAGTGGGCTGTGGCTTTGGACCCTGGGGGAAAAGCCCAGATAAAGTTGGGAGGATACCTATTCCCTATTGGCCTTTGTTAAGGAACAACAGTTGGCATTGGGGCTTCTGTTCTGGGATGAAAGTGTAGGAAACTGATTTCAATTTTGGAGCTTGGTCCTAAAAGTCTACAATATCAGGAACTGATAATCCTTCACTGTAACCTGAGCTGAGGTCTCCTCAGTTGTGCCCTTCCCTTCTTAGAGGTAGTGAGGCAAAATGTGCACACCAAGTCCTAGAACTTTGCTGGGGCAGTGGCAGCTCAGCGAACTCAAGTAGAGACGCGAGGATCACTCCGCCCCACTCCACCCACCAAGAGCACCTAACAGTTCAAAAAACTAAGAAACGGGGTCCAAGATTTAAACTATGTACCTAGTGATGTGATGCCTAGTTCAAGTTCTCATGTTTCTGGCCAGAAGAGATGGGGAAGGAAGAGCAGAACTTTTTGTAGGTCTCTGCCCTGAGCTGATTACTTCTACCCAAGAGGGAGAAGTATGGCAAAAACACACACATCACAGTGGTCCATCTGGCTCCTGCATGGACACAGAGGCCCTGTGCTGGAGGCAACCTGAGCCCCCATCATTCTGCAGGCCAAGGCGGTTCTCAGAAGTCAGGAAAGTGGTTGGGGGTGGGGTGTTCTAAAGCCATGCCTAGCCCATAGAGAATGCAAGAAAACAGATTTGCCTTTGGAAAAGCAACATGGAATGTTGGAATGTGTTCAGTGAGGCTGCGGGAACATAGGAAGCACATATCCCTCTAGTTGCTGCCACTATCCCCACAGCAAGGGGAATACTTGGGGTCAGCATTGGCTAGGGTACTGATGGGATGACAAAAAACTGTTAGGTAGGGTGGGACTACAGAGCCACCTCCAGGGCCTTCTGAAAATGGATTCCTTCTGAATAATCTTCACTGTCACATTTGGTCTTTGGCTGGGTTCCAGGTTCTTCACTTTATCTTCCCTTTTCCTTTTCTCCCTCTCTAGCCTACTCAGTAGGAAGTATAGTTTACTTGGATGTGATTAGAGAGAGGAAGACCAGAAGTGACAGTTATAATGCTAATGCTGGCTTTCCATCATTCGGCCATCTGTAGGTTTGCTAGTATGGCAGCCTCTTCAGAGTTGTTCACCTGGAGACTTGCAGCAACTCAGCCCTCTGGTTTCTTACTATCCTAAGTCAGCTCCTTTGCTTTTCTATGTGGAATCTCCTTCATACGTCTTAGGGCCACCTATCCTTTCCCAAATCTGTGTTTGATGGATTGCCATTTAGTTCCTGTGGACAAGGTCATGAGGCATGTCATGATGATTGTGATGAAGAGACAAGAGGTGAGAAGATGTGTATGGGTGAGGGGTGTCCACAGCCTTCTAGGTCTGGGCCATCCATCAGGAGTGTGTTTCTGCTCTCAAACACCTCGATGGAGATCTGATCTGACTACTGCTTGTTTGATTGTTTGTTTTTGAGGGGGAGTTTTGCTCTGTCGCCGAGACTGTGCAAAGTACAATGGCGGGATCTCAGCTCACTGCAACCTCTGCCTCCTGGGTTCAAGCGATTCTCCTGTCTCAGCCTCCCGAGTAGCTGGGATTACAGGGACCCACCACCACACCTGGCTTTTTTTTTTTTTTTTTTTTTGAGACAGTCTCACTCTGTCACCCAGGCTGGAGTGCAGTGGCATGATCTCGGCTCACTACAACCTCTGCCTCCTGGATTCAAGCGATTCTCCTGCCTCAGCCTCCCAAACAGCTGGAACTATAGGTCCACACCACCATGCCCAGCTAATTTTTGTATTTTTAGTAGAGACGGGGTTTTACCATGTTGGCCAGATTGTTCTCAAACTCCTGACCTCAGGTGATCCGCCCACCTCAGCCTCCCAAAGTGCTGGGATTACTGGTGTGAGCCACCATGCCTCGCCTTTTTTTTTTTTTTTTTTTTTTTTTTTTTAAAGTAGAGACAGAGTTTCACCTTGTTAGCCAAGCTGGTCTCAAACTCCTGACCTCAAGTGATCTGCCCGCCTCAGCTTCCCAAAGTGTGATCTGACTACTCAGAAAACCACAGTCTTGAAGAAAGAAATAGTCAAGCAGCAAGGGCAAGTGGGTTGAGAGTATTCAGCATGTGAGGAGGGCAAAGTCTCAGCTTCATTCACTTCTGGGTGCTGGGGTGGAGGAGCACTTACTGCATCTACATGAGCCTTAGGTCTAATATGTGAAGTATCTGTTCTTTGAGCCACCTCCTTTTCATCAGACCTTTATATTCATTTTCACCTCCACTTCAACTGAGCCAGAACACCTTTAAATTTCCTCTAGATCTCCACACTGCTAAAGCTTTGCCTTAGATCCAATGCAACCATTTAATTGGCTCTATATATCATGTTTGGTATTTTAATAATACATTCATTGGTTGACTCAATCACAATGTTGTCACAGGTATCCTTTGTGAAATAGGTACATGTGAAGGTCAGCTGTCTTTCCCACTGGGCTGTGCCAGCTAGGATACAGTGCTACAGTTTTCGCTCCTGGCAAATCAGGCACTGCTGGCATGGGGTGAGCACTAAGGCAGAGAAGCTCTTCCCTCCATGTCTCCAGGGTCCAAAGGGCCCCTGGCACAGCAAAAACCAACCGAGGTTGAGCCCTACCTGCCTTGATCATTGGAGGTGGAAGTGGCTGGCTGGCAGGCCTGGAGAAGACCATCTTCCTGGAATCCAGCAAGAGGCGGCAGTAACCCGCGATCAGGCAGGCAAAGTTGGTGGCTTCAGGCCACTCCATCAACAGCACCAGAGGCTGCAGAAGAGAAGAGAAGAAACATGAAGACATGGGAAGGAGGGAGGCAGATGCACTTCCAGAGGCATGGTAGCTAGGAAAAGATGACTTGCATAATTAAAGGAACCATACTTTCTGAACCAAAAATTGAGGCACAGGGCTTGACAAATAGTTTCTTCTGATTTGAGAATTTCTTTGTAATCACCTCTTACCCAGGTATCAAAATTAAATCAATCTTTAATTATACATTTAATGAACCACCTTTACTGAAAAGGACTAAAATTATATAACCTCATGTGACTGCTATGTAGCTGTATTTGTGTTTGCCAGGGCTTAGCAGATGTACAGGCCAGCTGGGAGAGCGGGGGTAAAGTTGGGAATCTAGGTTAGACTTCAGAATGGCCTAGATCACCCTTGATTCTAAGTTCCTTGGGTGCAAGAGCTATGTCTTGCTCATCTTCACATGCCCCCTGTAACACCCAGAATACCGCCCTGGACATAGAGGAATCTCTATGGAATCAAGTCGTAACTCTGCCTTTAGGGCCAAAGTCTTTCTGGCCTGCTGTTCTGCTCAGAGCATCATGCTCGGCCGGGTGCGATGTCTCATGCCTGTAATCCCAGCACTTTGGGATGCCGAGGCGGGAGGATCATCTGAGGTCAGGGGTTGGAGACCAGCCTGGCCAACATGGTGAAACCCCATCTCTACTAAAAATACAAAAATTAGCCTGGCATGGTGGCAGGTGCCTGTATTCCCAGCTACTCCAGAGGCTGCGGCAGGAGAACCATTTGAATCAGGGAGGTGGAGGTTGCAATGAGCCAAGATGGTGCCACTGCACTCCAACCTGGGTGACAGAGTGAGACTTTGTCTAAAAAAAAAAAAGCATCATGCTCTATCCCTCTTCTTTTATTTCCCTGTGTCTTTGAGATGTTGTTAATTGGTGCTTATTAAAAGAACTCCTTGGTCAAATATGTTTGTGACATTGGGTTAAATAACACTATGCAGATAGTTTTACTATGAGAATTCATAAGACCCTTTAATATATCGTTGTGCACTGGGAAACCTCAAAAGAAAGGCTTTAATATTCTAAGTTTTCTGAATTTATTAGACCACAATGATCTATTTTTATAGAACATCTCATGGTAACAAGGTTGTTGTTGTTGTTAACCCACTTTGGGAAATACTAGCATACATTGTTGACTTCTGTTCCTAACTCTAAATCAGTCAGATTAGTCCTGGGGTTAACTGGTTAACTGCTTCAGAGACCAGGCAATGCTATTCAAGAAAATCAGCACTATTTCAAGAAAACCTCCTAGTATCTGTATTATAATTTTAACTGTGGCTTGATCAAGTTTGAGTCAGACTGAAGTCAGCCTTGGGAACATTCTCCTTGGAATAGGGTAGTGGTTTCCAGATAAAGATCACTGAAGACTGGATAAAGAGGGAGCCACGGGGCTGTGGGTCACCCAGACCAGGCATTAAGAAATATGAGAATTAGGCAGAAGAAATGAGGCCCCTCTCTGACCAATGAGGAGCTACTGCAACAGTCTAGGAGAGAGGTGGTTAGGGCCTCCACTAGAGTGGTGGCTGGTCCAGTGAAGAGGAAGGGACATAATGAAGACCTGATAGAACTTGACCACCAACTAGATTAGCCTTCCTTGGCGGAATCACCATTACCTGGGGCACAATTCTGATTCCAAACCAGCTCAGCTGTTAGCTAAAGTTGCAGTGGTTTTCTTTTTCCCAGGATTCCAACACAGAGCATGAGTTGAATATTTTGTAGTTCATATAGGCCAGGGGTCAACACACATTTTCTACAAAGGGCTAGAGAGTAATATTTTAGGCACTGTGGGCCATGCGGGCTCTGTCACAACAACTCAGCCATTGTACATAGTGTGGAAATAGCCACAGATAATCTGTAAATTAAATAAATAGGCATGACTGTGTTCTAATAGAACTTTATTTACAGAAACAGGCAATGAGTCAGATTTGGCTCATGGGCCATAGTTAGCAACCTGATCTAGAAGTGAAACTTCTTTCTTGCTTTTTTTTTTTTTTTTTTTTTTTTTTAAATAGAGACAGGGTCTCACTATTTTGCCCAGGTTGGTCTTGAACTCCTGGGCTCAAGTGATCCTCCTTGGCCTCCCAAAGTTCTGGGATTTACAGGCATGAGCCACAGTGCCCACTGAAGTGAAACTTCTTTACAGCTAGAAACAATTGTATTCATTCATCACACATCTCAAGTTATTACATTTGCTAACAGCAATCACCTTCTTTGGAAGTTCTTCTCTTGGCTTCTGTTTCTGTGAGCTGTGTTCTGGTTCTGTAACCTGATCATTTTCATCTCTCTCTTTGGCTGGCTCTTCATGTGCAACCTCCTCGCCCTAGCTATATCCTAGGCTCAGTGTACAGCCCTCAATTCTTCTCCATCAGGATGTCTGCTTTAACCTCTATGCTGGCGATTCAAAAATCAACATGCCCAGTCTACTCCCTTGAATTCTTTTCCTATCGCAGAAATCATGTAGCCCTATGTCTATACCACACAGTCTTGTGTTGGATCAAATACTAACTTGAATTCTTTCATAGTTGTTGTACATTCAATTACAATGCATGCCACAATAAGGCATTTGGACTCTGCCCCAACTTTAAGGCAACAAGTTAGTGATGCTCCTATGGAGTTCATGCAATACCATTGGGAGGAAAAAGGAACAGTTTGTACCCTGAGGAGCAACAGCTTTTTTTTTTCCAGTGAGAAAGGGGCCAGAGATAGGTATTACTTTTTAGTCATTATTAGGAAGGGGTAGAGGGGACATTCGTACCTCCAGTTAATGAATGCTTCTCAGTCACAACAGAATAGCCAAACTTGCATACAACAAAATAAAGACAAAAAAGTATGGAAAGGAAATGAACTTGAGGGGCAGGGAGTCAGATACCCCTTCTTGCTGTCTTGCTGCCACTGCAACCCTGCCACTGATGGCAGAAGGATATACAGATACTGAGATTTGAGTGTAAATGGTGGCTACTACCATTACCACGAGGGCCCAAGACTCACTAGGCTTGCCTCAGGGGTATGCACATCACAGCCATCCCTACTGCCACTGCTTCATTTCAGGACCTTATCATCTTCCTGCCAGATCAAAACCCCTCACGGTATGTGTGAGTGGGTGGCCCTTGTGCTGAGATACTGAGCCTCTCGGCTTCTCAGCCCTATTGCCTCTGGCCACAAGCTGCCTCATCTAGTATATATGTATGCCTCATTTGTTTGTATGTTTTGTCATATAAATTGTGACATTTCTCATGATATGGAAAAGGCTGGGACACACTAACCCAAGAACCTCCAATAACCTCCTGACTGGCCTTTCTCCCTGTAGTTTCTACCCACTTGAATCCACTTCATCTCATATTGCTGCCTGAAGATTCTTTTGTACTTTATATATTATTATTATTATTAGTAGTAGTAGTAGTAGTAGTAGTAGAAGAAGAAACGTGGTCTTACTATGTTTACCAGGCTGATCTCAAACTCCTGGCCTCAAGTGATCCTCCCACCTCAGCCTCCCAAAGTGCTGAGATTACAGGCATGAGACACCATGCTTGGCCCTGAATGACCCTGAAGACTCTTTTTTTTGTTTTTGTTTTTGAGACGGAGTCTCACTCTGATGCCCACACTAGAGTGCAATGGCAGAATCTTGGCTCACTGCAGCCTCCGCCTCCTGGGCTCAAGTGATCCTTCTGTCTCAGCCTCCCAAGTAGCTGGGATTACAGGTGTGTGCCATCACACCTGACTAATTTTTGTATTTTTAATAGAGACAAGGTTTCACCATGTTGGCCAGGCTAGTCTCGAACTCCTGACTTTCAGTGATCCACCCGCCTCAGCCTCCCAAATTCTGAAGGCTCTTTCTAAAGCACAAGTCTCATTGTCATTTAAAATCTTCAATAGCTCATCACCTGTAGAAAATCCAACTGCCTTACAATGGCATACAAAGCCCTTCAGGACTTGCACCCAACCTCCATCTCCAACCATATCTGCATTAACTCCACTGGCGCTCCCCTCCCATCACTGTCCCTCACCTTATACTCCAGCAATTACAAAGTATTTATAGTTCCTCATGTTCCTTCACATCTTCATGCCTTAACCTATGCTGTTCCTCTGGCTGAAATGCTCCTGTGCCCCGCTTTGTCCACCCAACAAGCTGCCATAAACTGGCTCGATGCCTCCTGGAGAACATGACAAAGTGAAAGATGCATCCATGCATTCCAGAACCAAGCCAACCTACTTCCTGCCCTCATGGAGCTTACAATCGAGCAGGAAATAAGACATAACCCAAATCAAATAACCATGCAAATAAATATGATTGCGAGGTGTGATAAGCACTTTGAGGAAAACGTATAGAGAGCTACCCAAACGTAGAATGTCCTGGAGTGTTACGTGGGTGGGTAAGTGTGAATGTGTGCGTGTGTGACTAATTTGGTTTCAGAAACTGGAGACAGCTTTGAGAAAATAGCATTGGCTGACAAATATAATGTGAGACCATTTGACCAAAGTAGAGGCCGAATGGCTGGCTGACTAATGAGCTGGCCGGCTGCAGGGCAGTCTGACTCACTCATGCCCTGGTTGACAAGCCAGCTCAGGACAGACAGAATGCCTAACGGGCTCACATTCTCACCGCTGAGCTACCTGGCTGGCTTGTTGGCTGGCTAATGGACAGAATTACTGACTGGAGGCTGGGAGAATGGCTGATTGACTTCATTGACCACTTCGGTTTCCCCTCTTACCCCCAATATAGCCCAGTGACAGTAATAAAACAGCACGAAAGCAAAACCCTGTGCACAGAGAGGGCCAAGCACATCCCGAGCTGGCTCAGCACAGCACAGCTCATCAGGAGCCTCTCCTTGGCATCCCCAGACAGCCAACTTGGCCCCAGCATGGGCCAAATGCAGCTCGCAGTAAAAGGAACACAGACATACATTTTGCCAACAGAAAAATGAAATTTTTGCCATCAGGTAAAAATGAAATCAAAAGCAGGCAAACAAAAAGGTTGGACAGGTTCCTTAGAAACCTTCAAAAACAATTTTTTATTTTAGATGGGATTTTAATGATCATGACATGTAATGTAATGCTTGTCCCTACAGAAAGCACTAGAGAAATAAAGCTCAAACATGAGAATAGGAGACATACTGGGCCACAAGATATCCCTTGGGACATTCCTTTGATGATTTCTTTTTCCACCTTATGTGCTTCTGTGGTAATGGGGTATGGTAATGGCCCAGGTATGCCTCAGTCCCAGGCTGCCATCTCTTGAAGAAAGATATTTGAATACTACCTTATGTTTGCTCCACTAAGAGCAAGTAAGCTGAGTGAAAACTAATTAATATGCCCAGGACATCTTCAAATGTAGCATGAGGAAAGGAGAATGGAGTTGGAGGCATGAGCCAGCCAGGAGAAGGTACAGCAGGGATTCATTTGACATGCTCCAGCCGCATCTCCTTCCCAGGGTGCCCTGGGAGCTATCAGGCACTTAGCACTCTGAGATGCCAACTAGGAAAAGGATTTTCCCTGGGGTAGCCTTCACTCACTCTAGCATCCCTGAAAACAGGAAAAGGATGGAATCCAGGGGCCTGGAGGGGAAGGGTAAAAGATGATGGTCTAGAGACCCAAGGGATCAGTATATTTGGTTCTTGCCTCCACAGCCCTAGGAAAGGCTAAATGGGCACAGCCAGCCAATTTGGCGGCAGGGCAGAATATCACTTAAGGTAGAGGTTCTCAGGCCAGATACAAATTAGAATCACCTGGAAGTGGTAAAGACTTGTATACCCTGGGCCCCAACCCCCCAGAGTTCTGATTTTAAATGGTCTGGGAGGAAGAGTCTGGGCATCCAGTGGTTTTTAAATCTCTACATATGATTCTAACGTGCAGTCAGGGCTGAGAACTACTTTAAATGGATCATCTTAATTTCACCAGACCCTTACAGAATATTACCAGACCAGAGTGGCCTATCGAGGGGGAAATGGGCCAAGTCTGATTTCTAACTTCCATGTCCCCTGTTAAGGGTTCAGACAGTCCTTCTTCAGTGTATCCTATGCAGTTGTGTGCCGGTAAACATTTCACAACCAGTTCTTTCTTTCTTTTCCTTTCCTTCCTTTTCTTCCTTCCTTCCATCCCTCCCTCCCTCCCTCCCTCCTTTCTTCCTTCCCTTCCTTTCTCTCTCTTTCTTCCTTTCCTTTCCTCTCCTCTCCTCTTTCTTTTCTTTCTTTCTTCCTTCCTTCCCCTCCCCTCCCCTCCCCTTCCCTCCCCTCCCCTTCCCTCCCCTCCCCTCCCCTCCCCTCCCCTCCCCTTTCCTTTCCTTTCCTCTCCTTTTTTCTGACTGGATCTTGCTCTGTCACCCAAGCTGGAGTACACTGGCATGATCACGGCTCACTGCAACCTCTGCCTCCCAGGCTCAAGTCATCCTCCCACCTCAACCTCCTGAGTAGTTGGGATTACAGGTGCCAGCCACCATGCCCACCTTATTTTTGTATTTTTGTATTTTTAGTAGAGACAGGGTTTCGCCATGTTTGCCAAGATGGTCTGGAACTACTGGCCTCAAACAATCCACCCCTCTCAGCCTCCCAAAGTGCTGGATTACAGGCATGAGCCACTGTGTCCAGCCCACAGCCAGTTCTTTCAAGTAGTAATTTGTAGCACTGGCCAATTTCCCTGATGTACATACACCCACCATGGCTGCTTTCAAACTATCAACATGATGGCACTGAACAAAGAGATGGGGAGAGATGTGCCCAGCTGGCTCTGATGCACTGTGTGGGCCAGCTCCAGCACACCACTGGCTCGGTGGGTAGATTCTTACTGAGCCCAGGGAAGCCATTCTCTAGTAAGAAGCTTCCCAACCCTGCTCTCCCAATTCCTTCCCAGAGCCACCTCTCACTAAACACAAATATTGCTGATATAAAGCACCTCTAAGAAGCTTTCCTTAATACCCCCAGCCAGAATTTGTCCTCCCCTGTACTCCCCTAACATGCTCTTGGTAGCTCTCCTATGGCACTTCCGTCTGTGTGTCATGTATTTGTGCAATTTTTTTTTTTGAGATGGAGTCACATTCTGTTGCCCAGGCTGTAGTGCAGTGGCACAATCTCAGCTCACTCCAACCTCCACCTCCTGGGTTCAAGTGATTCTCCTGCCTCAGCCTCCAGAGTAGCTGGGATTACAGGTGTGTGCCATGACACGTGGCTGATTTTTGTATTTTTAGTAGAGACAGAGTTTTGCCATGTTGGCCAGGCTGGTCTCGAACTCCTGACCTCAGGTGATCCACCCACCTCAGCCTCCCAAAGTGCTGGGATTACAGGCATTAGCCACCATGCCTGGCCATATTTGTGCATGTCTATCCTACAAGCTGGGTAAGCTTCTTGAAGGCAAGGAGCCATGGTTTTCTCTCTTTCTCTCTTTTTCATTTTTGTGGAGAACGGGATCTCGCTATATTGCCCAGGCAGGTCTTGAACTCCTGGGCTCAAGTTATTCTCCCACTTCTGCCTTCCTAAGTTCTGGGACTACAGGCATGAGCCACTGCACCCAGCAAGCCATGCTTTGTTCTCTTTTAATTTTTTTTTTTTAATTTTTTTGAGATGGAGTCTCACTCTGTCCCCCAGGCTGGGATGCAGTGGCATGATCTTGGCTCACTGCAATCTCTGCCTCCCAGGTTCAAGCAATTCTCTTGCCTCAGCCTCCCAAGTAGCTGGGATTACAGGTGTGTGCCACCAAGCCCAGCTGATTTTTTTTTTTTTTCATTTTAGTGGAGATTTAGTGGAGACAGGGTTTCACTATGTGGCAAGGCTGGTTTCGAACTCTTGACCTCAAGTAATCTGCCTCCCTTGGCCTCCTAAAGTGCTGCGATTACACACATAAGCGACCGTGCCCAGACTCTTTATTAAAAAAAAAAAAGAAAAAAATTTCTGTGTTTAGCATGCTTCCCAACAACAGCAAGTTCATACTAAATGACAGTCAAATCTAAACCTTGATCTTCTTTTCTCCCTCAATCTTCCCTTTCTCCTTTCACCACAATATCATCCATTTTGCTTCTGCTGGGCACATAGTACCATTCTTCAGAGTATTTGGGACCCATGAAGTAGGCAGAAGGGCTAGGTATAATAAGACATGTGCATTGTCTGTGCAAGAGTGGTATGCAGGGGAGAATATGCACCCACATCTTACTGATTTCACATGTTTCACATCTCCTCTTTTTTTTCTCATTACCACTGCTGTCCCTCCAGCACAGGCCCTTGTTCCTTCACTCCTGGACTAGTGCCATGATCCCCTCCTCACTGCCCTAGCTCCACATTAGCTTTGCTCTCACCCATCTTACACCCTGGTCCAAGTCAACTTTTATTTAATCACCCCTCTGCTCAAAGACCTACTGTGGATTCTCACTGTTCTACCACATTGAATCTAAATTCCACAGACTGGCCTTTGAGGCTTTTAACCAATTTGTTCTGCCCACCCCCAATCTCTGCAATCTCTTTTCTCGTTATTCTGCTCTCCAGCCAAGCAACTATGCTTATCGACCTGCACATATGGCTTGCTTATTTCTGTGCTTGCTCCTTGCCTTTGAACACATCCCACTTCTCTCTGCTAATTCATGCCTATCACTTCAAGATCCAGCTTAAAACACCCTCTTGTGGGAAGTCAGATCTGGTTAACTCCTTCCTGTTCTTTTGTTCCATATTCCAGATCACACTTGTCTGTAACATTTACTTCCTATTACTTTTTCTTTACTGATGTTTTGCTTTTGAAAAAATAACAGGTCTCATTCATTGAGTACTTACTGTGTGCCAGGCAGTGTACTAAGACATTTTATGTACATTTTTTTCATTTAATACAACGGGCCAGGTGCAGTGGCTCATGCCTGTAATCCCAGCACTTTGGGAGGCCGACTTGGGAGGAATGCTGGAGTCCAGGGGTTCAAGACCAGCCTGGGCAACATAGCAAGACCCCCATGTCTAAAATTAAAAATAACAATAATAATCCTGATAAAAACACTTTGAGATAGGCATTCCATTTTGCAGTTGAGGGAGTCAGGATTCAGAGAGGTTAAGACACTTCTGAAGGTCACACAGCTAGGAAGTAGTAGAGCTGGGATTTGAGCCTTGTCTGATTCCAGAGCTCTATACATGTTCTGATGTTGTGCTTTTAAGGCAGGTCGTGTGTCTTTGTGAATCTAGTCTCTCTCCATGACAATGTAGCCTCTCTAGGGCAGCATTCATTCCCACAACTGTGGCTGGATCACTCCCAGAAATAAGCATAGTGCTCCTCACTCAGGCAACACCCACTGATCCCCTGTTCAGCCTGTTTCCTCCCAGAGCTCTGGTAATATAGGTTTCAAGCCTGTGCATTCTCAAAGTGGTTGCATTACACAATCACCTAGGAAACTGGAAAAAATAAGTAAATCCTGATGCCTGGGCTTCACCCATGACCAATGAAATCATAATCTCTGAGAGTAGGACCCAGGCATCTGTTTTTTTCTTAAAGCACTTAAGGAAATTCTATTGTGTAGTCAATGTTGAGAATCCCTCAAAACATAGAAGACTCAGTTGGAAAGCTGTGTCTCTATTTTAAACCCCTTTTATTTCTCAGGAAGCCACATCTCCCCTGCATGCCTTGTCTTCCCTGCCCCCTTCTCTGCCAGTCCATTTGGCTTTTTACCCAACAACATCTGAGGAGGGCAGCAACCATTGGTTGAGGAGGTAGCCACAAGCCAATTAAACATCGGCTCCAAGCCAGTTCCTAAACCAATGGGAATCCTGTGAATCACAGGTGGAAAAATTAACATATTAAAGCTTTCTGGGTTTCACAAAGACAAAAATGAAGCAAATAATGTTCTGTTTTAGAAACAGCAAACACTCCACCTCTTAATCTGCTACCAATATCTCCCCCTGGGAAATCATTTAAGAAAGGAAAGTTGCAACTCCTCTAAGAGCTTCCGCCAGCTGGCAGGCAGGCCTGCCCCCCACCCACAGTGGTCACTGGTATTCAAACAGGAGAGCTGTGGAGGGGGTGGCTGACCAAGACTGCCAGACTTTGCACAGGCGACAGCTGCTTGCCAGTCCGAAGGAGCTGATCTATGGGAATAAATCTAAGGTTCTGGAAGGGCTGGACTCTGGGGGTGAAATAAGGACAAGACTCTGCATGTTCCCCTTCTTCCCAGGCCCCCTCTGTTCTGTTCACATGCTTAGACAACCACTCTTCAATGACTCAAGGTGCATGTGCCTACGGCAGGGCCCCCCAACTGGTGTGCACATGGAATGGGTAAAGATGGGCCAAGATATTCATTCTTATAGTTTCTGAGGCAGCCAGGCAGAACCTGGGGTGGACAGAGTCTCTGGGGCTGCTCCATTTACCACAATGTTCCACATGAATATAATTTCTTTCTTTTCTTTTCTTTTCTTTTCTTTTTCTTTTCTTTTCTTTTCTTTTTTTTTTTTTTTTTTTTTTTTTGAGACAGGATCTCACTCTGTTGCCCAGGCTGGAGTGTGCAGTGGTGCAATCACGGCTCACTGCAGCCTTGACCTCTCTGGCCCAGGCAATCCTCCCACCTCAGTCCCCTGAGTAGCTGGGACCACAGGTGTGTGCTACCATGCCCAGCTAAGTTTTGTATTTTTTGTAGAGACAGAGTTTCACTATGTTGCCCAGGCTGGTCTCAAACTCCCTGGACTCAAGTTATCTGCCCACCTTGGCCTCCCAAAGCTTGGGATTATAGGCATGAGCCACCATGCCGGCCTGTGAATATAATTCCTATGTGTGCTATGATATGAGAAAAATGGGAAGCAGTGGCCCTGGGGGTAGCTCCGAGTTCTCCAGTTTCCCTGCCCTGTGCCGAAAAACTGTCTCAGGCTGATCTGACTCTCCCTAGCATTCCTCAGTGCTGGCTGACCTTATTATTTGGTTAAAATGGCATGTCCCTGAGGGCTGAGAAGAGACAGAAAGATTAGCCCAAAGAGTCCCAGGGTTGAACCACTTCAGAATTACTGAACCTCACCTAACAGACTCAAATTCTCTTTCTCAAGTTTATTTCTTCCTCTACTCCCAAGGCCTGTTCCTGAACAGAAGGAGACCCTCAAAGCAGGGCTTACCTTGGCATCCATGATGCTGGTCTCCACCGGGCCACACCCTGGTTCTCCCGGAACAGCTGGATCTTGCTGATCTTGCTGAACTCGGACAGCACAGTGGTGAGGTTGGTTTTGAGGTCAATAACATGGCTGATGCCATGACGGGGTCCCACCAGGAGAGTGGTGGCCGACTGCTTCTCATCCTGGTGCCCAAGAATGGCAGGCAACGTTCACAGAAAGAAGGGTAGAGGAGGTGGGCAGAGGAGGCAGAAGGAGGAAATAGAAAACATGCATTGGACGCTGCTGGTAGGATCTGAAAATATCTGGGGCTTAGTGCCACAGTAGGACAACCTGGAGGGGAAAATGGTCTGGGACAGAAAATGGTTCCTGGGATAGAGCCCCAGATTATGGGTCCAAATGAACACCTTAGCCTCAGCAGCAGGTTGAGTAAAGTGCACAGGCAGAAGGGCTGGCTCTAGCAAAATTGTGAAGTAGGTGAGGTTTGTTTGGGGGCCTTTGGAGCACCCTCCCCTACCAAGCCCCAGGGACTTTCCATTGTTGCTGCAGGCCATTTGAGGCCCGCACTCAGTGCTCTGCCTGAGAAGGCGGCATCCTGTGTCTGGTCTTCACCCTCCCCCACCAACAGCCACTCAGACTTGCACTTCTCACCCAGGCCAAAAACTAAACTGGCACAGTAACTCTGCCTAAGGTGTTCAGGGTTGATTGGGTACTTCATGGCAGCCTCCCTCCTTAAGCAGAGATTGACCTTTTAATGGGCACTCCAGCAGATATGGCCAATAGAAATTTTAGCAGTGGTAGGTGGGTGGAAGAAAGATTTGACAGTGTATGAAGGAGGTGGGAGGGGACAGTGGGCTTTCAGTGTTCTTCAAATCCCAGTATGTAAGTGGCTACCTCTCGGCCTGAAGGACTGGATTCCCTTAAGAGGTCTTGACAGACTCCTTGGAGCAATCAAGCCTGGGTACTCTGGTGGCCCATTCCCTGGTATTGGCACCACCCTGAGGAACCTCTTGTGTCTGTCTATAGGCACTTTGATAAGTGACTTTCCACCGATGTGCCGCACTAGCTGACAGTGTGCTCCTGGGAGCAAGACAAGCACTTGGATCCAATCAGCAAGGTGATTTGAATTTCCTTTCACCAGGGTAAACTAGCCTGGGGCACAGTCTTAGGGTGGGACTAGCTGTGCCCTGCCCCAGAGCCTTGTTCCTGCAGCAAACGTGCTGAGCAAGCAGGGGGAGAAGTAGAAGGACTCAGGAAACCTAGGATAGGGGACTGCGGGAGTATATGGAACAAAAATGAAATAGAACAGGGGTTGTATAACCATGGCCCATGGGCCAAATCCCACCCACCACCTATTTTTTATGGCCCAGGAGCTAACAATGGTTTTTAGATTTTTTAATGGTTGGGAAAAATAGCAGAAGAGGCATGTTTTGTGACATGTGAAAAGTACATGAAATTCAAATTTTCGTGTCCATAAATAGTTATTGGCACACAGCCACACCCATTTGTTTATGCATTGTCTGTGGCTGCTTTCATAATCTGACAGCAGGGCTGAGTAGTTGCCACAGTTGCCAGTGTGGCCCGCCTGCAAAGCCTAAAATATTTACTATCTGGCCCTTTATGGAAAGAGTATGCTGAGCCCCCAAATCAAGGAAGAGGAACAAAAAAAGGTCATGGAGGGATACTCAAAACAAATAGCTCCTCCCACTCTATCATTTTAGCAGACGCAGGGCCAGGGAGGGGAGAGGCAGAAGGAGGAGGAAGAGGAAGGAAGGCCTTTAGAAATATTTGCCCCTCTTGCCCCCACACCCAAGGACAAGAGCCAGCAAAGGGCTCCCTCCCCACACCCCCCCATGCTGCCCCACTGACCAGGCCCACAGTGTTGAACAAAACGCCCGTGAAGGTAGGAAGTTCATTCAGAATTCGTAGATACTGGAGCTTTGCCTGAATTGCAGAGCCCTGTGGAAAAACCCATCCAGAAATATGAGAAGCCTGAGGAGCACAGGAAAAGCAAACTCATTCTCAATGAGGAGTCTCAACATCCTAGGACAGGCACCAGTCAGCAAGTGACACTGTGGAGATGTGAAGACACCCTTCATAAAACAGCAGCAAGGTTCTAGTTTGGACAGCTCTTCCTTCTAGTATCTCATCTCCCTTTCTAAAATCTTGTCCTACCTCCTGATCTTCATTCCTAAAGTATCCAGCTTACTCATTTTGTTTTTGGTTTAATTCCAACTAACTGATGCCCCACCTAATCCATACCTCTCTCCTGAGATCTTTCAGACCCCTAGAGTCACGCAGATGCTGGTCATTCCCCAGCTGGGGGTCCCACTCAATACCTTTCATACTAAGCACTCCTAAGTCCCAAGCCTGCACTTCAGGCATTCCTGGTCTCTATCAGCATCCCCTGGGCAATCGAGCCAGAAACCTGTGAGTCACACTGGACTCCTTAATTGTCTCATGTGAGGGCCACCAGTTACCAGATCATCTGGATACTTACCCCCAGCTCCTTTTCCAATCTATCCATCCCTCTTCTCTAGCCAGTCATTGCCTTGACATTCCCACCTGTGTCAGGGTGACAGCCAGGTTACCTTCAGGACTAACACTCGTTTCCCTCTTTCCCTCAAGTGCCTCCACACACTGTTAGAGGGAGCATCCTAAAACTTAAGTTTAATCACATCAGCTTCCTGCTTTAAACCCTTCAAAGGCTCCCAGCTGCCTTGAGAACGAAGTACAACCTCTTTCCTTGGCACACAAGGCCCTCCATGAACTGGCTCCTGCCAACCTCTCTGGCCTCTTCTCTTGCCCCTACCTTCACCCCTTGCACACAGCTTGCATTCTCTGTACTTGCTTAGGCTGAATGATTTGCATTTCTGTCCTTGCACCATGGTTTCTCATATCTCTGGGCCTTTGTACAGATGGATCTCCCTGCCTGGGAAACACTTCCTCCCATGACCCATGCCCACGGATTCATCTAGACAAACTTATCTGTCTTTCAAGACCCAGCTCTGGCCTTTTCCACCTCCCTCAGGCTAGGCTTAGTATTCTTCCTCTGTGCTTCTAGGGCACCTGTGCCTAATGCACTGTGTTGGGACTGACTAATGTGTTTTCCCATTAGACTGTGCCTGACTCAGGGGCCAAGACCAGGCCCTCTTCATCTTCATATTTCCAACCCAAGCACTGGGGCTCCTCGGAAAAAAATGTTACCTGAGGAAATGGTGGTGAGCACTGATACTCTCAGTTGAGAAGAAAACAATCTGATTAAATATTCACAGCAAGGTGGGAATGGCTTAACTCTCTGGGGAAATTTGCATCTTAAAAGAGAAGCTAGTTGGTAATGCAAGAAATCTGGAATGGGAGGAATGTATGGGGGCGATTGCGTCCCGTGTGTACATCTGCATGCTGATTCTAGTGCATCTCACCACTCTCCTGCTTCTTGGGCAGGAAGCACAGGCAGATTGAATCTTACAAAGCTGAGAAGCTGCTGCAGGGCTTGGGAAAGTAGACAATGGGAGTCCCTCAGAGCACTAGAAAGTGAAGGCAGTACCTGATCCCTCGCCATTCTACCCAGTGACCCATTCTCCAGGTCAGGTCTTGTGCCCCCTACTTTCCCCCTTCCCCTTGGGCTGGGGTTTTGTCTCCCAGAATTCCACATCCTAAGACTGATGAATTAGAGGTACAGAGGTACATTTCTTTTTTTAACTTTTATTATTATTATTATTATTTTTTTTTTTTTTGAGACAGAGTCTCGCTCTGTCACCCAGGGTGGAGTGCAGTGGCCGGATCTCAGCTCACTGCAAGCTCCGCCTCCCAGGTTCACGCCATTCTCCTGGCTCAGCCTCCCGAGTAGCTGGGACTACAGGCGCCCGCCACCTCGCCCGGCTAGTTTTTTGTATTTTTTAGTAGAGACGGGGTTTCACCGTGTTAGCCAGGATGGTCTCCATCTCCTGACCTCGTGATCCACCCGTCTCGGCCTCCCAAAGTGCTGGGATTACAGGCTTGAGCCACCGCGCCCAGACTTATTATTATTATTTTTAAAGTAAAGATGCTGTCTCACTATGTTGCCCAGACTGGTCTCAAACTCCTAGGCTCAAGCAATCCTCCTGTTTTGGCCTCCCAAAGCCCTGGGATTACAGGCATGAGCCACCACACCACCTAGTCATTTCCATGGAAAACATGTGCCTCCCTAGGGTCCAATGCTTTCCACACGATATATGCTCAGTCGGCACTGATAATTGGTGAAAGGGCCTGAGAATTAGCTCCTGCATCTTGGCCCCTTTGCTTTGAGGACCCTGAGCTCTCTCAGTGATGTGTCACTCAGTTGTCTCTTTGGGATGCTCAGGCTTGGGGAAGATTCCTCTCCACAACCTGGCCAAGCCGTATGTGCACCTGAGTCAAAAGCAGTGGTCTAGAGGATCCCTAGAGTACCAGACTCTGCTAGGGAACCACCCAGGATCTCCCTGTGGCCAGTAGTGTCTGGAGCACCATGCCCAGTGGCCCACTCTGGATACCTTGGTGCCGCAGGAAGGATGTGTTTGGTGAGCCTTCAGTTGCTGAGAGAGAGATTTCCGGAGGTTCTT
Organism: Trachypithecus francoisi; assembly: GCF_009764315.1. Taxonomy (NCBI): domain Eukaryota; kingdom Metazoa; phylum Chordata; class Mammalia; order Primates; family Cercopithecidae; genus Trachypithecus; species Trachypithecus francoisi. Next base: position 44,949,370 of record NW_022681471.1, read on the forward strand.
CTCTTTGATGCCCTGCAGGAGGGAGGGGGGAAGAAAGGGTTCCAGGCCCCACTCCTTCCTAAAAGCAGAAGAAAAGTAAGAGATTAGTGAGAGAGGCAAAGTGGGACAGAGAGAAGATGGTAAGACAGAAATTGACTGAATCTGAGAGGTAGAGATGGAGGAATAGAGACTAGGAGAAAGAAAAAGGGACAGGGATGGGAAAATAACATTAGCCATAGATCCCTAGTAGAAGCTGTAGCTCTAGGGCTTCATAGTCTAGATATGAGGGACTCCAATTCTCACTCGCATCCCATGCCCTACATTTCTGAAAAGCATAGCATAGCTCAACCAGTGTACCTTTTCCCCATGCAACTATTCGCCCCTCATTCCAAAGGGCCCCAGCAAACTCACTCCACATTCTTCAGCGAGATCTTCTGACTAGGTCGAGTGGCCGAGACGTGATATAGATGTGGAGCGCAGCAAGGCCCAAAAGCATCTCTGGCTTGGGATCCATTCCAAAGCGTTCTCGAATAACATCATTCCGACTCTGTGAGAGAGGGCACTCCAAATCTATCGGTTGAAGGAGACATTCCTTCCCCACCCCCTGATCTACTCCCTTACAGCCCAGACAATACTCATAGTATCAGTAAGGCATGCTAGATCAAGGGACAGAGGAAGGAGCTCCCCTTGGAGAAGAGACAACAGAGGAGCCTCAGGTCTGAGACACTGTTCACTTCATTCAGCAGATACTAGATAGCCTTCTTCTCAGTGACAGGGGCACACAATGGCAAGGTACAAGCAGACAGTCCAGTTCACTGCAGAAGTAAGACATGGCACCACTCCCTTTCTTTCCTCCTTTATAAGAGACTTTCCCACTTTTTTTTCCTGGGGGTTATACTCACCCCCAAGCCATACAAGGCTCCTTTACTAGCTCGGATGGAAACAAGGGGAGAAAGATATTGGGAGGGACTCTCCACAGGGCCCTGGCCCAGAAACCCCTGGTGAGAGCTGAATTGCAGGGATGGGGGAGGCATTCTGCTTCTTGGTGTCTGAAGGACAAACATGTTGATGAGTCAGTCTTCCCTATGCTATCCTAGAGGAGGTCTCCAGGAACTACTGGCCAAGGGTATGACAACCCCCAAACCCTGAGGGTCACAGCCCCAGCTATCATGAGTCAGCCTTGGTTAGACCAGTCGCCCATTTTGTTAAAGTGGAGCCAGTATGAACTAAGGGACTAGGGAGCCACAGTGATATCACTACAATATAGGAGAGAGTGGAAAAGGAATACATCATCAATGATCATCTATGTAGAAAATTCAGTGGAATCTATTACAAAAAACTACTACAACTACAGTTTTCCCTTGGTATCCATGGAGGATTTCTTCCAGGACCCCCATGGATACTGAAATTTGTGGATGCTCAAGTCCTTTATATAAAATGCTGTATTATTTGCATGCATCCTATGCAAATCCTCCTGTATACCTCTATCACCTCTAGATTACTTATAATGCCTAATACAATTAAAATGTTATATAAGGCCAGGTGCGATGGCTCATGCCTGTAATCATAGCACTTTGGGAGGCGGAGACTGGTGGATCACCTGAGATCAGGAGTTCAAGACCAGCCTGGACAACACGGTGAAACCCCATCTCTACTAAAAATACAAAAATTAGCTGGGCATGGAGGTGGGCACCTGTAATCCCAGCTACTTGAGAGGCTGAGGCAGGAGAATCACTTGAACTCAGGAGGTGGAGGTTCCACTGAGCCGAGAATGAAACTCCATCTCAAAAAAAAAAAAAAAAAAAAAGTGCTATAGTGCTATGTAGGCAGATGCTGTGGCTCATGCCTGAAATCTCAGCACTTTGGGAGGCTGAGGCAGGAGAATCATTTGAGGTCAGGAGTTTGAGACCAGCCTGGCCAACATGGTGAAACCCTGTCTCTATTTAAAAATACAAAAACTAGCTGGGCATGGGGTGCATGTCTATAGTCCCAGCTACTTGGGAAGCTGAGGCAGGAGAATTGTTTGAACCTGGGAGGTGGAGGTTGCAGTGAGCCGAGATCATGGTACTGCACTCCAGCCTGGGTGACAGAGCGAGACTCTGTCTCAAAATAAACTAAACTAAAACAAAAATGCTATGTAAATAGTTATTATGTTGTATTTTTACATTTTGTATTTTTTATTACTGTATCATTATTTTTATTGTTTTTTGAATATTTTCAAAATCCACAAATATGGAACCTATAGATATGAAGAGCCAAATGTAGTGAGTTTACCAAGGTTTCAGGATATAAGATCAATACACAAAAATCAATTGTATTTCTATTCTCTTAAAAATAAATCCTTTTTTATAGAGATGGGATCTCACTATGTTGCCCAGACTGGTCTTGAATTCCTGAGCTCAAGCGATCTTCCTGTTTCAGCCTCCCAATTACAGGCGTGAGCCAACATGCCAAACCCCAATTGTATTTGTGTATGCTAGCAAGAAATAATTGAAAAATTGGAATTAAAATCAAAATCATTTACAATAGCATCAAAAAAACCCGAAATAATTACGAACAAATCTAACAAAATATGTGAAAGACCTATATACTGAAAACTAGAAAATACTGCTGAGAAAAATTATAGAAGATATAATAAATGTAGAAATACTGTGGTCAGGGATTGGAAGGCTCAATATTGTTAGGATGTCAATTGTCCCCAAATTGATCTATAGTTTCAACACAATCCCAATTCAAATCACAGCCGGTTTTGGTAGAAATTATCAAGGTGATTCTAAAATTCACATGAAAATGCAAAGGACCTATAATAGCCAAACCGACTTTGAAAAAGAACAAAGTTGGAGAACAAATACTTCCTGATTTCAAGAATTATTATAAAGCTCCAGTAATCAAGAGTATGATGTTGACATAAGGACAGACAAGTAGATCAACAGATCAGAATAGAGAGTACAGGAATAGATCTATATATATAGACAACAGATTTTTGACAAAAGTACAAAGGCAATTCAGTGGAGGAAGAATAGCCTTTTCAACAAAAGGTGCTAGAGCAATTGGATATCCATATGCAAAAAATAAAAAAATTTAAAAAAAACCACGAAACTTTGATGGATACCTTGCACCACATACAAAAGTTAATTCAAATGGATCATAGGCCTAAATATAAAACTGTAAATGATAAAACATCTAGAAAAAAATAGGGGAAAATTCTTGTAACCTTGGGTTAGACAAAGATTTTTTAGATATGACACCAAAAGCACTGTCCATAAAAGAACAAATTAGCAAATTGGACTTCATCAAAATTCACACATTTGCTCTGTGAAAGACATTGTTTAGAGACTGAAAAGGCAAGCTACACACTGGAAGAAAATAATTGCAAATAATGTATCTAACAAACAGCTTGTATCCAGAATATATAAAGAACTCTCAAAACTCAATAAGAAAACAAACAACCCAATAAAAAAGCTGGCAAGGATCTAAACAGACACTTCACCCAAGAAGATGCATGACATCAAATAAACACATGAAAAGATGCTCAACATCATTAGTCATTAGGAAAATGCAAATGAAAATCACAATGAGATGCCACTACGCACTACTGCAATGACTAAAGTAAAAAAGAATACTGAAAATACCAAGTGCTGATAAGGATGTAAGAAACTGAAACTCTCATACATGGCTGGTGGGAATGAAAGATGGTACAACTACATTTGAAAACAGTATTGCAGTTTCTTCACAAAATTAAAGAAAGATAGATCTACCATATGCTCAGACCATTCCACTCCTAAGTGTTTACCCCAAAGAAAAGAAGGCATATGTCCATACAAAGACTGGCACATGTATGTTCATAGAAGCTTTGTTGTAATAACTAAAACCTGGAAACAACCCAAATGTTCATCAATAGGTGAATCAATAAACACATTCTGGAACATCCATACTATGAAATACTACTTGGCAATAAAATGAATGAAATATTGATACATGCAACAACATAGATGGATCTCAAAATCAGAATGCTGAGCCAAATAATCAGATCAAAATAAGTGTACATACCATATGATCTCATTTCTATATAACTCTAAAAACTGCAAACTAATCTATAGTGACAGAAAGCAGGTCAGTGGTAGCCTAGACTGGGAGGGTGAATTACAAAGTGGCTTGAATAAACTTTTGGGGGTGTTGGATATGTTCAATATTTTGATTGTGGTAATGGTTTCATGGGTATAAACGTAGGTCAAAACATATGGTATTGTGTACTTTAAACATGTACGGTTATCATTTGTCAATTAGACCTCAATAAAGCTGTTACATGTAAACAAGAAAGAATACAACTGAAATCCGTATCATCATGAAACAGAAGGATAGGATGGACATGATCTTGTCACTAATTCTAAAATATTGAAACCAAAGTAATCCTTGGAAGCTTGAATTAAGAAATTCAGGGCAAAAAATAAAAATAAAAAAAAAAAAAGAGAACTAAACTTATAAAATTCACAGAGCAACCACAACTCATTGCCTCCTGGAAGGTTAGTAAATGAACCTGAGGCTGTTTGGGAAATGTTCCTAACATTTTAGGTTGTCAGAACAGTCAAAAGGACAACGACAATGTCTCATAGCACCTCCTTGGGTATCACCATCCGAGACAGATGAAGTTTGAGTTTTTTTTTCTCTCAGTAAGTGCTGTTGTATGTCCTATGGGCACCTAAAACTCAACATTTCCCAAAATGAACTCATGTTTTCCCTAACCCATTCCATTGCCTGTATTCTCTAACTTGGGGAATGATACCACCTCTACAAGACACTCGTTAAGTTAAAGCCTATCCAATCTACCCTTTAAATCTCTCTTGAAACCCATCCCACCTCCTTCATCATGGCCCTGGTTCTAGCCCTTGTCATTTCTTCTGGATAACTGCCACTGCTCCCTAGCTGGTGTACTTCCTTAGCACTGTGTGGTCTTTTGAAATTGCTCATCTGACCAGGCTATTCTTCTCTTTTAATCATTTCTGCTCTCCTACTCTCCTGCAGAATTTCTTTACTTTGGCTGCACATTAGGATCACTTGAGGAATTAAAAAAAACACCAGTGTTTGGACCCCACTCCCATAGATTTTGATTCAACTATTCTTGGATGGGGCACAGCATTTCCCAAAGCCTCCCAGATAATTTTAATGTGCATCTAAGGTTTTTTTTTTTTTTTTTTTTTTTTTTTTTTTTTTTTGAGGCTGAGTCTTGCTCTGTCGCCCAGGCTGGAGTGCAGTGGCCAAATCTCAGCTCACGGCAAGCTCCGCCTCCCGGGTTCCCGCCATTCTCCTGCCTCAGTCTCCCGAGTAGCTGGGACTACAGGCGCCCGCCACCTCGCCCGGCTAGTTTTTTTTTTTTTGTATTTTTAGTAGAGACGGGGTTTCACTGTGTTCGCCAGGATGGTCTCGATCTCCTGACCTTGTGATCCGCCCGTCTCGGCCTCCCAAAGTGCTGGGATTACAGGCTTGAGCCACCGCGCCCGGCCTGCATCTAAGGTTAAAACCACTATCATAAATCAGAGGTTCTCAAAGTCTTCTGGGCATCAGAATCCCCTGGAAGACTTGTCAAAACACAGAGTACTAAATTCTGCCTCCAGAGTTTCTGACTCAGTAGGACTGGGCTGGGGCCTAAGAATTTGCATTTCTAACAAGTTCCCAGTTAATGCTGATGCTACCACTCCAGGAAGCATGAAATTGCAAAGAACCTATAATAGCCACACTTTAAGAACCACTGCCAAGCCTCAATCATAAAGTCTATACTTGCCTTGGCCTACCAAAAGCCTTTGACCACTGCTTGCTATCTCTCCAATTTTATTTCCTACTCCCCCTTACCTCACATCCTGTACTCTAGCCATAAAAAATCACTCATGGTTCTCTCATGATCCCACGCTGTTTCATGCCACCATGGCTTTGTAAATGCAAGGCCCTTTGCTTAGAGTATGCCCCCTCCATTCCATCTCTCTACACAGCAAACTCTCACTCATTCTTCAAGGCTAAGAGCATGCATATATCACTTCCTCCATGAAGCCTGCACCATCTCTCTTGTGTAGAGTTGGAAAAATGCTTCCTGAGTGCCCTCATCTTCATTGCACCCTACTGCTGTCATATTATTCACGCACATATAAGCTCTAGTGAGCCAGGACAGTTCTTCATTCACTTCTGATTGCTAGTACCTAGCATACGGCTTAACCCAGAGTAAGTGTCTAGTAAATGTTTCTGGATAAACTGAATTGGGAATCATCTCATACTGGAGTTAGGTATTGGGGGTTGGGACCCGTTGAAATCCAAATGGGTTTGTTAAACTGGATCCTGTGAGGATGCCAGAGTTACTGGGGTTGCTTGTTTCTGAAAACTGATGAGATCTGAGTGGACAAATAGACAGGACTTTGAGCCACAGCCAGCTCAGGTAACCAGGCCAGTCAACTTGGCCATGGCCTACAATGGTAGCAGAAAAGGAAGGAAAGGGCCTTCAGGGCTACCTGGAGGTTGGAAAAACTTATACAGCTACTTCATTGTGATGGCAGAACAGCCTGCCTGCTTCTTTGTCCACTGGTCTGTCAGTGTATCCCCAAGCCAGACTCTACCTGGATGTATAGGTACTCAAAAGCAGCAGGATCCCGACGCAGCAGCTCCACAGGGTCTTTGGGAAAGAAGCTTATTCGGAAGAGGCATTTCATTCCGTGATAGTGTGTCCGCTGTACCACCTGAATTCCAGGGATGAAAGGCGAGAAGAAAAGAGATCTGGAATCAATGGCTGGGGTGTTGGGCAGGCAGCTCAGTGGCTCCTTAAGGTGGGGCTTGGGGCGGAGCTAAGCTGTTGTTTCCTACTCTGTCTCCCATCTGGCTGATTCCAATTACCCTTAGAGGAAAGTAGTGAGGAGTCAGGTCTTCTCCACACTTCTGACCCAAAATAACAGGAATTTTCAAATCACTTATCTAGGACATGACCTTTATCAACAATTGGGTCTAAAGCCCAAGACACTAGAGAGGAAGGGAGGGCTACTGGCAATGGCTCAGGCTCTTTTCTTGCTGTGGGATTCATGCCTTTACCTTGCAGAGGGGCTCAGCCTCAAGCAGAATAAATTGCTGATTAGAGTAAATCAAAGGTTTAAAATATTGTTTCAAGGTACAGATGAAACATCTTGGCACTATATTGATAATTGTTGAACCTGGGAATGGGTAATAGGGTTAATGATACTATGTTCTTCCCACTTGTGTGTATGTTTGAAAGTTTTCATAATAAAAAAGTTTAAAATCCCATTTGGAACAACAGACCAACTGAATTCAAAGGGTTGCTTGGGGTTAAGGGAGGTGCTTAGGCCTCCCTCCAGGCAGGACGCCCACAACCTTTCCTTCCCACCAGTGAGTCTCTGTATTGCATTTGGCTGAGAGCTAAACTTGAATCTCTCTTTCCAAAAATCCTTTCATCTTTTTGTGTCTGATTTGGGGTTTTGTTTGGCTTTCATGCAGACTCTGAAAAGGTATTTCTTCCACTGTTCCTCTCCAACTCTGTCCCACCCTACTTGATAGTACTGATTGGCTTTGATTGTATCTCTGACACTTCTTGGTGCTTCACTGTTGATGAAATGCTATCCAGCAATCCTGGATTTCCCCAGCCCTTTTCCATATGGTGAGGGCTAGAAAGACCGGATACTTTTTCCTGCTCTACCTTGTAAATTGATGTGGGTGACATGCTGCCTATTTTTGGCCCTACTCAGCCAATTCCCAACTCCCACTTGTCCTAGGATAGATTTTTCTGCGTCCTAGGACAAGTGGGAGTTGGGAATTGGCTGAGTAGGGCCCACTCCCTGACCCTTCCATAACAGTCTTCATGCAAAAGGCCAAGTTTTCTCCCAGGAAGCAGAAAAATCTATCATGTGGGGTTTCCAGGAGACAGGAGACTTGCAACTGCTCCTTATCTCAGCATTCTGGGTGCCATGCGGTGAATCACCCCATACTCTTCCCCCTAGAGACCAAGACTAATGATCTTCATGCTCTTCTCAGCTCACAAAGGCCACTGCCAAAAGCCCTCTGGAGGTGGATAATATCAGCTTTGGGTGAGAACTGTGACTTCTGGGAACCGGCTGAGCATATCATCATAAATTTTCCAGACAGTGAGTGCCTTGGGTCTTCTCTACTAGAGGCCACATGCAAAGCTATCTGGAAAAAAGAGTTACTTACATAAGCCAGGGGTTGCTTGTCCTGAAGAAGCAGAAACTTGTGATTTTGTTCTGGCCCGGCATACTCAAGGACAAGAGCAAAGTGCTCAATGTACCTCAGGGAAAGGCGGTCCTGTAATGTTACCATCACATCCTGTGGGACAGAAAAGAGCCTTGAGAGGGAGATTGGTTCTGGCCCTAAGCTATTCTAAGCACCAAACATGGGAGGGGGGATTAAACACCAAGAAAAGAAATATAGTCCCGGGGGAGAAGGCTGCAACACTGGCCTTTATGGTAGCCCAGGGTCTGTGATCCACAATGAGTAAAGTGATCCATGAGTGCTGCTCAGAGGCCTGGGCCCTGGGAAGAGGTGCAGGGGGTTAGAGGTAGATGTTTCTGAATTTCACCTGGCCAGGCATATGGCAAAAGAAGGTCATGTCTCTCCCTCCCTACCTCTTTCTTTCCACTCAACACATTATCTTTTAAATGCTTACTAAGTGCCGGGCACTGTGTTGGTTCTCCCTTCACCTTCTCTATAAGTCAGAATATCCACTTGGATTGTCTGTCAACTCTAAGGAATGAATAAAAGCAAAAGTGACTTTTATATGATTAAAAAGTATACTATTTCTGGATTCGTAATCTAAATCAAGTGACTTGAGTACTGGCAAATGTTCATTTTTGACCATAACTGGATTTTATAGATGATCAATTTAGCACTTGAAAAACGTATCCACGCAGAGGAACTATGTCATGTGTTTTGTGTACAGTCATAAATCTGATTACTTCTGGGTTCCGTCTGCTCTGCTGCCCTACTTTTAATATTAGGGTGTCTGCAAACATATCAGTAGGGGCTGCACAAATATCAGTTTTGAGACTTCTGCCACTGATTTGCTATGACTTTGGCTTATACACTGGGCTCCAATGTGTGTTCATGGAGTCAACATCTCTCAGCCCCCAAAGGCTGGAAAGAATCAAGCTTGGGAATATGAAACATCCTTACAACCGCAGTTGCCAAACAAGCTCCTTAATGAACACTGAAAGACGTTCAGTTATTCAAATGTTAGGCTGGAAATTGGTGGGTACTTCAGAGCATCTCTTTGTGTTGTCCAAGTAGTCACAGAGGCGCCAGTGTTGCTGGAGCTCTGTCAGGGACAGATGAGGTTTTCTTTGCAGTTTGGCTGCACTGGGATTGCGGACAGCCAATCCGGCGATTGCCAACTGGTGTTACAAGTGTAACAGCCCCTGTGCCAGGCTGTCAATTCACCCAGGTACCTCTCTGGGACAAGTGGCTTGGCAGCCTGTCAAAGCTCCAATAAGTCGCCAGCACACCCTTCCTGGAGTCAGATTGAGATCACAAGCGAGGGGAACACTGCTGTCTTGGAAGGCTAGGGCTACCTGGAAGCCACAATGGCACTGATGATGTGAGGTGGAGAACTTCAGAGAAGCCTCCAAGGGGAAAGAGAGGGCACTAAACCCTCCAGTATGGAGACAGAGTCCACAATGGACATACCACCACGAATAAACCACCAAGGAGAATTCTGACACAAAGCGATATTCACATCTGGAGAAGGCACATTTGGGCACCTTCTGGGTGGTCTAGTTCTATTTCAATGCCCCCTCCCATGCCCCTTTCAATAGACAAAAGAACATTCTATGGCACCCTAAGTAGTATGTTTTGGTCCTAGGTCCCCTGGTGGACCACCTAGGCCTAAACCTTTCAAAAAAATTCTCCATTCAAGGACTGTCCCCCTCCCTGCAGAACACTTAGCGTCTCCGTAAACACAAAATGCCAGTAGCACACCAAATCATTGGGATGACCTAAAACACCCTTAGACATTTCCAAAAGCTCTCTAAGAGTGGGAGGCACCAATCCTGGTTGAAAATCACTGGCAAGACCCATTCTGAGTACCTGATAACTCCTCTTAGCAAACGTTTGCTGGCCCAAGAATTTCTTTACTTATGGGATTGCCTTGGTCCCAGTATGGGAACCTCAGGGTACCTGTGGACCAAGTTAGGTTTTCTGGGCAGGCGCGGTAGCTGCCCAGCAGTTTGGGCGGCATTAGTTGCATTAAAATACTCATTCTGGGGATGGCATTCTCTTTCTGGAGAGAGTCCAGAAGATGCAGGAATGGATATTTCTGTCCCAGAGCAGAGTTGAATCTGGGGGTGAATCATATCATCACTTCTATTCCTAAGGATTAGAGAAAAGTCGCTAGGACTTTCTGACACCTGGCTGAGCTGTTAAGAATCACAGTTCAGTAATTGCTCTTCCTGTGAAAAGAATAGCCAAAGGGGCTGTGGCTGGACATTTCCAATCCTGGTTCAGTGCTTGAGGTCAGGTTGTTATTTAAAAGGCAAGGCATAGCTAAGCTAATCTCCCAAGAGACTGTGTTGATTTCTATGCATAAACTGGTGTAGGTGTTATTGTATCAATATAAATCACTTTTGCTTTATAAATGGCTTAATGATCTTCATATTCCTTAGTTCTTAAGAGTCCTGAAGGACCCATGTAACACAAACACAAAGCAGTTCACAAGTATAAGTGCACACACACGGTTTAACAACTACCAGCACACAGTTGGGCATGCAAACTTCTACCACCACTCTCATCTGCATTTTTGCAGCCTTGTGCTAACAAGCATCCAGAACTTAAAGGCCACCTTACTCCAGTGGCAAGCAGCTATGTGCAGACTCAGAGGAACACAGGACATGCAACCGCGTGTACTCTGGAGACGGCAATGCTGGCCAGGGGGAGGAGACTGTATGTACCTTAACAGTGGTCCGACCATCAAATGTGAATGACTTGATCTGCCCATTTTCTAAGAAAACCTTCAGGACGTTGGGGATGAGGAGGAGAGCTTCTTTCTTCATCATTTTCTGTGAACAAGCAGGGAAAGGACAAGGAGAGGGGCTCATTTAAAAGGAGGTAGGAAGCCAGAGGAAGGGTGTGAAAAAGGAGAAAAGGTGATGGAGACAGAGAGCCAAAGGTGTAGGAGGACAGAGACAGAGAAAAGAGCAGATCGATAATACATGGGGACCAGAACCAAATTCCCCAACAAGACACTGAGGCATATCAAAAGCTCGCCTCCATTTGACATGGAGCACCCACATTCTACTGTAGTTCAAACCTCCACAGATCAGAGCATAGGGATCACTACACACCCCTGAAGGGCTGATGAGCGGCCTCCTTTGGAGTCTATCTCACCCACCTGATCTTATCTCTAACATTTTTTAAACACCTGCTACAAAGCTTCTAGACTGATCTTATCTCCTGATACCTCCCTTTCCCTGAGGCTCTTCACAAGCCAAGATCATGTCCTGTCAAGGCCTTTGCTCTGCCTTTTCCCTGCCCTAGGCCTTTTCTGACCTGACCCCTGCCTATTCCTAGTACCCACGCCTCTTTCACACCTCCATACCTCGGATGATTCTTCATTATTCAGGGACTGTCCCACTCCCTGCACAACACTTAGCATCTCCCACCCTGAGACATGAAGTGCCAGTAGCACACCAAAGCACTGGGATGACCTGAAACACCCTCGGACATTTTCTTTCTTTCTTTCTTTCTTTCTTTCTTTATTTTTTACTTTCCTTTTTCTTTTTTTGAGACGGAGTCTCACTCTGTCGCCCAGGCTGGAGTGCAGTGGTGTGATCTCGGCTCACTGCAACATCTGCCTCCTGAGTTCAAGCGATCCTCCTGCCTCAGCCTCTCCAGTAGCAACTGGGATTACAGGTGACAGTCACCATGCCTGGCCCTCAGACATTTTCAAAAGCTCTCTAGGAGTGGGCGGTACTGACTCCGATTGAGACATTCTTAATAAAAATTCACTAAATAAAGGCTGTTCTCTTTCTCTGAGGACTCTAAAAGAAAGAAGAAAGAAAAGCTGTTCCCCCTGCCTTTCTCTTTTCCTCTTTGGCAAACTCCTATTTATCCTTCAAAACCCAGCTCAAATATGTATTCTGTAAAGCCTTGGTCTAATATCATCAAATACTTGGACCTGGTCCTTCCATGCATTCCTATAGCAATTTATGCACGCTTCTTACAATGCTCTTACTGTATTTTGTTTTGTTTTGTTGAGACAGGGTCTCGCTCTATCGCCTAGGCTGGAGTGCAGTGGTGCAACCACAGCTCACTGCAGCCTCAAACCCCTGGGCTCAAGTGATCCTCCTACCTCAGCCTCCCAAATAGCTAGGACTACAGGCATGTGCCACTACACCTAGCTAATTTTTTTACTTTTTGTAGAGACAGGGTCTCGCTATGTTGCTGAAACTCACCTTTATCATATTTTTGAAGGATATTTGTCCTTCACAATCAAATGGTGAAATGAGAGCACAAAGACCACATCCTATTTATCTTTGTAGTCCCAACACTAAACAAAGTTCCTGGCACATATTTGGTGCACAATAAATGGCTGCTCAATGAATGGGCAGTAGGTGCTTGATGTGCACTTATTGAATGATCACTCTCATCCCAACCGTTTCCCTGGGCCAACATCATCATTAGTTCTATAGGAATGGAAAAGCTGCAGAGATAACAAGATTCCTTAATTCACTGGGCATTCACTGAACCTCTACCATATGCCCAGCACTATGCTAAGTCTCTATGAGAGCTACAGGAGATTTCAGTCCAGTCTTAAATTCTTGTTGTAGTGACTTGGCACACATACACATTATCAAACCAACAGGTATAAGATGGCTAAAGTTTCCTACTTAAAGCAAATTGGATTTTGATTTGAAGGAGACAGTGGGTGTGGATGATTTGAGAAGCCAGATGAGAACAGTCCAGACCTAGAGACTGTCATGGATCATGGACAAAGCATGGAAAGAGGAACAAGCAAATCCTCCTGGGTTGGGGTATGGTTGATGGTGGTGAGGAGCCAAGAGACAAGCTTGGCTGTGGTCAAGCCAAGGTGGGAAATGATGGGATATAAAATTGGAAGAGTGTGACTCCCTGCTTCCCTCCCTGATCTTGAGATGCCTTGCTCTGCCAGGCCCAGAGGCCCCGGATCCCAGCGGTGGCAGGTTTTATTTAGCACACTGGGTCGGACTCAGATAATTACTTAATTGAATTTGCTTAAAAATAGAGTTGGCAAGGAATGCCCACAGGATTTATTTTTGCTCTGGCTGCTTAATAAAGCCTTGGAACACGAAAGGAAAGGGTTGATAGGAGAGCCTGGAGTCACCTGGGCCTGGACTCCCCCAGGTCCCGACCTGTGATGAGGCTGCTATGGTCCATACTGGTGGCAGCATGGAGGAGGGTGCTGTTGTAACATCAGTAATTTCACGAGTGCAGCAAGAGTTGGAAGATTGATGTCTGTCTCTCACCCAGACAAGAGCCTCACACTATGCCTGGTGGCCTGTCGGAGAAAGAAGTAACTCTAGTGGGTCCTAGCTCTGTGGCATTTGCATTCAGATTAGACTGGAGTGGGGGCATTGTTATGCTTTTAACCTAGCTGTGCCTGTAGCCTAGCTGTGACGTATGGAGAGGGGAATCATGGTGGAGGAAGGAGAAAATGGAGAAGGGGAAGTAGAAGGGAGAGGAAGAGAAGAGAGGGGAGGGGAGTGGGGAGGAAGGGAAGGAGTTCTTCACTGGGTGGCCTGCCCTTGACAGATTACTCTGCAATGTTGAGATGGGATAGGATGCGCCTATTCATACTTCCCAAATCCAAGTCATACGTCCTCTGAGTTTTCAAGCACTCAGGACACAAACATCCTCCTGGTGACTTGGACCTTGGGGTCTATTTCACCCTGATTTGCAGGGGCTCCATATACTCCTTTTCCCCTTGCTCACCAATTATCACTTCTCTTAACATTTTCTTCTAGGATTGACACAGATCCCAACCATCAATTATTCAGACAGCTTGCCCAGTGGGGTCCTGTAGTCCCCTGGGTTTGCCAGCCTTCCTCATGCAGAGATGGAGGAGGGATAGGCTGAGTTTGGGAATGAGAGTCAGGGAAATGGAGACGGAAGACACCTGTGTCCTCCATCTCTTCTTCTCATTAACTCTACCTCAAATAATATAGAAGTGCCTGGCACCCTGCTGATTTCCTGCTCTGTCTGGGCCTGCTATCTTCTCCCGAGAACTGTGGCTGTGCCTCAGCACATAAATGCCAAGGGCCTCCAGATAGATCTGCCCATCACAGCTATCAAAAGCACACAAGTGCCTGTTAGCTCTAGCTATCCCGTCCGTCCCCACTGGGATATTACTAACTTCTGCAGATTCCTGAGGGACTCGGCCAGAATGCATGACTGCTTAACACACTTCTTTTCTGCTCTTCACCTGCCTCTTCTCATTTGCACATCTGGAGCCGACAGTTCATTGCACGTAAACCTCCCAAAGCAATGAGAAACACTGCGGCTGGCCAAGACTCCCCAAATTGGCAGCTGCATGGCATGGGCTGTCAAATATTACCTGTCCTTTGAAACAATACCACCCAGTAGCAGATTTTGCATTGTCTTAATCTGAACCACTTGTCCCCCTCAACATTGCTGAGAGGTATCTGGTAGCAGGGAACAGGTATTATTTTGCCTCCCCTCTGGTGCTAAGAACATAGCAGGTGCCTAATAAAAACTTGGTAACTTAATGAGAGTCTGTATCATTTCCCTCAGGTAACTTCACTCATCACTGCATGGCCTTTTCCAGTTAAGATGTGGAGTTGCAAGATCACTTAAATGTGAAGAGAGCTCAATTTCACCAGCCACTCATTCCCTGGGTCTTCAGGAAGCCATTACTTCCTTCCTGTTTCTATCAAGTAGCAAAAGATGTTTATGGAGCACTTGCTCTGAGTGTAAGCTACTGTGTTAGGGATGGCAATTTCTCTAAGCATCAGAAGGATCTTGAGTGAATCAATATATATATTCCTTCTCCCCACAATACCTGGGGCCTCTCTGGATGTCACATATCCCTCTTCACTTACTACTTTCCCCTCCCCCCAGCACCTGGACGCTCCCACTCTAATCCCTGGGAAAGCTGTCCACTATAAGTACCCCAGAGCGAGAGCTTGACAGCCAGGCAGATTATGGCCAGGGGCTGAGGAGATGGAGCCAAAGCTATACTTACTGCATCTGTTTCTCCAACTGCCACCTGCTCAGAAAATCGAACCTTCACAGGATTGGACCTCAGCTTGGCCTTCTTCGCAGCACTGATGAAAGCAGATTTGGGGGACTGGAAAAAGAACAGAGAGATGGTGAGTTCTCCATATCTAGGGAAAGCCTAACCTTTGTCACGTGAGAGTCAAGATGTCCCAGTACAGGTACACTTTGCATTACTGATCAAGGAGTCAATAATAAATATTGATTCCTACTAGGTGCAAGGCAATGTGCTAAATGCTTCCCTATATAATGGTGTGTTCTGAAACAGCTGGGCATGAATTGAATTTGGGTAGATTGAACCCCACTATAATATTCTAGGTCTAGATGAGTTTGCAAAAGTTCTTAGTAATATCATACATTGAGTTTTTATATATTTGGTTTTCTTAATGTGAGATAGACCTAAAAGATGTCTTTTTATTATTATTACATTGAATATAAGCATCCCATAGAATTTACAGAAATGATCTTATTCATCTCACAGACATGCCCTGCCCCTAGGAAGGAGTTGCATAATAAATACTATTTTAGATGTGGGAGAAAGGAGACCTAGCACTCCAAAAGGATTTTTCCACAGTTACTACACTATTGGGGAATAGAGATGTGAGAGATTTAACCCAAGTCTCCTGGCTCTCTAGTTTTGGGCTCTGCACCACTTTGTTTATCCAATTCTGTAAGAAATGCCCCCAAAATCAGCCAGGCTTTTTTTTTTTTTTTTTAATTTTTTTTTTTAGACAGAGTTTCACTCTTGTCACCCAGGCTGGAGTACAATGGTGCAATCTCAGCTCACTGCAACCTCCACTTCCTGGGTTCAAGTGATTCTCCAGCCTTGCCTCCTGAGCAGCTGGGATTACAGGCATGTGCCACCACATCCAGCTAATTTTTGTATTTTAGTAGAGATGGGGTCTCACCATGTTGGCCAGGCTGGTCTTGAACTCCTGACCTTAGGTGATCCACCTGCCTCAGCCTCCCAAAGTGCTGAGCTTACAGGCCACCATGCCTGACCGGCTTTTAGTTCTTGAAAACTCTCCACAATTTTAGCGGAAGCATGATTAGCAAACACTGGAAACTAAGCCTTTCCAGGGTGCCCCTTGGATTCTAGCTCCCTGCTTGAGCTCTGTATGGTCCAGCAATCAGGAATACAGGAGTCGTGCTGAGGGGCATCCTCATTGTCTTTGGTGGGGGGGGGGGGCATTTATTCAATCATTTGACAAATTTAGCAAGGGCCTACTACATGCCACACACCGTTCTAGGTGATGAGGGATAGAGCAGTGGGTAAGACAGACAAAACTCCCTGGCCTCATGGAGTGTCCATTCCAGCAGGGATAGACAGACGATAAATATCTTTTAGGTAGCAGAGAAGGACTATGAGGAAAAATAAGGCAGGGTAAAGGACTACGCAAGAGAATGAGTGAGTTAGAGTGGGAGTAGTGAGGGTATTATATTAGCAATTTTGAAATACACAATACATTATTATTAACTATAGTCACCATGCTGTGCAATAGATCTCAAAAACTTATTCCTCCTGTCTAAGTGAGCCTTTGTATCCTTTGAACAGCATCTCCCCATTTCCTCCCAACCTTAGCCTCTAGTAATCACCATTCTATGCTTCACTTCTACGATTTTGACGTTTTTAGATTCCGCATATAAGTGAGATCATGCAGTATTGTCTTTCTGTGTCTGGCTTATAATAATATTATTATTATTTCACTTGGGATAATGTCCTCCAAGTTCATCCATGTTGTAGCAAATGACAGGATTTACTTCTTCTTAAAGGCTGAATAGTATTCCATTGTGTATTTATATACCACATTTTCTTCATCCATTCATCTGCTGATGGTGGACACTTAGGTTGTTTCCATATCTTGGCTATGGTGAATAGTGCTGCCATGAACACGGGAATGCCAATGGCTCTTCGGCATACTAATTTCAATTCCCTTGGATATATAGCCACAAGGAGAATTGTGCGGGTTATATTTTTAATTTTTTTTTTTTTTTCTGAGATGGAGTCTTGCTCTGTCGCCCAGGCTAGAGTGCAGTGGTGTGATCTCGGCTCACTGCAACCTCCGCCTCCCCGGTTCAAGTGATTCCCCTGCCTCAGCCTCCCGAGTAGCTGGGATTACAGGCAGGCATCACCACGCCCAGCTAATTTTTGTATTTTTGGTAAAGATGGGGTTTCACCATGTTGGCCAGGCTGGTCTTGAACGCCTGACCTCAAGTGATCCACCCACTTCGGCCTCCCAAAATGCTGGGATACAGGTATGAGCCACGGCGCCCGGCCACTGTGGGAGGTTATTTTAGACAGGATGGTCAGGGAAGACCTAAGGATGAGACATTAAGCAGAAACTTAAGGAAGAGAGGGAGAGAGAGCCACCAGGCTATCCGGAGAAAAGCTTCTGGCAGAAACTACAGTAAAGGCCCTGAGGTGAATTGAGGTGTATGAAGAACTGCAAGGAAGGCCAAGGTGGCTGGAGTGGCGTGATGGAGCAGGAGCAAGGCGGGAGATGCTCAGAGAGGCAGCTGGGGGCTGGGTCATGGAGGACCTTGTAAACCACGGTGAGAACTTTGGATTTCACTCCACTAGAGGGATTTGATTGAACAGAGTCTGATGTGCATTTTAAAAGGAAGCTCTGGTTGCTGTGTGGAAAACAGAGTGTAGGAGGACAATGGCAAGAGCATGGAGACCAGTTGGGGGTAAGTATAGTATTTGTAACTGCAAGAATATGGTTAAAACGTGATGGAGGCTTGGGCTAGGATGGTGATGATGGAGTCGAAAAGTGAGCGAATTCTGGATATATTTTGAATACTGAGTTAGGATGCTATGTTGACTGACTGGATATGAGAGTGAGGAAAAGAGAGACTTCAACTGAAAGAATGGACTTGCCATTTACTGAGATGAAGAGGACTAGGGAGTGAATCAGGTTTGGGGCTACTTCAAACCACCACCCCTATGGACCTTGCCATGGAGCCCGAGTCTTACAATCAGGAATTTCTTTGTGTTAAGGCCCTGAAGGTCCCTGCCAGCTGGGAATACATTAAGCTATTATCTACCATTTACACTGCAGTTGAGATTCATTTACCAGATCAGCCACAGGAGGGCAGGGCCCTAAGATACACATCAGAAACAAACGTCCTCATTGTGTCTTGGGCCCTGGTCCCAGCTGTGTTCTCTGTCAGAGCCAGCAATCTCATTCCCATAGAGGGGAGACTGCAAAAAACCACTTGTTTCACCTGAGTCCAGTAAGAACTCAGGCAGTGAGTGTCAGTCCTGGCTGCATAGTAGAAATGCTGGGAGGAGCTTTTAAAAATCCTGAAGCCCAGGGCCCTCCACAGACCAGTTACATCAGAACTCCTGGGGGTGAGGTCTGAGCATCAGTATTTTTTTCAAGCTTCTGATAATTTCCAAATGCAGCCAAGATTAAGAACCATTGAGCTAAAGGAACCTTAGACTTCTCATCCTGAGCCAAAGGGGCAATTTGTTGGCAGCAGACAATATAGCACAATGAAATCCAGAGCTGGAGATCGTTGCAAAAAGTGATTATAGTATTGATTATACATGGAGTTGATAAATGCCTCTGTGTGTTTCACAGCCTGGTGCTCCAATCCTGAGCAGGGACTACAGGCTGAGGCAGAAGCAAGAGAAAGGGGCAAGATAGATAGAAAGATCTGTAGCTATGCTCAGGCAGCTGTGTTTGATTCCATCTCCACAGTCATCCAAAGTTCCACCAAGGTGCCACAAACATGAGGCAAGTGGAATCTTTCTACCTGACAGTCACCTCTCTTCTCTGCCATCATCTGCCCTCAGATGCCTGCATGGCACAGTGTGTAGAACGAGGCATCTCTAGAGACCTGAATGGGCCATGCAGCTCAACCTTCATTTTCACATGTGAAATGGAGGCCTGGGAAGCGGATATACTTTACCCAAAGTATTGAAATAATTGAGTAGCAGAGCCGAAACCAGAACCCAGGTTTCCTGAACCGTTGCTTAGTGATTATTCCCCCACAGTAGGCTAAAACTGGGAGTCCTTTCCTGATCTTTCATCCACTGGTTCTGGTTCTACCTTGGTATTATGTAATGGACTCAAACAAATGAAGAACCCCAACTGGTATCCTTTTATGTTTTCACCACAGTGAAAAGGATGGCATCCTTGCTATCCCTACCAAAGATGCAAGACTAGATCCTGTCCTAGTGAGTTTCTGTTTGTACCACTGAAAACCAAAGATTCAGTTAATTATAGGCACAAATCACAAAGGAGGAAATGACATTGCCAATATTTTCAGGGATTATAATCATTTCCAGGTGTTTGTTTCAGAGTTATTTTCAGCTTGTTTATACTTCATTCCTCATTGACCCTTGTCCTGTTGGTCTCTAAGATTCCATCCTATTCTCAGTCTTCAGCCTTGATGCTGGTGACTCATTCATTGCCAGCTGGTCTCTGCTAGATGTCATGGAGTCACATCTAGCCTTATGCTCAGACACAGGTGAGGCCTGTTTTGCAGTGTGATATGAGGGGCCTCTCAGAGGCCTCCCTGTCCCAAAGCATCTTCAAAGCTCAGCTGTGGGGCTTGAAGTTTGTAATATTAGGGGCACTCCTTTATATTACAATGTTGAGAATTGGAAAGGCCCTGGTCAAAATGTGAATGCGGTAGCAGGAAGGCATAATACACTTCAGGGGCCAGCAAATTACAGGCCTACATAGGCCAAATCTTGCTCACCACCTGTTTTTGTGAATAAAGCTTTACTGGAACACAGCCGTGATCTTCATTTATGTATTGCCTGTGACTGCTTTCGTGCTACCACATATGGCTTGCAAAGCCTAAAATACTAATTATATGGCCCTTCAGAGAAACAGTTTGCCAACTTCTGCACTAATTCATAACCATGCACTAACCAGCTGTTTTTAAAACTTGCCTGATGATAAGAATCACTGAGGAGTGCTTGTTAAAGTACAGATGCCTAGGCTCATACCAGATTTTAAAAGTTAGAATCTCTGGAAGAGTGGGGCCCAGAAATCAACATTGTTGAAGATATCCCAATCCATTAAGTATACATTAATTGAGCACCTTAAAGCTGGAATGTTTGAGCTCTTCACTGACCCTATGTTTTTCTCCAAGCAGCTGGAAATCTCATTTTGCAACAGGTACCCTTTCTGGCTAAAATGAATTTTGGCCTGAAACATGGGACTAGAATTGCTAAGTACCTCTGGGGCCACTGCAAGCCCCTTGAAGCAACTGTGAAGCCAGCAGCTTGGTGGAATAAGGAATAGAAGAGAGTCTGCCTTTCCCTCAGTGCAGAATTCAGCAGCTGGTTATTTTTTGACAATTTTTAAAATTTGGTGCCTGTATTAGTACAGATGTCAGGGTTGTGATCACTTAGATCTTGACCAAAGTCAGGTATAGGGCCAAATATTTTAGAGCAAGATAGGGCCTCGCTTTGGCCCTTCTGGCTCACTGCCTTTGACACCTGAGCCTACCTATAATCAATTACTATAGCAACCACTGTGGGAGCCTAGGACAATGGAGGGCCATCCTGGTTTCACCAGATCACTACTAAGGGAACCAGGGGGCCTTCCTTCCCGCACTCAAGACTGCCTGGACATGAACATATCCTCTGCCTGACTTCCAAAGCCCGCCATAAACTACACTGACTCTTTAACCACCTCTCCAAGATCACCTTTTGCTGCACTTGGTGGTTCTACCCACAGCTCCCTGCACACACTGGGCTTGCTATCACTCCTGGACCCACCTCACGCTGTTTCTCCCTGTCCCCATCCTTCAGGGTCTACAGTGTCCTTTTGAGCAGCTAAATGCCATCACTTTACAGTTTAGTTCAAACTCTACCTTTATCCTGAATCCTTCCCCAACTCCTCAATTCCCCTTCTTGGATTTCCTGTAGTACTCCTGTTAATCCACACTGCCATCACTCATATCCCCAACCAGGCTGTATAAGCAGAGATGCCATTTTATGTTAATATGTCTCCCCTAGCACCAAGCACATAGTAGACATGGCATAAAATATATTAGATGATTGCTAAAATTAATAATGAATTAGTTCATTAATTCAGCATATATGGTTGGAGTATCTACCATCTGACAAACACTATATGTCAGGAAGCTCTGTAGAAAACCAGTTTCTCTGAGGTGGGTCCCATTATTTTGGCTTTCTTTTTCTAGGCAGGTGGCTCCAAGCAGAGGGGATTCCAGTTCTTTAAGTACAGGCTGTTTTCAGAACCAGAAAACTAGGGTTTCATTTGAAACAGATTGTCTGTGCTTGCTTTATCAGGGTAATTCTTGGTCATAATCCAGTACTTTATCTGTTTAAAAATATTTACTGATTACCTACTGTGTGCCAAGGTCTAAGGGTTTCAAGATTAATAAACATCCAGTCAGTCATGAGGACTAGTTGGTAATTCAAAGATTAAGGAACACCCTTAAATACACAGAAGCTTATTAAGTGGCTATCTATGCAGTATGGTTTGAGGGGACCTGGGAAAGAACTCCTGTGACCCCTCTCCCCAGTTGTCTGCCATGCTATGAGTCACTCTTACAAGGAAAATGTCATCTGAGAGAGACTCCATATCAGAATCATTTGGTGAGCCTTTTCAAAAGACCAATACCAGGGTCTCATCTCCAGAGCTTCTAATTCAATGAGTCAGGGCAAGAGCCCAAGTACCAATATTTTTATGTTTTCTTTTTTTTCTGTCTCTGCTGCTTGAATGAATCAGAACTGAGTATTAATTGTTTTCAGAGCTTCTCAGATGGTTCTAATGGATAAACAGGGTCAAGAACCATTACCAGGCCAGGTGTGGTGGCTCACGCCTGTAATCCCAGTACTATGGGAGGCCAAGGCGGGCGGATTACTTGAGGTCAGGAGTTCGAGACCAGCCTGGCTAACATGGCGAAATATTGTCTCTACTAAAAATGCAAAAATTAGCCAGTGTAGTGGCACATACCTGTAATTCCAGCTACTCTAGTGGCTGAAGCAGGAGAATCACTTGAACCCAGGAGGCAGAGGTTGCAGTGAGCTGAGATGACACCACTGCACTCCAGGCTGGGTGACAGAGTGAGACTCTATAAAAAAAAAAAAAAAAAACCAGCCACAGTATGTAGGAGTAGGTATTAGGCCATTATCCGCCACAGAATGTAGGAGCTATTAATAGAAAGAGACTTGCAGATTGTCTGGTCCAGTGTCTTTTTAAAAAAAAAAACAAATATAGATTCCTAGGCACATCCTGGACCTATTAGGAGGTTGTCTTCTGGAAGTAGTGGTAATCAAACTTTAACATGACAAGAGTTCTGTAATAGGCAGCAGTCTCCTTGCACCCATGAGATGCCAAGTGCCTGCTGTGAACACAGTATTATTTTCTGTGATGTAGGGGGTATAACATTAAACACATATTGGGAGTCTTCAAGAAGCTTTCAGTATAGCTAAAGAGAGAATATCTGTCAGTGGAGACTTGTTAAGGTAGTTACGTTCTATAACATTTCCATGAACACTGAATAGTGAATACTGAACTCCTGCTCCAATATTTCACATAAATTATGGTGTTAAATTTTAAAAACAACTCATCCTAGTAGCTTCTATGTTCTTTATTTTACAAAGAGAAAATGAAGCTCAAAGTGTTAAGTGACTTGCCTGAGGCCACTCCACTCACAGGTGCCAGAGTCAAGACTCAAACGCTGTCCAACTGGCCCCAGAACTGCAGTTTGTTTCTTGCACTACACTGCACTGCCCCCTATCGTCTCCATCCTCTGATTACCTCTGTATGAGAACTGACACAAGAAGGCAGAGCATCACCTTGTCAGACCTCGGCTGGGAACGTGTGCATTGGGTAAATCAAAATTTTCACACTCTGCACATGTCTGCAAATGACCAGGAAAGTGCCATGAGTATTGATTTTGGGGTTATAAATAAATTTTTGGGAGTAGGCAATTGGCAAATAGGGAATCTGCAAATAATGAGGATCGACTGTACATGTATGTAAGCCTGACATTCAATTGGGATGCACTGGGATGGCCACACCAGTTGTAAAATATGGAGAGATTCTTTCACACTGATTGGTAAGTAGGCACTGCCCTAAGCTTCCTGGATGCCACCTGACCTCTCCCCCTGGACCTCCTTACAAATGTAGATCAACTACAGGGTTAACATCTGGCACAATTAAGAGGACTTCAAGACTCTGCTCCAGTGCTATTACTGGCTATATTTTGACTGGATTGACTTCTACTGTACAGGTCATTAAATGTTTTGACAATTAGCCCTGTGTGTGTGTACTCATCCACTTCTATGCTCCCAGGGTTTAGAGAGCACAAGGCTGACAACTAGAATGTAAGCTCTATGAGGGCAGGGACCATGTTTGTCTTGTGCACTGCTATATTTCCAGCCTAGAAGAATGTCCAGAATAGTAGGTGTTTAATAAATGCTTGATGAGTGAATGAACAGATTAGGGAAATGCTCATTGAGGTTAGTCAGGCAAAGCTGTTTGGAGAACACTAGTATCGGAACAAGGTCTTAAAAGAAACAGACATGTATTAGAAGAGATGTGGAATAGTACAAGGACAAAAGTCCACAGGGCAGTAAGACCTAAGAAGGAAATGTACCTAAGAAGGAGAAGGAAATCAGCCTGGCCTCAGCAAAGGGGCCATGGGTTGGGACCTGCAGAGTGAGCAGAACAGGGGTAAGAAAATGTTGGAGGCACTGGGATGGAAAGTTGAGATAGAGATTGGGGTGAGTGTTATGCCCTTTATTCTGCACCTAAGTTTGGACACTTGAGTTTTGTTTAGGTTGCTTTGATGGTGGAAACTGGGTTTCCTTCATCCTTCAACCAATATTTATTAGCACCTACTCTGTGCCAGGTGCTGGGGATACAGCCTCTACCCTCATGGAGCTGACATTCTAATGAGGGACAGAGATGATAAACATGTAAATATAATATCTCATGGGAATGTAAAATGGCACAGCCACTTTGAAAAACAGTCTGGCAGTTTTTTAATAGGCTATATATACACTTACTATTTGACCCAGCAATCATACTCTTGGGCATTATCTCACAGAAATGAAAACTTATGCCCATAAAAATCCTGTACATAAATAATAGCAGCTTTATTTTAGTAGCCCCAAGCTGGAAACAACCCAGATACTCTTCAATGGGTACATGATTAAACAAACTGGTACATCCACACCAGGAATACCGTGGGGGTACTACTCAGCAATAAAACGGAACAAAATATTGATACATGCAACAAGTTGGATGAATCTCGAGGACATTTTGCTAAGTGAAGAAAACCAATCCCCAAAGGTTACATATTATATAATTATATTTGTATATTATTTTTATTTGTTTTTAGAGAAGCGGTCTCGCTCTATTGCCCAGGCTGGAGTACACTGGTGCTATCATAGCTCAAAGCAGTCTCCAATACCTGGGCTCAAGCAATCCTCTGCCTCAGTCTCTCAAGTAGCTGGGACTACAGGTGTGCACTACCAAATCTGGCTAAATTAAAAAGAAAATTTTTAGAGATAAGGTCTCATTCTATGTTGTTCAGGCTGATTCAAATTCCTTAGTTCAAGTGATCCTCCCACCTCAGCCTCCTAAGTAGCTGGAATTTCAGACAGGAGCCACAATGCTTTGCTTCCATTATATAATATTTTGAAATGATAAAATTAGGGAAATGTAAAGTCGTTGGCAGGGATTGGGTGTAGGGGGTGAAGTGAGTGTGGTTATAAAAGGACAACATGAGGAATCCTTTTGGTGACAGACTTGTCCAGTGACTTTTTTAAGTTTTAAATTTTTGTGAGTACGTAGTAGGTATATATATTTCTAGGGTACATAAGATACTTTGTCACAGGCATGCAACGTATAATAACAATATTATGGTAAATGGGGTATCTTGACTGTGTTGGTGGATACATAAACCACATGTGATAAATCATATTGAACCATATACATATGTTGTATCATTGTTGATTCCTGGTTTGCTATTGCACATAGTTTTTTTTTTTTTTTTTTTAAGATGGAGTCTCGCTCTGTCACCCAGGCTGGAGTGCAATGGTGCAATCTCAGCTCACTGCAACCTCTGCCTCCTGGGTTCAAACAATTCTCATGCCTTAGCCTACTGAGTAGCTGAGACTACAGGTGCGCTCCACCATGCCAGGCTAATTTTTTTGTGTTTTGTGTAGGGATGGGATTTCATCATGTTGGCCAGGCTGGTCTCGAACTCCTGGCCTCAAGTGATTAACCTGCCTCGGCCTCCCAAAGTGCTGGGATTACAGGTGTGAACTGCTGCACCCAGCCTATTGCACATAGTTATATAAGATATAACCACTGGGAGAAACAAGGTAAAACAGGGTAACAGGTACATGGTATACCTCTACTATCATTGCAACTTCTTGTGATCTATAATTATTTCAAAAGAAAAGTTTAAAAATATAATATTTCAGTTCTGAAGAAAAAGTAAGCAGTATCAGAAGATAGTGACAGGTAGATGCTATTTTAGAAAGGATACTCAGGGAAGGCTTCTGCAAGAAGGTGAAATTTGAGAAGACCTGACTAACAAAGTAAACACACTGGGTCTCTGATCAGAGTAGTAAATTCTAACCACACATCAAGCACGTTTTAGTGGGAGAAATGGTGGTCATTTTCAAGACAGGAGATGGGAGGTTGGGACTGACTGCCTACTGCCCACGAGACAACTGCACACGTGCAGCAAAGTGGTGGGGAGGGGACTATTGGTAACAACAATGGAGTGGGGGCTTGCCTGCCCAGAGACAAGAGAACTGGAACTGAGAAAGGCCTATCTGCCTGGAAGCATGTGTGTACATATGTGAGAGAGCACATGAGTGTGTGTATATGTGAGTAGTGTGTGTATGTATATGTATGGGTATGAGCGGGTGAGTGTATGTGTGTGAGTGTACGTGTGAGGATACATGTGAGTCATTATGTATGAGGTTGTGAATGAATGTGTGAGTGTATTGTGTGTATCTGTCAGTGTGTATATGTGTGTGAGTGTATGAGTGTGTTAGTGAAGTTCACACTGATGCAGAAGAGGTCTGGGAGCTGGGGGCCATGGGGAGAGGCAGTTAGTTTGAACTAAGATTGATTTCAATCCTGCTCTTGCCTGGTGAGCCCATGCTGTGCACCTGTGTTCCATCCCTCGCTGTGTCATCTCTCTATGGAAAATCTTGCCCCATCTCTCAAGGTCCAGCTCAGGTGCAGCCTCCTCCTTGAAGCCTTCCCTAATTTCACGTCCCCCACCCCCAACAGATGTGACCTCTCCTGTGGCTATACATTGAGGGTGCGGCATCCACGCTGGGGTGCAGAGGACTGTTGGGGACATGAATAAGGGGACAGGTGGGCTGGAGGTAGAGTGAGGGCTCTGAATTTTGCACATGGAAGTTGTGTACCTGGGTTTGTGCATTTAAGCTAAGAATGCTATAAGGATATAACCAATAATGGACACTGAGCTTTCTAAATCCAACTCTTGAGGAGAGGGGACTAGAAATTTTTACTTTTAATAAGTAGCCTGGCAACTATTATGATCAGGTATGGTTAGGCAACACTGTTCTATTTTAAATCTCTCAATGTACAGATGATGAAACAGGTCCAGAATGGGGAACTGACTCATCCAAGGTTACAAAGCCAGTTAAGTGATTGTACCAGGACAAAGATGAATCTGTTTGTCCAAGTGTACTCCCCAGCAACTTTATATTAAATTATATCACATATGGTGCTGTGTCTCATACATTGTAGGTAACTTATATGAATAAGATTGGCACCTATCATCATCCAGGACTTTATGAGAGTTCACATTGGACAGATACATTTATGGAGTACAGCCAAAAAGAAGTCGAAACTGTATTCGGAATTGAGGCAGTGGGCAGCTTAAGGGGGTAAAGCAGAAGGCACAGGACAGAACACAGCACAGCACAGCCCTTCAAAATCCTCAGCTTTGGACATGAGCAGAGACATGCTGTTCAGAAGGTATTCTTTAAGTTCACTCCTAAATCCTTGGCTCATATGTTGGTTGTAGTCTCTGAACCCCAACCCCATCACTGTTGCTTTCCAACATGGAAATGTCATCTCTTCTCAGTCAGGAGGAAGGGCAGATGGCAAAGAGGCTCACTCACCTGATGAGTGTGCAGAACTGTAAGAACGATGAATTCCTTAGCGCTCCTACAGAGAAAAGAGGGAACAGGAGAGTAGTGCATCATGTACTAGGTATTCATCTAGTACAAGAAGCAACACCAGAATTTTCCCCTGGCTGCATTCAGGTATATGGATTAGGATAGAGGGCAATCTGAGTGTCTGCATGGACACTTCACCTCCAGTCATTTGTAGAGGCCGACACAAACCATCCATATTAATTCACACAGGCATCCGAAGATGGTATAACCATTACCTCTGGGGTTGTCATTTTTTAGGTCTTCTTTTCATATTCCTTCTCACATACTCTCTGTAGAAATCTCCAAACCTTAGTAGCAATTTTATGTGTAGACTAGAAAATTGTCAAGGAAAACTGAAAGCTGCATTACGGAATTCAAAGTCAGAGAGTCCTGGAACCATGTACAATGATTATTGGTAATTTGGTATTTAAGTGAGAGGAGACATTCAAAGGAAAAACCCAAAGGAGGTCATTTGGTCACCATGACTCATACTCAGCAGATTTGTTTTAATTGAGGGACCAAAAAGAGAGCCAGGGAGCAACAGATGGAAACAAAACTCTCCAGATAGCAAATATTCAAAAGAATGAAGAATATGAAACTCTTCCGGCAAGAATTATGCCAATGATCAAACAGGCTGTGAGGTATGAAAATTCTCTCCCAGGAATACATAATCTTTTAAAAGAACTAAAAGAAATGGAAATAGTTTGCCTTGAAGGAGCTTTCCCTCTCCTTGTTGGCCCTTTTCAAATGTTTACGTGAACAAAGTCATTTAAGAAGTAGAGTCAAGCTGCCCTTGATTCTGGATATTTAAGAAATGCCAAGGCCCGCAGCTCTAGAACTCTGAACATCTCCCACATTTGGTGAGGCAAACTACAGGGATTAATCAGCCCCAGGGTTTGGGAAGTTCCCAGAAGTAAAGAGTTGTTTTCCAGGAAAAATACTAAAGAAAATACTTTGTCTTGAACAGGGGAGGGGCATAACATAAGTTGGATTATGTGACTCGTCTCCTCCAGCCCCTTGCCATGTCTCCCCATTTCATTTAGAACAAAGCCACAGTCCCTATGGTGGCTTCAAAGGTTCTCCATTATCTGGACTTATTTTCTACAACTCTCCTCTTTCCTTACCAACTCCAGTCCTACTGGCTTCTCCCCTGTTCCACAATCGTGCCAAATTCACTCTTGGCCTTAGGGCCTCTGCACTGGCTGTTCTCTCTTCAACACCTTCTCCTCCCTCAAGTCTTTCTTCAAATGTCACCTTCTCAATGAGTCAACATAGGCCCTACTGTTTAGTTACATTTTGCACCCCTGTGCCCAGCACTCCTGATCCTCTTTACCTAGATCTACTTTCTATTCTTAATAACGATTATCAGCTTCTAATATGTTGTAGAACTACTTATAATCTTTTCTGCTTATGATGTGTCTCCTTTCAGTAAAATGTAAACTCCAGTGAGCCAGGGATCTTTGTCTGTCTTATTCATTGCTGTATCTTCAGTGTGTGGAACAGCGCCTGGTGCATCAAGGACAATAATAAATACTGGTTGGTTGATTGATTGAATGAATGAATAACCCACTGGCTCCCAAGGTTATCAAGAGTGTGCTCTGCTTTAACGCTGAAAGAGCTCTGGAACCCCTCACGAAATCAGCCTAACTTGTTTTGAGTGCAAAGATATCTACTGAAAGCAAAGCAGTGACTTCTGAGGGACCAGGCTGAAAAAAACCCAACATGCCCTAATAGGATAGAAAGAACTCACCTCATATTGGTGTGGTAGCAGAGGGTGGAGAGTGGAGGGTGGGGAATGCAATATACAACTGAACTTGGAGAAGAGTCAAATAAAAGGTCATTAGGGATCAGACACATTTCATGGTATTGAGCTGGAGGGAACATGCCAAGGAAGCCAAGAAGTGCTCTGGACTTCAGGAGGGAACATTCCAAAGCCCTTCAGAGCTAGTTAGAGGGTGCTGTTCCATACACAGATTGCTATGTCTGCCTTTGAAGGCAAGGGAAGAGCTCTGGGACCAGGTGGGCTTTTGGGAGCCTGGAAAGATGAGTGGGATGAAAACACTCTGAACCAGGAGGAGTTGAAGGAGATGAGGCAGAAATGAAGTCAGACTATGCAAGGGGAGAGAGAGAGGAGGAGAGAGAGAGAGAGAAAGAGAGAGGGAGAGAGAAAAGGAGAGAGAGAGAAAGAGCGAGCATGTACATGGTTCCATTTGGAGTGAGATAGCCAAGCTCCCCCAAACTGAGGTTAGTCCATGCAATTTGGAGCCTTTACCTCTTATTCTCTAATTCCTTTTTAACAAATGTATGCCAGGGTGTGTGCATGTGGTGTGGATGTGGGGTAGGAGAGTGTGTATGGTGTGTGTGTGTGTGTGTGTGTGTGTGTGTAATGTGTGTAGGGGTAAGGGATAGGTAAAGACAATGTGATTACTCTCCATTTATAAACAGTGGTGATCCCACAACGTTCCTTTTGTCATCAGCTTCCATCTGGGGAGGCATTAGGGGCCACAAACACTATGGACAGTATCCACATTGGGAGGTTCTCTTCCTCAACCCACTGGCCACGGATTCTGATTTTTTTTTCTGGAGTGGGGGAGTTGGTCAATGTCTTGCTTGCACTATGCATATCTAGGATGGTCTTTTAATGGCTTGATTCTCATCTGTCACTTGGTATGTCCCACTGGACAAAAAAAAGGGGCTGGGGTGAAGAGATTCATCGGGTGGAGGGAGGTAGGGGTGAGACTCCAGCAGGGAGTTCTTTGCATCTGTTCACATCATTGGAGATGCTAAGCCAGTGTGTATGAAGGCTCCTGCTGACCCTGAATAGCCGGCCCCTGAAGTTCTGGGTTAGCCAGGAGCCCTGTATTAGGGCTTCTCTGCCTGGAAGGATTCTGCTCTCAGAGCGAGGGGGGATAGTGGTAGCCCCATGTCACCGGTGAGTCAGGGGTGGGGATACTGATCAGCTCCTGCCAAGACGCCCCTGTTACCTGATAAGTTCTATGAGCCTCTCCCTCGGGGCTTCACTCACGTCTTCCTCATTAATAGCCACAATCTGGTCACCAGCCAGGAGCTTGTTCTCAGAGGGGCCTCCTGCAAAGGAGAGGAGAGAGATGTGAAGGCTTAGGGTTACTGCTGGTAAAGTCCAGGTCTGGGCAAGTCCTCTGTGCCTGTAGGAGCTGAAGCGGGTGCTGAGGCCTGGAGATGGTGCAGGCTGAGCTGTGGTGGTGTAGGGGTTGCTATTCGAGCTCTCTGCTACTGTTGCTGCTGCTGCTCTGCTGCCTATAAGCAGATAGAGGGCAGAGGAATGAAGACAGAGAATGGAGTCGGCCTCCTTTAGTTCCATGCCAAGAAGACATGCTCTGGACTTCAGGAACAAACATTCCAAAGTCCTCCAGAGCTAGTGAGAGGGTGCTGTTCCAAACACAGAATGCTAAGTCTGCTTTTTAAGGCAAGGGAGGTGCTCTAGAACCAGGTGGGCTTTTCGGAGCCCCGAAAGACAAGTGGGATGAAAACACTTTAGCTGGGCATGGTTTGGCAGCAAAAGGTCCCAGACTCAGATGAGGTCAATAAACATTTTACTGGCTTACTTCTTAACGAGGAACACAGACTTCCATTTCATAGGCGGGACTTGCTTAGGTACAAGGAATGACTTCCAGACTACTGGAGGTGGTCAGGCGACAGGAGGAGGAAGGATCTTCTTACTTGAATATTATTCATACTTACTGGTCTGTAAGGACTTAAGCATTCACTTATCTGAAACAGAGGAAAAAAGCCTAAAGGGTTTTTTTTTTTTTCAACACTGAGAAATGCCACTGTCCAATAAATGAGGGGAACAAAGTACACACCCTTGTGCAGTTGGATATTTGTTTCCTCTCCCTCCCATTTCTTTTCTTTCTTTCTTTTTTATTTTATTTTTATTTTTTTGAGGTGGAGTCTTACTCTGTCACCCAGGCTGGAGTGTAGTGGCATGATCTCGGCTCACTGCAACCTGCACCTCCCAGGTTCAACAGATTCTCCCACCTCAGCCTCCTGAGTAGCTGGGATGACAGGTACACTCCACCACACCCAGCTATGTTTGTATTTTTAGTAGAGATGGAACATCTCCATGTTGCCCAGAGTGGTCTTGAACTCCTGACCTGAGGTGATGCACCTACCTCAGCCTCCGAAAGGGTTGGGATTACAGACGTGAGCTACTGTGCCTGGCTCTCCTTCCCATTCTACTGCAAGGTTAAGAAAGCAGACCTATCTGAGGGCTGTACCTTCTTGGTTGGGGCAAAGGTTGAGGGTAGACGGGTACCACAAGGCTATGCTGCCTCTGATGTTTAGCAAAGATCTTCTTGGAGAAAAGCTTTCAGAGACTTGGGGAGAATGAGAAGTCAGGTCCAGCCTGACTCAAATTTGAAAGAAATGTTCAGTGACATGACCCACTATCAAACCAGCCTTGACTCTTGTTTGAGTCCACCTTGAAGGGCCAGATCCCAACTTCTTCCTCTCTCTCCAAAGAAGGGGGCTGCCCAAATTCCAAAACATGAACATACACAACAAATACATCACTTGAGCACAGCTCAATGGCTCTGGAGTGTAGAGCCTATGTGCTGAGGATGGCTGTGCCAGCACAGGCAGCAGGAGTCATTGCTCGAGCAGCAATTGCCCTAAACACACTAAGCCAAGTCTCCTGACAGTGCACTGGCTTCAGGAGCAGAGTGTGGTGGTGAAGAGAACACTCTTTACATCCAGACAGACCTGGACTCTAATTCCGAATCTGCAGTTCACTGGTTGTGTGACCTTGGGCAAGACATTTAATCTCTCTGAGTCTCTCTTACTTCATCTATAAAATGGGAAAATAACAGTACATATGCATCACAGAAATGTTGGGAGGATGAATGAGATGATAAATACACAGCACTTAAAACAACTGATTGATGTTGCTAAGAATTGGATAAATGGTAGTTATTATACCATCCAAGGGACAATTCCTTTAACTCATTTCATTCCTTCTATCTACTTCTGCCAAAAATGCCAGTCTCTTAGGTGGAGGCCACTCTATCTATCTTCTTCTTCCTTTCCCTCCCCTCCCTTTCTTCCATCTAACAGAATAGGTCCTCAAGGAACTCAATCTCCTTTATGGGCCTTGGCCCTTTGATGGCACTGGTAACATCAGTCTGCTACTGCTTTCACAAATGGTTTGTTGGCTTGATCAACCATAATTGCTCTTCTGTAGAATACTTTTTTTTGTCTTTATTATGGCCTCAAATAAAGAACCAAACAAGTCCTGTGCGTTCAGGAGCCACCTGGACCAGAAGCAGCACTACAGATCAGTCTTTTATGGGGCTTTTATAGGGCTATGCATGCCAGCCCCATGGCTTTTTGTGGTTCGTGCCTGGGGCTTTTCTTCTCTTCACCCCTCCAACTCCTTCTTCATTGTTATACATTTGGCAGCTGAACCCCTCTAGGCCTGGGGGCTTCCTTCAGCTGTGCAAATTCTGTGTCATTTGAAGTTAAAGTAGGGCTCCTGGTGGTCTATTACTGAGTGTTAGCTGGTCCCTCTTTCCCAGGATAAATTTGATTTCTGATCAGAGATTCAAAACCTTTTTGCCAAACTGCATGACTAACTCCAGAGCCTTAGGTCAGCCACGGACTCCTGTACTAAATTGTTGTTGCGTGTGTGTGTGTGTGTTTTCCCCACTCTGTGCCCTCTAGTTGAAGAGAGAGCTTACAAAAATCTTTTTCTTTTCCTTGGAGGATTGCAAAATTCATCAAATTTCTGCAAGACCAGTTTGTACTCTGGCTGCTCCTCTTGACTGAGCGAGAAACTGTTGTAAACATCTAAAGCCTCAGGCCCAGCAAGTCAGGAATAAAGCTCCATTCCGTCTGTCTTTTTTGTCAATGCCTAGCACATTCAAAACAAAACAGTACTTCAGTCTTTTCCCATTTCATTCATGATAGCAGGGCTTCATAGCTCAGGTGGGGCTTTGCTTGTTCCATCCCACATGGCCCCTTTCAGGACCTACTTCCCCTGCATGGCATCAAACAGGCCCAGGTGCAAACCCTAGCTCTGCTGCTTTACAGCTGAGTGACACTGGACAAGTCATTTCTCTTTCATTATGCCTCAGTTTCCTCGTTTGCAAAATGGGAATGATATTACTTATTTACCTTGCAGGGGTGGCTGTGAGAATTAAACAAGATGATGTAAAGCACACAGTAGATGCTTAATCAATGGTAGATGTTTGTTACTGCCACTCAAGCATTCAGAGATTTCATTATCCTCTCCTCTCCTATCCCACCTGTGGTCTGTATCTTCATTCTGGTCTTCAATGGCTGACCTATTTCATGAGTATGTACATGTCTTCACAACCTGATGGTTAGGTTCTTGAAAACAGGAACTGTGTCTTGTACTTCCCTACAACATTGCTGGGCTTAGAGTAGGCAATCTATAAATACTTGTTGAATTAAATAGAATAGGCACATCTTTTTTTGCAAGACATTATGGCTCTTTTATGAATGTTCTATGCAAAGGGAATCTTTATTAAGACCCAGATGCTGTTAAACAATCAACTGCAGCCTTTTTCTAGGGCCCCAAACAACCTCAATGGTTGTGTCTATCAGTCTTAAAAGGCCAGCTCTCTCACACAGTTATTGGTTGGCAAGTCTTCAACCATTCTTCATGAATTCTTCAGCAACACAGTCAGAATGCTTGGAAGCTCTGCTTTTCGGGAAGACATGTGGGTGTTGGGAGACAGGAGTCAGGGCTAGGGGGATACTCTGAGGGACACCTACCTGGCCTCACAGATCGAACCACCACAGGCCTCTCACTGCCAGCCACGAAGCCAAAGCCATATATAGGGTCTCGATGAACGGTCACTTGTCGCAGTATCTCTGCTGGCAGCTGCTCACATTCCATATCATTTGCGCTCTCTTCCTGCATCACATGACTGGGGAAAAGGGAAGATGGGAGCAAAACAAGATGCACAGGGAACTAAGCCTCAGAACCAGCAGGGAGAGAGGCTGGTTAGGGTTCTGGCCCTGGCACCCAGGAGTTTACAGCTTAGCTTCCTACATGCTCTGGAGCCAACAGAGATGATGACTGCCTCATATTTCAGATGGGAGAAAGAGAAATCTAGAAAGTAGAAGCTACTGTCTTCAGGGCTAGAGCCAATAGAAGAAACTGATGTCATGAGCCTGAAATTAGAGTCAGACCCTTCCTCTCAGATATTGGAACTCCAGAAGGACCCAATGCAAATATTCTGCAGAAGTTAACTGTCATCTTCCACTGACTTAGCTATTAACTCCTTAAAGAGACCAAAACCTTGCAGGAAGAGACCACAAGACAGGCAAGTAATGGCAGAAGAAACATAAAGTTGTTCCAGAAGATGGAGCATCTTCATGAAGCCCTGATGCAATTAAAAAAAAATTTTTTTTAATTTTTTTTTTTGAGACAAAGTCTCACTCTGTCACTCAGGTTGGAGTGCAGTGACACGATCTCGGCTCACCACAACCTCTTGCCTCCCGGGTTCAAGTGATTCTCCTGCCTCAGCCTCCCAAGTAGCTGGGACTACAGGCATGTGCCACCAAGCCTGGCTAATTTTCGTATTTTTAGTAGAGGTGGGGTTTTGCCATGTTGGCCAGGTTGGTCTCGAACTCCTGGCCTCAAGTGATCCTCTCACCTCAGCCTCCCAAAGTGCTGGGATTACAGGCGTGAGCCACCACGCCCGGCTCATCTTGATGCAATTTTAAACTTGAATATATCTTAGGTTGTATACAAAAATAAATGATTTAGGTAGCATATATAAATAAATGTGCTAATGTCTGGGACCACAATTGTCCATAATGCCAACTTCTTTCAGTTCCACAGGAACTCTGGAAAAGAGTTCCTGTGGGCCAGGAGGGGAGCTGCATCCTGGGGCTGCCAGCAGGCCTGAAAGCCCAGAGGAGCTGGGAGAAGAGAAATCACTGTCCTAACACTGGGGAGAGATTACACATTGTTCTCCCGATGCCCACACTTAAGTGACTAAAGCTTAGGAATTCCACAAGAGCTTCATAATGTTCTTCATCAAGGGCCAGGGGAGGCATACTGCAGCAAGAGGGGTCTGAGTGTAGTATTCAAATGAAAAGCACTGAAGAGTGAGGGTGTACAGACACTGAAGTCTGTGATGACACTGGTGCCAAGGCCAGGGAAGGAGGTAAAAGGAGGAATGGATGGTCAAGGAGAATGGTAGGGCAGGTGGAGATGGAGGAGAGAGGGCCAGGGCGAAGTGACCCAGCGCCTTGGCTCGCTCATCTGGCACCACTACAGCCCCAGACTTTTAGGCCTTCTAGATAGATGGGTTTAAGTTTTCTAGCCTCAGTATGTGTATTCGCTAAAATTATGGTTCCAGGCAGAGCCCTTTGGAACAAGATACAGAGGGCCAGTAGCTAATTAATGAAACTAGTATAGGTTTGTAAAAGAAGTAGGAGGTTTTGACACTCTGAGAGCAATGCAATTCTTTTTTTTGTTTTTTTTTTTGTTTTTTTTTTTTTGAGATGGAGTCTCCCTCTGTTGCCCCAGCTGGAGTGCAGTGGCACGATCTTGGCTCACTGCAACCTCCACCTCCCAGGTTCAAGCGATTCTCCTGCCTCAGCCTCCAGGAGAGTAGCTGGGATTACAGGCGTGTGCCACCACGGCTAGCTAATTTTTGTACTTTTAGTAGTGACATGGTTTCACCATGTTGGCCAGGCTGGTCTTAAACTCCTGACCTCAGGCGGTTCACCCGCCTCGGCCTCCCAAAGTGCTGGGATTACAGGCGTGAGCCACCGCACCCAGCCGAGAGAAATGCAATTCTTTATTAGCTAAGAATATCAAATTCATCAGTAGCAAATGGTTTGAAGCATTTAGGTTATTTATCAGGACACAGTTTCAGTAATTAGAGAGAAGCTTTAGGACTATTTATAGGGAAGGAGAAAAGATTTAGAATAATTGTGTAAAAGAGAAATGCATAGTCTAGCAAAGAACTCTGAAGTTGTCTCTATCATATGAGATGTATCTGGCTACACCTCACGCTGGCTTGGAGTCTATCTGTCACCCCTTCGGGAGGTGGAAGGGGATGCTAGGATGAGGTCAAGTCTCTGGAAGGCAAATTCAGAAACTTGCTCCTTCCCTCTCACACCACTAAGATAAATGGTCACTTTTCAATAGAAAGTCACTCCGAAGCTGGAACGTGGCTGATTAGTGTCCTGGACAGGCACCCTCATGGGACAGGGACCCTCTGAGGGTGGCCACAGGGTGGCGCCTCTTTCATTTTGGCTCCTGCTGGCAGGCAGGAGCTCATCCTTGAAGGGAGCCAGAGAACATCTTCCTGCAGCTGCCGTCTTGCCTCACCCCTAGGGCTATTTGGGAAATGAGCCCTTTGCTTCCTGCCACCCGAACTTGTTGGCACTAAAAGGACTTCTTGGGATGGCACCAGCTCATTTCCGACATGGGCATCAGCCAGGGAAAGCTGTGCAGACTGTGGCGTGGGGAGCAGGAACTCCAGCAAGGAAGACAGACACAGGTGTGCTGTGGAAGTGCTTGGGATACTGTCCTATGCTCAGTGCTCCCCCTTGATCCCTGCCACTGCAGCCTCCCCTTTGCCCCTTTTTCCTTTTTTGAAGCAGAGGATACTTCAATTTCCATTGGACCTTGAGGTACTACCACTTCTGAAGAAAATGGGCACTCCTGGAGCCAGAGGAATCAATAAGCAAACAGCCTTTTGTGACACAAGTGCTTTGCTTTACTCTTTTGGTACATATTAATCAATCAACAAGTATTTATCGAGTGCCTAATCAGACAGTCCAGCACTCTGGGGTACACAGGAGAAGTGACAGGTCTCTGCCCTCAAAGAGCTTTCAGTCTAGCTGCGGGAGAAAAGACAAGTGTGTATACTGAACAAGAGAATTACAGTGCTAACTGAAACTGGTAGATGAGATCTATAACTAAGTCCCAACTTGGGTGTTCAGAGGAGGGGGTGGAGAAGCTGGAGAAGACTCCATAGAGGAAGTGGGGATTGTACTCGCTGGCCAAGAAAGGGCAGAGTTGGGGAGAGAGGCAAGAACCAAACTGTGTGCATAGGTGCATTCCATCTTCCTGCAGGTGGCCCAGTTATGTGGTTCATAGCCGCAGGCGTGTATCCAGGTGTGGCTGGAGCACATTCATCCCTGGGTTGTCCCTAACTGAGCCAAACTAACCACCCTTAACTGCCTTCAATTCTGCAAGCAGCCCTTTTCTCACACCACTCCCAGGTATCTTGAGACAGGGGAGAAACACCACCATTAACAGACCAGAAGGCCATTTTACAATTCAAATGGAAGTTGTTCCTTCCCTCCTGGGGTTTGCCTTTTTCAGTGTCTGCAGCTCAGTCCCTCTGAAATTTGCTAAGTGCCTGGAGACTTGGGAGTGACACTGAAGGCAAGCAGTGATGGATGACAGGAGCTCAGCTGTCCATGGGTCACATGACTATCCTCCTGGGGGAAACAGGCAATTTGACTTTGAAAGATGTTTGGCTTCTGGTCCCTTCAAACAGGGCATCCCTGAACAAAATTGTGAAGCATCCAATGCTTATCTCCCCCCACCCCCCACCCCACGAGGTTTGTTTCTGAGGCCTGCTATTTGCTTCTGTTGTTTGCCCCAAAGTATGCATGCCTTCCTTCTCTCCACTTCTTACCAAAGTCCCCAAAGGTATTCCCTCACCTTGTGCCAGGCTTGCCCTCTCTATTTAGCGATCTGGGTAAAGGCCTAGCCTTTCTCTTCTGCCTAATGATAACAACATTTTATATTCGTGCAGTTCTTTTCATTTTTACCCTCATTACTTAATTTGAGAAAAGATGCTTTCACATCCATTATCTCCTCTGTCCTGCCAGACAGGCTAGGTGACTGTTCCTCCTCCATCCCAGCCTTCTAGGTAGGAGATGAAGAGGCACAGACCTACAGTGGCTAAGCACATTGGTGGCCCAGCTGGGGCCACATCTTTATGCTAGGACCCACAATCGCAGCACCCCCTTCCTGCTCCCTCCCACTCAGGGTCCTGGACCCTCTGGCTATCCAGAGTCTCCATTGCAAGCTGCCCCAACCCTACAGTCAGCAACACTCTACATCCTAGCCCAGCCTGTATGCTCAGCCCACATCATAATTAACCTGTTTCTGAGCCTGTTCACTCTGCGTTGTTGGGAAAATGAAATGAGATCATGACTACAGAAGCACTTAGGAAGGTTAAGCATATCACACAAATGTAGAGGTGGCGATGTTATTGGTAGCATTATTCGGGGTGGCTGGAGGAGCAGAGAAAGGGAGCCAAATATAAACTTCACCCACTTCACACAGCCGAAGCCCTTCCCCCAACTCCTTGCCTCTAAGAGATAGGCCCGCAACACACTCTGTCCCCTCATTCTCACGCAGCTCTTTCCCTGAACCAACTACCAGACAACCTGACTCCCTCTGGATGCCCTGATTCCTCCATGGGCTAAACTGATCCCTCCATCACTGTCCAAAGAGGGACTGGTAGCTCGAGCTCATGCTAACAATTGTTGTTAGACAGATGTGGCTAAAGGACAAATGAACCGAGCATAATATGGAATGATTCTAAGCTGATGCTCTCCTGAGTTGTGCTTTCATGCAGGAAGATGGAAATGTAACAGCTAAATTTCCAGGCATCCACTTTTAGTTCTCCAGCCCTCTTTGCCTTTGGCTCCTTTTTCTTTACATTTGGTTGGCTCCTTGGGGAGTCTTGTCACTCCCCTCAAGACTGGCAGGATTTGGAACCATGTGGGGCCAATTAGCCCTCTGATTCCGGTAACAGAAGCCTGACTCTACTGGAAGCTCTAGAGATCCAGCATGGCAGGCTAGCAGCTGGGCCCCCATGAGATGCAACATTTCCTGGTGGCAGAGATGGCAGCCCATCCCCAGAGCTGTGAAGTAGCTGCTCTGGGTGCCCTTTTGTAGGGAGCTTGGGCACAAACCTTTCTTCCTGTAAAGGAGCCCTTGCTTGTTATTTTGGCTAGTTGCTCCTTATTCTAGTAGTGCTGCTCAAACTTTAAAGTACATACAAATCACTTGGGAGTATTGCTAAAATGATTCTGATGCAGTAGGTCTGGAGCAAGGTCTGAGACTCTAACAAATTCCAGGGTCGTGCCCATGCTGCTGGTCCACAGACCACACTTTGAAAAGCCAGGACTGAAAAGAGTGCTATTTTTAGACAACGGAAGAGCTACAGTCAGGTGGGAAAACTGAGGTGCTTTTATTCCACTGGGTTATGGCATTGAAGGCCTGGGTTAAAACATAATGTTATGTTTTGTGGACACATAAATTCATGCAAAAAAAAGAACTTGCTGGTTGAATCAGATTTATCCCAGGAGAGAACAGGGAGGGCTCTAAACTGACATGAAATAAGACAGATACGGTTGCACTGAGGAAAAGTAGACAGAAGATCTGAAAGAGGGGCACTGTTTAAGTCCAACTGAAGATTTTGGTCAGCAAAAGGAAAGCCTGAGAACAGTGGCGTCTGGGAGGAAGGTGAGGAAAATGCTGAAAAAGGGGACAGTGCAGAAAACAATAATATTAGCTGCCATTTACTGAGGACTTACTATGCTCCAGGTGCTGTCCTCAAATTATGTCACCCCATTTTCACAATAACCTCATGAGCTAGGTGGTATTATGTCCATTTTACAGATAAGGAAACTGAGATTTTGGAAGAGAGATTAAGTAATTTGCTGAAGGGTATACAACTATATATATTGTGTGGCACCAAAATGGGAACCCAGGTCTGCCAACTCCAGGGGCAATTATCTTCCACAATCTGTGCCAAGAACCTGTGGATAAAGTAGGGGTTTTGTTGTTGTTATTGTTGTTTTGTTTTTGAGACAGTGTCTCACTCTTGTTGCCCAGTGGAGCCATCACAGTTCATGGGCTCAGATGATTCTCCCACCTCAGCCTCCTCAGGAGCTGGGACTACAGGTGCATGCCACCATGCCTGGCTAATTTGTTGTTGTTGTTGTTGTTGTTTTGTATTTTTAGTAGAGACAGGGTTTTGCCCTGTTGGTTAGGCTGGTCTCGAACTCCTGGGCTCAAGTGATCCGCCCACTTCAGCTTCTAAAAGTGCTGAAATTTCAAGCATGAGCCACCGCACCCAGCCTAAAGTAGTTTTCTAGAAGGCAATAAGATAGGCTTGGTAGGAGGATTCGGCAGACTGCTCTTCTCTAAGTGAATTGAGGGCCACTTCAATGCTGTCTGTAAGAGCAGCCTCCCTTGAAGTCCCCCTACCCAGCAGCTCACCTATCAGAGACTCCAGCCCCAGAACTGGCTTTTTACATGCCTCTAAGCCCACCCTCCCATATGTGAGACTCATCCAACAAGGCCTCTCCTTTCTGTTGACTTCAGTCACCACCAGAAAGAAGTCTACTTGCCTCTGATCCTTAGAACCCTGACTCTCGTCCCCATAGCAGTCTGTTTACACTCTTATCCCATTTTTCTCCTCCCTTTCAAATCCTTCCAGTGTGTCCACTGGAACTCTCAGTCAACAACAAACTCTCCTATAGCCTCAGTTTATTCTCTGAAAGTGTCCTTCACCTTCTTCCCCAGTTGAGACCTGTGTATTCCTCGAGGGCATCACTTCCCCATCAGCCCTCTCAAATGGAAACTGGGGTTTTAGGTTTTGCTTTGTTTTGTTTTTCTCTTGCAAAATTCAAGTCCTCTGGGACCTGCAGGTGAGATAGGTGTCCTCCTTGTTGCCAATGCTGCCTCCAGGCCATTACTCCTCCTTCTTTCTGCAAAATATCCTGCACCTTTGAGGATCCTGCCTGCCGCCTACCTCTACCACTCTCTTTCTCCTCATTGATATCTACAGATTTCCTGAGTCGGTCCCATATTCACTGAGGTCTTTAGTTCCCAGTCAC
This sequence comes from Trachypithecus francoisi, assembly GCF_009764315.1. Classification (NCBI taxonomy): domain Eukaryota; kingdom Metazoa; phylum Chordata; class Mammalia; order Primates; family Cercopithecidae; genus Trachypithecus; species Trachypithecus francoisi. The sequence goes on from NW_022681471.1 coordinate 44,990,666, forward strand.
ATGTGATTTTCCCTCCACTCCTTAAAAGAAATCATGGTAAAATATCCATAACATAAAAGTTACCATTTTAACCATTTTAATTATTGATTGACTGAGACAGGGTCTCACTCTGTCACCCAGGCTGGAGTGCAGTGGCAGAATCATAGCTCACTGCAGCCTTGACCTCCCAGACTCAAGCAATCCCATCTCAGACACACAAGTAGCTGGGACCACAGGCGTGTGCCACCATGCCTGACTATTTTATATATGTATATATATATTATTTTTTTGAGATGGAGTCTCGGTCTGTCGCCCAGGCTGGAGTGCAGTGGCATGTGATCTCTGCTCACTGCAAGCTCTGCCTCCCGGGTTCACACCATTCTCTTGCCTCAGCCTTCCGAGTAGCTGGGACTACAGGTGCCCACCACCACGCCTGGCTAATTTTTTGTATTTTTTAGTAGAGACGGCGTTTCACCGTTTCAGCCAGGATGGTCTCCATCTCCTGACCTCGTGGTCCGCCTGCCTCGGCCTCCCAAAGTACTGGGATTACAGGCTTGAGCTACCGCGCCTGGCTTATGTTTTATGTTTTTTTGTAGAGATGAGATTTTGCCATATTGCCCAGGCTGGTCTTGAACTCTTGGGCTCAAGCAATTCACCCACCTCAGCCTCCCAAAATGTCGGGATTACAGGTGTGAACCACCGTGCCCAGCCTTACCATTTTTAGAAGTACAGTTTTACAGCATTAAGTACACTCACATTATTATGCAACCATCACCACCATCCATCTCCACAACTTTTTCATCTTCCCAAACTGAAACTCTGTACCCATTAAATAGTAATCCCTCATTCCTCCTACCTTCCCAACCCATGGAAGCCACAATTCTACTTTCTGTCTCTATGAACTTGATTTCTGTAGGGATCTCATATAAGAGGATCATACAATATCTGTCCTTTTGTGACTAGCATATTTTGCTTAGCATAATGTCTTCAAGGTTTATCCATATTGCTGCATGTGTCAGAATTTCCTTCCTTTTGAGACTAATAGTCCATTGTATATATGTATCACATTTTATTAACCTGTTGATGCATATTTGGGTTGTTTCTACCTTTTGGTTGTTGTGAATAATGTAGCTATGAACATGGGTGTACAAATATCTGCTGCAGCCCCTGTATTCTTTTGGGTACATACCCAGAAGTGGAACTGCTGAATCGTAAGGTAATTCTATGTTTTACTTTTTGAGGAATCATCATACTGTTTTCCACAGCAGCTGTACCATTTATGTTCCCACCAGCAATACACAAAGGTTCCAATTTCTCCACATTTTGGCCAACGTTACAACACTTATTATTTTCTGTGTTTTTCATTTGTTTTTATAATAGCCTTCCTAATGGGTATGTCCACTCCAACTCTTGATATCATTGTTGGTGAATTCATCATCCACACGGTGACGAGGAGACCTCTAACAATTGCTTCTTCCACTTCACTCACTCCATCATCACCTACCTAGACTTTGTGTTATCAGATATTGCACTACCCCCAAATCTCAATGCTCAATATCCCACTCTCTACGACACCATCCGTCCTTCCAGTTTACCTCCACAAGGGCTCCCACTGCAGGAAGAATCTGAACGCGTCATGATCACCTATTCACTTCCCACTTGATATTCCCTTTTCCTGGAAATCTCTTCCCTCATTTTTCACAAAGCTGGTTCTTCATCCTTTAGGTCTCAGCTTAAATGTCACCTTTTCAGAGATGCCCATCTGCCAGCACTTTCTCCTACTTATTACTGTTCTTACTCTCCTTCAAGTTCCTTTTTATTTTCACTTCTCTTCATGTCCAGCTTAGAGTTCCTGGTCTATCATTATGATCATTCCCTTCCAAACACCTTCAACTTCTTTACTTCCTCTCCCCAGCTATATACCTCATCCTTTGATGAACTCAATTCTCCATGACTGCATCCAAGTAGCTGAAGGGTGCTGGAGAAAAGTCACACAACTGGGTAGCTGGACTTCACTTTAAAATCCATGGGTATACACTCTCAATGCTGTCTGGCCATTTATCTTCTCCCTCCCTCCTTTCCTCCCTCCCTCCCTTCCTTCCTTTCCTTCTTTTCTTTTCTCTTTCTTTTCATTCTTTCTTCTCTCTCTCTCTCTTTTTTTTTTCCCGGAGTTTTGCTATTGATGCCCAGGCTGGAGTGCAATGGCACCATTTCGGCTCACTGCAACCTCCGCCTCCCAGGTTCAAGCAATTCTCCTGCCTCAGCCTCCTGTGTAGCTGGGATTACAGGCACCTGCCATCACACCTGGCTATTTTTTGTATTTTTTAGTAGAGACAGGGTTTTGTCATGTTGGCCAGGCTGCTCTCAAACTCCTGACCTCAGGTGATCCACCTGTCTCGGCCTCCCAAAGTACTGGGATTACAAGTGTGAACCACCACATCCAGCCATGGTCAACACTTTTTCTGTCTCTAAAATGACTATTTCATTGCTCGCCCTCTCTCCTCCATCTTCCTCACTTTCCCATTTTCCCCAAGAAATCTCAGCTGATGACCTCATTCCATAGATTACTGAAAAAAACAGAAGATGAAAAAATCAGATGAGAGCTCCTTCATCTTACCACCACCAAATCTATACACTACCCTGTCTACATCTGTACCCATGTTTTATTTTTCCCTATTAAAATGGAGGATGTTTCTTTTCTTCTATTATGGCAAATCTCCTTGCTTATGTTCTGGTACCATCCCCTCTCATCTTCTCAAGGATTTTACTCTTTTGGGCATTCATTCTCTTCCCTAAATTACCAATCTCTCCACCGCTCCAGAATCATGCTAGCATGCTGATGGAAATAATCCATCCTTAAGAAAACAAACAAAATACACCTCCCTCTACTCCACAATTCCCTTGCAGTGCCTGCCCCATTTTCCTGGTCCCCTTGGCAACAAAATTCCTCAAAAAAGTTTTCTACACTATGTCTCCACTTCATCTCTTTTTTTTCTTCTTTTTCTTTTTACTGGCCTCTACATAAGGACACAACACTTCTTCATCTCTTATTTACTTCCCGGTCCACTATCCTCTGGCTTCCACATCTATCACTGTGCAGAGTTGCTCTTGTTAAGGTCCTCAGTGGCCTCCAATCCTCACCTACTCAACTTCTCAACAGGTGTAGACACAGTCAGCCACTGCATCCTTGCTGAAACATTCTCCTCTCTTGGCTTCTAGGACTACCTCCAAACTGCCCTCTGACCTCTCTGGCCACTTTTCCTTAGTCTCCTTTGTGGGCTTCTCCTCCCCTACTTAATCACTAGATATTGGGGTTCCTTGGAACTCAGTTCCAGGACTTCTAGTCTCTCTCTACTTTCTTTCCTAAGGTGATCTCATCCGGTCCCCTGGTTTTAAATACAATCTATATTCAGACAACTCCCAAATTTGCATTCTAACCACACCTCCTCTGTGAGTTCTAAACCTCATGTACTCTGACATGTTTACTTTTATGCCTCACCGGAATCTCAAACTTATCATGTCCGAAACTGAACTCTTGATTTATTTTCCCTCTCAAGCCCAGGCTTCCCTCAGCCTTCCTCATCTCAGCATATGGCACCATCATCTCTTCAATTACTTAAGCCAGAAACCTGAGAGTCATTCTTGAGGCCTGTCTCTCCCTTTCCCTTACCTCCTCACTTAGTCCCTCAGTATTGTATAAGTATTGTTGGCTGTCACTTAACAACGCATCCAAGACCGGGCACAGTGGCTCACACCTGTAATCCCAGCACTTTGGGAGGCCGAGGAGGGCAGATCACCTGAGGTCAGAAGTTCAAGACCAGCCTGGCCAACATGGTGAAACCCTGTCTCTACTAAAAATACAAAAATTAGCTGGGTGTGGTGGCACGCACCTGTAATCCCAGCCACTCAGGAGGCTGAAGCAGGAGAATCGCTTGAACTCCAGAGGCAGAGGTTGCAGTAAGCTGAGATTGCACCACTGTACTCCAGCCTGGGTGACAGAGCAAGACCCTGTCAAAAAAAAAAAAAAAAAAAAAAGAAAAGAAAAGAAAAAAAAAGAAAGCTCATCCAGGATCTGACCAGCTCTTTCCCTCTCCATGGCTGTCACACAGTTCAAGCCACCATCATCATCTCTCCTGTGGGCTGCTGCAGCAGCCTCCTTACTGGTCTCCTTGTATCCACTGCTGCCCCCTTCCAAGTCTGGCCTCTACAGATATTGCAAAAAGTCTCTATCAGATCCTGTCACTTCCCTGCTTAAAATCTTTCAGACATTTCCCACTGCAAGCGAATAATATTCAAACTCCTTTTGTGTGGCCCACAAGGCCCTGCATGATCTCTTTCTGCCATACCTGCCAACTCCCCCACACCCCCATGTTACTCTTCCTCTTGCCTACTACAATCTTGCCCTCCTGGCCTCCTTTCAGTTTCTCAACACACTAAGGTCTTTGCCACCTTAAGGCATTCCCACTTGGTATTCCTTTTTCCTGGAAACCTCTTTTCCCATTCTTCATATGGCTGAATTTATCCTTTAGGTCTCCATTTAAGTATCACTTCCTCACAGAGGCCTTCCCTGGAAACTTTACCTTGGTTTTTCTCCACTATTGCAACCTGTTCATTCATTCTTGAGACTCATCATGATTTGTAGTTATATTTTCATTTATGTGATTATTGGCTTTAAACCCCATAAGAGTAGGAACTCTGTCTTTTTGTACAACAGTGTATCTCCTCCACTTGATATGATACCTGGCACACAATTAAGTGCTTAGTATTTTCTAAATCAACCAATGCATGAATAGAAGTGAATTTGAGGCATACAGATTAGAATCCTCTGGCCATTCCATGCAATTGATTATCAAATACTTACTGCTTGTGTCTCAGCCTGTGAAAGGCAGGTTTCTGAATGGGAAGTCTGGCCCATGGGAGAAACCCCTCATCATCTCTGTCCAAAGACAAAGTCAGAGAGAGAATGCAGTCAAAGAAAGAGTACAGGGAGGGCTACAAGCTAAGAAGGAATGGGAGACGGCATGGCTCCAGCCTTTTTAGGGGAGTGACAGTAGGAAATCCAACAGCTATTCCTTCTCAGAGAAGGAACTTTTTAAGGGTAGACAACTATCCTTTCAGAATGGCAAGAGGCAGGAGGATGGGCAGGGTGACTTTGAATAGTCCTTCCCACTCTGAGAGTCTCTGGGTAGATGATTTGGTTACTTTCCTAGGGCTTCCTCTCTATTTCCCTTGTAGGTCTTCATGGCTCTGCAACTTCCTCTTCAGCTGAGCTTGGAGAGGCATCTTCTGGAAAACATGGTGGTATCTGGATTCATTTTCTGGTTGTCCAAACAGTTGCTTTTCCCCAGTGGGCTGGAATGGAGACACCTATCACCCATTCTAGCAGGTCAGGAGGGAGCAGGGGGAGAGACCAAGGTCATCTTTCCTTTCACAAATACCTGGAAGACTGGAGTCACCTTGCAAAAGTCCAACCCCATAATGCTTCAGAGAGGGAACTGCAGAGGACCCTCTATACAGCTGTCTCCTTCCCGTCCCCTCCTCCCTCCAGGAGCTATAGTCAATAGATTCAGACATGTTGTCTAATAGGTCCAGACATGCTCCTAAACTCTCCCTGCTGGGGCTGCCAGCCCAGTGACAGATGTGAGGGCTGTGCCAGATGTGAGGCTGATGCCATATGGCACTGTGTGTCACAAGGTCTGAAGCTGCTGCCACTGAGCTGTGGCAGAATTAGTGGGGAGATCCTGCTTTAGCCTCCACTCACCTGTCACTGGCAGAGGCAGCGAGGGGGAACTGGAGCAATGAAACATTCATAAGAGCTTGAAGGAGTTGTCATGTCACACCAAAGAGTCCTGGGCACCCACCCTCCATGTACCACACCAACTAATTCTGAAAGAGGCAGAGACCTATAGGGATTGACTGAGCCAGAAGGCGAAAGATAAGGAATGAAGGAAAAGACACAGTCAAGAGGGGAAGACAGCTGAGCAGGAAGGGGACCAGGCAGAGCAAAGGGGGGAGACGAAAAGAGAGGTCATGAAAACAAGACAAAGAGGAGAAATGAGACAAGAGGAGGGCCTTGCAGACAGTGAAGAGGAAAGTTCAGACTTGCGGAAGGCAAGCACTGCAGAAGCTGTGCAGCCACCTCTTGTTGTCTTGGCTTTTTGGAGGTGCTCTCCAGTTCCTCACCTGCTCTTTTTAAAATGCTCTTGAGCTGCCCCCCACCAGCTCTGCCCTCAGGGCTCCTACCACTGCTAAAGGGTCACAAGGTAATGACAGTCTTCTGGTAGAGTACCTTGGGTGATGAAGCTATGGGGGAGGGGGTTGGTATTTTGCCATACTGAGAGCCTAACTGCACCCTCCCCATCTCACAGATGGGGATGCAGCAGGCAAGGGACAAATCAGAAATGGCATGAGGAAGAGACCCAGGACACCTTCCTGACTTAAACCAATTTCCCACTCACCAGAGGCTGTAGTGTGTGTGTGTGTGTGTGTGTGTGTGTGTGTCAAAGAGGAGATCAAAAAAATATATATATATATATATATATATACACGAAGTGGAGAGAATTCCAGAAGGTGGGAGGGAATGGTCATGATGGGAAAAGTGGAGTTGGCAGGGAAAAGAGCAGCAGGCCTGAATTCTTCCCCTCAGTGAACACATCTCTCCGAGGCCAGGCTGGGCTGCAGAGCCCTGGCTACAGAATGCTAAGCCAGAAGAGGGTCCCCGGCCACCCAGATCTCTCTCTTCTCTTAGATCTCAGACTTCAGCCTGCCAAGGGCTGAACTGTAAACAAACCTTGGAGGGTAGACAGGGGTAGCAGGTGTGGGCAGGAACTTCTGGGAACTTCCCAACAAGTAGCTGCCTCCAGCAGCCAAAGACCCAGGGCTCAAATAGCACCCCTCTGGGGGCTGTTTGGCAGGTGCCTGCTGCATAGAGCTCTGGGCAAAGCCTCCTGAATCCAAATGTGGGCCTCCCCAGCTGGCTGGCTGTGCTGTCTTCTTCCTTCCTGTGAGGCTGCTAGGCATCAATGGCCTGGGCCACCAGCCTTCCATGCCCCCAATCGCTGATGCTCATCAAACTCCTGGAGAATCTCAGAGTTGGCAGGGAGCTTGGAGGTTACTGACTTCCCCCTTGCCCACCCTCTGCTGATTTCCAGAAGCAGTAGGGGGAAGCTTTCTAGAAGATGACTGCAGTTGGGTATGGTGTGAAGGGCCAGATTTGAGCAACTGGAGAGGGAGGGCACTGAGAACAGGCCCAGAGACAGAAGGGAACAGGCATATGTGGCACGAGGCATGAACACAATAGCCTGAGTAGATGAGGGAGTTGCTGGGGAAAGATTAGTTGGGAAGCAAGAAGCATAGCTGACCCAGCATAGACAGTGAGTAGGCCTTTCTCTCACTCCCTCTCTCATGTCTGGCTCTGTTGGGACTCTAGGTTCTACCCTCCACCCTCAACTCCCATGTCCCTTTGGGGAACTAGTGAAGAGAGGGGCAGGCCAGTCTAGCCAGAGCTGGACAGAGAAAGGCACATCTGTCTCAACGCTTTGCCTAGATGTCTATCTGCTCCCTGCGCTTGCCCAAGATGATGCAGGTTGTATCTGAAGCCAAGGATTTATGCCCAGCAGTTGCCAAGCTGACTTCCTGTGAGGGAGCAACCCCTGACTCCTTCCAGTGCACCATCTCTGAATTGTCCAATCAGGAGCACAGTCCAGGGACAGGGCAAAAATTAGGCCAAAAAGCCAGTAATCAAAGGAAGATACATGAACAGAGGCCTAGTAAACTCATGTCACCTTGTCTGGAGGCATCTAGAAACGCCAACAGTAGCCTCAGGACAATGAGACACCTTTTATTCTGTTTAATTGCATCTTCCTGCTGAGAGGGAGAAAAGAATTATAAGGTCTTTCTTAAACAGCGGTCAGAAAAGGGGAGTGAAGTTGGTGAACCCTCCACCTAAGAATAAAAACCAAGGGCAAGAGCACATGCTGCACTGAACCACTAGCACAGAGGGCATGAGTTAGCACCAAAGCACTCTGTACCTCCCCCATGTTGGTAGCTGGGAAACCCCTGTCTGTTTCCTGAAGGTGAGTGACAGAGAAATTACAAACCTCAGAGCACCTGTGGGCTTATCTTTGGGTGCATCAAGGACAGGCAGGGAGTGGGTGGGGAAGAAGATTGCATCCTACTATACAACCAGGCTTTGGGGAAACAGAATCCTAGGGAATCCTGAGAACCACAAGCTCTCTATCTGCCAACACTGATTTGATGATGGACCCTAGACTTGACTCACTAAGGTAGAAAAGCAGACCCAGGCATTTTAGGAAGAATCAAAAAGAGTAAGGAAAAATGATTTTTTTTTTTGGCCCAAACTTCAGTCACTCAGAAACAATCTATTAACCAGAAAATCCATTCCCTAAGCATTCAGGTTTGGGGATTACAATTTTTTGTTTTGTTTTGTTTTTTGTTTTTTTTTCTTTCAGTAATTAAAATCCACAGAGCTGGGGCTCTCTGTTACAGAAGAATGCAAGCTCTGCTCTGATGTCTCCCTTCTTACAAGGGTAATAATAGCAGAGTCCCTTACTGTGAATCAGGGCTTCCTCCACCAGCGTTTAGATAGCATTCATTCATTCATATATGTAATAAAAGTTTATTGAGCACCTACTATGTGCCTGGCATAGTGCTGAGATATGGAGATAAATAAGGCCCAGTCTGTCCCCTTAGGGAGGTTGCAGTCTAAGGTGGAGGCAGGTATGTAAACAGACTAATATAAAACCATGTGTTACCTGGTACCACAGAGGGCAGCAGAGGATGCTACGTAAGCACAGAAGAGACTATGTATGCCCCAACTGTGCTGTGACTCCCAGGGGAAGACCAACAGTCCCTCCTCTCACCAAAGGTGAGAAGGACATTCCAGGAAAGGAATGTCAAACCTGACAGCAAATGAAAAATTAAGAAGATTCAGTAACAAGGGAAACCTCTAGGTATTTAAGTCACTACAATCATAAAAAGAAATCATAGAATAAATTCAGGCAAAACTGAAGGGAATGTTTAATTCGAGGACTAATGCTACCCACTGACTCCTTTCATGTCACCTTATGAAATGATACAGTTCACAATGAAGAGGCCACAGAGACAACCAGGGACACAGCCCAGCACTGGACTTGCCAGCCACATGTCTAACGCACCACCCCAAAGCTACACATGGAAGGTTCCCCTCTCATGAGAGAAGGCAGGAAGGGTGGACCACCAGCAGATGCACTGAGATCCAGCCAGAGTAATAGAGACCAAAGTTATAAAGCTCACATACCCCATTATGCCCACATTGAAGAGGGTCTATGCGGAACCAATTCTATGAATGGGCCAGGACCAACAGTGAGGAGCTATAAATAGCCCAACTGCAGGGCCAGGTGTGACACAGGAACTCGGCAAGGGACCTGGCCACATTCAGGTTTCAGGTTTCAGCTCACAGAGGCCAAGCTGGGGTGAGGGGGGCAAATATCAATGAGCACAGCAATACTATTACTCATATCCTAGAAACAAGTCTCCCCTCCCTCCTCAGGAGGTAGGAAGATGGCTTTGCCCAGCATTGCAAGTAAGACTCTAAAAACTTTTCTGAAAATAATTCCTAATAAAGGTACTCAGATAGAGCCATAATATTGTATTAACAACTCCAAGCCAGCAGGCCAGACACTTGTCTAATTAATAAAACTTATAAAGCAGAACAACTTATTGATGTTACAGGCACGGCATTTAGTACAATAACAAAACCCAAATCCATGCAGAACACTCCATCTTCTCTAGCAAGCCCTCTCTCTGCCAACCTGTACAATCACTTTCTTAGTGCAAAAAGGGGCTGGGGAATGGAGAGCATAGTGTAGAGCTCTGGGCAACTGGCTTGGGGGAGGAGGGGACTGTAGGGAAGACAAACCTCTGTCTCACGCACAAATCTTCTAAAGGGTAGCTCCAGCTTGAGCTTGGAGTTAGTGATCTGGGCTGGAATCCCAAATCTGTGGCAAACTGCTTAACCTCTTGAGCCTCAGTTCCTTCATCTACAAAATGGGGTTCATGGGGTGCCTACTTCAAAGCACCTATGTGAAGATTAAATATACATGAAGTACTGGTGCAAAGTAAGTGCTCAATCAATAACTGCTATTAGCAATTATTCTTATCATTATTACTAGGCACCTACGAATACATTCTGCTGTGTTGTTACAGCGCACTCGGTTTGCCTTTCTCCACAGGACGTAATGGGGGTGATTTGAAAATTGATTCAAAACTCTTTGCACCTGGGCCATGACTTCAGCTCTACGGAATAAATACACTTTGCTGTAGGGACATCAAACTCGATTTTACTACTTCATCAAAGCCAAATTCTCATCATATTTCTAGTAGTTAACAGTGACGGGGCTGAAGTAAAACTGTTTTGAGATCCAAGGTCTGCATCTCACTGACTGTGGGACCTTGGGCTTGTGGACCTCTCTGTGCTTCAATTTCCTCATCCGTAAAATGGGGATAGTATCCACCCCATAAGGATGTTGTGAAGATTAAACAAGGCAATGCATAATAAACACTTAGAACTGTGCCTGGCACACAGAAAGCACTGAGTGAACGCCAGCTACTGTTCTTACTCTACATAGACTAGGTAAAGAGCTTAGCACAATGTCAGGCACATAGTTATAATAGTAGCTACTAGGATCACCAGTGCTCTAAGTAAATGAGTGACTGGGGATGTAGGAACAGAAGGAAGATCTGGGTGTTCTCTGAGAAGGGACTGAGTTAGGATAAACTCACCTTTAGGATCTCAGGCCCCTCTCCCCCGAGTTTTACAGAGCTTAAGAAAGGAAAGTGACAGGTATGCTCCTGCAAATTCCGGATTGCTAACATTTCTATGATTGGTGCACCATCTCGAAGGGTAGTCCTGCTTCTCCACCCTGCGGGGCTTCGTGAACGCTGAGGCTTCAACCCGCCCCACCGGAGAGCAGGGCAGCCAGAGTATTCCGGCCCCATGGAAGCAGAGGCGCTGAGGGGCAGGGGTGGGAGAGGCAGCTAGAAGCCCCCGACACTTCCGAAGCATAACGGCGGGGAGAGCGGGGTCCGAGCACTCAGAGGGGCTGCCTCCGCCCCCGCTCCACTCGGGTGGTTTCCCTCCTAGCTTCTGGCTTCCCTCGCCCCTTCTCTCCCCCATCCCCCCCGCGCCCCGCAGCTGAAAACTTCCCGCTCGCGCCGCCACTTTTCCAGCAGCGTCCAAAACCTCATCCCCACATATCTTGCCTTCCAATTTCCTCTTTCATGGCCTCGAAGGGACCCGCGGGCTGCCAGGCGACCCAAACGAATCCTTGGGATCTCAAGTAGAGGGACGGAGATGGATGTCTGTTCCCGACGCGCCAACTCAGTCCCAAGATCAGATGGAGGGGGGTCCATGCCAGCGCCGCCCTCAAGTCACTTTGAGGGGCCGGTGAGGACCCTAGCGCTCGACTGCCGACCCCCTAACTTCACAGACCCCTGCCTCAATGGCCAGGTGCCCCCCATCCCGGCTGCTCAGAGCGCAGTACTTACTGTCGGGCCCCCCTTCGGGCCGGGGCTGGGCTACTGCCCTGCCCGGGAACCCTCTCGTCGCCTCCCTCTCGCGCTGCCCCTGGCTGTGCCCAGCGCCGAAGGTAGCGGCAGCGGCGTATGTAGGAAGAGAAAGATCACGCCTGCCTTAGAAACCCAGCCCCTGCTGTGACCAGAATCTTAAAGAAGGAGGCGACTGGCTCAGCCCCAGAGCCGTGGCTGAGGTGGCGACTAGCGAAGAGAGCTGTAAACACGGCGTCTGCTGCCTCTCACCCACCCGCAATCCGGCCGCCGCCGGGACAGTCGGCGCCCACAGGAGGACCCCTCCCCTCGCCACTGGGGACGAGCCCACTCGGGGGAGCTGGGAAGGACATAGATGTGCAAACAATCCAGCTGCCACTTGCTTACTTACTAAGTGCCAGGCACTGTGCTTTACATCCATTTTCTCATTCCAGCATCCTCTCCATTGTACGGAAAATAAAATTGAGGCTCAGAGGAGCAAAGCAAAAAGCCCCCAGTACAAGCGCTAATAATATGTGGTGGGACTGATTTAAACCCCAAGGGATCTCAAATTCCGGGCTGCCTGCCTCAAAAGTTACCTTGTGCTATTGCAAAGCAGCATTTGAATACCTGTGTGCCTACCTCCAGTTTCCCCATTTTTTTTTCCGACAGGATTGGGAACAAACGGCAACTCCAAGTCAGTTTGCCTGTGGAGATTGGGCCCTGGCAGGCAGGATCCTGACTGCAGTGCCTAGAGCCAGGGAGTGGCCATCCCTCTTTACCTCAGACAATTCATTCATCCCACATTTATTATGTACCTAGTATGTGCCAGACGCTGTGGGAGACAGAAAAAAAGTAAAGGAAGAAGTCTCAGTCCAGGTGGCATTCCAGGAGACAGTCATTGAGTCTTTGAGGTCTGGGTTATGCTAGAAGTGTCAAGGGGATGACGGTGCAGCAATCCTAAAGGAACAGGCAACCAGTGTTCTCAGACACCCCTTCCATGGCAGAACTTCTGGAGCCACTGTTAGGGGACATGGGGAGAGACAGGGCTTGTAGAGACAACGTGGAGAGAATCTTCATCCCATGGGGCTGATTCTGACTCCTTCCTGCTACTGGAGTAAGGACCCACACCACCCATTCCTCTTTAAAGGATGAGTGGAAGGCAGCTTTATTGGGACATTAAGCTCCATGGATTCCTTATGGGAGCTACCCCAATCTTCATGTTTTGGCAATGGCATCTGTGAAATGAGAAAGATATCTTACGCCTTCCTTCCTGGTCAAAATGATGAAATAACACGACATTTCCTGTCCCTTCTTAGTTTGATCATTTTAAAAAGAGCACTTTTAGAACTTGTATTTCTTCCAGCTTTGCCCCAGCTTATCCATGCAGTCATTCATTTAGCAAATATTTATTTATGTATTTATTTATTTTGAGACAAGGTCTGTCTCTATTGTCCAGGCTAGAGTGTAGTGGCACGATCTCAGCTCACTGCAACCTCTGCCTTCTGGTCATTTAGCAAATATTTACTAGCATCTACTTTGTGCCAGGCACTGTGCTAGAAGCAGGGCACCTCTGTGGTTCTGTGAAGGGGAGTCTGCATGGAGGTGGAAAAATTACAGGGCTGGAAGTTAGGAAACACATTTGAATCACTAGTTCATTGACTACATAGCTGTGTGACCCTGGATGAGTCATGTATCCTTTGGGGACTTCAGTTTTCTTGTTGGTCAAACAGGGATAATAACACCTTCTTATTCTACTTCATGGGAGTATTTGTGTGGCTCGACGGAGATAATAGATGTGAAGGAGCTTTGAAAAGTATAAAGCCACTAGACAAATGTCAGGGATTAGTCTGTCTCCAAGGTGGGACAGGGCTGCTGGAAAGTAAAACTTAAAAGAAATCCTGGCTGACTCTCCCAAATTGATTGCACTAAATTCCATTTTGCCTGCACCTGGGTGGGAGTCTCTGCTCTGTGAAATACCATTCTCCCTCAGCAGTGCCCATGACACACAAGTTAGTGATGACTTGGCCTTAAGCCTTGGAGATTGTTTTGGGGACTTGAATGGAACCAGCAGGACAGTCTTGGCTCTGGTTTTCTAATTATTGGCAATGGCAATCTCCTCTTCCCACTCGAGCCCACCCAACTCAAGGACTGCGGGTGTCTGGTAGAAACCACTTGAGGCCTCCAAAGACATCCATTTCAGAAAGCACAGGGCTCATAGCAGACAGCAGAGGTTGGCCATGGGGTGGATGCTTTATTTTGTTGGAAGCTGGGGGTTCTGTATTCTGCCCAGATAGCTGAGATCTACAACAGAACTAGTGGAGACTTTGGGAAGGTCTTTAGCTTGCTGTTCTCACCCCCCTATAAGCCACTCCAAGTATACCTACAATCTAAATTACAGTACTATGCTTGCTGTGTAAACATAGCTTCAAGACAATTTCCCAAATTTCCAGAAGCACTCTTTTCTATCCTCTCCTGCCACAAGTAAATGCACACTGTAAGGAAATATAGGGTCTTGCCAGACAAAACCAGTTTCCAGACAAATCCACTAGCCTCCTCCCTTCCCCTCTCCTTCCCACTAGTTTGTAACCCTGAAGCCCCTTGGATATAAAAACGCTAGAACTGACTGCAGAGCAGAAAAGGAACCTGGGAACCACAGGCAAGCCTGGAGTTGCACTGCACAGCTCTGGAGCAGAACCAGAATGGAAGTCAGAGGGAGCAACAGAAAGCACCCGCCTTGAGCCAAGGCACCTGCAGCCAGCAAGTCCCTGTGGGAAGTGCAGAACAGACAGACTCCACACCCAGCCTCCCTTGGCAGTCTCAGAGCCCATTCCTCTTGTGGCTGAGGCTCCTTTCAATGTCTTCATAGATCCCCTTGTCACATCCATCTCACCCAGGCTGCTCCTCTTAATAAAGTGCCACCGCGGACACTCCAGACAGGCTGATGTTATCCTTTACTCTCCCGCCCTTCTTGCCAGCATGGGCCACACAGCAGTGATTCAGGCCTCCCAGATCACTGTGCAGTCTCCTGGGGAAATGCTTTCTGAGTGCTCAAGCTAAGGTCTGACGGAAGCTTTGGGTGTGGGCGTTATCAAATACTCCTTCCTTGCCCATCAAGGTGGCCTGAACCCTGGATTCAGTCTTGCCCTGAGTTCCCATGCCTACCCCAGCTTGCAACTTCTTCACTGGACCAGCTGCCACTGCTCTCCCGAACTGTGCAACCTGTGTCTAATTTGTGAAGCCTTTCTCCCAGTGGTTGTCATGGGGTCTGTGCCCCCATGAAAGACCAGAAAGCTTCAAGATCCAAATGAATAAATCACTGATGGTGAAATTTCAGGCACATTGACAGGCAATTGAGGAGACATATTTGATCACATCATGTTTACCTACGTGTAAGGCTGGCCCTGAGGATATTCTGGTATTTTCCCTCAAATATAATGAAGACTTGGGATAGATAATAGCAAAGAAGGCGATAGAAAATACACCAGGCTGGGAACAGGGACATCCTGCTGCTCATCCCAGCTCTTACACTAATTAGAGGTATGACCCCACACCTTCCCTTCCTAGGCCTCAGTTTCCCCCATATATCAAGAGATCACTGACTTAGCTAATTTCCAGGCTTCTTTGTTGTTTTAATAAGCTCAGATTCTAAGCTGTCTGGCATGGAAATAGAGTGACGTTCCTCCAAGAGTGGGCCCTGATTCCGGGACTCTGGCCATGGCACTGTGTATGCATTGGGGTTAAACAGAGAGGAAGGGCTGGCACTATGGACATGGGCTTGGTGCTGCTATTCAACAGTGCAGCCAGTGTCTGACCCACCCTTTGCTATGAGAGCAAAGGGAGAATTTGTTCATTGTCTCCACTCCTTCTTGTACCCCTCAGGCTTCCAGTGGTAGCTATGTGCCTGTGAAACCCCCTCATCCCCTCCAGAACTAGTTCTATCTGCCCTAGGATGAGGGCTGACATTTCCTCCATGAACACCTATACCACCATCCCACTTGTTCAAATCTTCCATTCCTTACTTAGTGATGGGTAAACAACTGCTGCTTCAAACCCCTCTGAGTGTCCCTAATTGTCCTGGCACTCCCCCACAACACTGCTTCAGATCCAGCAACTTAGGGGTTAATGCCTGGCCCCATAGAGGCCTTCCAGAACACTGCTTTGTCAGTGCACCTGCCATATAGGCAATACAAGATTTTAAATATCACCCTAGTCCAGGATTCCATTCTAGTTCAATGCCCCTCTCCATTCCCAGGCCATTTCTCTATGAAGATTTGTCAAGGGCTGCTTTTTTTGGTGGGGATTTTTTAGTTATTGTTGTCATTTTTTTTTTTCCAAGGGTTTTTTTGAATTGGTGCCTGACTTCCTGCCTCTGAGCCAGGTGGACCCTGGTTGTTTCACAGAATGAAGGAAAAGAAGGCAGCAGGGGTGGAGGATCGGGAGGGGACTGGCTCCATAGTTAGTGCAGCTGCCCTGGTGACCCTCTGCCCTGTGTCCTGGATCCAGTTGCCAGGGGATGAGGCCAAATATGTTGAAGTTGCAGGGATATTCCTTCTTGCTATTACCCCCGCCACCACTGATTTCCTCATCCAAGGGCTGTCAGGTGTTCCTGACTGACCCCCAGGCCCACCTGCTATTCTTTTTCCCTCCTTCATAGCTAACCTCTTCCTTTCTGCTCGTAGCTGGAGCAAGCCTCCCTAGCACTGAAAACCCCCCTCACTTGGCCCCTCTCTTTCCTCCCTCTGCTATTCCACATCCTTCTCCCTGCCAAGGCCTAGCTGCTCCAATGGGTGCTTTGCCCCTGCGGTGCGAATGTTCTGTTCTTGCTGGGCCCAGTATAATTTGCTCTCATTTGTGAGCTGCTTTGTTAACGTGCGTGGCCTTTTCTCAATGTGTAGTACTGTTCCCTGCTGCCTCTTTTGCCTCCCCACCCACACCCTCCTTAACCTTGTAATAATGTGCCCTTGCCTGTGGAGAGGGGGGCTGGGTTTTTGAAGGCACTTTTTATACTTGATGCAGTAAGTTCACCACATCCTCAAAATCACCAGAGGATATGAGGCAGGAGTGACTCCTAATCCCTGTGAGGGAGGAAACTGAGGCTTGGAGAGGTGAGAAGGCTTTTTTGTGTGGATAGCTACTGTGTGATGTCCAAGCTTGCCTAGAAGAACAGCTCATTCCCATGGCACCCCACATGCTTATGTCATTCATCTTCTGCACTGCCCCTTTGAGGCCCCAACTGAGTCCCCAGAAAAGTGTACATATGCGCACACACATATAAATTTTGCTTACTATTGTGTAAGCAGTCATAAAACCTCTGAGGGTCAGGCCCCTATGTCAGTACTTTTTATAAGCTGTCCAGGTGATTCTAAGGTGCAGCCAAGGGTGAGCACCACTGCCTGAAAAGAAGATATAAAAATAGGAGACAAGAGAATTGGCTTTAGTAGCCAAGAGTTTTCTTTAAAAACCTTGGGCCTCCCCAATAGGAACTGAAGGTAGAGTGGATGTGAACTACGGCCCTAGCTTCCATGCCTCAGTTTCCTTCATTCTGCAGGCCTTTGCTGTCCTTCCCCCATGCCGTGGACTGGCTTAATAAATTAGACATCACTGAGGTTGCTGTGGGAAGGTGTATAAACAAAGAAACGCATCTCTCTCCCCATATGCATATGCTTGCCAATTGCTGTGTAAGTGTATCTTTAATATTTTCTGCCTGCAAGGGTGGAGCTAAATTGCCCTAATTAAGGAAGCCATGGGGTCCAACTAGAGATGAAGGATACATACTTCGCTGTCAATCAACTAGAAAGAGGTGCTCCTCAGGTAAGAGATAAACTTTTAGGAATAATAATCATCCTAATAGCTATCATGTATTAATCACTTACTATGTGACAGGCATTTCAGTTATAGTACCTCATTTAATCCTCATAATTAGTCTCTGAAGTAGGCATTGCTTTTTTTTTTTTTTTTTGACAGAGTCTTACTCTGTCGCCCAGGCTGGAGTGCAATGGCACAGTCTTGACTCGCTGCAACCTTCGCTTCCCGGGTTCAAGCGATTCTTTCCAGCAATCTCCTGCCTCAGCCTCCTGAGTAGCTGAGATTACAGGTGCCCGCCACCACACCCAGCTAATTTTTGTATTTTTTAGTAGAGATGGGGTTTCACCATGTTGGCTAGGCTGGTCTTGAACTCCTGACCTCAGGTGAGTCGCCCACCTTGGCCTCCCAAAGTGCTGGGATTACAGGCATGAGCCATGGCGCCCAGCCTGATGTAGGCATTGCTATTATATTTATTTCACATATTAGGAAACCTAGGTTCAAGAGGTTAAGTTACTTGCCCGAAGGCCGCCCAGCTAGGAAGCAAGGGTGTTTTGTTTGGCCTACACAGTGTTTTCAAAGCACTTTAATTCATTGTTAACACTTTAAAATCCTCAGATTTTATATAAGAATCTGGATTTTTGTCTTCTCTTGAAAAATCCTACCTGGCAACCCTGGACCTGAAGGGCCCACCAATAATAAATAGCTGACGCTAAGTAGCAGTAGCCCTTATGGATGAGGGATGGGCCCTCCAGGTCACCCCAGTCCTCACTGCTCTTTCCGCGCCCTCATCATGGGGCCAAGTGTCAGCTGGCATTTAATATTTTATTTGTACTGTTATGTTGCCGTTTTTATTAAAAGAATAATAAAGAGGAAAATGGGACATTTCTTCGGCATATATTTGATCTTCCACTAGTGAATACATAATCCCTCCCCGCCGTTCCCTTCCACTGCCTCTTTAACATGGTGAGAAGAAAAGCTGGGCACCCCACTCTTGCCCTGCCCCTCCCAGAGTACTGGTGTTTTGGAGGGCAGTTATAGGTGGCTGAGGTTACAGACAGTCTTTGGCTTGTGGAGGCAGGCCCAGAGTTGGGAGGGAGGAATGGGTTACCAGAGGACCTCAGCAGCAGAAGATAACTGAACTACATTTTCTAAGACCAATTGTCTAGTCTGGCTTCCTGGTCCTCATCTGTAAAACAGGCATAGTAACAATAACAGCACTATGCCTACTTTATGGTTATTATGAGGGTTAAATGAGTATATATACACATACATGTATATTTAGAATCATGCCTTGCTCAGAGGAAGTGCTTAACAAATGTTAGCTATTTTTATTATTATTAAATGCCATGTTGATTTCCCTTTTGTGATCCCTTAGCCTCTAACATATAGTTTTGTCTGAAAGTTTCAGCCGGATCTAAACGATACTGTGGATTATTAATGGACTCCCATGATGAGTCACTATTATGGGTAAACAGGAATATTATGGCTGCTTTTTCCCACTGAAAGACTCCTTCTAGAGCCAATCATGGAGGTTCTGGGTGACATTTTATTAGGAGGATGGCATTTCCTACTCTAGAGAGAAGGTAGTCTTGCCTTTCTCATGGGGACCACACCAGGTTCCATACTTTCACACTTGTTGTTTCTTTACCCAGAATGCCCTCTGCCACCTTGTTTACCTGGCAACCTCCTACTTATCCCTCTGGACTTAGCTCAAGAGTCACCTTATCTGGGAAACCCTCTCTGAACCTCATCTGCCTCCTTAGGCAGAGTTAATTTTAAAGGCTACCTTCCACTAGAATGTGAGGGCAGGGTGGGACATATGGCTTTTTTTTTTTTTTTTTTTTGTGGGACATATCTCTTGTTCACTGTATCCCGGGCACAGGAATAGGTACTCAGTAAGTGCTCTTTGAATGAACTGGGGGGAGGGATGTGTGGGGAAGAAAAGGGTTCAAGATGACACCCTAGCAGCCACATTTTGGTGGGGGGCTCTCTGGCTCCCAGCAAACCTCCTAATTCTGCTTCTGTCTGGCACCCCAAGTTCTTCAAACTAACGTCATAGATTCTCTGCACTCCTCCTGCATCTATTCTAAATTTCTCCTGTAGAATAGGTGGATGTGAAAACATTTACAGAGCTTTTTCCCACTTTAGCATGCCCCTTCTCCTTTGGACAGCCTCTCACTGTGATGGATCCATGTGCTCCTCATTCCCCAGGCTTTTCAGGGTGTCCCCAAAGCACTGAGAATTTCCTGGGGATCCTCCTGAGCATCAAAATGATGTTTTATGTCCCCATTCCCTTGAGCCCTACTCTCTCACTAGGTCTTCCTTCCCAACATATCTGGATTTCCAATGCCTCTACCTGAAGGGGATTTCCAGCATTGGGATGCTAGTTGGGGAGCTATTTCTGGGTGAGTGAGGTTCCAGTGCTCCTCCAGTCACACCCCACAGTCTGCCCCATAAATTAGGAGAGGATTTTCTTCAAGTCGTTATAAGTACCAGTCCTGTGTGGAAGACCAGGCTAAAAGAGCTGGGTGAAATTTGTATCAGCAATCCTGCCACCTCTGTTAACAACAACACAGGGTAGCCATGGAAGCCCCTCAGCCCTGCTTAGCAGTCTTTCTCCTTCCACTGCTACCTAATGTGGTCCTGGTCACCATCTCCTATGTCATGGCACCTTCCCTGTCATGTTTCCTTTAGGCAATCTGAGTTCCTTTGCCAGGAGCAGCCTGCCTGCGTGCAAAAACAACTTGAGAGCCATTAACGGGAAAGCACATCTTTTTGAAAAGCCGGATGATTCTAAGGCATTAGTGGACACTTTTGCAGTCCTATTTCAGAAAGAGCTAATGTCTCTTAAACTGGCTGGCACTGAGCCGAGAAGTGTTCTGATAGCAGCCTCCAAGTATGAGAATGCGACCAAGGACCCAGGGTATGCCAGAGGAGCCAGGTAAGATCAGGGAGCAGTGAGAAAACCCAGAACATGAGTTCCCATAGAGTGCCAATCCCAATGCCACATGCACGTGCATGCACACACACACACACACATCCAGAAACACAGGCAGGGCCACACGTTAGCACGAAAACACCACCCACACTCTTGCTACAAGACCCACATGTGATTTGCCAACAAATTGCAAATTAACCTCCTAGTGAACAGATTACTGGTATTCATGGTAATTTACACTCCAAGTTTCATAGCAACAGACTGATCATTCTGGTTGTGGAAGAATTCAAGGATTTTTAAGTTCTTGGAGACATTGTGGTAATTAACCTGATAAGCCTATGCAAACTAGCCCCAATTTGACACTGTCATTTTTGAATCCAATATCCAGGATATTTGCCCAGAAGGCTGCTCATCGCCACTCCAGATCATTGGCTTGAGGTGCTAAGCTGACAGATGCCAGTCTGCATTTGTCTATGCAAATGAGGCCTCTGAGCAGAACTCCCCATCAGGTCTGGAAAGGTATTGGACAGTTACAAATGGTCTGCTGCAGGGCAATGAGAATGGAGTCAAGGCTTCCAGGAGAAATGGGGAGGGGGCCCCAGCCAATTTGCACAGGTCTGACAGCTATTTCTTTAAGGTCCATGGTTTGAGCATGAAAACTCCTTACTTGGACAAGAATTGGGGTTTTCCACCTGAAGGTCAGGAAGCAGCAGCCTCTTTGTGGCATATTGCCAAGTGCCACTAGAATTTTTTATTTTTCCAGAAAGATCAGCTTCCTAAATAAAACCAAAAGCTGGGGTTCCCAGTTTCTTCCCTGGGAAGGTGAAGTTTAATTGGCTCTGTTGCCCATTTTGAGCAAAAATCACAGAACGTACTCAACTCCCTCATCAAATCAATCAGCCTATGGGCACAGCTTGTGTGCTCTCTCTGCGGGTGGACTGGTTCCTGTCTAATAATGTGTAGCCTCAGGGGGTGGCCACTCCTCCTCCCACTCCCACACTGAGCTCCATCCTTGACCTCATTCTTGTTTGATCTCTCAAACCACCAGGGCTCGCTGAACTCCCTGGTAAATCCACCCTGTGTTTCCTGCCCTGCAGGGCACAGCAATGAAGTGCCAGAGAGGAGATCATTCTTGCCCACTGGCGACCCACTGCTGCTGCCCAGCTCAGCTCTCCCCAGGACCTCAGGTGGCTGTGGCTCTTTCAGCTGCAGCCCCACAGAACAGCTTTGTTGAGTCTTCACTGAGGGCAGGGGAGAGCTGCGGAGCTCTCTGTGCACGGAAATACTGCAGAGAAGCTGTTCAAGTTACCCAGACTCAAATTCCCCACTAACAGGTTACCACCTAGAACTCAGAGCGCTTTCTAGAATGCATGGTCAGACACAGTGGTGATCACAGTGGCTTTACCATGCTTAAAAAGCTAACACTCAGAGGTGATAAAACACTAGAAACTTTAAAGCCATTAGGTAATAACTATATTTATCTGTCTCCCTGACTAACCTTTAGCTAAATTGGGATTTCAAAAGTGTTAGAGGGCCTCCCATGCAGCTGCTGGATTCCTCTCTGAATATGTACATGGAGACATCATTCCACGATGCTGCCTATGGCCACTCTCAACTCTGGTCTACCTTCCCATTCTCACTATGCCCAGGCCCCTATTCACCCAGGCTCCAACCCATCTTCTTTGACTCCCAGGAACTCTTAACGTCTGTGGCACTAGCTCCCAGAAGTATAGGCACAGGACCCCAGGGACTCTTGCAGAGTACACAGTACTGCAAGAGGGATGCAAATCCATACACCTGGAAGCATTGTCTGTGATCTCAAATAATAACCCACGATAAAGATGATGATGATGATAACAGCTTCCATTTGGGGAGCATTTACAGGTCAGCCACTTTACATGAGTTCTGCATGAAGTATCTCACTGAATATTCACAACAACTCTCTCAGATTGGTACTATCATTAGCCCCCTTTTGCAGACAAGGACACTGAGGCAAAGGTTTAAGAAACTTGCTAAAGATCACACATGGAAGAGGCAACACTGGAAATCAAACTCCTAGCTGACAGATGCCAGAGACGGGCATTTAAGTGCTATCCTGAAACATTTCACACATGTATGTATCACTATTTACCAAACTTTAGGCAGATGTCATAATGTTTAAAAAATGCATTTCTATTTTAAAATATCACTGCATTCATATTAGTTTGTGGTCATTACGTGTTTACTAAGAGTAAAGTTGCTGTGAAGAGCAATCCAGATTATGGGTCCGCGGCTTTGGCCGGATTGAGAACCAGGAACATTTTGTTGCATACAGTAAGCCCACCTTATGTCTTCCTACCCATGAAGTCACACATTCCTCTTATCTGCTCATCTTCTATGTTATCTCAAAGGTCCCACGTGTCTCCATAGATATGGCAGGAGTAGGAAGCTGTATCTACAGCTATCTGCATATTCAGTCACTTGTCATGAAAATATTTACCAGGATCCTATGATGTGCCAAACAGTTCTATACACTAGGGATACTCAGTAAACAAAATAGATTTTAAAAAACATTCCCGTTCTAATGGAGCTTGCATTCTAGTGAGAAGACACAGACAGTAAACAAATAAATGGGCAAAATTATGAGACAGTTCAGAGAATAAGTGCTTTGGAAAAGATACAGCAAGAAAAGAGGGTACAGGTTTGGAGATAATTGGCTGCAATATTTAAAAAGTTGGTCAGGAAAGACCCCATTGAAAAAGTGATGACTGAGCAAAGAGCTGAAGAAGAGAGGGAGCCAGCCATGTTGACCTCTGGGGTAAGAGCCTGTCAGGCACAAGGAGTAGCACGTGCAAAGGTCTAGAGATGGAATGTGCCTGGGGAGACCAAGGACTGTGAAGAAGGCCAGTGTTGCTGAAAGGGTTGGTCTGTGACAATGTATGCAAATGGTTGTGTGTGTAGCGATTCAGCAGTAGGCTGTGTCATTAGATTTCCAAGTGGGCTATGAGGCCCACCTTAGTGACACTTGCTTGCTGGGCTAGTCCTAGGTGAAATTATGAGGCAAATGTGCATGCCTGTTGATCCTCAACCACCTAGTCCTTCCTTTTTGTCTCTCTAGGAGCCAATTGCCCCCTCAGAATTCAGGGCCTCTGCAGTGCTCTCTGCCATCACAGCCAGTCCCCAGCCTAAGGAATAAAGAGTACAATTGGGAGTTCCACAGATCTGGGCTTGCTTCCAGTTTCCACTACCTATTAGCTCTGTGACTTTCTTTGGGTAGGCACATCATCGACTTTTCTGAGCCTCAATTTCCTTATCTGTAAAATGGAAATAATAAAGTATTGTGAGGATTGAGATAATGTATGTAAAGTGCTAAGCCCAGTACCCAGCACTTAATAACTGCTCAAGAAATTATAGCTCTTACTCATCTACACCCAAGCATGAGTTATAGAGAACAATCTGTGCACCTTCAGTCCCCTGAAAAGCCTGTGGATTTTGTATAAGGAAAATTCTGGAACACACCAATTGTGGATTGTCAGTAGACAGAAAAAAATCAAGTAGAATCATTATTGTGGAAGTATCCCAAATGCTTAACATTACAAATGGGTTTTGATATTTAGAAAGGTTAGAAACCACTGGCATCAACGGTTGCCTCTTCTAGGCGGGTTTGCATTTAGCTTCAAGCCGATTGGGACTCTGAATGGTATCATTTCCAGCATCATTGAACAGGTAGGAAATTAAGGTGAAGACTTGGCTCACCATATCCAGCTGGAGGAAAGTATTTATATAGTCTCTTCCCCCTATACTTTGTTGCTTCTGCTCCAATGGGAATGTAGGAGAGGTAAGAATCACTGTTCCAAATGCATAAATGCATAGCAGGCAACCTCTGGGACTGGTAGACCTTCCAGCCCTAGGGGCCTAATGGTGTAGTCTTCCTCACTTTCACATATCTCTAAGTACCCTCCTGCTGGCTCATCTTCCTCTTCTGCCTGCACTCTGAACAGATGATCCTGGCCAACCACAGAGAGTGGCCACTGAGAAGGTGCGTGGTGACAATCTCCAAGAAACCTTGCTGAGAGCTTTCTTGAGCTTGTGCATGGCAGAGCTTGGTCACAGGAGCACCTTACCATACAGAATGGACGCATCCTGGACAGGTTTCTTGCAAATCAAATTTTCACATATCAAAGCCTATTTTCCATTTAACTTTTAACATGTAATTGGAGATGTGTTTCTCTGAGGGCAAAATAAAATGGGGCCCTGAGACTTAATAAAAATCATATTTATGAATTCAATGCAGCAATACACTTGAAAATCATAAATGTGAATGGAAAAAAACGAGAATTTTCTTATAAAATATTAACAATGCCCCCAAATGAGTCGCAAGACCTGAATACAAAATAGCTAACGTTATTTTGATGTTTGGCATAATAGCTTAAAGGCCTAAAAGAAAAACAATTGCAGCTTAACCGAACAGAACACACCGGACTGAAAAGTTGCCCAGTTTCTATAAAACTGCCTTTCTAATGTTTTACAGCAGGAGATCATGCAATATTCTTTAGCTGCTCAAATCTTGAGTTTTAGCACTCTGGAGAAGCTTCTGGGTTTAAGAAACAAACAGGTTAATCCAGACCAGAGGACAGACCAAGAAGCACAGATGTGATCCTGCTTTAAAATGCCCTAGGAAATGAGTTAATTGGGAGCAAGGGGGTATGGGAAGACTTTCTGGTAATACAAGATTCAGAAGACTTGAAACTTCTGTAAAATGAGTCTCTGGGTAACATATAATGAATCAGTCCCCCAATTTCTAAATGTTGCTTAGGCTAGTGTCTTTTTTTTTTTTGACAGGGTCTCGCTTTGTCACCCAGGCTGGAGTGCATTGATGCAATCACGGCTTTCTGTAGCCTTGACCTTCCTGGCTCAAGCAACCCTCCTGCCTCAGCCTTCCCAGCAGCTGGGACTACAAGCATGCACCACTACACCAGGCTAATTCTTTGTTATTGTTGTAGAGATGGGAGTCTCATTATGTTTCCCAGGCTGATCTCAAACTCCTGGGTTCAAGCCATCCTCCTGCCTTGGTCTCCCAAAGTGCTGGGATTACAGGAGTAAGCCACCATGCCCAGCTGCTAGTGTCTCTCTATAGTCTCCAAACAATGAAAACTCCTGTGAAAGGGTTTCGAGCTGTGGTACTTCCCCAAAGTATGTTCCAGGGAACACTAGTCCCATAGGAGGCTTCATAAGAGGGATTCATGGGCAAAAACATTTGAGAAATGTGATGTACTCTAAATCAGTGCTTCTCGGTATTTAATGTGTATATTAAATCACCTTTAATACAAATCACCTAAGGATGTTGTTACCATGCCAATTTTGACTTGGAACCTCTGAGGTAGAGGCCTGAGATTCTGCATTTTTAGCAAGCTCCCAGGTGATGCCTATGTTGCCATCTTCAGACCACACTTTGGCAAGGCTCGAAATGTCCTCTTGGATATTCATGATCCTCATTATAATATTAAAGGCTCTGCAGTAAAGTTTAGCTTATCTAACCCAGCGTTCATCAAACTCATTGGTACCCAGAAACCTCTTTTTCCCCATGGTACCTATTAATCTCTCACACTCAGGGTATCATGAAAGCCAATTTGGGAAATGCTAATCAAGCTAATACTACTCTACCTGGAGTGACTTTGCATCATCTGAGAAATGCACATTTTGGGTCGTGGCCACAGACCTCATCTACAGCTAGTTAATAGCTCTGCAGAGACACAGGTATGCCAGAGCTGTGAATTGCCATTGGTTTTCAAAGACTCCAAGCTCAATGACAGCAAAATATCATAAAACTCTATTTACTATCCTGAAAACATTCACTACTTTCCAAAGTGCTTTACAACCTTAATGTGGTTTGAACTGAAATGAAAGCAGGAAAAAAAGGAAGAGATTTGGAGCAGAGAGGAGCCTGGTATTTTTGAAAGAGGTATGAAACAAGACAATGAGCAAATGATACTGAAATTAGACAAGAGGTGAGGGAGTCAGGTTAGCTGGGGTGAGGAGAAAGAAGGAGGCATCAGCAAGGGATGTCAGTGGGCAGGGTGTCTCAGGAGTGTAATGAGGAGAGAATAATTACTTTGTAAAGTCCTACTCTATCAAATGAGGAGGAAAAAAACATGAAGGGAAGAGTCATCTTGTTTACCTGGTCTCCACCTTTACAGGTCTCAGCTACTGTATTTGTTTTGCTGTACAGATTGCTTGGCCGGGAGGCCGTCTCTGGGCAGATTTCTTATTCTCATTGCATTGGCTGCCAGATGGAAAGGGTCTGGGTTGTCAGTTCATCAGGAGGGCATCTGCTCATGCCCATGGTGGCCGGCCACTCCAGCCCCTATCCCAGTTAGCAGATGGGTCTGAGAGAGCTCTCCGATTATTAGAAGCCAGTGGCAGACAGTGCTCCCAAAAGTGTAAAAAGGGAGAGACAGAAACCTCTTTGTAGGCAGAGCCCCTAATGCGAGAGGTAGTATAACACAGAAGGTTCTGGTGTCAGACAGAGGCCATATCCCAGCTCTACTACTCACTAGCTGTGAGGTCATGGGGTAAATTAGCCATTCTAAACCTCAGTTTTCTCTTCTCTAAAAAAGGGCTAAGAATAGTATCTATCTCACAGCAATATGGTGAGGAATGATTAATGTAATCGTTGGAAGAGATTTAGGACCATACCTGACGCATAATGAGAACTCAGTAGTTACTAATGGCTATTATGCTGTTTATTATTATTAAAAGCATTTTAGTACAGTGCTTAGCACAAAGAAAGTGCTTCTCAAATGACAGCTGATATGATGACATTATGACAACAAGCACGATGACAGTGATGATGTTGCTGTTATTGACGATAAGGGAGCTTGCTTTCCCTCAGCTCTGCTTTGGAGGTTGGCATTAGGAGATGATGTAATTTGAAAAGTGCTGGGGTCAGATAGTCATGGGTTTCAATCCTGACTCTACTAACCAATAGTAGGTGGTCAGTCTTCACAGTTGTAAAATGCAGATGATAACACCATCTACCTCACCACTGCGAGGATGAAATAAGATGATGCATGTGAGGTAGCAAAGCCCAGTGCCTGGTGCACTGTAAACACCAAAAGCTATCAACCAGCTAGCTAGTCATCCAGCATCTGAGAACTTGAGAGCGCTCCAGGAAGGAAAGTTTCAGGGGTAAAAGTGCCCTCACAGTCCAATTTGAAAATCATGGACAGGCCCATGAAAGGTTTATGTACATACCACATACCTTTCCACACGTTACTATTTCACACACACAGGGAAATAACGTGTTCAGGCCCACATAAAGAAACCCACCTGTTTGCAGAAGAGACATTCCAGGGTACAGAAGTTCTTGATTCAGGACTTATTAAAGTGTTTTTTTCCCCCTCAGAGAGTGCTTTTTAGTTCAAGAAGAGGAGTTTAAAAAGGACATGAATAAAACCCACTGGATGAAAGTGCCGGGTCGCAATCAAATCCAAAACACCTAGCCCAGTGGCTGGCATATGATGATGCACAGTAAATATCCACTGAAGAAAATGTCACATCTTCACTTCAAAATACTTTTGTGGTAACGGTGTCTCTATATTTTTTTAGGCCATGAATCAAGGATGTTTTTCTCTGCACTTGGGAAAGTCCTGTCAGTCTGCAAACGGGCCAAATTTGAATATTAGCCATAAGGGCTAAACACCCACAAGTACACAAAGACTCCCTCAAGTGGATACACAGACAGTCACTTTCCAAATGCTTTGCCAACTTTGGGCCTCCCCTGCAAGATCTGGGCCCTGGTTCTTTGGACGGAAATAGCAGAGCATGCGGCTGTGATGGTTATCAGAGCCAGTGGAGATATAATGATGAGGCCATTCAGGGTCCTTGTCAAAACCATGTGGATCTGGGGTGAAATTTCAATCATCTCACCAGCTGGCACCAGAATCCTTCTTAGGGAGGGAACTGGGACTGTCTTTAGGAAAGGGTTTTGATAAGCTGCTTGTCTTGACAGCATGGGTAGGCAGGAGCCAAGGCAACGGAGGAAAGAGCTTAACGCTGTGTGGTAACATTAAACAGGACTTAGAGATTGCAGAGAGAGTAGAGAGGAGAGGAGGAGATGGAAGAGAAAGGGGAAATGAGGCACTGGGTGTAAGCCTAGAGCCTGACTGAGAAAATGACCAAGGGACTTCTTCAGCCCAGGATTGCTAACTTTAAATGTTCAGTTGTTTGTGCTGCTGCAAGGAGAATCCTTTTGTCACTCCTAAGCCTTCTATACACATTTCCTTGGGTGAATGGTTATTCGGGTGAGATTAAGGAAGAAGAGCGAAGCTCCACATTTTGGGTGACATGAAAAGATACAAGCAAATGGACAACCGGCACTTCTTAACTCTGGCTACACATTAGAATCACCTCAGGAAGCATTTAAAACCTGGGGATGCCCCCAGGGAGTCCCCACAGAGATTCTGGTGTAATTGGTGTGGGATGAGGCCTGGCATCAATACTCAAAAAGCTCCTCAAGTGGAAGTTTAGAAACTCTGGTCTCCATGGAACTCTTTCTTTTCAGAGAACCAGAAAAGAGCCTGTGGTGGGGTGGGGGGTAAGGAGAATGGAAGCCCTCCCTGGGAATGCAGAGATCTAGGAGATCATGGGTTTTGAAGGAAACTTATCTTGATCTGAAGGGCAGGGCAGACCATGAGAATATCCAGACTACAGGCATAACTGATGCCATTCACCTCTGACTTCCCTCTTGGCTGTCCATAAGGCCTCCCAACCCGAGCGATTATGACTTCCAACAACCCATTATTCCTCACCGTGTTGCACTGCAAACGTCTCTTATCTTTCATTCCTATCAAGCATTATTTTCCCTGGATCCCATTTCCTTTTGTTAATTATTTTTTCATTTTTTTTTTAAATGTTTTTGAGACGGAGTCTTGCTCTGTCACCCAAACTGGAGTGCAGAGTGTGATCTCCGCTCACTCTAACCTCCACCTCCAGGGTTCAAGCAATTCTCCTGCCTCAGCCTCCCAAGCAGCTGGATTACAGGCGCCCACCACCACACGCAGCTATTTTTTTTTCTTTGTATTTTTAGTAGAGATGGGGTTTCACTATGTTGGCTAGGCTGGTCTCGAACTCCTGACCTCAGGTGATCCGCCCACCTCAGCCTCCCAAAGTGCTAGGATTACAGGCGTGAGCCACAATGCCCGGCCCTGGATCCCATTTCTCTGTGAGCCTGCTCTTTGACATGTAAAACCCAGTGAATCTGCTATATGAAAACTTTCCTCAGGCAAAAAAAAAAAAAAAAAAATGTACTTTTTTTTTTTTTTTTGCAAAGACTGAGAGTTTTTACTTATTTCCTTTCTTTTTTGAGCTCTTGGTATTCAAGGAAATCTCTGTCAAAACACAAGATGACCACATGCTCTAAAGGATAGAGGTTTCAAAACTTACTACAGAGTTGCACTAATAAAAACACTGTGGTACAGGCATAAGAAGGGATATATGTAAGAATGAGCATCTACAAATAAACCCATTTATCTACAGTCAATCGATTTTTGACAAGAGTGGCAGGACCTTTCAATGGCAAAAGAACAATCTCTTCAACAAATGGTACTGGGACAACTGGATATCCATGTGCAAAGAAAAAGTTAGACCCTTCCTTTATCCCATATACAAAACTCTACCCCAATGGACCAAAGACCTAAATATAACAGCTAAACTATAAAATCTTTAGAAAAAATATGGATGTAAATTTAAAATGTACATTTTAACAACGGTGTTTGGAGGACAATGCCTTGACCTAACGCAATAATTTTCAGGGATCTTGGCAAAGCATGGAGAAAATATTTTATGGTCAGAAGGGACCTGTGGAGATCCTCAAAGCACACCATGTGGGTAGATAACCATGAAGCTGATTACTGAAGATGTAAGTCTGAGAAATATCTGAAACTGTTGAGCCCGTTCTTCTGGGATCACTGGAGATGGCACCCAGGAAAGGGTCGGGGTGTCCCAGGTCTCTGGGGCTCTTTTCACACTCAACTGTGTCTTCCTCCCCACTCCTCCACAGTCCCTCCTAGCTCTTTACTCTTCCAGCATTTTATGCAGCACTGAATAAAGTAAGCTTCATAGGCCAAGCTACCAGTTAAAAGCTCACTCCATCATGGGCAAGGCAGGAGTCAGCATTTTAGCAGCAGTTTAGTCGCAGGAGAGAAGACAAAGGCAGAGAATGGCCGATTGCAGGTGCCAATTTCCTGGTTTTTATAGGCCCAGGCCTGAGGGATGGATCATCCTGCCTTACCCCCTGGAACTAAAGGTGACAAATGAGTGCTCTTCAGTGGGAAAGCTATTAAGTGGGATGGGACCAAGCACAAAGGACCAGTTCTCTTTCCCTTATATCCCTGCTTCCTTCCACTCCTGCCCTTAGCACTGGGGTAATGGCCTGGCTTAAGGGGATGAGATAAAATGAGGCCTCAGAGGCTACTGGCAGGGACCAGGTGGTCACAGCTCCCATTTCTCAGGATAATTTGCTCAGAGGCAGGAGCTAAAATTGATCAGATGAAGCTCTAAGTCAGAATGAAACCTGTTAATTTGTTACACGTCTTAGAACTTCACAGATACCTTTCTTATTGAACACAGCACTGAGGTGCTTTTTAAAACCTAGGAAGCCAATTAAACCCAGGAAGAAACCTGCATATTTTCTAACATGGTTGAACAAAATTGAAACTGTTGCTACATCTGAATAGAACTAGAACCTAATTTGGTCCAGGATCCTTCTCAGTAGCTGGGACATGCTAGTTTGGGAACTCTTTCCTTGGCCTCAGTCTTTCCCCCATTCACCCCTTCTCCCGAAAAGAAAATCCTGACAGGCACAGTCCTGCAGTCTTTGCAGTCCCTGCAAAGACTCACCCAGTCCTAAAGCAGTTCCCTGAGGAACTGTCTCACCAGCAGAGGAACCCAAGCTCCATGCACAAGAAGCTCACTTCATTCCAGTGTGCCTTCCCCTTTCCTTCCCCCTTACCAAGTTACTTGGTTGGCCTAGCCCACTGGCGTGACTAAATTGGAACATTCTTTCAGGGTATGCGGTTCTTTCCAAAAGAGTTCAGAAGAACCAGGAAACAGGCATTTCTGATACAGAACAAACAGAATCTGGGATTCTCTCCCCTTTATAAGCCTCGCATTTTGCCACGACCAGATCTTTGGCTTTCCCAATTAGTCAATCATATTCTTTGGGATTGACACCCACCTCTGGGAGGTTGACTGAACTGTCAGTAGTCCTGGAGGTGAAGGGTGATGGTGAAGCAGGCACGGGGAAAACAAGCAGCTTCTACTCTTCAGAGGCAGCAGAGACTATTGCTGGACTCTACAAAGCTTGGCTGCCTGACCAGTATCTATTCCGAGTTGGACCTGCCCTGGTCTGTACCCTCCCTAAAGGACCCTAGGTTACTGGACTTTTCTATTTTTGGCCATCCATGGAAGGGCACTTCAGCCTTCTGCCCTGGCTCTAAGACCCAGTGCCTGGACTACTTCTCATCTCTCTTTTCCCCTGCTCCTCCTGGTTATGACCCACACCAAGCTCCCCTCCCCCTAGCCCCAGGGGAGCCAGCTGGAGCCAGTGATGACGCAGCTTGTCAGGGCAGGAGATTGATGGCAGGCCCTCTGCTTTCTTTCCCCGCCCCTTCTTCTACTGTCTGGCTCTCTCTCTCTGGGATTTGGGGAGGAGGGAGGAGGCAGAGAGGGAGAATGCTTAACTGTTCCATTCACATTCTTCTTAATTCAAGGGCTTTTGCTAGTCCTCACTTGATGGAGCTCAGCTGAGCTCCATCTCAGAAAGGAGAGGATGGGTTTAGGGACTCCAGCTCCCTCCCTGTTACCTCCTTGCTGCCTGGCCCAGTGCTGGTTCTGACCGGAGGCCCCTTTCTTCCCCAGCAACACTGGGTTGGGCAGTTTGCATTGGGCCCATCTGGCACCATAATCCACAAGCCCCTGGGAGGGCCCAGTGAGCTCATTTGGAAGCTTTGGGCCTGTGCTGTAGGAAAGTGGGGGTGGTGGGCTTCGAGTGTAGCCAGAAGGAGCTACTCTGATCTCAAGGACCCACCTGACTCCCCACCCCCACCACCCCATGGGGGTTTCTACAGCCACTTCCTGGCCCTGCCACAGCCCCTCCCCTGTAGCCCAGGGAGGGTGGGTGAGTGTCTGGTGGGGTCTTGATAGGGCACTATGTGGACATAACAAAGCTCTCCAGCTGAGAGCCCCTGGCTACTGTCACCCCCCTTGCACACCCAGTGTATATGTTCTTTTGCAGTGAAAAGCACCAACAGGAGGCCTCCATCCAGATAGGCAGGCAGAGAGCAAGAGAGGGAGCTCAGCGAGCCCCACCCCTACCCCACCCCCGCATTAGGCCCTACAGACCCAGGATGTGTTCTGTCTGTGACAGCTGATTACAGAGGGGCAGCTGGGAGGGCAGAGCACAGAAAACAGGGGACACAGCAGTCAAAGTCACGATGCAGACAAACAGTTGGCACCATTCTGCTAGGAAGGAAACGAACATCCAAGATGTGGTGGCTGAGCCAAACAGGTGGGTAGAGCACAAGGGCAGAAAATCCAGGACTGAGAAAGCTCAGAATTCTGGGAGCCATCATGAGGGTGAGCCCCAGACCCCAAGAGACCTGCCTCAATGGATTTTCTGCTCTTGTGCTCAGAAGGTGGCCGCCAAGAACAAAAGGTCTCAGCCTGGGTCCAGGGGTACACTGGAAGAGCCTCAGTGGGGGAAGTTAGGAGCCTAGGGATGGGTCGCCATAGGGCACTGGCTGATGGCAGTAGTGTACTCAGTGCCTTTGTTTAAAAAGCTCAGAAAAAGTTACTCCTTCTGGGTGAATGCAGCCCCACAAACACTATAGCTTTATCGGATGAAAAATGTACCCCTTCATCCAGGTCCACTTAGCCTTGCACCAGGGAACATGGTTCAGGAAGCAGAACATGGGCTGGATTTCCATTCCTATTTACCCTCTTGGCCGAGTACCTTTATGCAGTTCACAGCCTGCACAACTATATATGGTAGCCCTATCTGCAGCAAATAACTCCCCTCCTATTCCATATTGAGGCTGAGAGAGACTGAGCTGCCAACGCCTTGCTCGCATCCCATACTCATTCGTTTCAAAGCATGGAAACAGCTGGGTCTGTAGATGGAGATGGTGAACCTGACTGGGACATCAGACCAGTGGGTTGAGGTAGTGACGCCTTTTTCTTTTTGAGGGAGTTTTTTCGAGAACTGCTCTGTTCCTTCTGCCCGTCAACAACTTTGCAACTTTCTGGTTTTACTGTGCTTTATTCTATTGTGAAAATCATGCATGTCTTTTGCATCCTTCAACCTCTCTCTTGCACTTACCTCTTCAAGAGCTGCCACTTAACTGCCCTGCTCAATAGTGTTGATACTCCTACTCAAGCAAACTCTTTGGTGACTCTGCTCTCTCATGGTCTGCTCTAAAATGAAAATTAAGCTACATTATTGTGATGGTGTTCCTCCATTTCCCTATATATACATTGGAGATGGAGTAAGGTCCTTCTTGTTCTGGGGTCTTGTGACTCTGAAAAGCCTCTATTCCTCCTGCCCAGGGTTTGCTCCTTAGTCCTCCCTTCCAGCAACCCAACAGAGGATCATGTGGCCCTGGAGGCTGGGGTGAAGAAAAATATGGGCCCCAGGGCAGAATCTGGTGACCCTTGGGCTCCAAGTCAAAAGTAAGAAGAGTTGGGCCAGGTGTAACAGACTGAGATCAGGAGCCTCAGACTGAGACCAAGGGAAATGGTCAAGCCTTTATTCAGCCAGCAGCTACCTACTAGCAAGCACTTCACTGACACTATCTACATTTCAGAATGGCCTTTCCAGTAAGCCTCTGCTGACAAAGGAGAAGGAGGGGAGCAGGCTGGAGACAGAGTGAGGACCTACCGGAGCTTGGTCTGACTCCAGAGCATGGCCACCTTGCTGTGGGAAGACCAGGAGGGAGGAGGGGAAAGCCTTTTCCAAGACTGGATTTCGGTTAGTGCTGCCTTGCAAAGATGTTTGAGAGAAAAATAAAAATAAAAAAACTCTCAGCTCACGGGGTTTTTCTTGCCATCACAATGTGTCATGATTTATAAAAAAGGACTGGACTAGGACTTGGGGGCTCTACCTGGACTAATTAGCTGGGAAGCCTTGGGTAAGTCCTTCCCCTCACTGAGTCTCAGTTTACTTATGTGCAAAATTAGGAAGGAAACTGAACTAGTAAATAATCTCTAACATTCTAGTCTATTCTAGTCTATCCAATCTCCCACCTGCATTCATGTGTTATAACTACACTGCATTAACCCTTGCTTACAGCCTGATTTCTTTTAGACCCAGCCTCAATTATTTTGGAACATGGTTCTCAAACATGACTTAGAAAGAGATCTAATTTTCAAGAAGGGTGAAGTCCTACAGATTCAGGAGTTGAGGTAAGGGCTCACCAAGGATTCATTCTGACCAGCTCTTCTCCAGACCAGCTTCTTTCCTTTCATTAGGCCCCGCTGCTTGCCCAAGCGCTAGCTCTCCCTCTCTCTTGCTCTCTCTCTCTCTCTCTCTCCCCCTTCATTTTCTTTGTGGCATTTATCCTTTATGGTGATTAATGTAGACACCAGGCAAATGCTGGCCAAGGGAAAATGCAAATTAAGTCCCTGTCCCTTTTCCTTGTGCACTAGGAGGGTCAAAAGCCTGTCTGCTGAGGAAGGATGAGTCCTTGGTGGGGCTGAAGCTGGACAGGTCTAGCAAAGCAACATTGGGGACAAAGGGATCCCCATAAATTACAGTTCATCATGTGGTTGGGGAGCTGGACTCCACTAATGACTCTGTTTGTTGGTGCTGAACTCACCCTCAGGCCCTGCCAGCACTGAGATGGATGCCACCTTTATACTCCAGGCAAGAACATCTGGAGGGCCCTAGTGCTGGAGAAGATCTTCCTCTTCTCCCTCATCAGCAAAGCCTCAAATGGCCAACAGATCACACATAGGGAGGTCCGGGTGACTGAGTCACAGGTCCTTCCTTTTGACATCTCTTCTCACCCAAGCTTGGGCTATCAAGCCATTCTGGGTCACCTTTCAGAGAGCCCTTCTGACCCCCACCTAGAGGATGTGTAGTTTGATGAGATTTCCAGAGTAAAGCTGGGTGGCACAAAGCTAATCTAAACGAACTGATGATAGTTTCAGCAACGTCTATTTCTTTCTTTCTTCTTTTTTTTTTTTTTGACAGAGTTTCACTTTCGCCTAGGCTGGAGTTTAGTGGTGCGATCTTGGCTCACTGCAACCTCCGCCCCCCAGGTTCAAGCAATTCTCCTGCCTCAGCCTTCTAAGCAGCTGGGATTATACGCACCCGCCACCACGTCCAGCTAATTTTTGTATTTTCGATAGAGACAGGTTTCGCCATGTTGACCAGGC
Organism: Trachypithecus francoisi; assembly: GCF_009764315.1. Classification (NCBI taxonomy): domain Eukaryota; kingdom Metazoa; phylum Chordata; class Mammalia; order Primates; family Cercopithecidae; genus Trachypithecus; species Trachypithecus francoisi. The sequence goes on from NW_022681471.1 coordinate 45,026,349, forward strand.
TGGTCTCGAACTCCTGACCTCAGGTGATCCACTCGCCTCGGCCTCCCAAAGTTCTAGGATTATAGGAGTGAGCCACTGCACCCGACCAGCAACGACTGTCTCTCTGCTTCATTCGCACATAGAAACCACAATCACCACGATGGCCCACAGGAGGTATGAGGAAGAAACTGCACAGTCAGCCTCTGAGTAACTCAGAGCCCTTGAGAAACACCTAACTGTGAGCTACGTTATGCTGTGACCTAAGTAGCCTCCATGTAACAACTTTCACTCACCCCAAGTATCAGTCAGAGTTGACAACTGGCTCAGCTTTGCCATTTTACCTATCAATGGATCAACAATGCTCAAGACCGCACAGGGACCCATCTATTGCCTCCTCTCCATCACCACACTCCAATCTTCCACACGCTCTTAGGGCCTGCGACTCATCTTTGGTACAATCTTTGGCTGCTACGGATAGCCTGGTGTCTATTTCTCCAGAAGTCTGCTCACATTAAGAATTTCTTTTATTCCCTACATTTTATTATGAATATGTTCAAATATGCAGAGCAGCTAAAGTATCCTTAAGACCAATACAATAATCATCTTTTTTTTTTTTTTAATGAGACAAGGTTTTGGTCTTGAACTCTTGGCCTCAAGCAATCCTCCTGCCTCCGCCTCCCAAAGTGCTAGGATTACAGGCATAAGTCACCACGCCCAGTCTTGTAATCACCTTTTTAATTCAACATTTATTAAAATTTTGGCCAGTTTTGCACTCTGTGTGTGTGTGTGTGTGTGTAACTGTGGTAAAATATACATAACACAAAATTTACCACTCTAACCATTGTTAAGTGTACAATTCAGTGGAATTAGGTCCCTTCACAGTGTTGTGAAACCATCACCACCATCCATCTCCAGAGCTTTGTCATCACCCCAAACAGGAGCTCTGTATCCATTAAACAATAGCTCCCCACCCCCAGCCCCTATTTATATCTAAATGCTGAACCATTTTAAAGTTTCAAACATCATAATTCACCCCCTAAATATTTCATCAGTCATCTCCTAAAAATTAGAACATTCATACATAACCACAATACTATTCTCACACCTAAGAAATTCACAGCAATCTACTGTCCAGTTGTCAGGATCTTCCTAAATAAACAAAAGTTTCTACACTTAAAATGAAAGCAATAAGTCACATTCAGTTGCTTCATATACTATGAAGCGCTATGTAAACGTCAGGCATTAATAATCTTATTAGATGATCTTGAAAGTTTTTTTTCAGCTCAAAATACAATTAATGTTTATGATTTTCCAAAGGGTTCCCCCTCCAGAGCAGTCGATGTGGCCAGGAGCCACTCTTAACCCCTTCCCAGCTCCCTAAGGCGGGGAGACAATCCCTATGGGTGGAAGCAATGACCTTCCTTAATTCCAGCCCAGCCTCCTATGTCCTTACAAGTGATTAGCAATGAACAAATACATCAAATAAATCCATAAAAGTCCCAGCACTGTGATGCCACAGAAAAGTGTAAAGGCCATGAACAGGTTCTCCAGACTCAAGCATGGAGGAGCCTTAAGTCCTTGGCCACAGCCAAGTGGGGGGCTTCAGCAGCACATGGAGGACTGCAGCAGCCAACTTGGTCATTGGTTTGGGGGTGGGGTGGAGAGACAGGTGGCAAAGAACCCAGTGGGGTGCCGAGCAGCCTCTTTTCCCACCTCTAGCACTACCCCCACCCCACCCCAAACCAGATTCTCAGCTTTGTTAGCTTAGCACAGAACACAAGCCCCTCACACGTTTGAGCTGCTTAGTCTCTGTATTTGTCTCTGCCTCCAGATATCTGCACACGGTCACCAATCACTTGAGTTTTCGGCTGCTTTTTACCCAGCCATCTTAACAATCAATTTCTGTATGATTGCATGGCTCGGCTTTACAGTCTAGCAAAACCAGGCACGGAGTCAAACATTTTTTTTCTTTATTTATATTGTGACTTGTTTCAGAAAGGATTTAAAATGAGGAGACAAACATTTAGTAAACACCCTGGACCAGATGCTTGAAACTGTGCTAGGTGTTGTGGAAAATGCAAGAGAGAACACACGGTTTTCTTTTCTTTTCTTTTTTTTTTAACCCTCAGTTGAGTTTACAATTCACTTTGGGAGACAAAGCTCTCTGAGGAGACAACTAAACTACAACTGCACTGGCCTGGGAACTGGGAGCCTGACATCTAGGTCCTACTTCCATCTCAGCCACTTGTCAGCTGTGTTATCTTTGAAAAGTCACCTTACCTCTCTGGGCCTCAGTTTCCTTATATGTAAAACAAAGGGGCTGTATATAAATGTCTATATGATCATAGAGACAGAGCACAGAGACTTGTAATACTGGTTTTCTGAGAGGATGGGATTTGAGAGGCTTGAGAGGGAGATTACTTCTCTAACCCTCTATTTTTTTGACTTGTTATAATAAGCATATATTACTTTTGTGGTTAAATACATCTAGCATTTACAAATGAGAATGAATGGAACTAGCTAAATTCTCATTTAGCTCTAACCATAGTCTGTGATTATCTGTGGTTCAGATGACACAGAGCCTTCTGAGTTGGGAGAAGGGAAAGCTTACTGAGGATTTTGATAGCCAGGGAGGCTTCCTAGAGGAGATGAGGCTCTAGGTGGGTCTACAAGGGCTGGCATGCTTTGGATTGGTAGAGACAAGGAGAGGGCATCTCTGGCATAAGATGGAGATGAATAATAAAACTGGCTAATGCCATAATAGGGGGTGGAGGGCAAAGATGAGAATAACTCTTTCCCAAGGCCCAGATACATACTAGATTGGAGGGTTTCCTGGGCTGTGGAGTCTGAGAGCTGGAACAGCTTCACTCAGTCCCCCTCTCCAGAGGGCAACCCCCAGGCCCACCTACCATCGCAGCAGCTGCAGAATCTGAGCAGCAGAAAGTCTAGAGGCCCAGCCTGGTGCTCTTGGATCACAGAGTAAGCATAACACTTGGGTATTAGCTAATCAATCTCGTAAATTCATCTCCCTTTTACTGGGATCTGTCAGGAAACTGATTAAATGCTGTGCGAGTGGAATTTGGCTCAGATGCTAGCCGGGAGCTTGGGGCTGAAGTTTTTCAATGTTGAGCTCATGCATAAAATTCATAGTTTATCATTACCCAGACTTGCTTCTCTAGAACTATCCAGATGGGAATATTCTATATGACAGTCCCATCCTGGGTGAGCCAGTTGCCTGGCCTCTCCCCCGACAGTTCTCTCTGCAGTAGGTGCTCCCCATCCCCCAGCCCCTATCCCTCACCTCCACCAGCTCAGCTCTGCCTGCAGAATCACTGAGCCAGGATGCCAGTAGCCCTAGGGCACCCAGCTGGCTCTTCCTGTGTCCTGGGGCACCAAAGGGATTCCCTGGGGCAAGGCCAGCACACTACAACTCCAGTATCCTTAGGCAAAACTGGGGAGTAGGTTGGATATCTTTAAGAAGAGATATATATGCTACCACTATCACCCCCTTGCCCCAGTCCCTAGCTAGATGCCCTCTGGCTGTCCTTCTAGCTTGGCTTCCCCATTCATTCCTGCTTTCCTTTATTAAGGCCCCAGGTTCTCTCAAGTCGCCTAGGCTTGGAATCCTACGCTGGAGGCCAGTCCTTCCTCTATCCAAACCCTCAGCCTAACCAGGTGAAGTAATCCCAGCCAATGGGCAGATGGGAAAGAGATGGGGGAAGCGACTGAGCTGAGACTGCAACTTCTTTAGCTTTTTCCTTTCTGAAGAGAGAGTGGTTATACTTGCCTCTTGCATATGGCCTGAGTTAGGACTGTCCAGCTGTACCTTCTTCATCTGTAAGGTATCTTCCTGATCTAACATTCCCCTCACCATGATTCTGCATATAACTCCAGCAATCGCAAGAGAATTGGAAACTGTGCATTCATTTCCACTGTCTTCCTCAGTTTCTGGGTAGACCCAAAGAATAATGATACCAGAAATAGCAGCTACCATTTACTAAGCACTCACTGAATGCCAGGCACTGTGCTAGTCCAGAGATACCAATGTGAGGATCCTGTCTGAGCCTACAGCCTGGCCCAGTGGTAGGGTGACAAAGGCATCAGCACTGGCACGATTACTAAATATGACTAAGCATTGGTGACGTGTTTGCAACTGGGAGCTAAGGGGTCTGAATGATTTGAACAGATACAGTATGTCCTCAGTGCTTAAGATTCTAGTGAGGAAACCGGATAAATTATAAAAATTCAGCCAACAAAATCCAATCTATTCGATCTATTGATTGATCATATACCTTTTTTCCTTCACTCAGCTGTTTGGAGAAAGAGGCAAAGAATAATGAAGTAAGCCTGCATGAGGAGATAATTCAAGTAAGTAATTTCCAAGAGATGGTCTGAGTTCAGTCCACATTTTTACCTATACTTTCTCCATCTTATAAAAATAACACCACCTCAGGCCGGGCATGGTGACTCATGCCTGTAATCCCAGCACTTTGGGAGGCCGAGGTGGGCAGATCACCTGAGGTCAAGAGATTGAGACCATCCTGGCCAACATGGTGAAAAGTCGTCTCTACTAAAAATACAAAAACTTAGCCAAGCATGGTGGGAGGCACCTGTAATCCCAGCTACTCGGGAGGCTGAGGCAGGAGAATCGCTTGAACGCAGGAGGTGGAGTTTGCAGTGAGCTGAGATTGTGCCACTGCACTCTAGCCTGACGACAAAGCAAGGCTCCACCTCAAAAATAAAATAAAATAAAATAAACCACAATTTTACAGGTGAGGAAATTGAGGCTCAGAAATGATAAACCACTGCCCAAAGTCACCTGTTAATATGCAGCTGCACTCAAAGTGGAACCCACATCCTCTGACTCCTAGAATTCAGTGTTCTAACTGCTATACCATACAACCTTCTATGAGACCAAATATTATGGCTGATATTTAGAACAAGGTCCTTAGTCATCAAACACAGAATGCATTTCACTGGGCCTTACATTCTAAGGTAAGAAAGAAGTTTCATACTTTAGAGAGAACTTCAACAATGAAAAAAAATTATAACCCTGATTCACCAGAAAGCCGTGTAATTATCTGCCCATTCTCAAATATTCTGGTCAACAGAGGTTTTGCACCATCTATGGATAATTCTCCTTTAGGCACTGGAAATAATAGCTGAGCTGACATTTCATTGGCTCAGAGATTCTTCTCAAACCAATGATTGCTTCCCCTTTGGATGTTGTTGAGGAAATAGCAGCTCAGGCTAAGGTTAGGGCAGAGGAAAAAGGAACCGCAGAAAACAAAAACACATCCCCAGTCAGGGCCCCTCTTCCACAGAGCAGAGCAGACACTTGAAAGTAGCTCTAAGAGGGAGGAGAGCTGGGATTAAGGTGGCTTTCACCTGCCAAATGAAGACCCACTGACACCCAGACAAGAGAGAGAGAGTATAATCTCTCTCATACACACGTACTCATATGTGTTATCCATAGGTGTGTAATGCATCTGTGTTCTAGGAGAGGAAATTTTTCTCCCTATGAGCATACACACACACATACACATATTCAGACACATTTGGTGTTCTCTACTCTAAATTCAGAGCTAGTACCCCTGTTGGAGGTGGGCCTGGTAGTACTCTAAAATAAGATTCTGAATATACACCCGTTCTCTTCTTGTAGTCTCCCATACTGAACCTTCATTTAGTCCGCTTGTCCTCCTTGGGCTGCAGAGCACAAAATCCCCATTACCAGCCCTGCCAGGGCAATCTAATCTGTTGCAGCCTTTGAGCCTTTTCCATTTTTCCCCCACATACTTTCTGCTGTTTCATTTTCTTCAAACTCATATTTTCCAGCACAGAGTAGGTACTTTACAAATGTTGTTCATGAGTGGCGGTAGTGGCAAGCGGCGGCTTGCAGAGGAATCAGCCTTCCCCCATTAATCCTTAGCATCATCTGCCATTCACCCCACAAGCTATTTCCAATGAATATGCATCCTATGTAAAAACCATGTGGCAAAGGGAGTTTTCAAGGAAGCCTCCTAAACCCCCTACCAATCAGATTTTTGCCCCCAAATTATTCCTATATGACATTTCTGGAAGCCACCTAGTATTTCTCCACATTTTGCTCTTTGAGTTGCCCTCTTTATCTTTTACCCATTCCTTCATATCTCTCAAACTCCTCTCTTCCTTGATTTCCTCTTTCCTATCTCTTGATCCTTGTGCTTTTCTTCTTTATTCTCTTTCCACCTCTCAGGCATGCATATTCTTCACCTAGCCTCCCCCCTCTCTCTAGATCAAGCCTCAATTCTGGAATCTTCTCTATTCTGAATCCTTACCTCAAGCTGCAAGGGTTTCAAGCTCTTCCTTCTCTGCAGCTATTGTAAATAAAGGAGAAACTGCCCTAAGCTGCAGGCCAGGGCAAGTTGTGGCCAGCCCAGATGGCCTCCTCTTGCTGCAGGGACTGAGGTTCCCGTGGTAACAGGGAAAGGATACCTGCATCTCTGGGAGGAAGACTGTGTACTTGGAGCTTAGCATTTTGGGTTTGTTTTGTTTTGAGAAAGAGTCTCACTCTGTAACCCAGGCTGGAGTGCAATGGCGTGATCTCAGCTCACTGTAACCTCCGCCTCCCGGGTTCAAGCAATTTTCCTGCCTCAGCCTCCTGAGTAGCTGGGATTACAGGTGCCCATCACCACGCCCAGCTAATTCTTTGTATTCTTAGTAGAGATGGGGTTTCGCCATGTTGGCCAGGCTAGTCTCGAACTCCTGACCTCAGGTGATCCACCTGCCTCGGCATCCCAAAGTGTTGGGATTACAGGTGTGAGCCACCACGCATTTTAAACAGGCCCTCAGATACACACACTCACACCTGCATCCCTGTTTCTTGGACTCAGAAATGAGTTCAAAAGGAAATTGGCCATTTGGGAGAAAAGTGTGTGTATGTTGGGGGTGAGGGTAAAAGAGTGTCATATTACACTAATTAGAACCTCTACTCCTGGCTCTGCCATGTGGAAGTGTAGTAGACATTTCTCTGCAAAGTCAAGTTTGTGGGGCTCCAAAAGGTCATATGATCTGGACCTAAAGCTTTCTACCTTGTAGCCAAACTCTGGCACAGGTATCTACCCCTATCACATCCTGAAATCATGTTCAGGGCCAAACAACTGTGGGGTGGGATAGAAAAAGGACAGATTCCGTGCCGGCAAAGGCAAACCTGGCATCTACACAAAAGTCTGCAACTACAAGTGCATCCAGGACATTATGGCCGCCAACTGAAAGGTTTCCAACCTCTCTGGTTCCAGGGCCTGGAATCCACTGTAACTTTTTCTCACCTCTGCAGGAGCTCATATCTCTCACAAAGAGGTGTCAATCAAATACTTTCCATAAAAAAAGAGAGAAAGGTCAGATTTGGGACCATAACAGATTTGAGTTACAGTCCCAACTCTGCCACTTATTAGCTGTGTGTCCCTGAGCAAGTCACTACATCTCTCTGAGCCGGTGTCTTTTTACATAAACTGGAGATCATTAGAGTGTCTTACTCATGTAAAGTTCTCCGCAAAAGAAGGCACTTACACTCAGAGAGGGTTTTTGATTGGCTTGGGTAAGGGGTTCTGTTCCAGGAGAGACCTACCCCTTTGGGCTGGGTGGTCTGAGTCAGGGCTGGGTAAATTAAGTAACAGCAGCTACCATTTATTGGTGCGTTATCTACATGAGCTCACTGATTCTTCACACCACTTCTGTAAGCTAGAGACTATTTATCTACATTTTGCAGAGGAAGAAATGGAGGTGCTGAGAAATAAAGTGACTTGCCCTAAGTCACAAAATCAGCAAGTGGTAGATCCGAGATGGGAACACAGAAGTGATAAAGAGAAAAAGGAGATGTCAGCAGGCAGTTGCTGGCCTAGTGTACACTGTTTTGCCTGGGGCTGGCTGGGCCCCTCTACCCAGTGCCTCAGACCCAACAGGCCCAAGGGAGTCCATGCACCTTTCATTACTGTTAGCCAAGCTCACCCTCCTGTAAAAAGCAGCTTGTATGACAGAACCTGGATACCTTGGTTGCCGGTGAAGGATTCACTCGCTTATTATGGTTTTCTTTTTTATAGGAGCCTCCAAACGCCTCTGCTTCTAGTTGGCCACCTTGGCCCTTATACAAAAATTAACTCAAGGTGGATAAAGACTTAAATGTAAAACCCTAAACCATAAAAACCCTAGAAGAAAACCTAAGCAATACCACTCAGGACATAGGCATGGGCAAAGACTTCATGACTAAAACACCAAAAGCAATTGCAACAAAAGCCAAAATTGACAAATGGGATCTAATCAAACTAAACAGCTTTTGCACAGCCAAAGAAACGCTCATCAGAGTGAACAGGCAGCCCATAGAATGGGAGAAAATTTTGGGAATCTACCCATCTGACAAAGGTCTAATATTCAGAATTTACAAGGAATTTAAACATATTTATAAGAAAAAATCAACCCCATAAAAAAGTGGGCAAAGGATATGAACAGACACTTTTCAAAGGAAGACATTTACAGGGCCAACAAACATATGAAAAAAGCTCAACATCACTGATCATCAGAGAACTGCAAATCAAAATCACAATGAGACACCATCTCACACCAGTCAGAATGGCGATTATTAAAAAGTCAGGAAACAATAGATGCTGGCGAGGCCGTGGAGAAATAGAAACGCTTTTACACTGTCGGTGTAAATTAGTTCAACCATTGTGGAAGACAGTATGGCGATTCTTCAAGGATCTAGAAACAGAAATATCATTTGACTCAGCAATCCCATTACTGGGTATACACCTAAAGGAATATAAATCATTCTACTATAAAGACACATGCACACTTACATTTATTGCAGCACTATTTACAATAGCAAAGACATGGAACCAACCCAAATGCCCATCACTGGTAGACTGGATAAAGAAATGTGGCACATATACACCACGGAATACTATGCAGCCATAAAAAGAGTGAGTTCATGTCCTTTGCAGGGACATGGATGAAACTAGAAGCCATCATTCTCAGCAAACTAACACAGGAACAGAAAACCAAACATTGCATGTTCTGAACATTAAGAACACATGGACACAGAGAGGGGAACAACAACACCAGGGCTTGTTGGGGGGTGGGGGGTGGGAACTTAGAGGACAGGTCAATAGGTGCAGCAAACCACCATGGCACACCTATACCTATGTAACAAACCTGCACGTTCTGTACATGTATCTCTTTTTTTTTTTTAGAAGAAAGAAGGAAAAAGGAAGGAAGGGAGGGAGGGAGGGAGGGAGGGAAGGAAGGAAGGAAGGAGAAAGAAAGAAAAGAAAGAGAAAAGAAGGAAGGAAGGAAGGAAGGAGGAAGGAAGGAAGGAAGGAAGGAAAGCGGCTTGGAGCTGATACTGTGGCAGTGGCCTGTGGGAGGCAGCCAAGGGCTAGCTCAGCATAAATGACAAACCCTCCTGCTTCAGCCCCTTGTGTGAAGCTAAAATTAACAACGTTCCCAACTGCAAACAAATGCAATTGCTGAACCTGCATTCCCCTCTCCTGCTTCTGCTGCCACTGAGCTTCATGGGCCTCATCCTAGCTTTCTCCTTTTTCCCTGGCCATGCCCATAGGGCTGGGCTTTCTGAGCAAGAGCAGGTGATACTCTGCACAACAAACTTGAGCTTGGATCTAAGGAGGGTCCCAGGACTTCAGCAACCCTAGATGTGGGTCAAATACCTTCCAGGTACCACCACCCACCCTTTGGTTCCTCTCTTTGCTCTTTAGGTACCCAACACTTTTGGCTACCACTAATCCTAGTAATTATTTATGCTGGCTTCCAATTAGCCAGGAGAACCCAATTTTTCATTTCACTAGGGCCTTTTCTTTTATTTCCTACCATCAATACTTACCCATCTGTGATAGCCAGTCTGTAAAATGTTGCCAAATAATCCCCACCTCCTGATGTTCACACCTTGTGTATCCCCTCCCCTGAGCATGGTCTGAACCTAGTAACTCACTTCTAATGAATAGAATATGGCAGAAGCGATGGGATATAACTTCCAAGACAAGGTTATAAAAAGACTGTGGCTTCCACCTTGGGCTGGCCTAGGTGTGCACTCTCTCTGTCTCATCAATCACGCCAGAGAAAGCAAGCTGCCGTGTTGTGAGGAGCAGCCTAATAGAGAGGCCCAAATGGCATGACAGGGAACAGAAACACTCAGTCCAACAGCCTGTGAGGAAACGAAGCCTGCCAGCAACCATACGAGTTAGTTTGCGGCACATCTGTCAGCCCCAGTTGAGTCTTCAGATACTGCAACCTTGACCCACAGTTTGCATGCAACCTCATGAGTGACCCTGAGCCAGAACCACCCAACTAAGTCATAACCAAGTTCCTGATCCACAGAAACTGTAAGATGGTGTTTATTGTTGTTTATTGGCTAAATGTTGGGATAATTTGTTACATAGCAATAGTATCCATTTCCTCAAAGCTCTACTTTATCCAGTTGACAATGGTGGTGATCTAATGGTCAATTTCTTTTTTTTTTCTTTTTTTTTTTTTTACTGCCAGATAAGAGGAGACCTTAATTCAGTTAAAAATACTTGAGTCTTCAGATTGCTACTAATGAACACTGGGGATTTTAGATGCTGGCAGAAGGCTAATAGAAAAGATTGTTGGGGCAGAGTGTCCACCGTTACTTTGCATACAGTGAGTCCTAAGCCTAGGCAATGTTCACAGCATCTTAGAATCCTCAGATGATCAAACTTTGACCCAAATATACAAATTAAGGGCAGTATCCAGACTGTACCCTCCTCATACCAGTTTCCTCTTTGGATAATGATAGCTGAAGTTTATTGAGTACTAACTAAATAAGCACTGTTCTGTGACTTCACAATTATTTAATCCTCATAACCATCCCATTCTAAAGAGGAGGAAACTGAGGCACAGAGGAGTTAAGCAACTTGTCCAAGTTCACAGTCACTAAGTGGCACAGCTGGGATTTGAGCCCATGCTCATAACCATATTACTCAGGGAAAGTCCACATGTATTGGGCAAAAGGAAGGATTCTGGTTACCAAGAGGTATCAGAGCCCTTTCTTTCTATCCTTTTCTCCCTTTCATTTTGATATGGCTTGGCTCTGTGTCCCCACCCAAATCTCATCTTGTAGCTCCTATAATTCCCACATGTTGTGGGAGGGACCTAGTGGGAGATGACTGAATCATGGGGGCAGGTTTTTCTCATGTTGTTCTCGTGATAGTGAATGGGTCTCATGAGATCCGATGGTTTTAAAACCATTTTAAGCCATCTTTGCCTGCTGCCATCCACGTGAGATGTGACTTGCTTCTCCTTGTCTTTTGCCATGATTGTGAGGCCTCCCTGGCCACGTGGAACTGTAAGTCCAATAAACCTCTTTCTTTTGTAAATTGCCCAGTCTCAGGTATGTCTTTATCAGCATAAACGGTGATAAATGGTGATATATTAGTCCAGTGTGAAAATGGACTAATATACATTTCCTTGCTCAAAAACCTACAGCAGTTTTTCAATGCCTACTGGATCAAGTCCAAAGTCCTCTTCATGACCCTTACCATAATCCAACCCCACTCTACATATCTTTCTCTATTCTCTACCACATAACCTCTACCTGTAGCTACAATAATCCCCTGGTTTCCCCATATATCGTTTCCCTGATTTTCTCCCACCTGAAATCATCAATGCTTGTTGGAAACAATTAGGTGTAAAATACAAAAGGATTTTATAGTCAGATCATCTGGAGAAATGTTGAAGATCCTTTCTCTCACAGTGGTTATGTGAAATTCCAAAGAGAAGATTATGAATCCTCTACCCAAGTGGAGATGTATGTCTCAGTTTTGCCAAAGCGAGGCCAATGCTGCAAAGCTGGTGGCCAAAGCTCTGTCTCACGCACTGGACTGAACCAGACCCCATCTCCTCCCGAAAGTCTTCCTCAGTTTTTCCTGCCCACATTTTTCTCATTTCTGAAATCTGATGCCATCTGTAGTCTGAGGCACGCAATGTAGACTGTTCTCAGGCCATTTGATTCTTAATTCAAATGTCACCTCTTCAGAGAAGCCTTCCTGGCTGCTCGAGCTGAAGTAGCTCCCTGTTACTCCTCAGCACAGCCCCTTGTTCTCTCCTTCCTAGCATGTATCAATACAAATAGTGATTATTTATTTGTTCACTTTTAAACATGTGTCCCTATTGAAACACATGCTCCAGCAGGGCAGGGATTTTGTCTGTCCTGTTCACCATTGTATCCCCAGTATCTCCTATGTTCCAGACATAGGAGGTGCTCAATGAATATTTGTTGGTTGAATGAAAAAAATATTTCACCTGCAAGTTTGTTTGTGTGCTTTTCCCCAGCTAGAGAACAAATTTCATAAGGGCAAGACCTGTTATTGTCTTCAGTTTTCCATGGCATCTAGTAAATCCTGCGAACATACTTGGGGAGTAAAATTGTTGCTTGCCCATGCCTCAATGTTTTCATTCATTTAACCATACCACCTGCCTTAATAGACTGCCTAGGATGGGGAGAAGTAGAGTAGGGGTGGGCTTTTTGACGGCACAAAGTTCTAGTCTTGAACTTTCCAAAGAGGTGATCTGCAGAAGCCCATTGTGGGAGTGGGAAGATTGGTAGGTTTTCTGCAGTTTCTGGGTAGTGGAAAGAGTCTTTGTAGTGGAGAAGCCACAAAGAAGTCAAAAGGAGAGATAGAAGAAGTTTGCCACCAGACAGGCAAAAGCTGAGGACCATCAATATACATTGAAGGAAAGGAAATCTAAGGAAATTTTGGTCTTAGAACAGGAGGGGGCATTTGGTACCCAAACTACAAGGTGGCCAGGACATTTTGAGGCTGCAAAGCAAACTCTAGGAGTCTCTGTCTAAGTAGGAATGTGGAATAATACTGCAGGCCTCAGTGACCCTGGTGTGGGTGAGGAAAAATGGAGAGAGAGAGAGAGAGAGAGAGAGAGAGAGAGGCCTAAGCTCTTCACATCTAAAACCAGAAATAATCTAGTGAGGGAGGGGGAAAACCCATTTCCTAACCTTAATACAGTTAAGGAGCAGAATAAACTGCCTAGTGAGGATCTTGAGTCATTGGTATAAGAAGCATTCAAACTAGGGAAATTGGCCAGACATGATGTACCATGTAAAAGGAACTACGATAAATAGATCTTTAGTGGTATAGTCATAAGGTGTGAGGGGAAAGGAAGTCCCCTACAAGCAGTAAGGGACCACTTATCTATGGTCCTATGCTTAGGTCTTTTGGTGAGCCTGTGCTTATGGATTGTGAATGTGGTCAGTGGGGGGAGGTGTTGGAGTCAGTCCTCAGAGGCCACCACACATGTGCTTGCACTCTCTCTCTGTCACACACACACACTCACACTCACATTTACACTTCTGCACACTAAATGGAAAAAAAATTCTGCTCCATCTTCCCACAGCTTATCTGTTTCATTGATGACAAAAGGGCTATCATGCTACAAAGAATGCATTACTTCTCCTCACTGACAAGTCACTTCTTATGATCCTGATGTACCCCTGCAAAAATCCAGGTGTCTCTCAGGCCTTTCCAGTCAGGAAAAATTCAGCTTGCAGGTTTACCTTCAGACATGAATTCTCTCTCTCTCTCTCCCTCCCTCTCTCTCTCTCTCTCACACACCACACACACACACACCCCTCCAACCTGACTCAATTTCAACAGATATCAGCTGGACTCCAGCCTCATGTCTTTCTGGTTCCCAGAATGCTATGGACTGTGAACGTGGTCAGTGGGGAGAGGTGTTGGAGTCAGTCCTTTCTTCGCCTTTCTGACTGTCAACTCCTCTTAGAGTCTCTTGGCTAAAGGTGGGAGTTTTCATTGCTTCCAGAGGAATCTATGGTACCCCTTGCCCCAAGGCCCAGTGGTGACTATAAAAGGGCCCATTCCTGCTCTGAGGGTCCAGGGAAAATACAGACTTGCCCCAAGCGCTGCAGAAAAGGCCATGTGATTTTCCTTGCCTTTCCTCTCACTCCATCCTCTCCTTCTTCCCTTTGGCTGCAGCAAACTCAAAGGCCTTCTCTCAGTCCCACTGAAGGGAAAAGGAAAGAACAGACCCAAATGAAATGGATCAACTAGTAGACTGGGAAATTGAAAATGCACCAGAGGCCCAGAGAGGGAAATGGAGGGCAGCAGGGCAGGGAATGAAAGTGGAAAGCCCCCAGCTGAGAAGCCAATGACCACAAATGGCCCTTCAGGGTCCTAGCCTGGCCAAAGCTGCTCCACTCTGTTCACTGTTAGCTCAGAGTAGAGAGCACAGAATCTATCAGGGCTGGCCAGTGGCAAAACTGCAAGGTGCGGGGAGCTGGTCTCCAGCATTCCCTGTCCGGTCCTCATCTCCATTTTGAGGTCCCCTCTCCCAGACTCCCAGTGATTTCTCTCTGTTCCAAGAGTCTTGTACAACCTCCCCACAAAACAAAATTCATCTGTCCCTGTCCATTTCTGCAGAACGTTGGGTGCATTAAGTCATTTGTGCAGCAAGGTATGAATGATGGTCATGGCTGAAAGCTTTGTTCTCCACGGCTGTTATGTGGCTGTTAATAAGGTGTATTTGAGGAGGAAAAGAAGAAGTTGGCGACCTATAGTCAAATAAGTATTGGAAGCCACAAAACTATGGTTTTAGCAAGTTTCTCTACTGCAAAACTTCTCAGAGCCTTTCATATTCTAATGTGCATTACAAAGCTCTAAGAGAGGCAAGTATACAGCATTTCTCCAACTTATTTGGCCAGCCACGGAGTTTTTTTTCTTTTTTTTTCTTTTGGGTAGATCAGCTTAAAGGACTAGTATTTTATTTGATGTATTTTCCCCCTCAGATAACTTAGTTGCATTTCATAACAGTCCTTAATACTTAAACATTAAAGAGTGACTGTAATGGTGGGAAAGTCAGGCACCCTTACAGTTAGAGAAGGCAGTGATGGTTAGATTGGATCAACCACCAGGCCATAGGGAAGATATAAATGACCAAAGGACCTTGGTGGTATGGCTGTTTTGTGCCACACAAAACAAAACTGGTGGTTGTCACTTACCAATTGGTGGTTGTCACTTACCATTTGGCTTGCTCCTATCTCATACAGTCCCAAGTGTCTTTAATTATTATTTTTTGTGTGCTGTGTCTGGGAGAGTAGTATGGAGGGAATAAAGGAGAGCCTATCTTAAGACATGTGTATTTCTTTTTTCTTTTTCTTTTTTTAAACACAGTATCGCTCTGTCACCCAGGCTGAGTGCAGTGGCACAATCTTGGCTCACTGCAACCTCCATTTCCTGGGTTGAAGTCATTCTCCTCCCTCAGCCTCCTGAGTAGCCGGGATTACAGGTGCGCACCACTATGCCTGGCTAATTTTTGTATTTTTTGTAGAGACGGGGTTTTGTTATGTTGGCCAGGCTGGTCTCAAACTCCTGACATACAGTGATCCGCCTGCTTTGGCCTCCCAAAGTGCTGGGATTATAGGTGTGAGCCACCGTGCCCAGCCTAGACATGTCTATTTCTCATGTTGATACACTCATATTTGATAGCTGAATCAGGTCCTTCCTGAATCATCTGCCATTTGTGACTTTGTTCTTCACTGACACCACCAGTCCCCCAAACTCCATTCTCTAAACCCCACTGGCCGTGATGCCTCAAGAAAGGCTAGCTGGGAACACTGGTCCTCTCTCTGGGTTCTCCCATATATGAGCATGAACCAATCACTTCTTTATAGTTCACGGTATTAGAAAAATGGGAGGCATTGGAGAGAATTTGAGGGCTGTACTCAGTCACACTGCTTCTCCGCCAGCTTATTAAGTGGCCTGACCAGATAGGTCCCCAAAAGTGACCTCCAGTAGCTCCCCTTAAAATAGCTGAGATGCTCATCAACTGTTGAACTGAGCAGGGTGGACACCAAGGTGTTCTTTTGCATCAGGTGACCTAATCTTGGGAAGTGTCAGCTACCTAAGAACAGGAAGTTCTCATCCACTAAATTGAGAACTCTGCAAAGTTGAGAACTGTGCAACATCAGGCAGCTAATAAAAGCACTCTGGCTACTGTACTCTGTGCTATTCCGAGTACTCCAGGAGTACTGTGCTCAGTTTTGGAAAGGACCCCTAAGAGGCAGCCTTACAAACTGGAGTGTTGCCAAAGGAAAGTGACTAATATGCTATTGGGTCAATAGGCTAGGACATTTTCTAGACATGTAGATACAAGCCAACATTCTACATAAAATTTCAGGAGGTTCACGGACCTCCAGGTTAAGAAGTTTAGCTGTGGAACCATATCACAAGAGGAATCACTGAGCAAACTGGGTAGATTTAGCAAAAAAAAAGAAAAGAAAAGAAAAGTCGAAAGATAGACAGACTTGAGGGAACGTGATAGCTATATTCAGATATTTTAAAGGGGCTGCCAAAAGGAAGGAGGAAAGAAATATAAGATTGCTTTCAGCTCGATATCAAAAAATGTGCTAATTAGAGTTGTTCAACAGAATGGGCTACCTTGGGAGGCAGTGAATGCCTTGATGAGAGTTAAAATTTGAGGGGAAAAGAGTGGATTAGATGATCTCTAAGGTCCAACACCCCTTCCAGCTTTACATTTCCTCCTACTCACGTGTTTCTGTCTATGTCACTGAGATCCTTCTAGTTTATCACAGTAAAGAGCCACAATCTTACCAACAAACAAATCCTAAAAGGCAAGATTAGATTAAAGGTGGCCCCAACCTCAGGACTACCTGGTCCCCTAGCTCCACTCCCACCTGAAATTATCACATCTTACCATCCCCCATACTAGGGCTCTCAGGGTTTGCTTGGTGACAGCTAGTTAATCTGATAAACTAATCTGCACTAATGGGATCAGAAATGCTAATGAGTTAATGCGTTACCTTCCCAAGTGACATATTTGCATTTTAACAGAGGTCTTCTGGAGATAATGCCTTAACGCAAATGAGTGATTAATGTTGAAATTTTGTCTGTTTGGCAGTCTAGCAAGGAGATATTTTTAGAAAGGGAACCTTTTTCCATCCTTCACATCAGACCATCTGCTAGAAGAAGAAACAACATGTCCCTGCCCTTGTGGGGTTTACAGTTAATATAGTGGGGGGATTACAATTGCTAACATTTATTGAGCCTCTACCAAAGTGGAGAGCATAGCACTTAGCCCTGTGCTGAGTGTTATAGAAATATTATCTTTGAGTTCTTGCAACAATAGCCTCCTGACACAGGTATTTTGCAGATAAAGGAACTGGGTCTTAGAGAGGTTAAGTAACTTAGTACTGCATTTCATTGACTCTAAGATGCTATCAACTGTAAGAGGCAACATTTTCTCAGATTTCCCTAAGAAAGAAGAAATGCTGCCAATTAAACTACAATGAACTATGGATCATCAGAAGCATTTCAGTTTCGGAAATGTTAAAAATGTGTATTCAAATATGAAATACACAAAATGGTAAGGCCGACTCCAGAGTACACACTCTGCCTAATGCTTTTTATAAAACCCAAATGGGAAATAGCTGAGGAACACTTTGATATGATCATATAATAGCAAGTACATATTAATATTTTAAAACAAAATAATTATACAAGCACCCAGAAGATTGCACACTGAGTATGAGGTCAATGGCAGATTATATTGCTGGGGATCACAAACCTCAGTGGTGGAGAAAAATAAGGACAGTATTTATGGAAGAAGGACTACCCTGAGCTGGGCCTGGAGCTGAGGTTGTGGGGGTGGTGGCAGACAGCAGATAACTCTGAAATTCAGTTTTCAAGGAGATGGCATATTGGTTGGCTTGGTTAAAGTGAAGGGATTAGTTGATGAAATCAGGAGAAATACTTTAGTGAGAAACAAGGAAGGCAAATGAACTGGCAGGTGGTCTGCAAAAACCCAGATAAGAGATTGCCCTTTAACATGATGGACAAAGGGGGCAACTGTGGATTCTTGCCAGTTAATGCCGAAATATTAGGAAAAGCTGATTCTGGCCACCAGGATGAATTAACTTTTCCAGGGGCTTCCTAAAGGGGTAAAAATCTAGCATGGCAAGGGGATTGTGTCATCAGAGGCAGCAGAATTCCAGGGCATTTTGCACCCTAAGCTTTCAGCCCTCTCTTGAGAGAACGGTGCATTTCCTTCTCTCCAGGTGCATCATTCCTCACCTGGAAGAGGAAGTAACAGAGCCATTGGCTGTGTGGGGCATGAAACCCCAAGCCCTGATGCAGAAACATGCACCCCTCTACTCTAGGCCATGGTGGAGGGTTGGGGAGGATACAGCCTGGATGATGTATGGTCTTTTCCCCTTCCTCTACTAATTAGTGTTTGTTGAGCCCCTGCAATGTGTGTCTGGATCAGGCCTGGAGGATACCTTGATGAAAGAGGCCCCTGAAGAGTTCAGTCCCTAGCTGGGGAGAAAGAAAAATTGAAGTAATATGAGATGGTGGGATCAAGTGTTGAACTGTGGTGGAAAGACTCTTCAGATTCCAAAAAGGAAGAGGTGGAATTGTGGGTGCCTTTTTTTCTTCTTTATTTTTCTGTATTCTCAAAGTTTTCTACTATGCATAGATATTACTTTTATGATAAGGGGAAATTATAATTTTAAAAATGGGGGCAGCCAATGAGAGCTAGAATGATCAGGAAGTCTTCATAGCAGAGGCTGGACTTGAGCTTGTTGGTTGGAGGATACGATGGAAGGATTTCCAGAGATGGAGCAAAGGGGACCACTGCAGGCTGGGGGAAGAGAAAAAAAAAATGACTGCAGGGACAAGAGTAAGCACCAAGTGGGGTACAGTGGACAGGGAGAGTAAGGAGACTAGGGGAGCCTGGGGGTTGGGAATATATATATATAATATATATATATATATTATATATATATATATAGTGAATGCCAGATGTTGTGGAAGGCAGGCCTCAAATACCAAGAAGAGGAGCTTCTATTTGATATAGTAAGCAAAAGGGCACTATTATAGGTTCTCAAGCAGGGAATGACATGATGAAAGATGTTTTAAGGAGATTCCTCTGGCAACAGCATTGAAGGATCACTTGGTGCTGATGGAGAGGCTGAATTCAGAGAGACCAGTTAGGAGGCTGCTGCAGTAATCTAGGCATGAGGTAATGAGAGCTTGGGCTATGTTGGTGGCCGTGGAAATGGTCAAGAGGGGGTGGATTTGTGAGGCACCTGTGAGAGATGAATTGCCAAGACAAGGTGACTGACTGGAGTGGGGAGGGAGTGATTGATTCCAAGTCTCAGGCCTTGGGCTATCAAAAGAGTGATGGTGTCATTGATAGAGACAGAGATACAGCCTGCTGAAGAGGGGCAGGAGCTTTCAGCATGCAGGGTAAGGTTGGAGAGGAGATCCTGAGTTTGCTTCTAGATGTGATGAATTTAAAATTATGGTAAACTCCAAAGAGAAAATGTCCTTAAAGGTAATAATGAAATGCAACTGGAGCTCCGGTTAAAGGCCAGACTTTATCATTTCCAGCAATCACCTAGAATTCCAAAGCAGGACAAGCTATATTTAGACTAAGTGTGGAAATCTCTAAAGCGGGTAGGGGGAAGTAAAGAAAGCAGACCCAACAGCCAATACTGATTTGGACTTTGCAGGTGACAGACACTAAACTGTGTGGCGGCAGCAGACTAGTGGGACTGTTTAAAGACCCCCCTCCTTTTTCTCTGTCAGTGAGTGATTTCTCTACATATTAGAAAGATTACAGCTCGATTGTATGTGACGAGATGAATATGGAACAACACTCACTTTATTAATCATATCTGCATTCTCTGCAATTTCACTGATGGTGGCAACAGAGCCAGTGTGACACACGGGACCTTCGCCAGCCCTGTGAGTGGGCTGGTTTTCAGAACCCCAGTCCACAAAAGAGACATCCAGATTCCTGGCCATACTGATACAGGATTGCAGGCAAATTTATTTAAAACATCCTCTGGAGGCTGGGCACGGTAGCTCATGCCTATAATCCCAGCACTTTGGGAGGCCCAAGTGGGAGGATCGCTTGAGCTCAGGAGTTCAAGACAGGCCTGGGCAACATAGTGCGAGCTCATATCTACAAAACATAAACAAAATTAGCTGGGCGTGGTGGCATGGACCTGTAGTCCCAGCTACTTGGGAGGCTGAGGTGGGAGGATTACTTGAGCCCGGGAGCAGAGGTTGCAGTGAGCTGTGGTGGTGCCACTGCACTCCAGCCTAGGCAACAGATAGAGACCCTGTCTAAAAAAAAAAAAAATCCTCTGGGTACTTCAGTTTCTCCCTGTGGCAACTGGAAAACCATCTGAAACCAACTTGCTTGGGTCTAGGTTAGAAGTGGGATGATAAAGAGAACAATTACTGAAGGAAGAATGTATAAACCATGACAAAACTTAGGAGAGAAACAGCGAGTACAGATTGTAGCAGAATCTCCAAACTGAGAGATCTTGACACTTACCTGGTTGACTCCTAAGCCAGTTGTTGCCACCATGCCCTTTTCTTTCTGCCTTCAATGGGCAGTAAATATACAAACTGCCCTAGTCAGTGACTTGCATTCTCTCTTCTCAATCCTTCACCTGCATAAGCATTTTCCACTCTGGACACCTGCCTACTTCTTAGCCACCAACCACCACCCCTGCCTCAAATCTGCAACCAGAAGGCTTTACAGAAATCAAAATAGAAATCTTTAGCAGGGAAGTGCTGGAGGCCACTGATTGACAGACTATGAGACTGTGTGTGTGTGTGTGTGTGTGTGTGTGCTTGCATGCATGCGCGCACACACACACGTGTGTTCATCCACCAATCTAGCCATCTGTTCCTCTGTTTTCCCAGTGGGTTTGGATCAGAAGCAAGGAGAGGCCTGTTTGATTGGGTGGTCCTGCCCCCGAAGCAGAGCTCCCTTGGCAGTTAGGAGCCCATAGCCTGAGCAGAACTACTGTACTCATTCATCTTTACAAGGCATCATATGCTCCCACAAGAAGAACCAGTAAAAGGAGACTAAAATCTCACAAATATCTCTTTATCTGCAGTTCTCTATTTCCCTCAAATCCAGGGCTGGCAGACCTGGCCCAGACACCTACCCAGGGCTGATATTCAGTGGATTGGGTAGGGAGGGGAAAGTTGGTGGGGGAGGCAAGTGAGCAGGCAGAGGCCCTGGCCATGACTCTCCCACCTACCTGTGGACTCCTCACTTCATTTCCTCATGCCAGCTGCAACACTAGGTCTCCAGCTGGCATCAAAGTGCTGTGGTAGCTCTTGACATGCTCTGGCACAGGTGTGACCTCCACTGAGATGATTCCCAAGTGCTCAGAATTTTCAAACTGATTCTACCAGGGAAGCTGAAAGATGTCTCCTCACTCTTACCAACTCTCAGAAACCTTGGGGGACTGCCTCCGGCCTCCCTGTTGGGGGATGTAATACTCAGCACCCCAGGTTGGCTATCATCTCAACTGCATTCTGCAGCCAGATTCCTCACTGCTCACTGTTTCAGGTCATGGCACTGAAGGCCCCTGTGCACATCTACTTTACTTGGAATGGATAACTGGTTATAATGCCAATGTCATCTTAGCTCCAGAAACTCTGCCACCTTAAGGTCCTGAGGGCATAAGGCAAAGAAAGTGTAAGTATTGAGGCTAAGAGGAAGGAGCGAGGGAGACAAAAACAAGTCAAGAAAATCTACTTGGTGGCTTATCAGCCACACTGATGCCTTGAGAGCCTTTTGGATTCGACCCTCCTCTCTATGCCCACTGCCACCACCCTTATCACCTCTCACTTAGATTGCCGTAGTATCTTACAGGCTGGTCTGAAGTCTCTCCCTATTCCAATCAGTTCTGCTTCCAATTGCAAAGCTAACCATCCTAAACCACTAGACATAATTGTCCGACAGCCCCCAAGGTTTCCCCAGTCCAAATTTCTCCTTCTGACATCAAAGGCTCTTCAAATCTGGGCATCCCATACCCAGCCAATCATTTTTTCCCCACTGTGCCTGCATATACACCCTCTCCTCTAGTCAGACTTCTTTCTGACCCTTTCTTGATAACACCCGGACCATTTCCATCTCCAGCCTTTTCCCTATGCTGTGCCTCCCCCTCAGAAGCCTGCTCTTTCTCTAGTCAACAATCTCAATCTCACATGTTACTCAAAACATAACACAGGTTCAACCTCTTCTGGGAAGCCTTCTCCCTTCTTCCAGCCCACACTCTCATTCTCTCTGTGCTTTGAACCCCTACAGTGCTTACTGTTTAGAGCAAAAAAATGTGGCACATAATTGTTTTCCATCTTGTATTATTCTTAGTTACTTCATATGAATCAGCATTGTTTTTCTGTTAAATTACAGATTTCCAAAGAGCAGGGCCTTTGCTTTCCCCTTCTCACCACAACATTAGTACAGGGCTAGATCCTGGAATGGTCAATAGACTTCTGTTCCCATGCCTTAACTCCAGTATGAACGAAGGATGAGATAAGTGAAGCCCTCTGAAGATCTCCCCTGTGCATTCCCTCACCTTTCTCAAAAGATGTTCCAGATGGCAGAGGAGCTGAGGCTGCGGAGTGAGACATAGGCAGCCAATCAGCTGTCAGATCCTAGCTTTCAGAACACTCCCACCTCCTAAGGTTTTCTGGGCAATCAATAACGCTGCTTAAGCGATCAATCTGAGACACAATGGGCTGCAGAGGCCAGTGTTTGATTAACTCGAGAGAATAAATGTACGCTGGAAGAGAAAGAGCAGGGAGGGGGGAGCAGAAGAAAATGCAAGAAGAAAGATGAGTTAAGGGAAGGAAGAGAGAGAAAAGCCTTTATGAAGGAGGATGTGATGGGATGGAGCTGAGAGTAGTTCTCACCTAATCCAATTCAACGACTTAAGCAAGTTCCTACAGAGGTGTCGAAATAATCTTGGGGCTTTGTCAGAGTCCAGTGAGTATCACAGGGCTTTCAGGCAATTTTTGACCTTGGCAAGAACACTGTTGCCATGGTCCACTGAGGGTCCACACAGCCTCTGCCTCCATATTGGGTGGAAGAGTCAGTGTGGGATAGAGACTTCAGGGAATATCAAGGAAGGACATGGATCTTGAGCTATGCTCACTGGCTGTGTCTAGAGAAATCCCAGGTTCTGGCATCCTCCACTCCCCTACCCAAGCCTGATGACTCAGAAACCCATGATGATATGGGACAGTAGGCTCATCTGCAAGGGAGATATCAGCATTACCTTCTCTCTATCCAGAATTGTATATACTATCCTCCCTCTCAAGGCCCTGGGGCTGGAAATTTAACTATTTGCAGTTAGCAAAAAATAAGAAGTCCCTTTCCAAATGTTTTCCAAACATTAGCAAATGTTTAGCTATACCACTAATCAAATTTTTTTCTGGGAAGGATAGCATTATCTGGAAAAAAAACAGAGCAGATGGCCTCTTACTGTGAGAAAGTTCCTCCTTTAATCTAACCATGATACCTGCTGCTCTCATTAAAAACTCATCCTTCGCATAGGGTGGTGTTGGTACCCTCCTGGTTATGCAGGCTCAAAGCCTTAGAATCGTCTTTGACTTCCTTCTTCCTCTCCCCACGCATCCAATTGGTAGGTAAATCAGATTTCCTCTACCTCCAAATACATTCACCCATCTTCTTTCTGTATCCAGCCATCTATGGTAACAACCTGTTAACTGGTCTTCCTGCCTCCAGAATGATCTTCTTTTAATTACTATGCCAAAGCAAGAGAAAAAGAAAAAGGATCTTGAATCTAATCAAGCCCAGAGCTAACTTCCATTTACAGAAAATATAGGGGATAGGTGAGCAAGCTAACTGACAATAAGAGCACAAACCAGAATGTGGGAATTGTGCAGAGCAAGCAACCTGATTTCTGTGACAAGTCAAAGAGAGAGGGCTATTGAAAGGGCCTTTAGAGATATAACAAACAAATGTCATGTGTGGAACTTTTTTGGAACGTGTCAACAAGCCACTGTAAAACATGTTTTGAGACATTGAGGGCATGTGATTATGACAGAGTAATGGATAATACAAAGGCATTATTGTTACTTTTGTTAGGTGTATTAACAGTTCTGTAGTTATGTTAGAAAATGTCCAGTTTTTAAGAGATGCATAGAGAAATATTAGAATAAAATGATGTGATCGATATTTGGCATGATAGTTGAAGCAAATATGGCAAAGTCCTGATAACTAGTTAATGTGGATAATGAGTATATGGGGGTTACTATACTATTTCTCTAATTTTTTTGAGGTTGAAAATATTTATAAGAAAAAATAAAGACAGGCTGTGCGCAGTAGCTCATGCCTGTCTCCCAGTGCTTTGGGAGGCTGAAGTGGGAGGATTGTTTGAGCCCAGGAATTGGAGACCAGGTTAGGCAACAACAACACACCCTGTCTACAAAACACTAAAAATTAGCTAGCTACTCAAGAGGCTAAGATGGGAGGATCACTTGAGCCCAGGAGTTTGAGGCTACAGTGAGCCATGATCATGCCACTGCACTCATTTGGGCAACAGAATGAGACTCTGTCTCTAATAATAATAATAATCATCATCATCCACTATACCCACTCTATCTTCCTAGCCTTATCTTCCATTTCTGCCCTATTTCTCTATGACACAGCCACCCTACGTCCTTGCTCAAGTTTTTTCCAATCTGAACTTCATCCCTTCACTTATTCACGAACTCATTCATTTGATCAATCAACAAGTATTTATTAAGTATCTTTTCTATGCACTAGGCACTATAAATTCAAAGATGACTGAGGAGAAGGACAGAAAGCCTCCTTTATCTTTTGTATTATCCACAGCAACTAGCACAGTGCCTTGTACATAATTGGTGCTCAATAAATGTTTTGTGAACTAATGTGCAGGGGGAGATATGATAGAATCCCTGTCTAATATGAATCAACAAGTATTCGGTCCAACTCAACATATGCCTATTGAGCATCTACTATGTATAAGGCACATATGCTATGGGAATTAAAAAAAAATTTTAAAATGATGTACTTGCCAAATGTATTTTTATTTATTTATTTATTAGAGACAGGGTCTCACTCTATCACCCAGGCTGGAGTGCACTGGTGCGACCACAGCTCACTGCAGTCTCGACCTCCCATGTTCAAGCCATCCTCCCACCTCAGCCTCCTTATAGTCCCGAGTAGCTGAGACAACAGGTATGTACCACCATATCCGGCTAATGTTTTAGTTTTTTGTAGAAACAGGGTCTCGTTATGTTACAAGGGCTGGTTTCAAACTCCTGTGCTCAAGCCATCCTCCCACCTCAGCCTCCCAAAGTGTTAGGATTACAGGTCTGAGCCACCACACCCACCCCCAATGTATTTTAGAGACAGAGGAGTTCCAAGGAGAGAGAGAGATCACTTTAGTCTAAAATGATCAGAGAAGATTTCACAGGGAGGTGAATTTGAATGTAGAGCTGAAGGATAGGTATAGTGATACTGAATAGGAGAGAAGCATAGGCAGAGAGGAAAGGGCATTCCTGGTGAGTGAAATGGAATGAACAAAACATAGAGGGGAAAAAAATGTACAAGGTGTGTTTAGGAGATCCTGGGGTAAGAAACTTGCCTAGAGTAGAAGGATCCATGTAGGGCTTTGTTTCACAAGTAGACCAAGTGTATCAAAATCACTTGGGGAGCTTGTTAAAATGCATATTCCTGGACTCCAGCTTCCAGACCTACTGAATCAGAAGCTCAGGAGGTGGGACCCAGGAATCTGCATTATAACAAATTCCCTCAAGTAATTTTAAGACACATTAAAATTTGAGAATCAATGATGTGGACCAAGTGTGAGAAATAGGGTTGGAAGAATATACAGGGTTAGGTCCACACAAGGAGAGCTTTGAATGCCAGGCTAAGGAAGCTGAAATTTATCCCACAGGAAATCAGCTATCACCCTCCAAGGATGATGATCAGAAGCATTATGAATAAAGGATATTCCACAACATTCATCTAGCAGTTGTGTGTATGTGGGACTGGAAAGGAAAGAGACTAGTGCAGTGTGGCTGTGAGGTGGTGGCAGGAGGCAGAGTGGACTAGGGTATAGGGGAAGAGTCAGAGATGGCTCTGAGGTTTCTAGTCTGGGAGACTAAAGGCTTATGGTGAAAGAAAGGTGAGAAGAGTGAGTCATCTCTGAGAAATACTGAGTCTGAGAGCAAGCTATCCAAAGGGAATGTTTAGCAAGCAGCTGGAAATACAGGACTGAACCTCAAGAGTGGGGTTAAGTTTGGGCTAGAGAAATGGGAATGACTGGTAAAGAGGTGAGAAGGTAAGCCATGCATGCCTGTGTGTCCCTTGTCAATAAAGAAAGTGGAAAGCAGAGGAGCTGGGAACACCCAGATTTGAGGGGTAGGAAGAACTAGCAATAAAAGAGATAAAAGGAGGGGTCACTTGGCTAGAAGGAGACCTAGATATTAGAACCTAGCAGAGAGCTCTTTCAAAAGCTGGGAGTGGCTAGTAGTGTGGCTAATGGCAAAATGAGTTTGAGGCTCAGAGCAAAAACACTGGCTATGGCATGCATGCTGAAAAAGCTGCGAGAGTGCACATACCTGCTCATTCTCATGTTCCTTAACACAAACACACAGGAACAGACACACCTGCTCCTACAGATACAAAAGTAGCACCTCTTTTCCTCTTTCTCCTTCCTCCGCCCACGTTATACACATATTCCCATTTCCAGGCTCATTTTCTGACTACCAGGGATTGGGCACTAGTGTGCCGCAGGCTGTTATGTTCTGTTGTAAGGATGGCACCTCAGGTCTCAGAAAAGGGGGCGCTGCCTGTCATGGGTGGGAAATAATACAGAACCCCAAGATCACTGTCCTTGCCTTTAGCAGCTCAGCTGAGGGGAGAAAAGGAGGGGGAAAATGGCATGTTTCTCTGGATTGCTCCCTACCCTACCCCTTTGCCCCTAGGCCCAGGATTTCTCAGCAGATAATAAGGTCCACCCCATTTTGAGAGCCTTCATTTTGGTTGCTGATAATGCAAGAGAATGTTTTTGTTTCTGAATTATGGTAAAAAGGAAAACAGAAGTCCTTGAGAGAAGAGCCAGAACAGAGTTTCTGCTGGGAATGTTAATGGCCTTGAGGCTGCCCCACAAACAGAAGCTGACTTGAGTGTGCTTCCTCCCAGGGGGCCTGTCAAAGCTAAGGGTTTCATCTAGTATCAATAGTTATCAATCCCAGTTCCCCTAGCAATAATTGCTAGGGCCTATATGTGAAGGCACGAACCCCCCAAAACCAACCTTGTCTGCATGAACCTCTCTTTCCACAAATTGCCCCAGGTATGGTGTTGCGGTGTGGGGGTGTGCCTGAGGGGTGTGTGTCTTGTGTGTGATGTGTGTGTGTGTATTTGTGTGTGTGTGTGTGTGTGTGTATGTACGTGTGTCTTATGGCTTCAGTTAGCCTGGAGGTGCCACAAAAACAGGGATCTTTCCTCTGTTGCATTGGTGCTGCCCCTCCAAGTGCCTTATCAGGCATTGGCCATGGAGCCCAATCATTTATGCATAGTGGGGGTGGGTGGGTACAGAGCGCTTCGGTTGTCCTGCATCCACCCATGCTCTCTCCAAGGGCTGAAGTAAGTATTACTGTGGTGGGGCAATTCCTCTCCTCTACCCATCTCACCAGAGACTACCCTGTTACCACCCCCACCCCCATCTCCAAGTGCCTTTCCCAGCTTGCTGCTGTCATCAGCAATCCCAGGGCTTTTTTTGTTGCACTGTTTCAATGTACTACTGCTACCATAGTATGTCGTTGG
Source organism: Trachypithecus francoisi (assembly GCF_009764315.1). Classification (NCBI taxonomy): domain Eukaryota; kingdom Metazoa; phylum Chordata; class Mammalia; order Primates; family Cercopithecidae; genus Trachypithecus; species Trachypithecus francoisi. The sequence goes on from NW_022681471.1 coordinate 45,054,021, forward strand.
TCACAAAATCCCCCAATTGGGCCACACAGCTCACTTCTCAAGACTCTCAGACTGCACCACTTACAAGAGGGAGGGGTCCCCTGACTCATTCCAAATGCAGTCCGCAGCCTCATAGGAGTCCCCATACCTCTCCTCCAGTGGGGTAGAGGCTCTGTTGCACTATCCAAAGAAGCCATAGCACCAACAGCATCACTAGCTTCTGTCGGAGGGGGCACTTACTGACTTCAGGCCAATAGTCTGGCCACTCAGCAGAATGCCTCACATATCTGGGAAATCCTCAGGGGCAGAAGCCTGGGGCAGCTGCCACCCTCCCCAACCAGTCTCCTCTCCCTGGTGGCCTTCAGCCCACAACTGCAAGGCAGTTGTGGTGGTGGGTGCCAGCAAGAGATAGGAGGTATTCTCTCCACATGCAGCAATGAGTGTTTCTTTCCTGCTTAGATCTTATTCCCTCTTTTCTCAGAATCCTGCAGTGGCTCCCAATTGCCTCTCAAGTCAATTGAAACCTTCTCTTTGTGGGCTTCAAAACCCTCCACAATTACATCTCACCTTCTGACACCCTCACTCCCACACACACATCACCCATAAATCTGGCCTAGGCGCAGACAGTAGAGTAGACAAATGATGTTGTCCACAAACTGCTCCTGCCTGGGTCCTGCCACAGGTGCCTGAAAGCCCCACCAACAGAGTCACTCCTCTGTCTCCTTTAAAAATGCAAATGTCACATGTGAGGTGTAAGCAGTAAACCTCTATCAGCTATTAACACCTTGGCCTGGCAGGGATTCTGTCATCAAATTTGCCCCAGCAGTGAGCAAAGCCCCGCCTAAATAATCTAAGGGGGCGGGGGAGAGGACCCAGAGGAGTCCTGAGCAGCTGATGGGAGGGGCAGGAGCAGGGAAGGGGCTCTGACGTGGAAGCCATCACCGTCACGATTTTACCAATCTACATTCTAACTCCGCATCTCTACTTAAACCAATGAAACCTACTAGTGTTTGCTCCCCTCAACCTTGCTTCCCCCATCCACAATACATTATGCCTTATTTCACCTCAGGGGTACCTTCATGACAAGCTGCTAAGGTTGAATTAGTCCTCTCATATGAAAAACAAATACAAAAACAAACAAACAATAAAACAAGCCATGAAATTGGGTAGACGCTGGCATGTTTGCTTGGGCACGGCCAAGTCTTGTTGAGGTCTCCCCGGTTAGAGCAAGATCTTTTGCTCAGTGGAAACAGTAAAGGCTTCCCGAAAAGCCTCTCTTAGCTCCAAGAAGCTGGCAGCGGGTTTCCCCTGCTTCTCCTGCAGTGAGCTTCATGGGCAAGGAAGGGGAGGGAGGGGCAGGGCCTCCCAGCTGAGGGCCTCTGTGGCTGAACAGGCACACTATCCTGTGTCCTCTCACTTGGTGCTTCGCTCTGAGTCAGCACAGAATCCCCCACCCTCCACTTCGAGAAGGGCGCCCCCAAGGGAGCCTTGCTCTTATAGCAGTTTCTCCGAAGGCAGGAGTCCAGAGACTGCCCCGCCCTCCGTAAGAGCTGCAGGATGCTAAGACCACCCGGTGGACTCCCGGGTTTTGCACCTGGACCAAGATGCCAAGGGGAGGGGGCAGGTCTAGCAGAATTCGGCATTTGCTGTGATCAGGGGCTCTTTAGTTGCAGCTGCAAGGGTGGAGGTGCACCCGCTTCTGGGGGAAGGTGTCAGACATTTGCCCTGCAGTGGTTTCAGTGTGTGTGTATGGGGGTGTGGTGTGTGTGTGCAGGAAACCCAGGAGCTCGAGTGTGGAGGGTATGACTACCAGAGTTGGGCACGCTTTTTTGCCAGAATGGGGTTCTTAAGGGATCTGGTGGAGGTGTCTACAGTAGCTGCGTGTGATGTGATGGGGGGTTGCTGGGTGTGTACTAGGGGGAAGCAGCAGGTACTGGATCTGCAGTAATGTGTAGTTGTCATGTAGTTTCTCAAGACCACTCTGAGAAAACACACACACACTCACATACACACTCTTCAACCTCCAAAGCACTAGGCTGGGGAGTAGAGGAACGTGTATGTGTGTGTGTGCATGTTTTAGCAGCGCTGGGGGGAGGTGCATGTATCTGTATATGTGTTTGAGCTTTATTAGTATCTTGGTGGGAGGGGGCAAGCGTAGCGCTCTCTCTCTCTCCGTGTGTATGTGTGTGTGTGTGTGTGTGTGTGTGTGTGTGTGTGGTCTTTGCATGGTGCTGTGTGGCTGAGCGCCGGGTACGTGGTGCGGCTGTGTGTGCGTGTGTGTGCGCGTCCGTGTCCGCTTGTGAACATGGCCCCAGGAACCACGCACATGCTTCAGACAGCTGTTTCTGGCAGCCCTTGGGCTAGGGTTTCGCCGGGCTAAGTGGCCACCTCCCAGCAGCCAGGCCCCGCGTCTCTCCAGCTCTCCCAACTGTGCCCACAGCCCAGGCGCGCACACAAAGGCTCCATAATGAACGCGCTGCACTCCCCTGCGCTCGACTCCTCACCCTGCACCCGCGGCGGCCAAACGAGCCCGCCAAGCCAGAGACTCGCCGGGGCAGTGGGCACGCAGCGGACCGTTACCCCGCCCGCCCAAACTCCGGGCGGCCAGACGCTCGGCGCCCCCCGCCCTGCCCCCGGCTCCCGGGGGCGCCCAAGCGCCAGTCGCCCCCCCAGCCCGCCCGGGGCAGAACGCTCCCGCCGCGACCCACCCCCGGTTGGGCTGAGACAGCGGGCGCGCCCCGCTTAAGGCAGAGCGCGTCTTACCTTCTTCCTTCTCCTCCTCCTCCTCCACCTCCTCCTCCACCGCCTCCTCCTCCGCCTCCGCCTCCGCCTCCGCCTCCTCAGCGGCGCGGCAGCGGCGGCGCAGCGGCGGCGGCGGCGGCAGCGGGACTAGAGCGCCCGTGCCCCCGAGCCCGGCATGGGCTTGGGGCTCAGTGGCGCCGGGCGGCGAGGCGGGCAGAGGTTGGCTGGGCGGCAGCAGCTGGCCCGGGACGCGGGGAGCTGGCGCGCAGGCGGCGGGCTGCGGGCAGGATGGCAGCAGCGCGCGCGGGCTCCTCGGGCGGGCTTCATGGCTGCGCCGCGGGCGGCACCATCGCCGTGGCTCGCTCGTCGCTCTCTCGCTCCAGGAGTGCGGCAGGCAGCGAGGTGACGGATGGCGGCGAGGCGGCCGGACGGCCGAGGAGGGGAGGGGAGAAGGGGCGGGGGGAGGGGGAGGGGGAGGAAAGAGGGGAGTGCAGAATGAGGGGCCTCTCCGGCGCCTCCCGACCCTCGAGTGCTGGCGTCGATTTCCCCGAATGGGAAAGCGACTTAAAGGCGCAGTTCCTGGCTCGGGTCACTATAAAAATAAGCAAAAAATTGACAACTGGGGAAAGAATCTCCCAAGAACAACCCAGCAACCCAGCAACCCAAACTGGCGCTGCCTCACTTCTTGAATCTGACCGTTCCGGCCGGACTCTGCCGGGAACTGCTGGCTGCCGAGAGGGCAAGCCAATTTCCAAAGTGAACCCGCGAAAGGGGGGCGGGGAGTGAACTGCGGCGAAGGGGCAGCAAGAACGCTTGCTTCGGAGACTCCATTCCCTGGCCCCTGACCTTGCTTCTCGCCCCTTGTTTGCTCGCCTTCTGCTGGGGATGCCCTCCCTGCAGCTCCCCTCCTGGTCACCATCGCAAACATCCACACGCACCTTGAGTTTCGGCTCGGGCTCCTGCTCTCAGCGCCTCGCTCCAGCACTGGAGTGTGAGCGGCTTCGAGCCCAGGCCCAACGCCAGGAGCCCACCTCAGTAACGGAGCGATCTGCCAGCTGGCAGAGGTCTGCTTAGAACATGCGATTGGTTTGGTGAAAAGGGAAGAAGGGTAAGGTGTGTGTGCATGTGTGTTCACCAGCAGATGGAGGGAGGGTCCTGGCCACACACACTCACACACACCCGGAAGGAGAGCAGCTAGGCACACAGCACAGTGCCTGATGAATTATCTCAGGACATTTTTTAGAGACATGCTGTGAATACTAAACATGCAGCAGCCAAGATTCAAGAGAAGCTCTTGGCCTCCCAGCGGGCTCCAGACCCCTTCAGAGGAGTTTTGAGGGCCAAGAAAAAAAGGCCACTCTTCCTTCCCCTAAAAGGGCAGTCTCACTGGGGACCCAGAGAGACTGGGAAGCTGGACAATGGCTCTGGGTGGGTGAAGTTAAGGCCAGGGAAGAGAGAAGCAGGAGGAAGCAGTGGAGTTGAGGAGCTCCTGCTGATGCCAAATACATGGTGAATTTTCGAGTGTCAGAGGCACCTCGGAGAGACAGGTAAACATCGGCACATTTGGGCCTTGTGAGTTCTAAGGTGAAAAGTGAGCCCTCCTCGATTTCCTCTGTGTTCCTGAACTCTAAAGGAGGCTGTTGGCATAAAGGGATCCATTCTAGTTGGAATATTTTCTCACTTTCGGTTTTTTTCAAGCACTTGGTTAAAGCTTCAGAAGAGGCTGGAGGGCTACTGAGGGGCAACTGTGGGACAAGGGCTGTTCTCCTAGGCTGCACGGAATTTCCAGGATACAGAGGAGAGCTCAGCGCACAGGGTTCTGTGGCTTCCCGCAGCTGGGCTCAGCAGTGGAGTAGCTGACTAGCAGATTTGGCCAAACCTCCACTGAGCACACTTTTTGTTTTCTTCCTGGCACTTCCCACCTTGAAAAAAGGATGGAAATTCCCTGCATCTGGATGGGAGTAGCCTAAGCCGGGAAATCAAGCTGAAGGAATTATTAAAAGCGGATGGCAAGTGAAAGTGAAGACATGCAGGGAGAGAAACACACAACATTCCCTGCAAATGCACAGGCAGAGCCCAACCTGCGAAGATGCTCTGAGGAACACAGCACACACAAAGGGACACACATGGAGTCAGTCACATGTGGGGCCACAGACACACTGAGCTAGTACAAAAAAAAAAAAAAAGGCTAGCCAGAGAAGTGACTCAGACTTTATTTCTAATCCTTCCAAAGGAAAGAGATGAAGAGAAGCAGGGAAGAATTGGCCTCCCATCTCCAGGGACTGGAGAGGGAGCCAGGAACCAGCTGTCCAGTATGAATAATAATATTCCAGCCAGACTGTCCCTGGCAGATTTTCTTGGGGTGATGTCTCAGGAGGTGGGATCCCCTCCAGGGTCTCCTGAGCCTCACCTCGTTCACTCTTTATTAATATTAATAACACAGGTCCTAACAAGTGGTTTGTATCAGTTATTACAATAAAGCTCATGGTTAGTTAAGAACTAAAATAAATGCCTCTCAGGAATCTGATTAGCCCTCTTCTGCTGCTTTCTGGGCTCACTCAAAGCATATGCTCAGGCTCCATTCAAGCTGCTGTGTGGTAAACAAAATAAAGAAGGGGTGGTGAAACAAAAAAGAGTATTGAGAGGGACTGTGTCACTGGACAAATGCAGGCTTGAGGGTTCCTGGGTGACCAGTGAGGCACTGTCTGGTTTAGGATAGCGATTAGGTGCTTGGCTTTCGGAATCTACTTCTTTCTAGTGATGTGATCTCAGGTAGCTCACCTAACTTCTTTCAGCCTTACCTGTGAAATGAAGACGATGGCAGAATCTACCTTACGGAGTTATTGGAAGTGTCGAATGAGATAACAGATATAAAAGGTCTCAGTAAATGTTAGCTGTCGCTGTTTCTCAAAACCAATCTGCCTCCTAGTCATCTATTTAAAGGCTCCTCGTTCTGTTCGTATTCTGCCTAATTCCAGTCTGAAGTGATGCAGCATTTGCATTGTTTCTTGTTCTCGATTAAAGTGAGTTCTCAGGACTTGATGAACACTAGCTTGTTTCACTTCCAAGGAGAGAACTGTCACCCCAGAAAATCATGTAGCTGGAATTTTCTTGTTCTTATTTTTGTTGTTTGACAAGTTGTGTGTACTTCCCATGTCCAATAGAAATGATGGAGGTGGGGTACAGAGAGAACATGGTGAAGATTCTTCAGTGTTCTTAACTCTGTACCAAAATGCAGCAAAATAAACACTTTCATGTAAAATGGGGACCCTGGATCCAGTTGCACTGAAATTTGGTGAGGGCCCCTGGGGGCAAGAGTTCAGTCTCTTCAAATCTGAGGACAATTGGATGAAAAATGAAGATGGTCCAGCCAGAAGTCTATTTCCTATTGAAACCAATACATTACGATGAACATGATAAGTGACTGTTTTTCTTCCCTGCATACTGAGAGTGAATGGAGGCAGCCTGGCTTCGCTAGCACTTTGCTCTGAAATCAGCACTTAATAACCAAGCAACCAACTTGCCATTAACTGAAAATCCAGGGATAAATAGACAGAGAGTATCCTGGCCTCTAGTAATAATAGTAATACTGACTGCCATTTATTGATCCAACACTTAACTGTGAGCTAGGCACGCTGCTAACACTCCTAGGAAAAGGATAGCAGTTCCTCATCTCAGGGATGCAATTAGTTCAACTCTCCTGGTAGGACCTCCAGCCAGCCCTGAGAGCATTACATGCATTAACTCATTTCAGGATCACCACTCCCTCTTACCAGGTAACATCATTATTCTTATTTTACAGAGGAAGAAACCAAGATTCATGTAGCAGTAAGTAGTGGAACCTGGATTCCAACCATATGACAATTCATAATAATAATTATTATTGCTTTTATTGATCACTTTATGGGCCAGGCACTGTGATGGCATTTTACATGCATTATCAAATTTAATCCTCACAATAAACCAAGAGGGTAGGCTCACAGAGGCTGCTAAGTAATTTCCGCAAGGTCACACAGCTAGTAGAACCTAATCTAGGACTTGAACCCATGCTTGTTTGACTACAGAGTGACAGTATTTCCAAAAAAGGCCATGACTCTGAGACTTCAGCTGAGATTACACAGAGAGACAGGTTACTAGCCTTTCCTGCAGACACTTTACTAAACTGCTTGCCTCTGCTGGGGCAGCCCGCCCACTCATTAGCTCCCCCCAAAAGATAAATGCCTGAAGGGCAGAGTGTCATCAATGGCTGGAGTATGAACTGCAACTGCCTAAGGCAGTAAGGGGACTCCCTCCATAGGTTGCTAAGCTGGCCCTGGGATGATAGAAAGGGGATGATATCATCAGAAAGGTCAAGGAGGGAACCCACTTTATAATTTTGTAGCCTCCAACCCTTTAATTTCCATCTTGCGTTTCAGCAAGACCCAGTCACCCCACAGCATCTAGGGCCAACCAGGGCTCTGGTGTTTGGTACATGGTGGGTGAAGGAAAAGGGAGAGAAGCCTCCTGAGCCACTGAGCTACTGGGAAGACTGGGAGCTAGCAGGAACGCTGGGTGACAGAGAATGCATGCAGAAAATGTGGAAGAAAAGGACCATTCCAAAAGATGTGTCACTAGGAGAAGAAAGGACAAAAGGCTGGGAAATTATGCTAAGAGGGCTTTTCAGTGGCCCTTTGTGTGCTAGCTGAGCCTGCCCACCTGGTGTGGGCTGGAAGACACTGAAGGGCCAGGCATGGAACAACCCTGGGCTGATGAGCTGCAAAGTGCCAGCCAACCCCTTTGCGAAGCTGACTGGCAGGCACCCTCTCCCCTCAAATGCAGCTGCTGGGCAGGACTCACTGCCTGCCATTTTCGTGTGTCTCAGCTAGCTCCCAGCTTCCCTGCCAAAATTCACCCTTCCCAGATCCTCAAACTTGCTGGAAAAGTGCCCAGTCATGGGTAGGGGATCAAAACTGGGGTTCATACTACCATGGTGCCCAGTGACAAGAATGAAGTCACTCGATTCCTGGCTCCTCTCTGGGGACTGGGGTCAGGCAGCCACTACTTACATTAATAAAGCCCAGGTCTCTTTTGTGCTGCTGGGAAGCTGGCTGTTTGGATTCTAGCCTTCCTTGCTTCTGCCCATTTCACTTATTTAAGTATTGGGTTGACAAGATTTCCTTCCAGCATACAGAGACGCACCTTCCTTCAATAAGCCCTTAGATTCCTAGATCCTCTCTGAGTGTCCTTCCCTGGACAGCTCCTCAGGCTTTGGGTGTTTTCTGAAAGCAATTTCTACCCCCCATCAAAACTTATCCATCCCTAGTCTTAGTCTTAGATAATCTGATAAATGAATCTATACTAAGGCAAACACAGATGGTAATTGGCAATACTTCTCAACCTTTAAAACGAACACACACACACAGAGAGAGAGAGAGAGAGAGAGAGAGAGAGAGAGAGAGAAAGAGAGAGAGAGAGAATCCCTAAACATAGAATAAAGTGAGAATCTGGAAGTGAAAGTCATCGTGGCCAAAATCATAAAATTATTTTGAAGTGCACATTTTATTTTGAAAACACTAGAACTTTCACATTTTACTCCGTAGTATACTTGTGTTTGATTTACCATGAAAGTACCGCATGTCTCTAAAATCCTTGCATGAATTGAAGCTCGAAAAAGATGCACTGTGTTGATTTTGTGGCTCTATGTACCTCCTAGGAGGTAGAGAGATCCCCATTCGAGAAGTGCTGAATGAATGCCCAGAATCTGTTTGCCTTTTGGCCTACTATCTCTATTGAAGACAGAAGTGAGCAGAATGAATGACTAGAATCGTTTGCTGTGCTGGGGTGTGGGGGCATGGTGGGTGAGCCTGTCTTCTTCTCAGGCTCCATTTCCCCACACAGGAATTACAGCAGAGCCAGCCACACCCCTAGATCATAGAGGGTGCATGCAGCCACATACTTGGTGTGATACCAGGCTTCCCCTTACTCAAATTCACCTGCCCTCCAGCTGTGTGTGCCGGAAATTCTCCTTTGGGTTAAAGCCCAATCTCCAGAAGGTCCCGGTAAATTGCACATGTTATCTGGAATGGACAGCACATTAAGTCATTAGCGCCCATTAATGCACTTGCCTGAATAAATCTGTCAGATTGCCTGTCACCTCTCACAGGAGGATAGAGCGGTAAAGGAATGAAATACTGACCAGGGACGTTTTCCTGGGGTGCCATGGAGTGAGGTGGGGGCGCTTGAGTGCAACATTTCCCCAGCTATGGGCCTTGACCCAGCTGCATCAGAATCCTGGGCATCTGGGAATTCTTTCTACCTGGGGAGCTAGAGAAAGACTGATTCCTGGGCCCCACCCTAGAACCCATGACTCTATTTTTTTAACAAGCCCCTTGGGTCTAGGTTGCATCTGCAACGAAGCACAGCTGAAGCAGGTCTGAGAAGAAGAATGCTGCTCCAGAGGGCATGGAGTCCAGTACTAAGAGGACCTTGTGGGGGCAATCCACCTCAATTCGGACCCTGTTCTGGAGCTTCCTTTTTTCTTTCTTCCTCTTCTTCTGCTGCTTCTTCTTTTTTTTATTTTCATTTTTTATCTTTCTCTAGAGAGCTTCCAAGGTGCTGCCTCCTCCCTGCCCACCTCCATTGTGCAGAGGGAGCCCCACAGAGGGAAGGCCTGTGGCTCTGGAAGGCTTTGGAGTGGAAACTGAGTTGATAGACTCCAGGGAATCGCCCATGGCTTCCTTGAATGCCTTCCTGCTGTCCCCCCTGCTGGCATCTTAGGCCTGTTTGCCCTCCTGGAGTTAGGAAGCAAAATACCAATTTAAGTTGATGCTGACAGAGCCTGTCAGATGCCAAGTGCTTGCTGCGGTTGCCACCAGTACAGCTATTCCTCATGAGGGAGTTCAGGTGTGTGCTTGGGACAGTGCTGCCAGGAGCCAGCCTCCTCCCCCTCCTCACCTGTCTGGGTGGGGCTGAGGATGGGGGAATATTTGCAGAAGAGAAACTGGATGGACAGGAAATATAGCTAGGCTGGAGAGCAGAGAACTAGGTGCCTCTGATAGGCTCTCAATCCTGGGTAGGGCACTGTGTGATCATGGACACTTTATTTAACCTCTTTGCGCTAATGTCCCCCTGGGAAAAAAGAACATGAAGGATAATTGAATGCCTGCCCATTGCCTTTTACTGGGATGCAGACTTAAAGAAGGATACACCTGGAGCTTTTTGAGAAAAACAAAAAAACAAGCAAACAAACAAACAAACAAACAAACAACAACAAAAAAAAAACGCCATGCAGAGACAAATGTCCCTTGAAAGACTGAGGAAGAAAGGGTGTTAAAAATCCATCTCCGCCAAAGGCCCTGGGGGTCGCCACCAATTTGATAAATGAATTTTTGCTAATGTGCTAGTGAATGCTGATGGGCCAATGAGTTAACCTCTCAACAGTTTACATTTTGTCCAAACCTATCTCAGTATCTCTCTCTAAAGGCATGATTGGTAGTGGGGATGTTTGACTTGGAGGCAGAAAGCTGAGGAGTTTGAGGGTATGGTGGTCTTTCCTGGTTCACCAAGATAATCCCTTATAGGTACACCAAGTTTTACAGTGTAATTTGATCTTCACAATAACACTGAGAGGTAGGGCAGCTATAATTCCCATTTTATAGATAAGGAAGTTGAGGCTTAGATTGACTAAATGACTGTTCCAAAATCCCACAGGTAAGAAGCCACTGATTCTTTGATCAAGTGCTCTTCACTCTTTTCCATGCCTACTCCACCTGAGCTGAGTAAGGGGCTCGGAAATACCAGGCCTGGAAGAGATCAGCTGGCTTCTCCCGTTCTCTTTTTCTGTCTGTCACCAATTTCTCTTTTCTTCATTCTGTCTTTCCTAGACCCCATTTTCTGTTTCTCTGGCTGCCTTTCACCAGACAGGGAAGAAAAAAAAAATCAGCTTTGAAAGGAAAAGCAGGTGTGGGTTTACATGTCTCGGTGGACTAAAGCAGTAAATTCCAGAAAGACCTGACAAGAATATTCTCACCACTGGACTGTCAGTAACTTCCTGTGTTTGACCTGGAGTCAATTGATTAACCTTTCTGTCTGCAAGTTCTCATATTTTCAACCTGCATAAACCTTGCCAGGCTCATGGCAGGATTGGTGAGAGGGAAAGAGAGGGAGAGGAGAGTGGGTGGGAGATAGGGATGGCTAATGAATAACAAGAGCAGAAAAGCACTTTGCAACCATTCCTAAGTGCTGCATCGATATTTAATGTCATTCTTTGCCTCAAAAGCCATGGTTCAGAAATGGGAAACATTCGTTAAGGCACTGCAGGCAGGTCCCTGGTTATCCAAGAAGCCTCTCATTTAGGGGGAAGGCCTAATTATAGTGTCTTATTTTCCTTATCTCCTTCTCTTGTTCATTAAGACCAAAGGACATTTGCTCGGGAAATCAGATCTTGGTTTCAGAAGATTTCATCTGCTCCCACAAATTGAATTTCCCACCTGGAGTCAAATTGTCTATTTATAACAAAGATATCATCTGCCCAGAAATCTGTCCTTGGTACGGGCCTAAGTTTGCTGAGGTGTGCTGTGAATGATGACCAGCTCCTCGGGCTGGGTGGGCTTGAGGGAACTGAGGCTGTGGTCTCAGGATATGGAGTCCAGACTGCACCTTTTGGAGAGATCACTGGACCCCAGCTAGCTTTGTCAACTGAGACCTGGCCCCTGTCAGCACTTGGGCACATTTTCAGTGGCTACAGCTGCAGGTATTTTCTTAGAGACTATAGTCTTAGGCCTGGTTTCCCCATCTCCACTTCCAGCCCACCATGCCTAGACAGATTGATCTTGCCAAAGCACAACTGGTACCACGACATTCTCCTGCTCAGGAGCCTCAATGACTGACCAATACCTGCAACATAAAATCCACACTCTTCTGCTTGTGTCCATCTCTCACTACTCCCTTCAAAGAACTGCTCACCCCAGCCAGGTATGGCTCCTCATTCTTCCTTGCCCATACCCTACCTCCTGTATTTTGGTCTTGCCTGTTTCCCAGACCTGTGTTGCTTTCTACCCTCTCTGCCTAGCCACATTGTGTCCCTCCCTTTAGGCTCCAGCCTCACCACCTGAGAAGATCCCTTCCTCCTAGGAATGCTGAACATTTCTCACTGCACCAGTCATTTGGCACATAGCAGCGAGTGAGTTCCTTGTCGCAGAGCTTACATTCTTGGCTTGGATTGCACTTTGTCCTTTTGTGGGTATAATCCTGTCTCTCTACCTTTGTGGGCACAGGCCAAGCCTTAGGCCTCTTTTGATCTCCCAGAATGCCTGGCCCAGTGCTGGGCCCATGATGGGGTGCTCAATGGAGGTACCTGGGCCCGGGCGAACTGCCCCTCCTCCCACAGATCCCTGCAGCTCTGCAGTGTCTGGTGGGTGCTTTGCTTTCAGCCTTCAGGGCCTCCTCCTCCTCATCCCCTTTTCTTGTCCTTCACTGGAAGCTCCTAGCATCACTCAGTAGCTTCTTCCTTTTATTAATCATTTTGATGGTTTTTCCTTGGACCCTCTTCAGTTTCTCTGAATTAATAAATCTAGAGGCAGCCAAAAAAAAAAAAAATTACTGGGAAGTCGAAGAAGTTTGTCTTTCATACGACCCTCCCTCTTCTGGTTGCTCAGTGTTTGCTATTGAGGCAGACAGTCCTCATTTTCACTTCCTGTTCCCCGAGAGTAAACTTCACTAAAAACAGGTGTGTAAATGTCCTTTTTATAATTTACAGATATATATATATAGCCTAGCAAGAAGCTAGGAGTTTCTTAACTCTGGGTAGCCAGAAGCTGGGACAAAATGGTTGTTCTAAGATAGTCAGAAATGCTTTTCCTGGGTCTAAAAGGGGGCTGGTGGGAATGTGTCCTTAGGGAAGGAAGAACCTTCCTCTGTTCTGGGAGGGATCACTTTCAGTTACATGTTCACTCATGGGCCTTGATGGTCCATTAAGGGATTCAAGTACAACTACTTCAGCCTGTCCTGGAAAATTTTCTCTTTAATCAGAAGATGGGGATGTTCTAGCTGGAGGAGAGACTGCATCATTGTTTGGTTGAGGAAAAAGAGCTGATATTTACTGAGAGTTTATCAGGTGCCAGGAAGGGATCATGCCCCACAGGTGACGTCAAAGATCTAAACAACTCTATGAGGTGTTTTTATCCTCAATTGTAGATGAGGAAACTGAGGCACAGAGAAGCTAAACTTGCCTAAGGGTTCCACTGGTAAGTGGCAGAGTTGGCATTCAAGCCCGGATCTATCTGTTGCCAAAGCCTTTGAATTTCATCATCACTCTATTCTGCCCTGACAAAACTGCCTTTGTAGAGCAAGTATATAAACAAGGGCTACCCTTTGACTACCTTCTCTATGCCCTCAAGGCATGTTTTCAACCTACTACCTGCAATTTATCTCTTCATCATAGTCTTAACAACTACAATATGCCCCACACTCTGCTCAAATTGCCTTTACTTATCTAGTACAAAAGCAGTACAGGCCAATGGATGACAGCACAGAATCTGGAGCCAGACTACCTGAGTTCAAATCTAGACTCTGACATATTATAGCTTTGTGACGCTGGGCAAGTTGCTTAATCGCTCTGTGCCTCAGTTTCCTCATCTACAAATTAGGGCTAAAATAATACCTCACAGAATTGCTAAGAGAATTAAATGAAATAGCGGATGTGTTGGGCTTAGCACAATACTTGGTACCTAGTAAGGTCTCAGCAAATACTCTGCATCGTAATTCTCCCATCTTTTGCCCTTCCTTACCTAAGGTTTCCAGAGGCCTTATGCCATCCTTGGATTATCAAGGATTCCTGTCCACCCTTTTCAGGCTTGCTGCTGTACTGTCCTCCTTTGAATATCAGCCTTCTCACCTCAAACTTCATGCTGAGTCCAACCCCTTCTCCAATTATTAACCCTTAAAAAGCAGTCCTAACATCATCAAAATTAAAAACTTTTGTGTATCAAAGGACACTATTCACAGAGTGAAAAGGCAGTCCATGGAATGGGAGAAAATATTTGCAAATCATATGCCTGATAAGGAATTGATATTCAGAATATATAAAGAACTTTTACAATTCAACAACAAAAAAAGCAACTCAATTAAAAAACGGGGAAAGGATTTTAATAGATATTTCTCCAAAGAAGATATATAAATGGCCAATGAGCACATGAAAAGATGTTCAACATCACTGATCATTAGAGAAATGCAAGTCAAAACCACACGATGTACCACTTCACACCCATTAAGGTGGCTGCTATGAAAAAAAAAAAAAACAAAATAACAAGTGTTGGCCAGAGTGTGGAAAAATTGGAACCCTCACATATACTGCTGGTGGGAAGGTTAAATGGTACAGCTGTCATGTATACTTTACCAGAATTTTTTTTTAAAAAAACAATCCTTTAAATTCCTCAACCTGTGATGGTGTTAGGCACTGAGGATGAAATGGTAAACAGAACAGACAAGGTTACTACTCTCAGGGGTCTTGTATTTTAGAGGAGGGGGAGAGACAAACTCTATTCAACAATTGAATGAATATTTTCAGATAGTGGTACGTGCTGTGAAGAAAATAGAGCGGTGATGGGGAAGTTACTTTAGATTAAATAGTCAAGAAATGCTTCTCGGAGGAAGTGACATTGCAACATTGACCTTAATTCCGAATGAAAAGGAGCCAGTCATATGAGGACCTGGGGGAAGGACATTCTAGGTAGAAGGGACAGCTAGTGCAAAGGCCCTGAGGCTTGAACTAGCTTAGTGCAAACTAAGAACCTAAATAGTCCAGTGACTGTGGAGATTAGTTTGGAGAAATAGGCAGAGGCCGGATCCTGGAAGGCCTTACATGATGAGGGTTTGGATTCCAATCTTAAATCCACAGAAAGCCATTAAGCAGTTTTAAGCAAGGGAGCAACATGATCTGAATAACTGCTTTAAATAGATTAATAGCATCTGTGTGGAGGATGAATCCAGATGAGAGGTGATACTGGCTTGATGATGGCAGCAGTGGAGATAGAGAGAAGTGGATAGATTCTGGATATATTTGGGAGTTTGACAGGCCCTGCTATTGGATTGGATGTAAGAAGTGAGGTGAAAGGATGACACTTAGGTTTTCCCGAGCAACTGGATACGTGGTGGCATCACTTACTAAAAGTGAGGAGAAAAGTGGGAGGACTAACTTGGAGGGCACAAGTTACAAGTTTTGTCTTGGTCAGGTTAAGTATGAAATGCTTGTGAGACCTCCAAGAGGCAATGCCAAGTTAGCCGGTCAGATACCGTCATCATCATCACCATCATCATCATCGTTATCATCATCATCTATTTATTGATGCTTACTGTATACCAAATACTGTCCCAAATGCTCTACATATATTCAATCACTTAATTTTCACAATGACCTTGTAAAATCTGATATGATTATCCTCTCACTTTACAGAAGAGGAAACTGAGGCAAAAAGGTCAAACAACTCACATAGTAAGTGATGGAATCAGGATTTGAACTCCAGACCCTGTGACAGAATGCCATGTTTGGAGCTCAAAGGACAGGTGAAAGCTAGAAATATAAATTTGGGTGTGTTCATCTTATTAATGCTATTTAGAGTTATTGAGCTGAAAGAAATTATCTTGGAATGGAGTGAGTGAAAAAGAGGTTTAGGGTTGAGCCTGAGAGCATCTCAAGTATTTGGAAGATGAATAAAGGAAAAGGAGTCAGCAAAGCAGACAGAGAAAGCACAAGGCAGGAGGCAAGCCAGGAAAATGTGGTATCATGACAGCCTAAAAAGGAGAGTGTCCCAGGCCAACTGTGTCCAGTGCTCCTGAGAGGGCTTGTATGCAGAGGACAGAAACATAACCATATTGGTATGACCAATGTTAAATGAAAGGAAGGGTAGTTTACTAATGTTTACATACCAAGGCTTGTATAATACATGGCTCCTTCCCTTCCCTTTCTTTTTTTCCTTCCTTCCCTCTTTCATCCACCCATTCAAATATTCTGAGGTACACTTCTGTACTAGTATCTAAGAAAAGTGACCAAAAGGTTCAGATCTAGAATCTCAGGGTTTCCTACTCAGTATTTGCTTTGGAAGGGATTTCAGAGTCAGTTTCAGGTTGCAAGAGAATTCAGTCATGCCTGACCTCGAAGAAGGATTTTGGTGGGACAAGACAGCCTTAGGGTGTCGCTAATTTGTTGAAGGTAAGTAAAATTGGCACCAATTTTCCTTAGCAGCTTGGGCCTCCTTCCTGGGAACACAGCCTCAGGAGCATTGTTATTTTCCACTCTGCTGGACATTTCTTCAGTAAGCCATAAACAACTACTACCATGCCTTTCTCAATACGTGAAGATTTTCCAGGGAACAAACACGCTCTATACATAATTTTTTACAGTGAAGACCCAGAGTCCAGTTTTGTCTTGCTCAGGGATTCCCTGATTCTGAACTATTAGTTCACTCTGATCTATTCCTGGGCACTATCCAGCTCTTAGAAAAGTATGTTCTGTTTCTAGGAACATCGACCTCTGGTCCAGGCTGAACTTTACTTGAGTAATCAGTAGGTCTCCTCTGCCTTCCAGGTCTCACAGAGACCTATCATTACTTTGTTTTGCTCTCCCTTTAACTATCCTTTACTTAGCTCCCACCAAAAATAGGGGGGCTTATCTTTCATCTGCTTGTAGAATGAGGAACAGCTGGCTACACTCAGGGCCAAAGGAACCTGTCTCCAAGACCTGTTATACTGTAGTTACATTTCTGAGCATATACAGTCCCCATCATTTAGCATAGATATGCCCACTGTACTCCAGGCTAGGGCAGAAGGATGGTATTGTAAAAGGAGGGAGCTCACTAAATTCTTGAAGTGAAACTAATTTCAATTATATATACACATATGTGTGTATATGCATATTCACACACATATATAACAACACATGCAAAACTATATATAAAATAATATATACATAAGCTATATAGTGCTGTATATGCTCATATATAGACATAGATCTATTTATGCATTTCTACTTGTATAGAAAATAGATATAGATAACTATAGATCTATTTATAGATCTATATATAAAAGGAATGGAGAGCTACACCCCAAGACATACAATGCCTCATAACCTCCTCCTGAAAGCCAGCTTTTCCAGTGGACAAGTGATTTGAAATCATCTTTGTATCTCTCTCAGCATCTGACCTACTACCACACACAAACACACACACTAATAGTAGATCCTTACTGGATACATGTTGAATTTATTGGAATTAAATGTGCAGGCTTTGATGTCTGACATTGCTAATATCTATAGCACTAAGTTGTGATTCTAGTTCAATGTGATCTTTACTAAGTCGCTTTATGTTTCTGGATCCAACTTTTGATAATCTGTAAAAAGAACAAATTAAACTAGATTATTTATAAAAAACATTTCCAATTCTGATAATCAGTGATTACCTGGGAGAAATTATGAAAACTACAGGGTGGGAAGGGTGTATGGGTGAGAAGGGAGGACAAAGAGAGGTAGGTAACAGGTACAAACATATAGTTAGATAGAAGGTGTAAGTTCTATCATTTGACAGCAGAGTTGAGTGACGGTTACTAACAACAATGAATTTCGTATTTCAAAGTAGCTAGAAGAGAGGACTTGAATTGTTCCCAACACACAGAAATGATAAATATTCAATGTAATGGACACCTCAAATACCCTGACTTGATCATTACACATTTTATGCATATAACACAGTATCACACATGCTCCATAAATATGTAAAATATGTATCAGAAAATAGAAATAATTAAAAAATGATTACCTGGGTATGGGACATATAAGAGATGGAAAAGATCAAAGGGAAACCCCCACTTTTTTTTGAGACGTCTGTCGCCCAGGCTGGAGTGTAGTGGTGCGATCGGCTCACTCACTGCAAGCTCCACCTCCCGGATTCATGCCATTTTCCTGCCTCAGCCTCCCAAGAAGCTGGGACTACAGGCACCCACCACCACACCAGGCTATTTTTGTGTGTGTTTTTGGTAGAAACGGGGTTTCACCATGTTAGCCAGGATGGTCTCCATCTCCTGACCTCGTGATCCGCCTGCCCTGGCCTCCCGAAATGCTGGGATTACAGGCGTGAACCAACGTGCCCATCCGGAAATCCCTTCTCTTAAGAACATTTAGCACTGAAAGGTTTGCAATGTCTGGAGAAGGATGGGAGAAGTTCGTTGTGGAGAGGAGGAGCAAGTATCTGAAACTAGAGAAGCAGGGGCATGCAAGAGGGAAAGAAAGACTTTACATTCCAAATAATAGCTAACATTACTGAACCCTAACTAGGTGCCTGGCTCATTACAATCTCATTTAATCCTCACAACAGATCTATGAGTTAAGTACTATTGTCATTCTCATTATAGAGATGAAAAACTGGCACAGAAAGGTAGGTAAATGGCACAAGGATGCATAGCTGGCAAACAAGAGTTGGGCTGTGAACCCTGGCAGTGTGACCCCAGAGCATGGACCCTTAAGCACTACTCTACTGCCTCTAGAGATCAGAGGGGAGGAATTTATAGAATACAGATTCCATGTGGGTACTTGATGACCAACTCAGAGAAAAGGAAGCCAGACAAAGTGTAGGAACTTGGAAGAAACCAGTTAGAAGTTAGGAAGAAATGGAAGTTAGGCTCTGAATCAATTGCATATACTAACATTGTCCAACTAAGAGACTCCTCATTGCCCACAGTGAAGTAGTTACTGCTGATCTTGAGATGTGGGAGGGCCAATGAATCCAGAGAACTGTGTTCTAAGGGCTGAGGCAAACCTGCCCTTGAACCACTGACAGTAGTAGTGAAGACACTCAAGCTGTCTGCCTGGCAGCAAGCTGTGTGCTGCCACGAGCTTTTTTCAATCACTGTGAAAGCAGGAACACCATGTCCTGCCTTTGTCCTAGGCCCTAAGAAGTAAGCCTAGCGCAGGAGGGGCATTTTTCATGCTTTCTACTCCAAGCCCTCCCCACTTAAGAGAAATGGCCTCAGTGTTCATTTCTCCTCTTACAACTCCCCGTCTTTCTGTGACCTGAATGAATCTGCCAGTTGACCCAGCAGCTCCTGCCTTTTTTCAGTTTACTTGGAAGTCTCCCGATGAGAGCCAAAGACTGAGCTACATGCAGCAGTAGTTCAAAATGGATCAAACAAACCCCTGTCTTTGAGTTACTCATTCTAGAAAGATGGTGAGTGACTGCAGTTGCCTATTGACAATTCAGCCGGCCCCAGGAATCCGGCCACAGGGAGGTTCCAGCACCTGCTAGACAAAGCTGAAAGACAGTTTGTTGTCTTCCTAGAAAGAGGAAGGCACAATTACGGGTGCTAGGTTTCTAGACCTGCAAGCAATGACTTCTCCCTGTGAGCCATCTTGACTCTAACCCACATCCTCCAGTGGTGGCGTCGTAATTCCTCATTGGTTTTTTTCTATGCTTCTCTCTTTTGGATTCCCCTCATTAGAAGAATGTTCTCTCCAGGAAACCCTAGACAGCCCAAGGGGTCTGATGGGGTTGTCTGAACCTTGAAATCTCCCTATCTGTGACTCTCCAGGGATCATGTGTGAGGCTATGGCCAGGAGGGAGTGGCCTCACAGATCACCTTTCCTCATTTAATCAGGCAACAAACAGGTCTGCCCATACCATTCATCCCAGCACATCCAAGGTTCTTATGTAAGTGGCTCTAGAAGATATGACAGCCCAATTCCTCTCCTCCATGCCCCAGGCTCTCTTGTTCTGACCCTAAGATAATCTTCAGCTTTGCTATCAAGCAGTTTCCAGAGCCCTCTTCAGAACTGCCCATGGAGGACCACAAAAGTCAGCTTCATCTACTGGACCTGCCTGTACTTGCTGGCAGGCACAAGCCCAGGCAGACTGAGAGAAGTCTCTTTAGCTAGTGTGGAAATGCCAACGGCTTATATCTCCCAGGGCTAAGAGATGCCTGTGCTATTCCCTCTTCCTTTTACTCCCTGCAAAATGCCCACTCGAAGGCACTCTTTAATGTTCTTTTAAAGAGGATTTCAATGCTGGAAGAATAATCTGATTTGCCCCAGCTCATGCCCTCACCAGGGAAGGTTTAGAACACTTTCTGGGGTACTATTGGCTGTAGTGCCTTTCTCTGCTCATGGCCATCCCTGCTTTTAGCCTTTTGGAGGACACTGCCTTTCCACAACAGAACATCTTCCATCTCAACTGCTGGTTGGTCCTAGAGGAAGCTTGGAGAGGCCTTTGAATAAGAAGTTCCCAGAGTGCTATGCAAGGTGTAATCCTGGTTCCTGGGCTACATTCTATGCCAGGCACTGGGGATAGAGTGGTGATGAAGACAAGACTCTGTTCTTGTCCTTGCAGAGCTTACAGTCTAATGGGAGAAAAAGACATTAACTGAATCATCACACATATAACTAAAATAATTACAGATTGTGATGAGAACAATGAAGGATACAAATGATGCTCAAGTAGAGACTAACATGGGTGAGAGAAGATGACATTTTTTAAATCGAAATGACACATGAACCTGGTTAAAAAAATCAAACAGTACAGAAAAACTTATAATGAAGAGTAAAACCCTTTCTGCCACCCCATCCACCTTCAGACCCACAAAGCTGCCATTTTTAATCTTTCTCTTTTAATTCTTCTGACGATTGACCTCTAGTTCACTAAATAATATGCCTCTGCTCTCTTCCTTGATTTATCAACTTGAGATACCTATCTATTTAATTTCTACTATGATAGATGAGAGGGCAGTACTCAATAACATACCCACTTCCCCTCCTTCACACCCCCAATAGAGTTATGTAATATTGTTATTCTATTACTAATTACTTTTAGAACATTGAATACTATATCTGAAATTTTATGTATTATACCATAAACTATAGATAGCCTCTCTTAACTCCCCATTTTTATCAGATGGAGCTAATCAAGTCCATATGCTTCCCTCCACCTCTTCTCCCTTCTACTTACATTTTCTGTCAAATGTATAATTACTTCTACAGTGTCAAGGTTGATAGTATTACATTTCTTCTATAACTTTGAATACATCTCCCATGCTTTGTTTATAGGTTGATTCTAAAAGTTGACAGCCAATAAATCATGTTTACATTATTGTGACTTTGCCAATATAATTCACTACAGAGAGGAACGTATTATGATTTGCATGGCCAAAGGAACTTTGGCCTTCCTGCACCTTTCTTCATTAAACAAAGTATATTTTATGACTGCATTAGTATAAAGATAAGTATATTAATATTATATGCTGAAACATCTTTGACCTAAAAGTCCATTTTTACTTCTGACTTAAAATAAGTTAAAACGTTTTCACATCTCAAACTTCACATAATGGAATCATATGTAGGTAACTTTTGTGTATGACTTCTTTAAATTAGTGTAATTTTTATAATCTTTTAAAATAGCTTTACTGAGGTGTAAATGACCTACAATAAACTGTACGTGTTAAAAGTGTACAATTTGATAAGTTTGACATATGTTTATACTTGTGAAACCATCACCACAATCATATCCAACACCTCTAAAAGTTTTCCTCGGTCTCCTTTGTAAATCATTTCTTTATCCCTAAGCAACCACTGACCTGCTTTCTGTCACTATAAATTAGAATCATACAGTATGTACACTTCTGGGTCTGACTTCTTTCACACATCATAATATTTACGAAATTCATGTTGTTTCATGTATCATTAGTCAATTCCCTTTTATTGCTGAGTAGTACTCCATGGTATGGATTTACTAAAATTTGTTTATTCACTTTTATTGGGTATTTGGATTGTTTCCATTTTTTGACAATTGTAAATAAAGCTGCTAAGGAGATTTGTGTACAGGGTTTTGTGCAGACATATGTTTTCCATTCTCTCTAGGAGTGAAAAAGTTGTATCATATGATTGATGTTCAGTTTAATTTTTATTTTTTTTTTTTTTTAAATTTTTTAAATTTTTTTATTATACTTTAAGTTCTAGGGTACATGTGCATAACGTTTATATCATGTATAACTCCCCAATGCAATCCCTCCCTCCTCCCACCTCCCCATGATAGGCCCCAGTGTGTGATGTTCCCCTTCCCGAGTCCTAGTGATCTCATTGTTCAGTTCCCACCTATGAGTGAGAACATGCGGTGTTTGGTTTTCTCTTCTTGTGATAGTTGCTAAGAATGATGGTTTCCAGCTGCATCCATGTCCCTACAAAGGACGCAAACTCATCTTTTTTGATGGCTGCATAGTATTCCATGGTGTATATGTGCCACATTTTCTTAATCCAGTCTGTCACAGATGGACATTTGGGTTGATTCCAAGTCTTCGCTATTGTGAATAGTGCCGCAATAAACATACGTGTGCATGTGTCTTTGTAGTAGAGTAATTTATAATCCTTTGGGTATATACCCAGTAGTGGGATGGCTGGGTCATATGGTACATCTAGTTCTAGATCCTTGAGGAATTGCCATACTGTTTTCCATAATGGTTGAACTAGTTTACAATCCCAACAGTGTAAAAGTGTTCCTATTTCTCCACATCCTCTCTAACACCTGTTGTTTCCTGACTTCTTAATGATTGCCATTCTAACTGGTGTGAGATGGTATCTCATTGTGGTTTTGATTTGCATTTCTCTGATGGCGAGTGATGATGAGCATTTTTTCATGTGTCTGTTGGCTGTATGGATGTCTTCTTTTGAGAAATGTCTGTTCATATCCTTTGCCCAATTTTTCATGGGGTTGTTTGTTTTTTTCTTGTATATTTGTTTGAGTTCTTTGTAGATTCTGGATATTAGCCCTTTGTCAGATGAGTAGGTTGCAAAAATTTTCTCCCATTCTGTAGGTTGCCTGTTCACGCTGATGGTAGTTTCCTTAGCTGTGCAAAAGCTCTTTAGTTTAATTAGATCCCATTTGTCAATTTTGGCTTTTGCTGCCGTTGCTTTTGGTGTTTTAGACATGAAGTCCTTGCCCATGCCTATGTCCTGAATGGTACTACCTAGATTTTCTTCTAGGGTTTTGATGGTATTAGGTCTAACATTTAAGTCTCTAATCCATCTTGAATTAATCTTCGTATAAGGGGCAAGGAAAGATCCAGTTTCAGCTTTCTACTTATGGCTAGCCAATTTTCCCAGCACCATTTATTAAATAGGGAATCCTTTCCCCATTTCTTGTTTCTCTCAGGTTTATCAAGATCAGATGGCTGTAGATGTGTGGTATTATTTCTGAGGACTCTGTTCTGTTTCATTGGTCTGTATCTCTGTTGTGGTACCAGTACCATGCTGTTTTGGTTACTGTAGCCTTGTAGTATAGTTTGAAGTCAGGTAGCGTGACGCCTCCAGCTTTGTCCTTTTGACTTAGGATTGTCTTGGCAATGCGGGCTCTTTTTTGGTTCCATATGAACTTTAAAGCAGTTTTTTCCAATTCTGTGAAGAAACTCATTGGTAGCTTGATGGGGATGGCATTGAATCTATAAATCACCTTGGGCAGGATGGCCATTTTCACGATATTGATTCTTCCTATCCATGAGCATGGTATGTTCTTCCATTTGTTTGTGTCCTCTTTGATTTCACTGAGCAGTGGTTTGTAGTTCTCCTTGAAGAGGTCCTTTACATCCCTTGTAAGCTGGATTCCTAGGTATTTTATTCTCTTTGAAGCAATTGTGAATGGAAGTTCATTCCTGATTTGGCTCTCTGCTTGTCTGTTACTGGTGTATAAGAATGCTTGTGATTTTTGCACATTAATTTTGTATCCTGAGACTTTGCTGAAGTTGCTTATCAGCTTAAGGAGATTTTGGGCTGAGACGATGGGGTTTCTAAATATACCATCATGTCATCTGCAAACAGGGACAATTTGACTTCTTCTTTTCCTAACTGGATACCCTTGATTTCTTTCTCTTGCCTGATTGCCCTAGCCAGAACTTCCAACACTATGTTGAATAGGAGTGGTGAGAGAGGGCATCCCTGTCTTGTGCCAGTTTTCAAAGGGAATTTGTCCAGTTTTTGCCCATTCAGTATGATATTAGCTGTGGGTTTGTCATAAATAGCTCTTATTATTTTGAGGTACGTTCCATCAATACCGAATTTATTGAGCGTTTTTAGCATAAAGGGCTGTTGAATTTTGTCAAAAGCCTTTTCTGCATCTATTGAGATAATCATGTGGTTCTTGTCTTTGGTTCTGTTTATATGCTGGATGACGTTTATTGATTTGCGAATGTTGAACCAGCCTTGCATCCCAGGGATGAAGCCCACTTGATCATGGTGGATAAGCTTTTTGATGTGCTGCTGAATCCGGTTTGCCAGTATTTTATTGAGAATTTTTGCATCGATGTTCATCAGGGATATTGGTCTAAAATTCTCTTTTTTGTTGTGTCTCTGCCAGGCTTTGGTATCAGGATGATGTTGGCCTCATAAAATGAGTTAGGGAGGATTCCCTCTTTTTCAATTGATTGGAATAGTTTCAGAAGGAATGGTACCAGCTCCTCCTTGTACCTCTGGTAGAATTCAGCTGTGAATCCATCTGGTCTGGACTTTTTTTGGTGGGTAGGCTATTAATTGTTGCCTCAATTTCAGAGCCTGCTATTGGTCTATTCAGGGATTCAACTTCTTCCTGGTTTAGTCTTGGGAGAGTGTAAGTGTCCAGGAAATTATCCATTTCTTCTAGATTTTCTAGTTGATTTGCGTAGAGGCATTTATAGTATTCTCTGATGGTGTTTGTATTTCTGTGGGGTCGGTGGTGATATCCCCTTTATCATTTTTTATTGCGTCTATTTGATTCCTCTCTCTTTTCTTCTTTATTAGTCTTGCTAGTGGTCTGTCAATTTTGTTGATCTTTTCAAAAACCAACTCCTGGATTCATGATTTTTTGGAGGTTTTTTGTGTCTCTATCTCCTTCAGTTCTGCTCTGATCTTAGTTATTTCTTGCCTTCTGCGAGCTTTTGAATGTGTTTGCTCTTGCCTTTCTAGTTCTTTTAATTGTGATGTTAGAGTGTCAATTTTAGATCTTTCCTGCTTTCTCCTGTGGGCATTTAGTGCTATAAATTTCCCTCTACACACTGCTTTAAATGTGTCCCAGAGATTCTGGTATGTTGTATCTTTGTTCTCATTGGTTTCAAAGAACATCTTTATTTCTGCTTTCATTTCGTTATGTACCCAGTAGTCATTCAGGAGCAGGTTGTTCAGTTTCCATGTAGTTGAGCGGTTTTGGTTGAGTTTCTTAGTCCTGAGTTCTAGTTTGATTGCACTGTGGTCTGAGAGACAGTTTGTTATAATTTCTATTCTTTTACATTTGCTGAGGAGTGCTTTACTTCCAATTATGTGGTCAATTTGGAGTAAGTGTGATGTGGTGCTGAGAAGAATGTATATTCTGTTGATTTGGGGTGGAGAGTTCTATAGATGTCTATTAGGTCCGCTTGGTGCAGAGATGAGTTCAATTCCTGGATATCCTTGTTAACTTTCTGTCTCGTTGATCTGTCTAATGTTGACAGTGGAGTGTTGAAGTCTCCCATTATTATTGTATGGGAGTCTAAGTCTCTTTGTAGGTCTCTAAGGACTTGCTTTATGAATCTGGGTGCTCCTGTATTGGGTGCATATATATTTAGGAGAGTTAGCTCTTCCTGTTGAATTGATCCCTTTACCATTATGTAATGGCCTTCTTTGTCTCTTTTGATCTTTGATGGTTTAAAGTCTGTTTTATCAGAGAGATAGGATTGCAACCCCTGCTTTTTTTTGTTCTCCATTTGCTTGGTAGATCTTCCTCCATCCCTTTATTTTGAGCCTATGTATGTCTCTGCATGTGAGATGGGTCTCCTGAATACAGCAGACTGATGGGTCTTGACTCTTTATCCAGTTTGCCAGTCTGTGTCTTTTAATTGGAGCATTTAGTCCACTGACATTCAAGGTTAATATTGTTATGTGTGAACTTGATCCTGTCATTATGATATTAACTGGTTATTTTGCTCGTTAGTTGATGCAGTTTCTTCCTAGCCTTGATGGTCTTTACATTTTGGCATGTTTTGCAATGGCTGGTACCGGTTGTTCCTTTCCATGTTTAGGGCTTCCTTCAGGGTCTCTTGTAAGGCAGGCCTGGTGGTGACAAAATCTCTAAGCATTTGCTTATCTGTAAAGGATTTTATTTCTCCTTCACTGATGAAACTTAGTTTGGCTGGATATGAAATTCTCGGTTGAAAATTCTTTTCTTTAAGAACGTTGAATATTGGCCCCCACTCTCTTCTGGCTTGTAGAGTTTCTGCCGAGAGATCTGCTGTTAGTCTGATGGGCTTCCCTTTGTGGGTAACCCGACCTTTTCTCTGGCTGCCCTGAAGATTTTTTCCTTCATTTCAACTTTGGTGAATCTGGCAATTATGTGTCTTGGAGTTGCTCTTCTGGAGGAGTATCTTTGTGGCGTTCTCTGTATTTCCTGAATTTGAATGTTGGCCTGCCCTACTAGGTTGGGAAGTTCTCCTGGATGATATCCTGAGAGTGTTTTTCCAACTTGGTTCCATTTTCCCCCTCACTTTCAGGCACCCCAATCAGACGTAGATTTGGTCTTTTTACATAATCCCATACTTCTTGCAGGCTTTGTTCATTTCTTTTTCTTCTTTTTTCTTTTGGTTCTCTTCTCGCTTCATTTCATTCATTGATCCTCAATCGCTGATACTCTTTCTTCCAGTTGATCGAGTCGGTTACTGAAGCTTGTGCATTTGTCACGTATTTCTCGTGTCATGGTTTTCATCTCTGTCATTTCGTTTATGATCTTCTCTGCATTAATTAGTCTAGCTGTCAATTCTTCCACTCTTTTTTCAAGATTTTTAGTTTCTTTGCGCTGGGTATGTAATTCCTCCTTTAGCTCTGAGAGGTTTGATGGACTGAAGCCTTCTTCTCTCATCTCGTCAAAGTCATTCTCTGACCAGCTTTGATCCGTTGCTGGCGATGGGCTGCACTCCTTTGCAGGGGGAGATGCGCTCTTATTTTTTGAATTTCCAGCTTTTCTGCCCTGCTTCTTCCCCATCTTTGTGGTTTTATCTGTCTCCGGTCTTTGATGATGGTGACGTACTGATGGGGTTTTGGTGTAGGTGTCCTTCCTGTTTGATAGTTTTCCGTCTGACAGTCAGAAGGACTGTCTGTTGGTCTGTCGGAGATTGCTTGAGGTCCACTCCAGACCCTGTTTGCCTGGGTATCAGCAGCAGAGGTTGCCGAAGATAGAATATTGCTGAACAGCGAGTGTACCTGTCTGATTCCCTTTGGAAGTTTCCTCTCAGGGGTGACTCCACCCTGTGAGGTGTGGGGTGTCAGACTGCCCCTAGTGGGGGATGTCTCCCAGCTAGGCTACTCAGGGGTCAGGTACCCACCTGAGCAGGCAGTCTGTCCATTCTCAGATCTCAACCTCCGCGTTAGGAGATCCACGGCTCTCCCCAAAGCTGTCAGACAGAGACGTTCGCGTCTGCACCGGCCCCCGCTGCTTCCCCTCTTGGACTGCAGCTGTGCACTGTCCGCAGAGGTAGAGTCTACAGAGACAGGCAGGCTTCCTTGAGCTGCTGTGAGCTCCACCCAGTTCGAGCTTCCCAGCGGCTTTGTTTACCTACTTAAGCCTCAGCAATGGCGGGCGCCCCTCCCCCAGCCTCGCTGCTGCCTTGCGGATAGATAGCCGCAGACTGCTGTGTTAGCAGTGAGGGAGGCTCCGTGGGCGTGGGACCCTCCCGGCCAGGTGTGGGATATATTCTCCTGGTGTGCCTGTTTCCTTAAAGCGCAGTATTGGGGTGGGAGTTACCCGATTTTCCAGGTGTTGTGTGTCTCAGTTCCCCTGGCTAGGGAAACGGATTTCCTTCCCCCTTGCGCTTCCAGGTGAGGCGATGCCTCGCCCTGCTTCAGCTCACGCTGGTCAGGCTGCAGCAGCTGACCAGCACCGATTGTCCGGCACTCCCTAGAGAGATGACCCCAGTACCTCAGCTGAAAATGCAGAGATCACCGGTCTTCTGTGTCGCTCGCGCTGGGAGTTGGAGACTGGAGCTGTTCCTATTCGGCCATCTTGCTCCGCCCCCAAGTTTAACTTTATGACACTGCCAAAGTACTTTCCAAAGTGGTTGTACCATTTTAGAATCCCACCAAGAATGAATTAGAGTTCCAGTTGCTTTACATCCTTGCCAAACTTGGTATTAACATTCCTTTTTATTTCAATTACTAGTGGCTCTCTAAAGGCACACTTTTGCAGTTTTAATTCTCATTTCCTGAATGATGAATTTTATGTGTTTGTGAGCTGTTTTTGTATCCTCGTTTGTAAAGTGATTTTTAAAAAATTTTTGCCCACTTACAAATATTGGTTTGTTTCAGTAAGTTTTATTGAGTTTGATTATTTTTTGGGAGATGGAGTCTCACTGTGTTGCCCAGGCTGCAGCCTCAAGTGATCCTTCTTGGCCTCCCAAGTGTTGGAATTACAGGCATGAGCCACTGTGCCTGGCCTCTTACTAGGTTTTAATAGCCTCTTTATATATTCTAGATACAAGTTCTTTGTCAGATATGTGATTTGCAAATATTTTCTCCCAATTTGCAGCTTGTCTTTTTATTCTCTTAACAGTATCTACCACAGAGCAAAAGTTTTACACTTTTATAAAGCCCAATTTACCAATTTTTCTTTTTTATGGATCAAGCTTTTGGTGGTATGTCTAAAAGTTCTTTGCCTAACCCAATGTCACAAAGATTTTCCCCTTACATCTTCTTCTACAAGTTTTATAGTTTTAGGTTTTGCATTTAGATCTAATATCTATTTTGAATTCACTTTTATATAAGGTATAATATTTAGGTCAATGTTCTTTTTTTGAAACTGTGGATGTTCAACTGTTTCAGTATTATTTGTTGAAAAAATGATGTTTTCTCCACTGAATTGCTTTTGTATCTTTGTCTTTTTTTTTTTTTTTTTTGAGACAGAGTCTCACTTTGTCACCCAGGTGCTGGAGTACAGTGGCATGATCTTGGTTCACTGCAACCTCTGCCTCCCGGGTTCAAGCAATTCTCCTGCCTCAGTCTCCCTAGTAGCTGGGATTACAGGTGCCCACCACTATGCCTGGCTAATTTTTGTGTCTTTAGTAGAGATGGGGTTTCACCATGTTGGCCAAGCTGGTCTTGAACTCCTGACCTCAGGTGATCAGCCCTCCTCAGTCTCCCAAAGTGCTGGGATTACAGGCGTCAGCCACCATGCCTGGGCTTTTGTCTCTTTTTGTACATCTTTTTCTGAACTCTCTTTTCCATCTCATTGATTTATGTGCCTATCTCTTCACCAGTAACACTCAGTATTGATTACTTAACTTTCTATAAATCTTAAAATCATTTAGTGTGATTCCTCTAATTTTACTTTTTCCACAAATATTGTCTTGGCTTTTCTAATTCCTTTGCCCGCCCTTCCTTCCTTCCTTCCTTCCTTCCTTCCTTCCTTCTTCCTTCCTTCCTTCCTCTCTCCCTCCCTCCCTCCCGTCCGTCCTTCCTTCCTTCCTTCCTTCCTTCCTTCCTTCCTTCCTTCCTTTCTCTTTCTTTTCTTTTTTCTTCCTCTGAACTTTTAATCAGTCTCCGGGTCCCCAAAGAGTACCCTGCTTCTGTTGGCTTAATATCCCAGACACCACTTTGTGATCCACTATCCGGAGGGTGGTGGTCTTTTGAATGGTTTGCATGGAATTGCTGGTGTCCAGGGCATCACCAAGATTGAAGTCCTCGCCATCTTCCAGCAGGCGGCGATAGGTGGCAATCTCAGCCTCCAGCTTAACCTTGATGTTCAGCAGGACCTTGTACTCCTGGGCCTGGCGCTGTCCCTCTGCCCAGGTCTGTGCCAGCTCCGACTCCAGGTGGAGCAGGATCCCGTTGAGCTGCTCCATCTGCAGGGCATAGCAGGCCTCCACTTCCCTCAGGCTGCTCTCCAAGCTTGCCTTCAGATTTCTCATTGAGTCCAGGTCAGTCTCCAAGGACTGAACTGTATGTCTCAGTTCCGTGAACATCAACTCAGCAGCTCCAACTTTGGCGGACTGCGTGGTGACCACTATGTTGCTCTCCTCAGTCTGCTGAGACCATTACTTGTCCAGCTCCTCTTGGTTCTCCCAAGCCAGCTTGTCATATTGGACCTGGATGTCTGCCATGATCTTGGTGAGGTCTTGAGATTTGAGGCATCTACCTCCATGGTCAACCCAGAGCTGGCAATCTGGGATTGTAGGCCTTTTACTTCCTCTTCGTGGTTCTTCTTCATGAAGAGCAACTCCTCCTTGAGAGCCTCGATCTCTGTCTCCAGCTGCAGCTGAGTGACATTGGTGTCATCAATGATCTTGTGGAGCCCATGGATGTCACTCTCCATGGACCGGTGCATGGCCAGCTTTCTCATCCTTGACTCTAAAGTCATCAGCAGCAAGACAGGCATTGTCGATCTTCAGAACAATGTGGGCATTGTCCACACCTTTGCCTTTTCATATTAATTTTAGAATAAACTTGTCTATATCTGCAAGAAACCTCTTTGAATTTTGATAAATGTTGCATTAAATCTATAGCCAGTTTGGGATAACTGGCATTTTAACCACGTTAAGTCTTCCAATTCATGAATATGGTATGTCTCTCCATTATTTAGGTTTATCTGATTTCTTTAATCAGCATTTCGTAGTATTCAGCATATGAACCCTGATATGGTTGGGAATGTGGCTTTGAAAAACACAACTCTGCATGACATTCAGTTGGCTTTTTCAGTCAGAAAACTTGTTTTTCATTGGCTTTCAGAAATTTTATCATATTACTTCTTTGATAACTTTCTCCCTTCTTTTTGGAATTTCTAATAATTGGATGCTAGACGTTGAACTTCCTAAATTTTTCTTCATTATTGCTTTTCCTTTATTTCTCATCTATTTTTCCCCATTGTGAGGGATTTCCTCATCTTTGTCTTCCAGTCCTTTGTAGTAGGCAGAATTCTACAATGGCCCCCAAGATTCCTGACTCATGTACATGTCCTATATAACCCTCTCCTCTTGAGTGTGGGTGGGACCTGTGAATAGGATGGGATGTTACTTTCATGATTAAGTTATATGGCAAAAGTAAAGGAATTTTGCAGGTGTCATTAAGATCCCAAATTAGTTTATTTTTAGTTAATCAAAAGGGATATTATTCTGGGTAGACCTGACTTAATCAGTGAACTTTTTTTTTTTTTGTATACTTTAAGTTCTAGGGTACATGTGCAGAACGTGCAGGTTTGTTACATAGGTGTACATGTGCCATGTTGGTTTGCTGCACCCATTAACTCATCATTTACATTAGGTATTTCTCCTAATGCTATCCCTCCCCCAGCCCCCAACTCCATGACAGGCCCTGGGGTTTTATATTCCCCACCCTGTATCCAAGTGTTCTCATTGTTCAATTTCCACCTATGAGTGAAAACGTGCGGTGTTTGGTTTTCTGTCCTTGTGAGAGTTTGCTCAGAATGATGGTTTCCAGCTGCATCCATGTCCCTGCAAAGGACATAACCTCATCCTTTTTTATGGCTGCATAGTAATCCATGGTGTATGTGTGCCACATTTTCTTTATCCAGTCTATCATTGATGGACATTTGGGTTGGTTCCAAGTCTTTACTATTGTGAACAGTGCCGCAATAAACATACATGTGCATGTGTCTTTATAGTAGCATGATTTATAATCCTTTGGGCATATATCCAGTAGTGGGAAGGCTGAGTCAAATGTTATTTCTAGTTCTAGATCCTTGAGAAATCGCCACACTGTCTTCCACAATGGTTGAACTAGTTTACACTCCAACCAACAATGTAAAAGTGTTCCTATTTCTCCAAATCCTCCCCAGCACTGTTGTTTCCTGACTTTTTAATGATTGCCATTCTAACTGGTGTGAGATGGTATCTCACTGTGGTTTTGACTTGCATTTCTCTGATGACCTGTGATGATGAGCATTTTTTCATGTGTCTGTTGGCTTCATAAATGTCTTCTTTTGAGAAGAGTCTGTTCATATCCTTTGCCCATTTTTTGATGGGATTTTTTTTCTTGTAAATTTAAGTTCTTTGTAGATTCTGGATATTAGCCCTTTGTCAGATGGGTAGATTACAAAAATTTTCTTCCATTCTGTAGGTTGCCTATTCACTCTGATGGTAGTTTATTTTGCTGTGCAGAAGCTCTTTGATTTAATTAGATCCCATTTGCCTATTTTGGCTTTTGTTGCTATTGCTTTTGGTGTTTTAGTCATGAAGTCCCTGCCTATGTCTATGTCTTGAATGGTATTGCCTAGGTTTTCTTCTAGGGTTTTTATGGTTTTGGGTCTACTATTTAAGTCATTAATCCATCTTGAATTAATTTTTATGTAAGGGGTAAGGAAGGGATCCAGTTTCAGCTTTCTACATATGGCTGGCTAGTTTTCCCAGCACCATTTATTAAATAGGGAATCCTTTCTCCATTTCTTGCTTTTGTCAGGTTTGTCAAAGATCAGATGGTTGTAGGTGTGTGGTATTATTTCTGAGGCCTCTGTTCTGTTCCACTGGTCTATATATCTATTTTAGTACCAGTACCATGCTGTTTTGGTTATTGTAGACTTGTAGTATAGTTTGAAGTCAGGTAGCATGATGCCTCTAGCTTTGTTCTTTTGCTTAGGATTGTCTTGGCAATGCAGGCACTTTTTTGGTTCCATATGAACTTTAAAGTAGTTTTTTTCAATTCTGTGAAAAAAGTTATTGGTAGACTGATGGTGATGGCATTGAATCTATAATTACCTTGGGCAGTACGGCCATTTTCATGGTATTGATTCTTCCTATCCATGAACATGGAATGTTCTTTCATTTGTTTGTGTCTTCTTTTATTTCGTTGAGCAGTGGTTTGTAGTTCTCTTTGAAGAGGTCCTTCACATCCCTTGTAAGTTGGATTCCTAGGTATCTTATTCTCTTTATAGCAATGTGAGTGGGAGTTTACTCATGATTTGGCTCTCTGTTTGTCTATTATTGGTGTATAGGAATGCTTGTGATTTTTGCACATTAATTTTGTATCCTGAGACTTTGCTGAAGTTCCTTATCAGCTTAAGGAGATTTTGGGCTGAGACGATGGGGTTTTCTAAATATACAATCATGTCATCTGCAAACAGGGACAATCTGACGTCCTCTTTTCCTAATTGAATACCCTTTATTTCTTTCTCTTGCCTGATTGCCCTGGCCAGAACTTCCAACACTATGTTGAATGGAGTGGTGAGAGGGCATCCCTGTCTTGTGCCAGTTTTCTCTTTTTTTTTTTTTTTTGAGATGGAGTCTCGCTCTGTCACCCAGGCTGGAGTGCTGTGGCCGGATCTTAGCTCACTGCAAGCTCCGCCTCCCGGGTTCACGCCATTCTCCTGCCTCAGCCTCCCGGGTAGCTGGGACTACAGGCGCCACCACCTCGCCCGGCTAGTTTTTTGTAGTTTTTAGTAGAGACGGGGTTTCACCGTGTTAGCCAGGATGGTCTCGATCTCCTGATCTCGTGATCTGCCTGTCTCGGCCTCCCAAAGTGCTGGGATTACAGGCTTGAGCCACCACGCCTGGCCTTGTGCCAGTTTTCAAAGGGAATGTTTCCAGTTTTTGCCCATTCAATATGATATTGGCTGTGGGTTTGTCATATACAGCTCTTATTATTTTGAGATATATCCCATCAATACCTAGTTTAATGAGAGATTTTAGCATGAAGGGCTATTGAATTTTGTCAAAGGCCTTTTCTACATCTATTGAGATAATCATGTGGTTTTTGTCTTTGGTTCTGTTTATACGATGGATTATGTTTATTGATTTGTGTATGTTGAACCAGCCTTGCATCCCAGGGATGAAGCCAACTTGATGGTGGTGGATAAGTTTTTTGATGTGCTGCTGGATTCGGTTTGCCAGTATTTTATTGAGGATTTTTGCATCGATGTTCATCAGGGATATTGGTCTAAAATTCTTTTTTTGTTGTGTCTCTGCCAGGTTTTGGTATCAGGATGATGATTGCCTCATAAAATGAGTTAGGAGGATTCCCTCTTTTTCTATTGATTAGAATCGTTTCAGAAGGAATGGTACCAGCTCCTTCTTGTACCTCTGGTAGAATTCATCTGTGAATCCGTCTGGTCCTGGACTGTTTTTGGTTGGTAGGCTATTAATTATTGCCTCAATTTCAGAGCCTGTTATTGGTCTATTCAGAGATTCAACTTCTTCCTGGTTTAGTCTTGGGAAGGTGTATGTGTCCAGGAACTTTTCCATTTCTTCTAGATTTTCTAGTTTATTTGCATAGAGGTGTTTATATTATTATCTGATGGTAGTTTGTATTTCTGTGGGATCGGTGATGATATCCTCTTTATCATTTTTTATGCCATCTGTTTGATTCTTCTCTCTTTTCTTTTTTATTAGTCTTGCTAGAGGTCTATCAATTTTGTTGATCTTTTCAAAAAATCAGCTCCTGGATTCGTTGATTTTTTTGAAGGGTTTTTGTGTCTCTATCTCTTTCAGTTCTGCTCTGATCTTAGTTATTTCTTGTCTTCTGCTACCTTTTGAATTTGTTTGCTCTTGCTTCCTTAGTTCTTTTAGTTGTGATGTTAGGGTGTTGATTTTAGATCTTTTCTGCTTTCTCCTGTGGGCATTTAGTGCTATAAATTTCCCTCTACACACTGCTTTAAATATGTCCCAGAGATTCTGGTACATTGTGTCTTTGTTTTCATTGGTTTCGAAAAGCATCTTTATTTCTGCCTTGATTTCGTTATTTACCCAGTAGTCATTCAGGAGCAGGTTGTTCAGTTTCCATGTAGTTGTGCGATTTTGAGTGAGTTTCTTAATCCTGAGTTCTAGTTTGATTGCACTGTCGTTCTGAGAGACTGTTTGTTATGATTTCCGTTCTTTTACATTTGCTGAGGAGTGTTTTACTTCGAATTATGTAGTCAGTTTTAGACTAAGTGTGATGCAGTGCTGAGAAGAATATGTATATTCTGTTGATTTGGGGTGGAGAGTTCTGTAGGTGTCTATTAGGTCTGCTTGGTCCAGAGCTGAGTTCAAGTCCTGAATATCCTTGTTAATTTTCTGTCTCATTGATTTGTCTAATATTGGCAGTGGGGTGTTAAAGTTTCCCACTATTATTGTGTGGTGTGTGAGTCTAAGTCTCTTTTTAGGTCTCTAAGAACTTGCTTTATGAATCTGGGTGCTCCTGTATTGGGTGCATATATATTTAGGATAATTAACTCTTCTTGTTGCAGTGATCCCTTTACCATTATGTAATGCCCTTCTTCATCTTTTTTGATCTTTGTTGGTTTAAAGTCTGTTTTATCAGAGACTAGGATTGCAACTCCTGCTTTCTTTTGCTTTCCATTTGCTTGGTAGATCTTCCTCCATCCCTTTATTTTGAGCCTATATGCGTCTCTGCAAGTGAGATGGATCTCCTGAATATAGTACACTGATGGGTCTTGACTCTATCCAATTTGCCAGTCTGTGTCTTTTAATTGGGACATTTAGTCCATTTACATTTAAGGTTAATATTGTTATGTGTGAACTTGATCCTGTCATTATGATGTTAGCTGGTTATTTTGCCCGTTAGCTGATGCAGTTTCTTCCTAGCATTGATGGTGTTTACAATTGGGCATGTTTTTGCAGTGGCTGGTACTGGTTGTTCCTTTCCATGTTTAGTGCTTCCTTCAGGAGCTCTTGTAAGGCAGGCCTGGTGGTGACAGAATCTCTCAGCATTTGCTTGTCTGTAAAGGATTTTATTTCTCCTTCACTTATGAAGCTTAGTTTGGCTGGATATGAAATTCTGGGTTGAAAATTCTTTTCTTTAGTAATGTTGAATATTGGCCCCCACTCTCTTCTGGCTCGTAGAGTTTCTGCCGAGAGATCTGCTGTTAGTCTGATGGGCTTCCCTTTGTGGGTAACCTGACCTTTCTCTCTGGCTGCACTTCACATTTTTTCCTTCATTTCAACCTTGGTGAATCTGACAATTATGTGTCTTGAGGCTGCTTTTCTCAAGGAGTATCTTTGTGGTATTCTCTCTATTTCCTGAATTTGAATGTTGGCCTGCCTTGCTAGGTTGGAGAAGTTCTCCTAGATAATATCCCGAAGAGTGTTTTCCAACTTAGTTCCTTTCTCCCCTTCACTTTCAGGTACACCAATCAGATGTAGATTTGGTCTTTTTACATAGTTCCATATTTCTTGGAGGCTTTGTTCATTTCTTTTTACTCTTTTTCTCCAACCTTGTCTTCTCACTTTATTTCATTAATTTGATCTTCAATCACTGATACCCTTTCTTCCACTTGATCGAACCGGCTATTGAAGCTTGTGCATGTATCACACAGTTCTCGTGCCATGGTTTTCAGCTCCATCAGGTCATTTAAGGTCTTCTCTACACTGTTTATTCTAGTTAGCCATTCATCTAATCTTTTTTCAAGGTTTGTAGCTTCATTGCAATGAGTTCGAACATCCTCCTTTAGCTCAGAGAAGTTTGTTATTACTGACCTTCTGAAGCCTAATTCTGTCAGCTCATCAGTTAGCTTTTTAAAGGGAGTCTAGGAGTCAGAGACAGAACCTGGAGTGACTCTTTCACTGGCCTTGAATAAGAAAACAGTTGTTTTGTGAACTGCCTACAGAGAGGGGCACCTTTGAGTTGTAAGGGTCTCATTCTTACAACTTTGAGGAATTGAATTCTGCCAACAACCCAAATGAGCTTGGAAAAGGACCCTGAGTTTGAGATAAGAACATGTCTTAAGGTTACCTTGATTGCAGCCTCATGAGGCTCTAAACAGGAAACCCCTGCTATGTTGTGCTTGGACTGCTGGACCTGCAGAAATCATAAGATTAAAAATATGGGTCGTTTTAACCTACTAAGCTTATGGTAATTTGTTATGCAGCAATAGAAAGCTAATACATCTTTTATGATCTTTTATTTTGCCAATGATATATTTTATTTCCTATAGCTCATCATTTAAAAAATTTAACTGCCCGGGCACTGTGACTCGTGCCTGTAATCCCAGCACTTTGGGAGGCCAAGGTGGGTGGATCACCTGAGGTCAGGAGTTCGAGACCAGCCTGACCAACATGGCAAAACTCCATCTCTACTAAAAATACAAAAATTAGCAGGGCAAGGTGGCAGGCACCTGTAATTCCAGTTACTCGGGAGGCTGAGGCAGGAGAATTGCTTGAATCCAGGAGGCGGAGGTTGCGGTGAGCTGAGATCACCCCAGCCTGGTTGACAGAGCGAGATTCTGTCTCAAAAAAAAAAAATTAAACTAATTTATTTCAAATAAGTAGTACCTTTGCGTGGTTCAAACATCAAAGCAATGTACAAATGTTTACATTGAAAAGTTTCGCAAAGAGCTCAATTGCATTCTTTGTTCTTATTTTTTATTGCATTCTATTATTGTTTTACAGATGTAATACAGTGTCAAATTTCTCTGTGGATACTACTTGAATTTTATTTATAGTACCTTTAGTTCCCTAAATCAATTCTGCTTGTTTCATTAAATCTTGTGATTTTTCTTTAAAGTTCTAGTCTTCTCTCATATGTCTAATTGTCTAATATTCTTTTGTTTCCTGTTTATCTTTTAAAATGAGGCTATAGAGAGTCTGACTGGGGGCTGGGTATATGTGAGCAGACCTTGACAATGGGCAGATTTTGCTTAAGGACAATGGGAGGGGATTTGTATATTAATCTTTTGCAGGGGATATGGGGTGGGGTTTAAATACCAAACTACAAAAGGCCTAACTCTGAGTCACTGACATTCAACTAGCTGCCCTAATTATCTCTAGAGACTTTATTCAATTTCTGTAGTGAAGAAACTCTTTGGTTTTAGGTTGGCAAGTAAATATTTGGCTTCCAGGTCATCTCCATGTAGGGACTGGGGGTCAACTCTTCTTTTTACAGACCTTCAGTTAATCGCCCTGTTGTCAGCCCCAGTCCTCACTCTTATTTCTGTTGTACCTGTAGTCTTGCTAAGGTTTGCAAGGTAGGCGAGCTGTCTCCTTAGCTGCAGCCCTTCCACACAGAGTTTCAACTGATTGTTTGCTCCACTCAACTTCATCTGTTAGCACTGCTCAGATGCTTTCTGACTTCAGAAATTTATTTAAATTTCTCAGCCACTGATGGCCTCCCTCCCGTTCTCTTTGTTGTGGTGGGTTTATGTATTTTAAAATGTCTGTGCTATTATTTTAATGAGACCTCTGGAGGGAAAAGACTTAAATATTGTGCTCAGTCTACCATCTTGAACTAGAAAAATGTACAATGGGGATAATAGTGGTGCCTATTACATAGTTTTTTTTTTTTTTTTTTTAGATTAAATGATTTATGCATGTAAATTGCTTAGCACAGGGCCTGGCACATATTTATTTGTAAATATTAGTTATTATTATTCTCTGGACAGGGAATCTTTTCCAAATGCTATTAGAAACCATACCAGGCAGGTGACCACTGCAGCCAACATCAATTCAGGCTTGGTCTAAGTTTGAGTTTTAGTCCCTTTAGCTCCTGAAATGATGCTTCCAAAAATAGCTTTAAATTTGAGCAAAAGCCATGGGGGAGGGTGGTGGGTGGGTAGAGGGAAGAGCTGCATGCCCCAGGGAGGGTAAGCACTGAATGGAAGCAGTGGAAGCAGAACCTGAGCAACAAAATCTCAATTTTTCCTTGCAGCAAACTGGGGAACCAGATGTGTTAATGGATGGAGCAGCAGCAGCAGCGGGCTCAAATAGAGGCCAGAACTAAAGCAAGAAGGCTGAGTATTAATACAAAGGCTCAAATCTGTCATTAACCCAAGGAAGCTAAGCAGGGTGGAGGCTGGAACCAGGAGACAAATGAATAAGATGGATTTGTTTTTCTCTCAGAAGGATTGAAAATCTTCCCACTAGCAACTCATTCCTTTCCTTTTTCAGCAAGCTCTCTCACTTCCTCCTGAGTGATTGTGGGCACTGCGGTTGGCTGCACCCACTAACCCCATAGGCAGAGGCCAGAAGGACCTGCTTCTGTGAACTGTATCCTCAGTCTTCTCCTCCAGTGGAGCCAGCTCCCTGAGGATGGAGCTGATCATATATGCGGTAGGAATAGGTAGCCTGCCTAGGTTTTGTAAAATCTTTAGCAGAGCTGCCAAAAGGTGATCCTGCCCAGGTATACCTCCCTAACTAGCCTATTATGCTGCCTGAAATTCCACAATTCTTTTGGGCTTGGTGTCTTCAGAGTTCTGAGTTAAAATGCAAATGCCATGGCTATTTGCTATTCAGGCATGAGTTCATTACCAGCCAGAAGACATTAAGTCTAATTTGTTTAGTCAATCAAAGGGCCATCTAGCAGACTTCCCAAAAGGGGAAGGGAGGAAAAGAAAGGGTACCTGTACCTGGCAGAGAGAGAGAGACAGAGAGACAGAGACAGAGAGAGAGAGAGAGAGAGAGAGAGAGAAATCAGGAGCAGGGGTACCCTCGAGACAATCTTCTCAACTTGCATAGAAGGCTGGAATGCTTTCCAATGTCTCTTCCTTATGTGTTTCTACAATTCTAAATCTTTGGGAAGCTAGAAAGTAAAATGATTCAGCTATTTCTCTTGCTCACTTGGGAATTCCATAGTATCCAGTCACTTGAAAAAAGAGGGAAAGATAACAGGGGCAAATGTCTGGAAAGGAATTTGGATCAAAGCCTTGGGAGGTCCTTTGCCTTCCCAACACATTCAGGGAAATACAGTAGAGTTAAGAGAGTCCTGAAATTTGACATTAGGATTATGATTCTATCCCAAACCCATTCTATTTTCCAGGGCAATCACTTGCTTTTTCTGCCTCAACCTCTTACCATACAATGGGCATGATGATCCCTGCCCTACCTATCACCACAGGATTATATGAAGGATCGAATTAATTGAAGGTCATGGAAGTGGTCCAAATCCTCCAGAGTTCATTAAATATAAGATACTTTTATGTATTAGGCTTCACAAGGCATAGTAGCTAACCTCAATTTGAAGGAAAAAAAATTTTTTTTTGAGAAAGGATCGGGCTATGTTGCCCAGGCTGGTCTTGAACTCCTGGGCTCAAGTGATTCTCCTCCTCCAGACTCCTGAGTAGCTGGAATTACAGGAATGTACCACTATGCCTGGCTTGGAAGATATTTTTTAAAATAACTTTTCCTTAATTGTGAAAGCAGTATATAATCATGGAAAATATAGAGAGTTATCAAGCAAAATGTTAAAATCACCCTTAACCCACCCAAACATAGGTATCTTTAATGATATGGATTTTGGTTTATTTCCTTTTAGCCTTTTTTCCTTCATTAGGGCAAAGACTGTCTGGCCCACTGCAATATCCCCAAAATCTATCAAAATCTATCTTTGATACATTTTTTTTAAGTAAAGAGTACATATACTTATTACATTTTAAAAACTATACGTTTCACATCCCGATTTTTTTACCTAATTAAATCCTGAACATTTCCTATGACACTAAATATTATTTTAAAACATGACTTTTAATGTCTGCATTGTATTCCATCATATCAATGTATCAGTCCTCTATTATAGGACATTTGGGTTGCTTCCAACCTTCCACTATTATAATTAAAGCTTAGATTAATATCCTCATAGCAAAATCTTTGTGCCCATATGGTTTATTTCCTCTGGATAAATTCTTAGCAGTAGGATTCCTGGGTGACATGGTAAGTACATTTGAAGGCTTTTAATAAATGTACCATATTTCTCTCCATGAAAGTTGTACCATTTATTTACCTGCCAGCAATGTCTGTTTTTTTAATACACATAAGTTTTTGATTTCAACTTTGTCACATGTGTCTATATTTTTCTTTTGTGACTTCCTCCATTTCATTTATGCTTAGAAAGTCCTCAGGGAAGACCTTCTAATATGATAAAAGGTCAATTTGTATGCAGTTCCTGTTTTTGCAATGCAATGTATTCATGGAAGCTTTATCATATGACAGTCTACATACTGGCAAATGAACCAAGCTCATGCATACACATGGCTGTATTCATCTATTCCAACTTGATTGGTTTCATCAGTGGAAACTAATGAATTGTGGATAAAGGCAGCAAGGGGTGAAGTGTAGGTGTTCAGAAAGCAGTGTTGCAGGGCAATCAGTGAAGAACAGCACTTACCTAAAGTGGCTCCCATGTCTTTCTTGGGTATTAGAGAGTCTTCAAGCAAACTGTTCTGGAAACCGCTTTCCAAAGGTGGAAGTGTCCTACAACACAGGGCTTATCTGACCAGCAGGTGGAGGGAGGCTTGAGAAAGGCCTAGGATCATTCCAAGATTTAGGAGATGCTGGAGAGTGATAAGCACTTCAGAGAGGTTTGCCCTTGATTTTCATCCCTTTTGACCAACTGTCTTCAGTGATTTGAGGGTTTGGCTGAATGGTTGGATTTTGGAATGAATAAAGTTCAAGCTGGCCCTCAGCAGGGAGGTGGAATAGTGTCTCTGGCCAGTGTTGCCCATGAAAGCTGTTTTTGGTTCACTCTGGAGCAGAGAAAATAAAAGAGATTCCAAAAGGAGAAGTTCAGTCATTGATTACCTTTATTCCCCCAACATCTAGCAGAGTGCCAAGCACATAGTAGACACTCAGTAAGTATGTGTAGAATGGATGAATGGATAAATAAATAGCTGCTTTGTTAACCTATGCACCTGGAGAGGTTCTTGTTCATTCTCTGGTATTTTCTATGCTTTGGCTTTCTCCTTTACTGCCCAAACTTCCTTATGCTTTTTCCCATTTTCTCAGGTAGGCTTTCACAAGGCCATGAAACGTTGGGTAGTGATTAAGAGCATGAGTTCGAGGGCCATGTAAACTTGGGGTAGCTCTCTCAGTGTAACCATTGAGTTATACGCGACATTGGACAAGTTGTCATCAGTAACTCTCAGTTTCTCTATCTGCAAAATGAAGTTAACAATAGTATCTACCTCTTCGGACTGTTGTGAGGATTAAATGAGATAATGCATGTAAAGGACTTAGCATAGTATCTGGCACATGGTAAACGCTCAGTGGTTGGTAGCTGAATTAGTTTCTTATGGCCTCTGTAATAAATTCCCACCAACTTGGCTGAAAACAACAGAAATGTATTCTCTCACAGTTATCGAGGCTGGAATCAGTTTCACTGGACTGAAATCAAGGTGTCAGCAGGGCCTCCATCCCTCTAGGGACTCTAGGGGAAAATCTATTTCCTGCCTCCTCCAGCTTCTGGTGGGTGCTAGAATTTTGTGGTTTGTAGCTGTAGCACTCCAATCTCTGCCTCTTTGATTACATTGCCCTCTCATCTTCTGTGTGTCTAGTTTCCCTCTGCATCCCTCTTGTAAGGATACAGAGACTTGCATTTAGGGTTTACTGAGATAATTCAGGATAATCTCTTATAGTGTAAAAACTAAACTTTCACGTGCTGCCTTGACATCTTTGAGCCTCACAGGGCCTCAAAGTCCACCATGATTTCCTCCAA
Source organism: Trachypithecus francoisi (assembly GCF_009764315.1). Taxonomy (NCBI): domain Eukaryota; kingdom Metazoa; phylum Chordata; class Mammalia; order Primates; family Cercopithecidae; genus Trachypithecus; species Trachypithecus francoisi. The sequence goes on from NW_022681471.1 coordinate 45,096,097, forward strand.
TCTTGCCTGGTATGTCCCCCATCCAGCAGGAATAATTTCCTACCCAGCTAGTCTCTCTATTAGCTGTACCAGCTACACACCACCTAGTCCTCAACCTAATGGGTTTCTCCTCTTTGGGAGCCTATGCAATTATTCAGACAAGGCAATCACATCCTCCCAGAGGAGCCAGGGGATACCTCACCCTTCTGTTACTACGAAGCCTACCTCCCTGTCTCTTCTGGTTTACTCTGTTCCCAAATGCAACCCCTGTGTGGCCCTGCATGTCAAGTAGCGTCCCTCTCCTTTGGGCTGTGACTGTATGTAACTAATAAACTTCTGTCAATCTCATTCGTTCATGGTCAAGTGTCGTGTATTTGGCCATTACCAGAAACCTAGGGCAGTACTCCCTCTCTCAATAATGAGATGAAGTGGAGGCAGACAAAACACCTCCTCATCTCAAGATCCTTAATTTAATCACAGGTGCAAAGACCCTCATCCCCCTCTTTTGCCATCTAAGTTTACATTCACATGTTCTAGGGATTAGGATGTGAATATTTTTGGGAGGTGGTGGTGGTGTTTTTTAGCCTACCACAGTAGCCCTTATTATTATTTAAGAAAGTGAAAGTTCACACGCCTCTTGGTAACTTTAAAGGGCTGATTATTTAATGTGGCATATCTGAATTCCTGTTGGCTTCTCTGTTAAGGGATATCAAAGACTTATTCAGTTATTACTATTATTATTTTGTAGAGATAGCATTTTGCTCTGTTGCTGAGGCTGAATTCAAACTCCTGGACTCAAGTGATCCTCCTGCCTCAGCCCCCCAAGTAGCTGAAATTATAGGCATGTGCCACTCTGCTTGGCATATTCAGTTATTTTTTAAAGAAGTGAGGCAACATTGAAGCATAGATAATTTAAGATTACTTTTGAACATCATTTAAATGGTGAGAATCTTTCTCTTTGGCCAATAAACCTTTTACCAATTCTCCCTTCTTACCTGATTTCCAGGGCTGTGACAGCGCCTGCTGTTTGTCCCCTCCCCAATATCTATTCTCTTATTCTTCCATTGTAATATAAACTTTAGCTAGGTGCATGGCTTTGGCTTCCCAGAGAAAAAACGTTCTACTTCCTAGTTTCCTTTCTAGATAAAAGTGGCCATGGGTGTATAAGCCATTGGTATGTAAAGTTCAGACCAGTGGGATGTAAGCTTAAGTGATATGTGTCAGCTTCTAGGAATACTTTTTGAGAAAGTTGGCTGAGCACGGTGGCTCACACCGGTAATCCCAGCACTTTGGAAGGCCAGGATCATTTGAGGCCGGGAATTGATCAGCCTGGCCAGCATAGCAAAACCCTGTCTCTACTAAAGGTACAAAGATTAGCTGTGTGTGGTGGCACATGCCTGTAATCCCAGCTTCTTGGGAGGCAGAGACATGACAATTGCTTGAACCTGAAAGGCAGAGGTTGCAGTGAGCCAAAATTGTGCCACTGCACTCCAGCCTGGGCGACAGAGCAAGACTCTGAAAAAAAAAAAAAAAAGCAGCCCATGTCCTTTTCCTCTTTGAAACTTCTTTTGTCCTACTGTCGAGAATGGAAATGTGATGAATTGTGCTCTAGACTTCTCCTCCTCCTTCCCCTCCTCATCCTCCACCTCCTTTTCCTCCTTCTTCAGCTTCTTCTGGTTGTTATTATTGTTCTTCGAAAGGACTACTGCCTTCAAGTAGGATTAACTTTGCTTATTTCCCTGTATGACTTCGACATCCATGTGGACAACTTATTCATCTGGCTTCTCAGTTCTTTGGTACCTCATTCTAATGACTTTGTTCTCTATGCCACCTCAGCCACCCATGACTGCTCAATGTCCACAATCAATAACTCAAATATCCCACTGTTTGAGTTCCTCTCATTCTTGATTAATTATTTGACTATTCCCACTATGACCTTTTTAAAACCTAATTAGAAACTCCAATATACTAACCCCTTAATTTTCTCTCAGTCCATCGACTCTCTTCTTTTTTTCTTCCATTCTTATTCAATTTATATTACATGATTCATCATTTTATCATCTCGCCACTGTCTCAAACTCTCTTGTCCCTCTGAATTTTTGCTGCATCTGTCTGGTAAAACTAATTCTGGATGAACTCTATTGTCTACTTCTTTGATGCCTTTACCCAATTACCTAAGCCCTGACAAAGAAATTACACAATAGGACAGATGGGATCACTATACATTTTTGATAATAGAGCATAGAATTTAACATAGCACATCGAACACCTATTCTTTCATTAAACTCCACCAAAATGGGGATAAAGACATTTTTTAAAAAGTGTAAACACATGGGAATAAAGAGAGCATAAAAGGAGACCACAAAGGAAAAGAGATAAGAAAAACTTTGGAAAATGGAAAGTAGATAGAGGAGTTAGCACAGCTGAAAAGGCAGAGCACCATGCAAGAAATATTCCATGCAAGGAATAATGCCAATGAGAAGCAAACCAATTTACCTACAGAATCCCAGAAAGACAGGAATTGGAGTAAAGTTGAGTTGCGAAAAGAGTGGAGTTGAAAAGAGTCTGGTTAAAGGCATGTATAAGAAAGAGTTGCCTGGGCGCGGTGGCTCACGCCTGTAATCCCAGTACTTTCGGAGGCTGAGGCTGGCAGATCACGAGGTCAAGAGATCCAGACCATCCTGGCCAACATGATGAAACCCTGTCTCTACTAAAAATACAAAAATTAGCAGGGCATGGTGGCATGCACCTGTAGTCCCAGCTACTTGGGAGGCTGAGGCAGGAGAATCACTTGAACCCGGGAGGCGGAGGTTGCAGTGAACAGAAATCGTGCCACTGCACTCCAGCTTGGCAACAGAGCAAGACTCTGTCAAAAAAAAAAAAAAAAAAACAAACAGTTACACCCCTGAGTCTCTTCCTCCATCCTAGTACAAGACAGGAGATTTATTCCATGGAGAAACTGAATCAGAGAGGCTTTGATTTTGGAGATATTAGGCACACAGCAAGGTACCATTAGAAAACAGTGGGATTAAGTAAAAGTCTACAAATTCAATGGTGAGATCCCCTGTAACTCACGTGCTACTCAAATCCAAATGTTAGCACCTAGATATATAGTCACCAGGCAAGGGATTGAAGGATTGCTCCCCAGAGAAACTGAACAGCCCAGACAGATGATCTGTAGATGCTGGTAGTCCTTGCTTTCACAGTAGTGCAAGACCATAAAAATGACCATTGCAAGCTGGAACCTTAATAATCAATGAGGAAAATTACAATTGTTCCATAACCTTTAAAATTGTTTGTCAAAGCATGAACAACTCTTACTGTCAGGCATAAATGTATAGGGAATAGATGGAATGGAATAGTAAAACTGGTATTAGTGCATTGTAATTTAAAACAACATTGAAAATTAAACTTATTTTTTAACTTAAGAATTAATTTGCCCTCTCTGGCAGCAAGCCCTAGGTGCCATTTTGAGAGTTTAACACTTGGGCTGCTTCCCACCCTCGGGCTGAGTTCAAGTTGATGTGGATTGCAGCCTGGCTGAGGGGGACAAGGACACCAGGCTATCCTACGCATACCTAGGACAATATCCACTGCCTTGCAATGGGCTGCTGTGAGACTGAGATTCAAGCAGACCACACTTCCCATGGCTTCTTGCAATGCTGCTTGCCTAAAAGGCCTCCCACTCTCTTTCTAGTCACAACCCCACAGGTGGCACCATTTTGAGAGTTTAAAGTTGGGCTGTGGCCTACTCTCAGGCTGAGTTCAAGGTTATTTGGCTGCAGCCACCACATAGCTAGGGTGGGGACACAGAAGACCAAGCTCTCCTAAGCACACATAGCACAATACCCACCACCCTACTATGGATGGCTGTGGGACTGGGGACTAGCTTGCCCAACTTATCACAGCAATCAGGAACACCAATTGGGTTCCAATGGGTTGCTCCATCACTGCTACTGCCATCACCCACATGACACTAGCTTCCCAGGGGCCTGAGAACCTGACCATGCGCCAGGCCCACCACTCTCCCAAGTACTAGCTTTTAAGGACGCCACCTGGTGGTCCAGGAAGTAGCTCTCCAGGACCCACTAACACTAGATCCAGTGTAAGTTGCTCTCGGCCTAAATCCAGGTTCATCAGCCACACTGCTGCCACCACTGGGGACTGAAGACTGGCGCAGTTGACATCCAAGTCCTCAGAAAAATTTCACCATCACTTCAACTAATAATTGTACTCTAGCCACCATGGAAATCACAGATACGACTGCCTGTGTACTGCCTGTGTACTACCAAAAGAGCCATACAAAGGTCACGCTATTGCAGACGCCTAAAATAAAAGTCAAAGTGTCCTATTTAACCAAAAATATTTATCATTTTCAGGAAAAAATTCTCCCTCATAAAAGCAATTTTAAAAAGTTGGAACAAATGACTGCTATACAGATATCAACGGAAAGGACACAAGAAATGTGAAAAAGCAGGGAAATATGACAGCACCAAAAAACCACGATTGTCCAGCAACAGATACCAATCAAAGAATTCCTCAAAATGTAAGATAAAGAAAAATGAGAAAAATTCAAAATATTGGTTTTAAAGAAGCTCAATGAGATGCAAGAGAAATCTGAAAACCAGTACCAAGAAATCAGAAAATTAATTCAAGATATGAATGAAATATTAAACAAGGAGATAGATATCATTTAAAAATGCAGAAATTCTGGAACTGAAAAACTCTGAAGGAAATACAAAATACATTGCTTACATCAAAAGCAGAAAGATCACAAATTAACAACCTAATGTCATACCTCAAGGAACTAGAAAACGAGAACAAACCAAATCCCAAGTTAGCAGAAAAAAAGTAACAAAAATCAGCACAACTAAATGAAAATAAAAACAAACAAACAAAAAATACAAAGGATCAATGAAACAAAAAGTTGGTTCTTTGAAAAAAATAAATAAAATTGATAAACCAGTAACTAGACTAACCAAGAAGAGATCCAAATGAACACAATCTGAAATGAAAAAAGAGACATTACAACTGATACCACAGAAATAAAAAAGATAATCAGAGATGATTATGAACAATTATATACTCACAAACTAGAAAACCTAGAGGAAATGAATAAATTCCTAGAAACACACAACCTCCCAAGATTGAAACAAGAGGACCTAAAACTCCTGAAAAACCAATAATGAGCAGTGAGACTGAATCAGTAATAAAAAAATCTCCGAAGAAAAAACACCCAGGACCAGATGGATTCACAGCCAAATTCTACCAAATATACCAAGAAGAACTAATACTAATCCTCTTGAAACTATTCCAAAATATCAAGGAGGAAGGAATTCTCCCTAACTAATTCTGTAAGGTCAATATCACCCTGATACCAAAACCAGACAAGGACACAACAAAAAAAGAAAGCTAGAGAACAATATCCCTGATGAATATAGATACAAAAAATCTCAACAAAATAGTAGCAAATCAAATCCAGCAGCACATCAAAAAGAAAATACAACACGATTAAGTTGGATTTATCCCAAGAATGCAAGGACAGTTCAACATATGCAAATCAATAAATGTGACCCATTGCATGAACAGAATTAAGGACAAAAACCATAGGATCATCTCAACAAATGCAGCAAAGGCATTCGATAAAATTCAGCAATGCTCCATGATAAAAATCCTCAACAAACTAGGCATAGAAGGAACATACCTCAACATAGTAAAGGCAGTATATGTCAAACCCACAGCTGACATCAAACTTAAGGGGAAAAATTGAAGCATTCCCTCTAAAAATTGGGACAAGACAAGGATGCCCACTTTCACCACTCTTATTCAACGTACTACAGGAAGTCCTCATCAGAGCAATCGGGCAAGAAAAAAAATAAAAAGACATCCAAATTGGAAAAGATACAGTCAAATTATTCCTGTTTACTGATGATAAGTTCTTATATTAACATCTAGAAAACCCTAAAGATTCCACCAAAAAACTCTTAGATTTGATAAATAAATTCAGTAAAGTTTTAGGATACAAAATTGATGTACAGAAATCAGTAGTATTTCTATGCGCCAATAACGATCTACTGGAGGGCCAAATCAAGAAGGCAATCTCACTCACAATAGCTACAAAAAAAAAATACCTAGGAATATATTTAACCAAGGAAGTTGTGATGGTTAATATTAGGTGTCAGTTTGACTGGATTGAGGAATGCCTAAATGGCTGGTAAAATATTCTTTCTGCGTGTGTTTTTGAGGTGTTGCCAGAGGAGATTGACATTTGAATTGGTGGACTGGGAGAGGAAAATCCACCCGCATTGTGGGTGGGCACCATCCAATTGGCTACCAGCCAGCTAGAACAAGGCAGGTGGAAGAAGAGGGGATAAGCTTGCTTGCTGCATCTTCTGGCTCTCTCTCTCTTCCCATGCCAGACACTTGCTTCCTCTCCTCATGCTCTTGGATCGGACTCCAGGCTCTTTGGCCTCTGGACTCTGAGACTTGAACCAGCTTCTCGGGGGCTCTTGGGCCTTCAGCCACAGACTGAATGCTGCACTGTCAGCTTCCCTGGTTTTGAAGCTTTTAGACTTGTACTGAGCCACTACCAGTTTTTCTCTTTCCCCAGCTTGCAGAAGGCCTACTGCAGGACTTTGCCATATAATTGTGAGAGCCAATTCTTCCTAATAATCTCTCTCTCTCTTTCTCTTCCTCAATCTCTCTCTTTCTTTCTCTCTCTCTCTCTATCTCTATCTTTCTCTCTCTCTCTCTCTCTCTCTCTCTCTCTCTCTCTCACACACACACACACACACACACACACACACAATTGGTTCTTTCGCTCTGGAAAATGCTGACTAATACCGAAATGAAAAATTCTATTAGAACTACAAAACATTGATGAAAGAAATGGAAGAAAATGCAAATAAATAGAGAAATAGCCTGTGTTCGTAGATTGGAAGAATTAATATTGTTAAAATAACCATACTGCCCAAAGCAATCTACATATTTAGTGCAATCTCTATCAAATTACCAAGGTTATTTTTCACAGAATTAGACAAAACAATCCTAAAATGTACATGGAAGCAAAAAAGAGCCCAAATGGCCAAAGCCATCCTAAGCAAAAAGAACGAAGTTGGAGGCATCACATTACCTAACTTCAATATATACTATAAGGCTATAATAACTAAAACAACATGGTACTGGTATAAAAATAGACATATAGTTCAATGGAACAGGAATAGAGAACAAAGCCATATAGCTACAATCAACTGATCCTTGACAAAGTCAACAAAAATATACACTGGGGAAAGGACAGCCTATTCAATAAATGGTGCTGGGAAAATTGGATAGACATAGGCAGAAGAATGAAATTGGATCTATACATCTCACCATATACAAAATTAACTCAAGATGGATTAAAGAGCTAAACATAAGACCTGAAACTATAAAAATCTTAGAAGAAAACGTAGAAAAAAATCTTTTGGACATTAACCTAGGCAAGGAATTTATGACCAAGTCAAGTTCTCAAAAGCGAACCCAACAAAACAAAAAGAGACAAATAGGATTTAATTAAACTAAAAAGTTTCTGCACAGAAAAGAAAAAAACATAGTAGACAGACAAGCTACAGAATGAGAAAAAATATTTCCAAACTATGTATCTGACAAGGGCTAATACCCAAAATCTGCAAAGAACTCAAGTAGCTCAATGAGACAAGAAAAAAAAAAAAAAAGCCCATTATAAAGTGGGCAGAGGACATGAACAGAAATTTTTCAAAAGAAGACATACAAGCAAACAACAAACACATGAAAAATGTTCAACATCATTAATTTTTTTTTTTTTTTTTTTTTTTTGAGACGGAGTCTCGCTCTGTCGCCCGGCCTGGAGTGCAGTGGCCGGATCTCAGCTCACTGCAAGCTCCGCCTCCCGGTTTACCGCCATTCTCCTGCCTCAACCTCCCGAGTAGCTGGGACTACAGGCGCCCGCCACCTCGCCCGGCTATTTTTTTCTATTTTTTAGTAGAGACGGGGTTTCACAGTGTTAGCCAGGATGGTCTCGATCTCCTGACCTCGTGATCCGCCCGTCTCGGCCTCCCAAAGTGCTGGGATTACAGGCTTGAGCCACCGCGCCCGGCCTCAACATCATGAGAAATGCAAATTAAAACCATGCGATACCATCTTACACCAGTCAGAATAGCTATTATTAAAAAGTCTAAAAACAACATATATTGGTGAGGCTGTGGAGAAAAGAGAAAACTTATACATTTTGGTGAGAATGTAAATTAGTTCAGCCACTGTGGAAAGCAGTTTGGAGATTTCCTAAAGAACTGAAAATAGGCCAGGCACGATGGCTCATGCCTGTAATCCCGGCACTTTGGGAGGCCGAGGTGGATGGATCATGAGGTCAAGAGATCGAGACCATCCTGACCAACAGGGTGAAACACCGTCTCTACTAAAAATACAAACAAATTAGCCGGGTGTGGTGGCGGGCACCTGTAATCCTAGTTATCGGGAGGCTGAGGCAGGAGAATTGCTTGAACCCGGAAGGCAGAGGTTGCAGTAAGCCGAGATCGCGCCACTGCACTCCAGCCTGGCAACAGAGCAAGACTCTGTCTCAAAAAAAAAAAAAAAAGGAAAGAAAATAAAAAAAAAGAACTAAAAATATAACCATCATTTGATGCAGCAACTCCACTACCTAGTGTATACCCAGAGGGAAAGCAATCACTATACCTGCACTCATATATTTATCACAGGACTGTTCACAATAGCAAAGATATGGAATCAAGTGCCCATCAAGAAGGATGGATAAAGAAAATGTAGTACATATACATCATGGGATACTACTCAGCCATAAAAAAGAATGAAATCATGTCTTTTGCAGCAACATAAATGGAACTGGAGGCCATTATCCAGGCTGAAATAACTCAGAAACAGAAAGTCAAATACTGCATGTAGTCACTTATAAGTGGGTGTTAAACAGTGGGTACCTATGAACATATAGGGTAGAATAATAGTCATTGGAGACTACAAAAGGTGGGAGGGTGGAGAGGATGAGAGCTGAAAAGTTACCTGTTGGGTACAATGTTCACTATTTGGGTAATGGGTACATTAAAAGCTCAGACTTCACCACTATGCAATATATGCATGTAAGAAATCTGCACTTGTACCCTCCAAATATATAGAAATGAGAACATTTAAGACTGGGCTTGGTGGCTCATATGTGTAATCTCAGCACTTTGGGAGGCTGAGGCAGGAGGATCACTTGAGGAATTCAAGACCAGTCTGGGCAACATAGTACAACCTTGTCTCTACTATTTTTTTTTTTAATTAGCCAGGTGTGGTGTCATACACCTGTAGTCCCAGCTAATGGGAAGGCTGAGGTGGGAGGATCCTACGAGACCGGGAGGTGAAGGCTGCAGTGAGCCGTGATCATGCCACTGCACTCCAGCCTGGGTAACAGAGTGAGACTCTGTCTCAAAAAAAAAAAAAAAAAAAAAAATTGAAAAGAAGTAGTTTGAACAGTGCTTCTCTTCTTGTTGTAGTGTAATTTACAATATGAATCAAGCATCTTTTCCATGCCTTGGCATGGAAATTGTCATGCTGCTTTCTAAGTTTGGATCAGCTTCCAACATTTTATCCTTTGTACTTTCAATCTTGCAAAATATCTCTGAAAGTTCATTTAATGTGAAGGTCTTTTCCCCAGTATCTCTTCCTCTGGGACATCTATATCCTTTCTGTCACAACCACTTTCCTCCTTTATGTCAGTAAGTTCATCTTCACTAAGTTTCTCTGGCTGCATATCTAGAATCTTTCCTTTATGGTCACTTGGTGCCCCTTCATCTTTTGTCGTGTAAGTTATTGATGAGGTTGCCTTTCAAAAAAGACCTGTCTCTTCAACATCAAATGGTCGATGATTACCATAACCACCAGCCTTAATTGATCTTTGGAATCTGGGTGCAACTTTTACAGTAGTATATGTGCTAGTAACTTCTTTAGATAGGTTAGCACTAATCAATTCATGCAGACTTTTTAAATGATCACAGCAGCCTTTACTGGAAATAACTTCAATGCTTTGGCCTGAACACTAGCCAAACTGATTGTGATTTTTAAATTACAGTCTTCAATCCAAAGTATTGTTTTAACCATAAGCAGCTTTCTGTTCCTAGTGCAATTTAGATTAAAAGATGTCGATGTGATTTTACCTTTTAAAATATTCACTGAAGTTTTCAATATTGTTTGCATCATAGGTTTATGTAGACTCTGTCCTATCTTTGCTTTGCTATCACATTTTCAAATCAAATTCAATTTCACTTCCAGTACTTTCACTTTTCGTTTCTTTGCTGTACTTTCATCTTTGTTAGCCAATTCCCTCCTTGATTATTCATTTCTGTAAAATATCATTTTGGTTTATCACTGGGGGACAAGGAGACAGCACAAGAACAGTCCATGCTTTGTGGTGTGTGCATGAACTGGATAACAGATGCACAGTGACCAATCACCGATAGACTTTGGTATTGATGCACATATTTATTTATTTACATAGTTATTACATAGTTATACACAGTTATTTACATAATTATTCATGGGCTGAAGATCTAGCAACAAAGTTTGTACTTTATGGTATTCCTCACAGTTAATATTCTGTGATAACTGAAATTTGAACTGTGCTGTTGGGGGACTGGTGGTAACTAAAATTTGTGCAAATTGGGATCATGCAACACAAGGATCTCTTGTGTTGATAATTGTCCTTCCAATGGAATTTCTGGGTTCCTGCCCAATCATCTAGAGTGAAGCCTACCAGTTAGTAAGACTTAAAAACACTTCCATTTAAAAATACAAATAGGTAGTAGAGGATCTTCAGGCATTTGGGAAAAGCATCTAATGTGAAAGAGAGAAACAACACAAATACATACACAAGCACACACACACACACACACAAAGAGAACAAAAAACTCTAAGAAAGCAGAGACAATGCATAGAACAGAAAACTTTAAAAACTCAATAATTAATTTCCTTAGAGAGATAAGACATTTTTTCCTTTTGTTTGGTGCCTTAAAACAACAACCACTCTTATTTGCTCATGATTCTGTGGGTGAGGAATTTGGTCTAGGTTCAGCTGGGAAGTTCTGCTGATCTTGCTGAGGGTCGCTCATTGTGACTGCAGTAATCTAGTGATGTTCTTGGGGCTGGATGGTCCTAGATGGTCCCATCCACATTCTGTCAGTTGGTGGTACCTGTCAGCTGGGCCTTTTTTTATCCATTTAGTCTCCTGTCCTCAAGGGGGCTAGCTTGGACTTCTATTCATGGAAGTCCCAAGGTTCCTAGATGGCAAGAGTGAAAACTGAAAGGCTTCTTGAAGTCACATCGCTTCTGCTGCAATCCACTGTTTGCAAACAATCTACATTTTTGCAAGCAGAACAGTCTTCTTTATTGCTACAATCATTTACATTCATTCCAGATGCAAAATGTAGTGACCTTCTCCCCAGCAAAATTCTCATTTCATTATGGTTTCAGATGTGGAGTCCAGGTTCTTACCTAATTGAGTCCAGATGTGAATGAGACACTTCAGGTACCGAACCTCCTATGTGACTCCTCTTAGTCTAAAGACCTGTGAACTGAAATGAAAATTTACGTGTCCTCATCACACCTCAATATGCAGTGGTGAGAGGAACAGGGTAGCTTCAGTAGACGTTTCCTTTCAAAAATTAGAGGAACAGGAAGCAAGTAGAAGGCATTCTGAAATCTAGACTGGGGCATGTTGTCAGGACTTCTTTCTTTGGGACAAGGAGTGTAATTAGGACCTACTTCTGTTCTCTGGGAGTGGTTCCCGTTCCCCAGTTCAATGTTCTCCGTAATCCTTGGCTCTGGACTCTGAGATATCTTTTATTTTCCAGAAGAAATGATCCATATTTGTACCTTAGTAGCTTTCTTAGTCTGCTTCTTGTCCATAGAAACTTGATGGTCCAGAAGCCTCTTTCCATTTTGGAAAGTCTCAGCCTCTTTTAGTTCAAGGAAGTGGTGCTTTTATCAATACATCTCTCTCACAACTTTGTAGAGTTTCTTTGGATCTTGTGTTCATTTATAACTCCAAGGACATATTTTTAATTATACATAATAATTAAATTTTAATTCTATATTAAAATTTTTTTGTAGAGAGGGAGTCTCACTATTTTGCCCAGGCTGATCTTAAGCTCCTGGCCTCAAGCAATCCTCTTACCTCAGCTTCCTAAAGCACTGGGATTGCAGACATGAGTCGTTGCACACTGCCTATAATTATTTTTAATAAAACCTCTCTTGATCCTGTATATGTTAGGCAGCTGTGAGATAATGCCTCTCTTATGGACTGAACTGAGTATCCCCTAAATGCATATATTGAAGCCTTAACCCACAATGTGATTGTATTTTGACATAGGGCCTGTGAGAAAGTAACTAAAGTTAAATGGGGTCATAAGAGTGGAACCTTGATCCAATAGGATAAGTGCCCTTATAAGAAGAGACACCAGAGAGCTCAGACACACACACACACACACCACACACACACACATTCTCTCTCTCTCTCTCTCTCTCTTCTCCTGCTCTGTGAGCACACGGCAATAAGGTGGCCATCTGCAAGCCAGGAAAAGAGCCCTTAACAGAAACTGAATTGGACAGAGCCCTGGTCTTAGACTTTCCAGCCTCTAGAACTGTGAAAAATAAAATTCTGCTGTTTAAGCCATCTAGCCTGTGGTATTTTTTGGCGGGGGGAGACATGCGATAATTAATACATTCATATAATTTATAAAGGTCAAATCAATATACTTGGGATATTCATCACCTTAAATATCTTTTTTAAAGCTACAGCCATGCAAATTCTTGTCTTCTAGCTATTTTGAAATGTACAATCTATTATAAAATATAGTCTCGTACTGATCTATTTAACACTAAGTCTTATTTCTTCTACCAAATGTATATTCGAACCCATTAACATTCACTTCTCTTCATTCCCCCTCCCCAAAAAGAGATGTTATTTTATTCAAGAAACTGAAATAAGATCCTTTTTTTCTTTCTTTCTTTCTTTTTTTTTTTTTTTTATTATACTTTAAGTTCTAGGGTACATGTGCATAACGTGCAGGTTTGTTACATATGTATACTTGTGCCATGTTGGTGTGCTGCACCCATCAACTCGTCAGCACCCATCCATTCATCATTTATATCAGGTATAACTCCCAATGCAATCCCTCCCCCCTCCCCCCTCCCCATGATAGGCCCCGATGTGTGATGTTCCCCTTCCCGAGTCCAAGTGATCTCATTGTTCAGTTCCATAGAAAAGGAATATAGGACAAGAAACAGCCATTAGAAATTTAAAACAGTATTACTGGATTTTAATAATCATTGGAAAAGTTGTAAGATAAGACTCTTACCCAGAAAGGAAAGCAAAAAGATAGTCATGGAAAATTGGAGAGAAAAGATAAGAAAAAACAGAGAGTCAATTGAGAAGGCCAAAATTCAATCAATAGGAGTTCTAGGAAGAAAGAAGAGAGAAAATGGGTAGTAGGAAGTTATAAAAGAAATGGTATACATTTCCCATTAATTAAGGACATAAGTATCCAGATTGTAAAGGCCAACAAGTAAGTGCCCAGTTCAATTAATAAAAATGAAGCTGCATTATGGCAAATCACCACAAACATTGAGAACATAGGGGATAAATAAAATATATTAAAAGCTTCCAGAAAAAAAAAAAAAACAGGTTATATATAAAGGACTGGGGAGCCAGAATGGCATCAGAATTTTTAGTAGGCACACTGGAAGTTAGAAAACAATGAAAAAATGTTATCAAAACTCTAAAATTATTTTTAAATAAAAATTTTATACCTAGCAAAGCTATTAACCAAGATTTAGCTTAGAATAAATAAATTTTCAAACATGTAAGATCTAAGAAAACTTTCTTAGGAAGTAACTAGAGGAAAGGCTCCAAGAGGCAGGACTGTTTGGGACTCAGGAAATAGGAAATCCATCATAGAGCAGGGGAATGAAAGGAAGCACTAAGACGGTAGCCGTGCAGCAAGCTTAGAGGGCAATCAGTCCAGAGTGGATCAAAGGAATGGAGGCCTGTAGGACAAATTCCCCATTAAAAATATGAAACTGACAGAATTCCAGATTCCTTTGATCATGTGAAAAACAGTATTTGGGGAAGAGCAGAATTTAAGGAACATTGGTGATAAATAAAAAATCAACACTTTTTTAAAAAGGGCACACTAACTCTAGGGAGAAAAGAGATGTAGAAGAGAAGAAATATAATCATAGTGTAACTTGACTCAACAGTGATAGATATTGACATAGTCATAATAGTCATAATAATGTAAACAACGAACATCAGTTTAAATAATAATTGCAACATGACTCTATTGGAAGGATGAAGGGTAGGGAAGTCCATGTTTATGTGTGTTGGTAAGGAAGGGTGTGTTTTACAGAGCAAAAATTCTATGCCCTCCTTAAATTATTGATGATATGATAATATTGTCTCTGTTCTACATTAAAGTATTTCTTCTCTCTTGGGTCTTTCAGCTTTTAAACCTATTTAAAATTCTCTCTTTAATACAATAGAGCAAAAATAAAAAGAAAAGAAAGCCATCCAGCCAAATAATAAAAACATCTTTCAAATTGACATTACCCTTCAGCTAACTACTCTCTCTCTCTCCTACTCCTTATGACCGCCAAATGTCTTGACAGAACGGTTTATAGTCTCTCCCTTCATTCCTCTGCAAAAAAAAGCTACTTCCTCTGCAAAATAAGTTAGTCAAGATTTCAAGCCACAAGATCAATATATAAAAATAATTGTACTCCTATCAATGTCTATCCTCTGAAAATTGACCTATGAATTCGAGGCAATCTCCATCAAAACCCTAGCTTATTTTTGTAGAAATTGACAAGATTCTAAAATTTGTATGAAAATTCAAAGATCCTAAAATATCAAAAACGATTTTGAAAAAGAGTGAAATCATGGTATTTATACTACCTGATTTCAAATGTTTTTATTTTAATATTTTTTATTTTTATGGGTATATAGTAGGTGTATATATTTATGAGGTACATGAGATGTTTTGATGCAGGCATGCAATGTGAAATAAACACATTATGGAGAATAGGGTATCCATGCCATCAAGCATTTATCCTTTGAGTCACAAACTATTCAATTACATGCTTTCAATTATTTTTAAATGTACAATTAAGTTATTATTGACTATAGTCACTCTGTTGTGCTATCAAATAGTAGGTCTTATTCAGTCTTTCTAATTTATTTTTGTACTCATTAACCATCCCCACTTCCTCCCCAGCTTCCCACTACCTTAAGCCTTACTATTAGACTCTACTAATCTAGACAATGTGGTATTGATGTAAGAATACACATGCAGATCTGTGGACAAAATAGCATATGTACAAATAAATATATATAACATATAATTTCAACATATCTAAATGATAGGTGTATATATATATTCAACTTACTTTTGACAAAGATACTACAAAAAATTCAATAGAGAAAGTATACTCTCTTTCTCTAAAATTAAAAAAATTTTTTTTTGGTGATGGGGTCTCTGTTGCCCAGGCTGGAGTCCAGTAGTGAGATCATAGCTCATTGCAGCCTCAAACTCTTGGGTTCAAGTGATCCTCTTGCCTCAGTCTCACAAGTAGCTAGGATGACAGGTACATGCCCTTATATCCAGGTAATTAAAAAAATTACTTTTTGTAATGACAGGGTCTTGCTTTATTGCCCTGTCTGGTCTTTAACTCCTGGGCTCAAGTGATCCTCTTGCCTTTGTATCAAGTAAATTTTGTCACAAAAACATCTTAAAAATATAGAATGTGGTCACATGGCCTCTTAGCAAAAAGTGATGGTTCAGTTCCATGTCCAAAATACTGCATAAAAAGTACTTCTGGCCAGGCGCGGGGGCTCACACCTATAATCCTAGCACTTTGGGAGGCCGAGATGAGTGGATCACCTGAGGGCAAGAGTTCGAGACCAGCCTCGCTAACATGGTGAAACCCCGTCTCTACCAAAAATACAAAAAATTAGCTGGGCGTGGTGGTGGGCAACTGTAATCCCAGCTACTCTGGAGGCTGAGGCAGGAGAATCTCTTGAACCCAGGAGGGGGAGGTTGCAGTAAGCTGAGATCACGCCTTTGCACTCCAGCCTGGGTGACAAGAGCGAGACTCTATCTCAAACAAAACAAAACAAAACAAAAATCCTATTAAATAACTGTCATTATTTTTTGTGTCTTTTTTGTTTTGTTTTGTCATTCTTTTTTGTCTTTATAAACATATTCTTCACTCGTCAATTCTTGAGTTTGAAAAAATTCATCTAAGATATCTTCGTCTGAAGAAGACTCATAATCTGAGATTTCACTTACATAATCAGTTTTACTATCATCAGTCTGGAGTGCTTTTATCTTTCTCTTTGTATTCACATCCTGCTTCATCTAAAAATTATAAAACTCCCCTTTGTCAATTTTTCTTGTATTTGTCACTATGGAAGAAGATATGAAAAATATCTGTATTCTCAAATGGGTTTATTCCTAAAAGCAAGCTATAAAACAAAAACAAAATAGCATTGAAAAACATCCAATATCTAAGAGCAAAACCAGAAAAAGTGTGCAAGGCTTCTAAACAGAAAGTTCCAGAACATTTTTTGAGAGGAAGTAAATGAGACCTAAATAAATGGGTAAATCGTAAATCTCAGTATTGTAAAGACATCACTTCTTACCGATTTGATCTATAGATTCAAGACAATCCTAAATTCCAACAGGATTTTTTTTATTTGTGGAAATTGACAAGTCAACTCAAAAACGTATACGGATATGTAAAAGGCCAAGAATAACTGAGGCAAATTTGAAGGACAAAACAAGACATAATGACAGAAACCAAGCCTTATCTAGCTACACGTATTAAGTTAATATGGCATTGACACAAGGATAGACAAGTAGACCAATGGAACAGAGGATCTAGAAACAATCCACACATACCTTATGTCAAAGACAACATTGCAATTTAATGGGGGAAATGACAGTCTTTTCAGTAATTGGTGCTTTCGGTAAGTAATTACTTAAGTATCCATACAAAGGAAAATGTATGTTGACCTTTTCTTCATACCATATACAGAAATGAATTCCAGATGGTTTGCAGATACAAATGTGAAAGGTAAAACAATATAGCTTTCAGAAAAAAAATTAGGAGAATATCTTTATAGAATAGGCAACTATAGGGAGTTTTCAGTGGCCATATCTGGGACAATTTGAACAGCAAAGTAAATAAACAATAATAATGGATTATAACTGATAGAATAAAAGAAATATACTCCGGTCCACACTGATATAAAGTTAGGAGAGGGATAGCTCTTTCTTTCTTTTTCCCTTCCATTCTAGAAAAGCTAGGGATAGCTTTTTCTTATAGAAGAATTACAATTAATAAATGTATAAAGAATGATGGAAATAGATAATAATCATTAGGCAAACATCACAGTAATAATTATTTCCAGCAAGAAATGTTGATGCATGCTAAAATTAGTGGGCAAAAATGTAAAGAGAAAAAAGATATTAGTGTAGTCTCAAAGTATCTACCCCCCAAAATTCATCAATTACAAAAGGAAAATAACAACTTTATAGTGGAGAAACTGAGTAAACACCATCTTAGCCCAGTGATCAAGATTACCATCAGCAGTAATAAGGCATATTGGCACCACATAATCCCTGACATGATGCATTAAGAGTACAATATCACATCTGTGATATGCTTGCCAAAAAATGCATAACCTAAATTAATCATGAGAAAATGTCAAACAAGCTCTAATTAGGGACATTCTACAAAATAGCTGACTAGTGCTCTTCAAAAGTATAAAGGTCATTGTATTAGTTTCCTATTGCTGCTGTAAGAAATTACCACAAACATAGTGGCTTAAAGTAACACAAGTTCATTTTCTTACAGTTCTGGAGGACAGAAGTCTAAAGTTAAGTTGTCAGCAGGGCTGCATTCCTTCTGGAGTCTCCAAAGGGAGAATCAATTTCCTTGTCTTTTAACCTTCTAGAGGTCACCTGCATGCCTTGGTTCATGACCCTTTCCTTACACTGCTCCACCATTTTGCTTCCATTGTTGTATTTCCTACTACTGACTCTGCTCTCCTGCCTGCCTTCCCCCTTATTAAGGACCCTTGTGATTACATTGGGACTACCTGAACAATCCAGAGTTATCACTTCATCTAAGATTCTTACTTAATTATATCTGCAAAGTCCCTTTTGTCATATAACTGGGTTAGAACATGAACATCTTTGGGACCATTATTTAACCTTCTGCAGTCACGAAAGATAAAGACGGAGGAATTGTCACAGATTGGATGAGACTAAGGAGACATGGTAATAAATGCAGTTGGATCCGGACCAGAAGAAAACATTAGTGGGACAACTGACAAAATTCAAATAAGGTCGGTAAATTAGCTAATTGTATTGGATCAATATTAATATCATGGTTGCTAAAGCTGAAATATGGGTGTTTAAGATGTTACGTTAGCTGGCATGGTGGCACACTGCTGTAGTCACAGCTACTTGGCGGGGCTGAGGCGGGAGATCCCTTGAGCCCAGAGTTTGAGCTATAATACTGCCAGCCACTGCACTCTAGCCTGGGCAATAGCATACGACATTGTCTTAAAAAAAAAAAAAGATTCTAGTATCAGGGGAGTTAGGTGAAGGGTATCTTGGAATGCTTGTACTATTTTTGTAACTTTTTCATGAGTCTACAATTATTTCAAAATAATTAAAAGAAAGACACGACAACAACAAACCAAAAACATACCACTACATTTTCATCAGCATGGCTAAAATGAAAGAATGAAAAAAAAGACAATGCCAACTGTTTAGTGAGGATGAAGAGAAACTTGAATTGTTATTAATCACTGGTAGAATTATAAATTGGTACAAGAATTTGAAAAGCTCCTTGGCAGTATCTTTCGAAGCGGAATATATATCCATGCTGCATGACTTAATGATTTCAATTCTAAGCATAAACTTAACAGAAGTGCAACTATGTTTACCAAAAAACATGTATAAGGCTACTATTGCCGCTGCAGCTCTTGGGAACCTGAAAAAGAGGAAGTGAGAGGAATCTCTCAATTCTCTTTAGATGGTGGCTGCAGTGGTGGTCAAGGCCATTGGAGAAGCATAGTGGCCAGGGTGGGGCTCCACAGTTGCAAAGAGGGGTGGGCAGGAGGAAGCAGTTCAGCTGTAGGGAGTAAAAACAAGGAGAAAGAATCACCAAAAGTGGGGAAATGTGGGAAAAATTCAAAAGGACAAAATACAATAGAACGAGAGTGCTACAGAGTTTGAAATTACCAATGAAAAAAACTGAGATATTGGGCTCTTGACACTTCCTCACAAGAATACCAGAGGCAGATGATATTAAGCTTGATATGTGACAGATCATTGTGTAAAATTATTTTGCAGGAATACAAATTGATTACTTATAGTTCCTCTGACTTTGAATTGACACTTTTTTTTTTATAGTGGTTTTTCTCCCTCATTTTCAACACCTACTTCCACCCACTCAGTACCACCCACTTTAAAATGATTGAATATGCATGCTGATTAAACCTTATGTACATGTTTACTCTCTTGTCTCTCAAATACTCTAATTTGAACATTTAAACCTGAACATTTCAAATAGGTTTTAGTATTTTAAGTCACTTTTCAAAATTAAAATCTCACATCCACTTTCACATCACAGCTGCTAGATATCCTGTGAACTCACCTTTATTAAGATAGTATATTGGGGCGGAGCAAGATGGCCGAATAGGAACAGCTCCAGTCTCCAACTCCCAGCGCGAGCGACACAGAAGACCGGTGATTTCTGCATTTTCAACTGAGGTACTGGGGTCATCTCACTAGGGAGTGCCGGACAATCGGTGCTGGTCAGCTGCTGCAGCCTGACCAGCGAGAGCTGAAGCAGGGCGAGGCATCGCCTCACCTGGAAGCGCAAGGGGGAAGGAATCCGTTTTCCTAGCCAGGGGAACTGAGACACACAACACCTGGAAAATCGGGTAACTCCCACCCCAATACTGCGCTTTAAGGAAACAGGCACACCAGGAGAATATATCCCACCTGGCCGGGAGGGTCCCACGCCCACGGAGCCTCCCTCACTGCTAACACAGCAGTCTGCGGCGATCTATCCGCAAGGCAGCAGCGAGGCTGGGGGAGGGGCGCCGCCATTGCTGAGGCTTAAGTAGGTAAACAAAGCCGCTGGGAAGCTCGAACTGGGTGGAGCTCACAGCAGCTCAAGGAAGCCTGCCTGTCTCTGTAGACTCCACCTCTGGGGACAGCGCACAGCTGCAGTCCAATAGGGGAAAGCAGCGGGGGCCGGTGCAGACGCGAACGACTCTGTCTGACAGCTTTGGGGAGAGCCGTGGATCTCCCAACGCGGAGGTTGAGATCTGAGAACGGACAGACTGCCTGCTCAGGTGGGTCCCTGACCCCTGAGTAGCCTAGCTGGGAGACATCCCCCACTAGGGGCAGTCTGACACCCCACACCTCACAGGGTGGAGTCACCCCTGAGAGGAAACTTCCAAAGAAAGAATCAGACAGGTACACTCGCTGTTCAGCAATATTCTATCTTCGGCAACCTCTGCTGCTGATACCCAGGCAAACAGGGTCTGGAGTGGACCTCAAGCAATCTCCAACAGACCAACAGACAGTCCTTCTGACTGTCAGACGGAAAACTATCAAACAGGAGGACCTATACCAAAACCCCATCAGTACGTCACCATCATCAAAGACCAGAGACAGATAAAACCACAAAGATGGGGAAGAAGCAGGGCAGAAAAGCTGGAAATTCAAAAAATAAGAGCGCATCTCCCCCTGCAAAGGAGCGCAGCCCATCGCCAGCAACGGATCAAAGCTGGTCAGAGAATGACTTTGACGAGATGAGAGAAGAAGGCTTCAGTCCATCAAACTTCTCAGAGCTAAAGGAGGAATTACGTACCCAGCGCAAAGAAACTAAAAATCTTGAAAAAAGTGGAAGAATTGACAGCTAGACTAATTAATGCAGAGAAGATCATAAACGAAATGACAGAGATGAAAACCATGACACGAGAAATACGTGACAAATGCACAAGCTTCAGTAAACTCGATCAACTGGAAGAAAGAGTATCAGCGATTGAGGATCAAATGAATGAAATGAAGCGAGAAGAGAAACCAAAAGAAAAAAGAAGAAAAAGAAATGAACAAAGCCTGCAAGAAGTATGGGATTATGTAAAAAGACCAAATCTACGTCTGATTGGGGTGCCTGAAAGTGAGGGGGAAAATGGAACCAAGTTGGAAAACACTCTTCAGGATATCATCCAGGAGAACTTCCCCAACCTAGTAGGGCAGGCCAACATTCAAATTCAGGAAATACAGAGAACGCCACAAAGATACTCCTCCAGAAGAGCAACTCCAAGACACATAATTGCCAGATTCACCAAAGTTGAAATGAAGGAAAAAATCTTAAGGGCAGCCAGAGAGAAAGGTCGGGTACCCACAAAGGGAAGCCCATCAGACTAACAGCAGATCTCTCGGCAGAAACTCTACAAGCCAGAAGAGAGTGGGGGCCAATATTCAACGTTCTTAAAGAAAAGAATTTTCAACCCAGAATTTCATATCCAGCCAAACTAAGTTTCATCAGTGAAGGAGAAATAAAATCCTTTACAGATAAGCAAATGCTTAGAGATTTTGTCACCACCAGGCCTGCCTTACAAGAGACCCTGAAGGAAGCCCTAAACATGGAAAGGAACAACCGGTACCAGCCATTGCAAAAACATGCCAAAATGTAAAGACCATCGAGGCTAGGAAGAAACTGCATCAACTAACGAGCAAAATAACCAGTTAATATCATAATGACAGGATCAAGTTCACACATAACAATATTAATAAATGTCAATGGACTAAATGCTCCAATTAAAAGACACAGACTGGCAAACTGGATAAAGAGTCAAGACCCATCAGTCTGCTGTATTCAGGAGACCCATCTCACATGCAGAGACATACATAGGCTCAAAATAAAGGGATGGAGGAAGATCTACCAAGCAAATGGAGAAAAAAAAAGCAGGGGTTGCAATCCTAGTCTCTGATAAAACAGACTTTAAACCATCAAAGATCAAAAGAGACAAAGAAGGCCATTACATAATGGTAAAGGGATCAATTCAACAGGAAGAGCTAACTCTCCTAAATATATATGCACCCAATACAGGAGCACCCAGATTCATAAAGCAAGTCCTTAGAGACCTACAAAGAGACTTAGACTCCCATACAATAATAATGGGAGACTTCAACACTCCACTGTCAACATTAGACAGATCAACGAGACAGAAAGTTAACAAGGATATCCAGGAATTGAACTCATCTCTGCACCAAGCGGACCTAATAGACATCTATAGAACTCTCCACCCCAAATCAACAGAATATATTCTTCTCAGCACCACATCGCACTTATTCCAAAATTGACCACATAATTGGAAGTAAAGCACTCCTCAGCAAATGTAAAAGAACAGAAATTATAACAAACTGTCTCTCAGACCACAGTGCAATCAAACTAGAACTCAGGACTAAGAAACTCAATCAAAACCGCTCAACTACATGGAAACTGAACAACCTGCTCCTGAATGACTACTGGGTACATAACGAAATGAAAGCAGAAATAAAGATGTTCTTTGAAACCAATGAGAACAAAGATACAACATACCAGAATCTCTGGGACACATTTAAAGCAGTGTGTAGAGGGAAATTTATAGCACTAAATGCCCACAAGAGAAAGCAGGAAAGATCTAAAATTGACACTCTAACATCACAATTAAAAGAACTAGAGAGGCAAGAGCAAACACATTCAAAAGCTAGCAGAAGGCAAGAAATAACTAAGATCAGAGCAGAACTGAAGGAGATAGAGACACAAAAACCCTCCAAAAAATCAATGAATCCAGGAGTTGGTTTTTTGAAAAGATCAACAAAATTGACAGACCGCTAGCAAGACTAATAAAGAAGAAAAGAGAGAGGAATCAAATAGACGCAATAAAAAATGATAAAGGGGATATCACCACCGACCCCACAGAAATACAAACACCATCAGAGAATACTATAAAACCTCTACGCAAATCAACTAGAAAATCTAGAAGAAATGGATAATTTCCTGGACACTTACACTCTCCCAAGACTAAACCAGGAAGAAGTTGAATCCCTGAATAGACCAATAGCAGGCTCTGAAATTGAGGCAACAATTAATAGCCTACCCACCAAAAAAGTCCAGGACCAGATGGATTCACAGCTGAATTCTACCAGAGGTACAAGGAGGAGCTGGTACCATTCCTTCTGAAACTATTCCAATCAATAGAAAAAGAGGGAATCCTCCCTAACTCATTTTATGAGGCCAACATCATCCTGATACCAAAGCCTGGCAGAGACACAACAAAAAAGAGAATTTTAGACCAATATCCCTGATGAACATCGATGCAAAATCCTCAATAAAATACTGGCAAACGGATTCAGCAGCACATCAAAAAGCTTATCCACCATGATCAAGTGGGCTTCATCCCTGGGATGCAAGGCTGGTTCAACATTCGCAAATCAAACGTAATCCAGCATATAAACAGAACCAAAGACAAGAACCACATGATTATCTCAATAGATGCAGAAAAGGCTTTTGACAAAATTCAACAGCCCTTTATGCTAAAAACGCTCAATAAATTCGGTATTGATGGAACGTACCTCAAAATAATAAGAGCTATTTATGACAAACCCACAGCTAATATCACTGAATGGGCAAAAACTGGAAAAATTCCCTTTGAAAACTGGCACAAGACAGGGATGCCCTCTCTCACCACTCCTATTCAACATAGTGTTGGAAGTTCTGGCTAGGGCAATCAGGCAAGAGAAAGAAATCAAGGGTATCCAGTTAGGAAAAGAAGAAGTCAAATTGTCCCTGTTTGCAGATGACATGATTGTATATTTAGAAAACCCCATTGTCTCAGCCCAAAATCTCCTTAAGCTGATAAGCAACTTCAGCAAAGTCTCAGGATACAAAATTAATGTGCAAAAATCACAAGCATTCTTATACACCAGTAACAGACAAGCAGAGAGCCAAATCAGGAATGAACTTCCATTCACAATTGCTTCAAAGAGAATAAAATACCTAGGAATCCAGCTTACAAGGGATGTAAAGGACCTCTTCAAGGAGAACTACAAACCACTGCTCAGTGAAATCAAGAGGACACAAACAAATGGAAGAACATACCATGCTCATGGATAGGAAGAATCAATATCGTGAAAATGGCCATACTGCCCAAGGTATTTATAGATTCAATGCCATCCCCATCAAGCTACCAATGAGTTTCTTCACAGAATTGGAAAAAACTGCTTTAAAGTTCATATGGAACCAAAAAAGAGCCCGCATTGCCAAGACAATCCTAAGTCAAAAGGACAAAGCTGGAGGCATCACGCTACCTGACTTCAAACTATACTACAAGGCTACAGTAACCAAAACAGCATGGTACTGGTACCAAACAGAGATATAGACCAATGGAACAGAACAGAGTCCTCAGAAATAATACACACATCTACAGCCATCTGATCTTTGACAAACCTGAGAGAAACAAGAAATGGGGAAAGGATTCCCTATTTAATAAATGGTGCTGGGAAAATTGGCTAGCCATAAGTAGAAAGCTGAAACTGGATCCTTTCCTTACCCCTTATACGAAGATTAATTCAAGATGGATTAGAGACTTAAATGTTAGACCTAATACCATAAAAACCCTAGAAGAAAATCTAGGTAGTACCATTCAGGACATAGGCATGGGCAAGGACTTCATGTCTAAAACACCAAAAGCAACGGCAGCAAAAGCCAAAATTGACAATGGGATCTAATTAAACTAAAGAGCTTTGCACAGCAAAAGAAACTACCATCAGAGTGAACAGGCAACCTACAGAATGGGAGAAAATTTTTGCAACCTACTCATCTGACAAAGGGCTAATATCCAGAATCTACAAAGAACTCAAACAAATATACAAGAAAAAAACAAACAACCCCATCAAAAAGTGGGCAAAGGATATGAACAGACATTTCTCAAAAGAAGACATCCATACAGCCAACAGACACATGAAAAAATGCTCATCATCACTCGCCATCAGAGAAATGCAAATCAAAACCACAATGAGATACCATCTCACACCAGTTAGAATGGCAATCATTAAAAAGTCAGGAAACAACAGGTGTTGGAGAGGATGTGGAGAAATAGGAACACTTTTACACTGTTGGTGGGATTGTAAACTAGTTCAACCATTATGGAAAACAGTATGGCAATTCCTCAAGGATCTAGAACTAGATGTACCATATGACCCAGCCATCCCACTACTGGGTATATACCCAAAGGATTATAAATTACTCTACTACAAGACACATGCACACGTATGTTTATTGCGGCACTATTCACAATAGCAAAGACTTGGAATCAACCCAAATGTCCATCTGTGACAGACTGGATTAAGAAAATGGCACATATACACCATGGAATACTATGCAGCCATAAAAAAGGATGAGTTTGCGTCCTTTGTAGGGACATGGATGCAGCTGGAAACCATCATTCTTAGCAAACTATCACAGAAGAGAAAAAAACCAACACCGCATGTTCTCACTCATAGGTGGGAACTGAACAATGAGATCACTTGGACTCGGGAAGGGGAACATCACACACTGGGGCCTATCATGGGGAGGGGGGAGGGAGGAGGGATTGCATTGGGAGTTATACATGATATAAATGATGAATTGATGGGTGCTGACGAATTGATGGGTGCAGCACACCAACATGGCATAAGTATACATATGTAACAAACCTGCACGTTATGCACATGTACCCTAGAACTTAAAGTATAATAAAAAAAATATGAAAAAAAAAAAGATAGTATATTAGCCTTGAGAGGTATAGAAAGCATGTACCAGTCCAAGATGTTGTAGCTTGAAAACCTTAGGAAATAATACTAACAAAGAAAAGATTAAAGAACTTGGGACACATGGTAATTTACTCAGTATCGAGGAAGGTTTTTTTTGTTGTTTTTTTTAGAGACAGGTCTTGTTTTGTTGCTCAGACTGGAATACAGCAGTGCCATCATAGCTCACTGTAGCTTTGACCTCCTTGGCTTAAGGAATCCTCCCACCTCAGCCTCCAGAATAACTAGAACTACAGGCAAGCACCACCATGCCCAGCTAACTAAAAAATACATATATTTTGGAGAGGAGGTGGAGCAAGATGACCAAATGGAAGTCTCCACCAATCATCTGCTCCTCAGGAACACCAAATTTAACAACTATCTGTATGAAAAAAAAAGCACCTCCATAAGAATAAAAAATCAGGTAAATAATCACAGTACCTGGTTTTAACTTTATACTGCTGAAATAGGCACTGAAGAGGATAGGAGAGACAATCTTGTATTGCTGACGCCACCTGTCCCCCACCTGCTGACAGTAGCCATTTATCACTAAAAGACGATCTGTTTGCTTGGGAGAGGGAGAGCACAGCAATCATGAGACTTTGCGTTGAATTCAGTGCTGTCCTGTCACAACAGAAAGCAAAACTGCACTGAACTCAGCTGATGCCCAACCATAGAGAGAGCATTTAGATGAGCCCTAGCCAGAGGGGAATTGCCCGTCCCAGTGGTGGAAACTTGAGTTCTACCAAGCCTTGCCACTAATGGCTAAAGGTGTCTGGGGCCCTAAAAAACTTGAAAGTAGTCTAGATCACAAGAACTGCAACTCCAAGGCAAGTCATAGTACTGAGCTGGACTCAGAACCAGTGGACTTGGGGAACATGTGACCTACTGGGACACCAGCCAGGGTGGCTAAGGGAGTGCTTATACCACCTGTCCCCTAACCCCAGACAGCATAGCTCACAGTTCCTAAAAAGACCCCTTCCTTCTACTTGAGGAGAGGAGGAGAAAAGTAAAGAAGACTTTGTCTAAACCTAGAGAAAGATATCAACATCCAATTACAAGAAGGTTATAGAACACCAAGTAAATATATACACACCCAACACTGGAGGACCCAGATATATAAATCAAATATTATTTGAGCAAAAGAGAGAGAGACTCCAATACAACAATATCTGGAGACTTCAACACCCCACTTTCAGCACTGGACAGATCTTCCAGACAAAAAAACCAACAAAGAAACATGAGACTTAATCTATACTGTGAAACAAATGGACCCAATATATATTTACAGAAAATTTTATCCAACAACTGCAAAATATGCATTTTTTTTTCCCTCAGCACATGGATCATTATCAAAGATAGAACATATTTAGGTCACAAAACAAATCTTAAAGTATTTAAAAATTGGAACAATATTAAGTATCTTCTCTGACCAAAATGGAATAAAACTAGAAATAAATAAGAGGAATTTCGGAAACTGTACAAATGCATGGAAATTAAACAATATGCACCTGAATGACCAGTGAGTCAATGAAGAAATTAAGAAGGAAATTGAAGATTTTCTTGGAACAAATGATACTGGAAACACAACATACCAAGACCTAAGGGATACAGCAAAAGCAGTAGTAAGAGGGACATTTATAGTTATAAATGCCTTCATAAAAAAGATGAAAAATTTCAAATGCATGATTAATAAAATCAATAAAATTTCAAATGCATGACTAATAAATTAGCAAAATTAGTAGAAGAAAAGAAATAATAAAGATCAAAGCAGAAAGATTGTAAATGAAATTTAAATGAAGAAAACAATATAGAAGATCAACAAAACAAAAACTTTTTTAAAACATAAAGAAAATTGACAAACCATTATCAGACTGACTAGGAAAAAGAGAGAAGACTCAAATAATATCAGAGCTGAAAAGGAGTCGTTACAACTGATACTGCAGAAATTCAAAAGATCATTAGTGCTACTATGAGCAACTATGTACCAATAAATTGGAAAATCTAGAGAAATGTACAAATTCCTAGACAAATACAACCTACCAAGATTGAACCAGGAAGAAATCCAAACCCTGAACAGACCAATAGACAAGTAATGAGGTGGAAGCTGTAATAAAGTCTCCCAGTGAAGAAAGAAATAAAGGGCATCTAAACTGGAAATGAAGAAGTCAAACTATCCTTTTTATGCAGATGATATGATCTTATATTTGGAGAAAACCTAAATACTCAATGAAAACACTATTAGAACTGATAAGGAAATCGGTAAATTTGCAGGATGCAAAATCAACATACAAAAATCAGTAACATTTCCATGTGTCAACAGTGAGCAATCTGAAAAAAGAAATCAAGAAAGTAATACCATTTACAAGAGCTACAAGTAAAATTAAATATATAGGAATTAAAGAAATTAATTTTGATAAATCTAAAAAGATCTCTACCATGAAAGATCTCTACAATGAAAATGATAAAACACTGATGAAAGCAATGGACGAGGACACAAAATAATGGAGGGATATTCCATGTTCATGGGTTGGAAGAATCATTAAAATGTCCATACTACTCAAAGCAATCTATAGATTCAGCGCAATCCCTATCAAAATACCAACGATATTTTTCACAGAAATAGAAAAAACAATCCTAAAATTTATGTGATCTATAAAATACCCAGAGTAGCCAAAGCTATACTAAGAAAAACAATCAAAACTGGAAGAATCACATTACCTGACTTCAAAGTATACAACAGAGCTATAGTAAACAAAGCAGCATGGTACTGGCATAAAAAGAGACACATAGACCATTGGAACAGAATAGAGAACCCAGAAATAAATCCATACATTGAGAGTAAACTCATTGTTAACAAAGGTGCCAAGAACATACAAAGGGGAAAGGACAGTCTCTTCAATAAATGGTGTGGGAAAACTGGATATCCATATACAGGAGAATGAAATTAGACCCCTATCTCTCACCATAAACAAAAACTAAATCAAAATTGATTAGAGACTTAAATATGAGACCTGAAACTGGGAAACTATTACAAGAAAACTTGGGGGAAAGTCTTCAAGACACTGGACTGGGCAAAGATTTCTTGAGTAATACCCCACAAGCACAGGCATCCAAAGCAAAAATGGACAAATGAGATCATGTCAAGTTAAAAGTTTCTGCACAGCAAAGGATACCATCAACAAAATGAAGGGACAATTCACAGAATGAAAGAGAATATTTGCAAACTATTCATCTGACAAAGGATTAACAACCAGAATATGTAAAGAGCTCAAACAACTCTACAGGAAAAAAAATCTAATAATCCAATTTAAAAATGGTCAAAAGATCTGCATAAACATTTCTCAAAAGAGGGCATATAAATGGCAGTCAAATGAAAAGGTGCTCAATAAAACTGATCATTGGAGAAATGCAAATCAAAACTACAATGAGATATCATCTTACTCTAGTTAAAACGGCTTATATACAAAAGACAGGCAATAACAAATGCTGGTGAGGATGTGGAGAAAAGAGAACCCTCGTACACTGCTGATGGGAATGTCAATTAGTAAAACTACTTTAGAAAAGAGTTTGGAGTTTGGAGGTTCTTCAAACAACTGAAAATAGAGCTACCATATGATCCAGCGATCCCACTGCTAGGTATATACCCAAAAGAAAGGAAATCAGTATATCAAAGAGATAACTGCACTCCCATGTTTAGTGTAGCACTACTCACGAAAGCCAAGATTTGGAAGCAACCTGAGTGTCCATCAACAGATGAATGGATAAAGAAAATGTGGTACATATACACAATGGAGTACTATTCAGCCACAAAAAAGAATGAGATCCTGTCATTTGCAACAACATGGATGGGAATGGAGGTCATTATGTCAAGTGAAATAAGCCAGGAACAGAAAGACAGACTTTGCATGTTCTCACTTATTTGTGGGAGCTAAAAATTAAAACAATTGAACTCATGGAGATAAAGTAGAAGGATGGTTACCAGAGGCTGGGAATGGTAGTACGGGATGGTGAAAAAGTGGAGATGGTTAATCAGTACAAAAAAATAGAAGGAATGAATAAGACCTAGTATTTGCTAGCACAACAGGTAACTATAGTAGAAAATAATTTAATTCTACAGTTTAAAATAATAAGAGTACAATTTGATGGTTTGTAACATAAAGGATATATTCTTGAAGTGATGGATACCCCATTTACTCTGATGTGATTATTACTCATTGCATATCTGCATCAAAATATATCATGTAACCCATAAATATATATACCTACTATATACCCCAAAAATCAAAAGTTAAAAATTTAAAAATTCCATGAGGTAAAAAGAGATGAAAACCAGTGTAAAAAATATTTTTTAGAGATGGAATTTCACTGTACTGCCCAGGTTGGTTTCAAACTCCTGGCCTCAGCCATCCTCTGGTCTCGGCCTCCCAAAGTGTTGGGATTACAGGTGTGAGTCACTGTGCCCAGCTATGAAAGGTTTTCATAATAAAATCCTGACTGACTGGACCTGGCACAGTGGCTCACATCTGTAATCCCAGCACTTTGGGAGGCCGAGGCAGGCGGATCACGAGGTCAGGAGATCGAGACCATCCTGGCTAACACGGTGAAACCCTGTCTCTACTAAAAATATAAAAAATTAGCCGCGTGTAGTGGCGGGCACCTGTAGTCCCAGCTACTCAGGAGGCTGAGGCAGGAGAATGGCGTGAACCTGTGAGATGGAGCTTGCAGTGAGCAGAGATTGCACCGCTGCACTCCAGCCTGGGTGACAGAGCAAGGCTCCATCTCAAAAAAAAAAAAATTCCTGACTGACTGTTTTCTAGCCTTACCAAAGAAATGTACAGGGGAGAAACTGGCTTAAATTGCAGAACACTTTTGTAGTCAGAAGCAAGGGGAAATTTGGTGGTATGGATTTTTTGGTAAGGAAGCTGAAGTCTTGGCGATTAGTAGTAAAAGATAGAGTGGTATAGTGGAAAGTGAGTGGTTAGAAAATAACACTGCCAATTCCTGCTTCTCATAAATGTCACCACATGCAAATCACTTATCTTCTGTGGCACTGTTTCCTCTTCTCTAAAATGTCTTGAACTTAAAATTTAGTTGTTTTTAATATATTGAATAGATTAAGATCCTTCTTGAAAGAAATTTCCTTGCAAGATACATGGACAAGTAAGTTTTCCAATGCTACAAAATATTGTTCAAGGTTATATTGTTATTATGTGATTTTTTACTTTCCCTATTCTGTTTCCTGATTAAAAAGCATTGTTACCTTCTTCTTTTTCCCTTTCAAATAGGATGTTTGTTATAGCCCAATATCCTTTATGATTATAGATGCAAAAATCCTCAGAAAGTACTAGCCAACTGAATCCAATAGCATATTAAAAGGATTATTCTCCAAGACCAAGTGGAATTATCCTAGGAATGCAAAGGTGGTTTAACAAAGGAAAATCAATCAATGTAAACCACCATATTAATAGAAGGAAGGAAAAAGACCACGTGATTATCTCAACTGCATTAAAAGAAATTATCAAGAAAGTGAAAAGACAACCTACACAATGGGAAAAGATATTTGTAAACCATATATCTAATAAGGGTCTAGTGTCCAGAAAATATAAAGAACTCTTACAACTCAATACAAAAAGACAAACAACCGAATTATATGTGGCCAAATAATTTGAAGAGATGTTTCTCCAAAGAAGATATATAAATGGCCAAACAGCACATGAAAAGAAAAGATGCTCAACATCATCAGTCATTAAGAAATTTAAATAAAAACTGGAATGAGGTTTTCACATTCACTAGGATGACTGTTAACAAGAAATGAAAGGAAACAAAGCAGAAAATAATAAGTTTTGAAGAGGATGTGGAGAGACTGTCTTAAATTGCAGAGGATTTTCTACATTTCTGGTGGTAACGTAAAGTGGTTGATCCACTATGCAGAAAAGTTTGGTGGTTCCTTAAAAAGTTAAACATAGAATTATGATATGACCCAGCAATTTCACTCCCAGGTGTATACCCAAAAGAATTGAGAACAGGTACTACAACAAATACATGTGCATTCATGTTTCCAGCAGTATTATCCACAATAGCCAAAGTGGAAACAGCTCAAATATCTGTCAATAAAGGAATGAATAAACAATTTGTGGTACATTCATACAATGGAATATTATTCAGCCATGAAAAGGAATGAAGTACTGATATATGCTGCAATGTGGGTTGAACCTTAAAAACTCTGTGCTAAGTGAAGGAAGCCAGACACAAAAGGTCACATAATGTATGATTCCACTTATACAAACTATTCAGAATAGGCAAATCCATAGAGACTGAAGGCAGGTGGTGGTTGTCAGGGGCAGAGAGATGGGGTAAGGAGGAATGCAGAGAATCTGCTTAATGGGTAAAGGTCTTCCTTTTGGGATGATGAAAATGTTTTGGAACTAGACAGAGGTGATTGTTGCACAACATCATGAATGTACTAAATGTTATTGAACTGTTCGCTTTTATAAATAAATGGTTAATTTTATGTTATGTAAGTTTCACCTCAATAATTTTTTTTTTAAATAAGATGTTTGAATTTGACTTGTTGTCTATCCACATAGGTCCTGGAAATAAAAGTTTCTTTCCAGTACTTAACTGCTCGTTTATATTGTAGCAAACATTTAAGGAATGTGGCCATAAATGGGCTTATGGATTACTTGAAGCTGGAAAATCATTTGGAGATTTACAGAGGGGATTAGTTTTTGAGCAACTCTTTCATAGTAACACTCAAATATATGGAAATATAACTAGAAACATCTTATGAATATTTACAATCTTAATAAATTGCTCTGAGATTTGTGAAGTTAATTTACAAAATCAGATCATAGGATAGTCTTTAAGATTTGTGTATTTTTTTTTTTACAAAGTTATGTTTTTTAAAGTTTGAGTTCTTTGTGAGAAATCACTTGTTTGAGCTGAAACTGGATCCTTTCCTTACCCCTTATATGAAAATTAATTCAAGATGGATCAGAGACTTAAATGTTAGACCTAATACCATAAAAACCCTAGAAGAAAATCTAGGTAGTACCATTCAGGACATAGGCATGGGCAAGGACTTCATGTCTAAAACACCAAAAGCAACGGCAGCAAAAGCAAAAATTGACACATGGGATCTCATTAAACTAAAGAGCTTTTGCACAGCAAAAGAACTACCATCAGAGTGAACAGGCAACCTACAGAATGGGAGAAAATTTTTGCAACCTACTCATCTGACAAAGGGCTAATATCCAGAATCTACAAAGAACTCAAACAAATATACAAGAAAAAAACAAACAACCCCATCAAAAAGTGGGGAAAGGATATGAACAGACATTTCTCAAAAGAAGACATTCATACAGCCAACAGACACATGAAAAAATGCTCATCATCACTCGCCATCAGAGAAATGCAAATCAAAACCACAATGAGATACCATCTCACACCAGTTAGAATGGCAATCATTAAGAAGTCAGGAAACAACAGGTGTTAGAGAGGATGTGGAGAAATAGGAACACTTTTACACTGTTGGTGGGATTGTAAACTAGTTCAACCATTATGGAAAACAGTATGGCGATTCCTCAAGGATCTAGAACTAGATGTACCATATGACCCAGCCATCCCACTACTGGGTATATACCCAAAGGATTATAAATTACTCTACTACAAAGACACATGCACACGTATGTTTATTGCGGCACTATTCACAATAGCGAAGACTTGGAATCAACCCAAATGTCCATCTGTGACAGACTGGATTAAGAAAATGTGGCACATATACACCATGGAATACTATGCAGCCATCAAAAAGGATGAGTTTGCGTCCTTTGTAGGGACATGGATGCAGCTGGAATCCATCATTCTTAGCAAACTATCACAAGAAGAGAAAACCAAACACCGCATGTTCTCACTCATAGGTGGGAACTGAACAATGAGATCACTTGGACTCGGGAAGGGGAACATCACACACTGGGGCCTATCATGGGGAGGGGGGAGGAGGGAGGGATTGCATTGGGGAGTTATACATGATATAAACGTCATGCACATGTACCCTAGAACTTAAAGTATAATAAAAAAAAAAAAAAAAGAAATCACTTGTTTGAAATACATTCAAGGTTCATTTGAGTATTTAAAAGAAGAAACACATACAAGAATGTACTGCTTTGTAATGACCTCAAACTGGAAACTACCCTAATATCCTTTAGCAGTAGAATGGATAAATTAACACACTGGGATAATACGCTACAATGAGAGTGAATACAACGCTATTATACATAGTAATAAGGATGTACCTCACAAGCAATGCTGTGTGATAAAAGCCAGACACAAAAGAATACATACTGGATGACTCTATTAGAGTTCAAATACAAGGAAAATTACTCTGTGGTGTTAGAAGTTAGGATAATGGTTACCCTTGTAGGGGCTAGTTACTGAACTGGTCACAAGGGGACTCCTGGAGTGTTCTTTTTTTATCTGGATGCTGATTCCACGGATTGTATTCAGATTGCGAAAATTCATCAAACTGTACACCTGATTTGTGCTTTTCTTTATATATGTTATACTTCAATGAAAATTTCCAAAAACAAGTAAGCCAGCAGACAAGCAAACAAATTCTTTAAATTCACATACCCTTTCAGCTAACTGCCCCATATTTCTTTGCTCCTTCTTAATCACAGACAATTTTGTGAATATTCTATACTCACTGCCTTTATTGCCTCACTTTCTACTTGTTATGCAACCCACACCAACGTGGCCTTCTGTCCCCAAAATTCCCCAAAATGAGCTCTCACAAAGATCACCAAAGGCTTCTCATGTTGTTAAATCCGAAGGAAAAAATTCTATCCTCAACTTGCTTCACTTCCCAGCAATGTTTGTTTGTTTGTTTGTTTATTTATTTATTTATTTATTTCCCCATACATTCTAGCCCATGAAGAGCCCAGCAATATTTAATTCTGCTAAACACTTCTTCATTCTTTAAAGCGTTCTCTTCCCATTGCTTTTGTGACACAGCACTCTTGTGGCATTCTTCCTACCTCTCTGATTACTCCGTCTCTGTCTCCTCATCATCTTCTATCCAGTCATTAAATGCTGAAGATTCCATGAAGACTCAGTTCTAGGCTTTCTCTTCTTATTCTGTACTCCCTTCTTAAATGATCTCATTCATTCCTATGCCTTTCAACACAATCCTAAATCCTAAGTAACATAAATATCCTAGACTTCTCTAAGCTCCACACTCATATATTCAATTACCTAATTTACATCTCCATTTGGATGTTTCACAGACATCTCAAACTTAGCTTGTCCAAGACTAAAATCTTGATTTCTCTCTGCCCTAAGCTTTTCTCTTATCCATCTCAATAAATTGCACCAACATCCGTCCATTTTCTCAAATCAGGGACTTTTTAACAAGTTCTTTAGTTGGACTGGGTGCAGTGGCTCATGCCTGTAATCCCAGCACTTTGGGAAGCGGGTGGATCATTTGAGGTCAGGAGTTTGAGACCAACCTGACCAACATGGTGAAACCCTGCCTCTACTGAAAATACAAAAATTGTGTGTGGTGGCACACACCTGTAATCCCAGCTACTAGGAAGGCTGAGGCAGGAGAATCGCTTGAACCCAAGATGCAGAGGTTGCCATGAGCCGAGATGGTGCCACTGCACTCCAGCCTGGGTGACAGATTGAGACTCAAAAAAAAAAAAAAAATTCTTCAGTTGCTCACATCCAAAATCTGGGAGTCCTATAACTTTCTTCCTAATTGTCAATTCTAGCCATGAAAGAATGTGGGAAAAGAGGTGAAAGGATTCACAGCAACCTGTTCTGAAAGCTTTCTCTGAGGTTTGGCCAGGTAACTGTCACGGGTATCATGGTGCACCACCTAGATTTCCTCCAGCTGCTGGAAGTGTTGGCTGCTGATGATTCACAGCTGTGTCCCTCTTTCGGGAATTGCTCTTAGCCTAAAGTGGCCTTGTCCATGGTTATGTCCTCCCATGAAGGATAGAGGTGGTAAGCCACACGCATCCAATGAGAGTACAAAAACTCACACTCCTTGCCTCAGTTTCAGATGACTCTGAAAGGCCATTCCGGTTCCAGAGCTCCCCATGGGAGCAGCTGGAGCTTTCCATTTTAACTTCTCCCTCCTCCAAGTCCTGCTTCCCTCACTTCCTCACAGGCATTGATCCCAAATGTATTCCCTAATTAACCTCTTGTATGCAAATCTCTGTATCAGAATCTGTTTCCAGGAAACTTGACCTAAGATAAACTAAAATTGTGCCTACCTAGAAGAGTGAAGTAGCCAGAGGCAACATCCAATTTAATACAAAGGGACACATTAATATAAGTGTGGGGTGGAGTGAGACAGAGCAACTCTACTTACAAGGAAGCCAAGATGGCTACAGTTCAGGGAACGAATAGGGAAGGCTGTGCTATTACAGGCATAGCTTAGAAAGCTCTTACCTCTGCTCATGAGCAGATTTCAGCTGAGGCCCTTTTTATACAGCTAGTCTAGGTTCCTATCACTGCTTTTTTCTAACGAAAATAACTCCTGGCCAACAAGCTCAGAAAATAGCACTTTGCTAATAGCCACAGTGTGAAGCAGGAAAAGACTGATGGTGGAGGGCTCCTTCATTCTCTGTGTACACCTTTCCTCAACACACACAGACACACACACAGACACACAGACACATACACAGTGTTGTTTGCCATAGGTCAAGGTCTAAAACAACCTATTTATATACCTGTCTGAGGGTAGTTACAGTTTTGAAAAATTATCACTGGGGAAGACAATGTTCTAAGCCCAAAGAATTAATAATTTACATACAAGTTTTCTGCAAATAATTTTATAGTTTTAGCTGTTATATTTAGATCTTATATTTAGGAATTTATTTGGAGTTAATTTTTGTATATGTTGTGAGATTGGGGTCCAAATTCATTTGTTTGCATGTGAATATTCAGTTGTTCCAGCAATATTTGTTGAAAAGACTATTCTTGAGCCAAAATTTTTACTCTTGTCAAAAATCAATTGACCATAAATGTGAGGGTTGGCATTCAGTTCTTCCTTTAAAAATTATGTGTTATATATTTTCTTAAGGCAAAAGTAATGTATGTTTACTGCAAAAAAATACATGTAAGAAAAAATAAAGATCACGTATTTTTCCATCAATCTCAAGGTTACACATTCCACTACTGTTAACATTTTAAAAATACCCTTCCAGACTGTTTTCTGAAGTATAATGTTATAATATAATGTTGATTTTTATTCTGCTTTTTAAAAAGATTTGCAGTGCCATGTGTATATTTCCATGTCAATAAATATAGATGAATATGAAATCATTGGTTATATTGACTTCATGACAGTCCATAGTATGATTGTGCCTTACTTTTTTTACCTCTTCCCCTATTGTTAGATATTAGGTAGTTTTCAGCATATTCCCACTGTAACCTAGCTCTATGAACACCCTTACGCATACATCTTTCCACATCTGTCCAGTTATTTCAGAGGTAGAAAACTGCTAACCTACAGGTTGATTTCTGCTCACAGATATGTTTGGCTTAGATAGCACACCGATTTTCTAAGAAAAGTTATTCTAGGTTGGGGGAATTTGCCAGGATACATTCTTAGGAAGAGGACTGCTGGGTCTCATGGCACTTGGTTATGATTTGGCAAGGTTCTTCTACTTGCTTGCTCCAAGATGATTGCTGGACACTCTTCCTGGCTGGGCTGGTGCATATTGGGTGGATGAAAGACAGAGAGGATAGGGGGAGGCAAGCCTTAGCATTGTTTTGTGAGGTTACTGATGACCCAACCAAGAAAGGTCTCTGAGGATACAGCATACCAAACTAGAAGTACTACTGGATTATGCATTAAAAGACATGGATCTAGTTCTAAGTCTATTATATAGCTCTATCAGTTTGGGCTAGTTATTTAACCTCTCTAAGTCTTATTTCCTTACAGGGTTGTTAGGAGAATCAACTGAGATATTGTGTGAAACATGTTTTGAAAACCACAGAGTCCAATACAATTATAAGGCAATACTATTCTAAATTGCCCAAACTGTTTACACAGGGTCAAACAAATCTAAGCTTAGAGTGTAAAGCACTGTGTGCTCTCAGAACCTTGCTTTTAGAGGAGCTACTTTCCAAGGATAGTCATGATTCTAGGTTGTGGAGAACTAATCTGGTACACTTCAGTCCCACAATCATTTACGGATGATTTCACTTTCCAGATACTGTGGGTACAAAGATGATTATGATTAGTCCCTGTCTTTTCAGAGCTTTACAGTCCCCTAGAAAGAGACAAACATGTTTTGAGGTCATCAGAAAACAGAGGGGTAAGGAATGTAATAGAGTAGAGAACCAAGACTGCAATACATAAGAGAAACACTCAAGGCCTGAAAGGGAGGGGGAGTGGTTTGAGGCAGAGTTCCACAGATAGGGTTGAGGAGGAGAAAGGACCAGGTGTGTATATGTGTGTGTATGTGTGCACATGTGGGTGAGTGGTAGTCCATGCCAGTTGAGTTAATCTGGGGCTAGACTTTATCTTAGAATCTATGTTCATTTCTATGCATTTGCATTTTCTTTTTTTAGTTTTGTGTTTCCCTTCATTTTCTAGTCAAGTTCTTTTTGAAAAATGCTAATCTGGTGTTAGCTGTACTAACAGGAAAAAAAGATCTGTCTACACCCATTCCAGGAGACTTACAGAATCCAAAGTGTTCTTGAGGTCACTCATGCTGGTAAAAGTAAAGAGCCCGTTTGGAAACTGGGGAAGAGCTTGGAGGCGCTCCTTTTTCCCTTGCTGCCTGCTTCATCTTGCGTTTTTCCTGGATCTTATCCAAACCCCTTACCTTCCAACCATTTTTCTGCTGCTGCTGCAGCAGCAGCAACTACAGACTTCAGAAAAGGCCAGCTAAACATCATGCCCTTCCGTCTAGCCCACCTCCTTCCCCCAGTTTGGGTCATCTGAACTTTTCCATTAAAGATAAAAAGCCAAATGCAATGGTTATTTAAGCCAGAAGAAATAAAGGATGTTGTTCTACTCTTAATGCTTATTAAATTCGGACTTAATCTTCTTCATCGCAATTAAGCCGTTAAACCAGCCAATATACTTAAACGAGGTGAAATGAAAAGACTTACTGTAAGAGATGACAACAGGCTCTTCGGGAAATTAAAATCTCCAGAGATTTCCAAAGTGAGAGTTACTGAGCCAGGAAGGGGAAAGAAAGAAAAGGATTTTTAAAGCTTAATAAACAGGATGCCAATTAGACCATGCGATTAAAAAGCTAGGTGATGTCAGTGTTATCGATGGGAGGAGGGGTTAACTGGAGCCAGGGAATTAATAAGCCCTGTGTTTCTTCCAGATCCTTCTTCGATTCAGTTTCCTTTAACTTGGACGGGTGTATCTTTTCTATCTCAGTTTACCGTCTGTGACATGAGAAGAAACATGTGGTGATGAGGAAATGCCTGCTGACTTGTGTAAAGATTCTAAAATGGTGTTTCTTCATTTTCCAAGTCCTTAATACTGTTCTGACACCTTTAACGCTATTAACTTGAGTGACCTCCCTGCCTAGTGACCACAGCCTGAAACTATGTCATCTCAGGAAAGATAAGGCTAAGGTTCTCCAGTAACTCAATACGGGTTTGGGTTGGGAAAATGATCTCTGTGGTTCGATGGGTGCTTGATATTCTGTCACCTTTTTGGGCAGACAGCCTTTTCCCAGAGGGCAGAGGTCCTCCCTTCCCCACTTCATGCTTCCCCACTCTCTCAGGGCAGACTAGAAGCAGCGCTAAGGCGTAGGAAGGATGCCTCCCAACTTGGGAGGTTTTCCAGGGCCCCAGTTTCCACCAGCCAGAAGTTTGATTTACTGGCACCATCTGTGGGAAGACAAATGGCCCCTTCTGGCTGTGCTGGTCAGATGCAGAGAAGGAAAGAAAGAAAGAGAAATAAATGGAGGAAGGCAGATTAGTACATCAATAGATACCCAAGTGACATATGACGAGTGAACAAATAAAAATCCCTCACAGGAAGGTGGCAGGTGTCCTGTGATGGTGATGTTGAAGTGAAAGGGGTGACACTTTCCTTTTTTTTAGCCCAAGGATAATCTCTTAAATTCTGGGTACAAACAATACAGTATAACTCTTATGGTTGCCATGACAACATGAATCCCTCTCCTCTGATGTCAGGCTGCTCTTCCCCGTCCTTTAGAATCCAAATGCCAGTTTTCTTTCCACAGTAAATGCTGTGCCTGGTTTCAAGGGCTCAATGATGGGCTTGTCTAATAACTCCCTGTCTCCCAGGACTGTTTGTTCTGGAACCCTAAGGTCACATTCTTTTTGGGGCAGAGGGAGCCCGACATGTGGGAGACTAGACCAGGGAGGACAGATTGTTCCAATTAGGCATGTGATCTAATTCTGCTGATGTCTGGGCCAGCCTCTGACCAGTCCAAGGTCCAC
Source organism: Trachypithecus francoisi (assembly GCF_009764315.1). Taxonomy (NCBI): domain Eukaryota; kingdom Metazoa; phylum Chordata; class Mammalia; order Primates; family Cercopithecidae; genus Trachypithecus; species Trachypithecus francoisi. Next base: position 45,136,470 of record NW_022681471.1, read on the forward strand.
ATCTCTCCTCCCTCCACCTTACACTAACACCATATCTGCCTTTAGGAGAGCACAGTACTAAGACATGCTTTGGGGAGCAGGTTGGGGACTACGGTATAATTTTAAGCCTTTCTGCTAAAAATCTCTTTATCCGTTGGCCTGCACAAAACTCCCATTATTAGAATGACTTTTATAGATGAAAGCCTTAAAAATAGCTGCCAAATTAAAATGCTCCCTGTGTGTGGAAATAGGAACTAACTTGTAAAACCTTAGAGTAAATTAGAAAGGGAGGACAGAGCTCTTGAGGGCCTGAGACACAGTATAGATCAATTTGATGCAGGATGAGGAATAGGTTCATAATACTGGGAACTCCTCAGTACACACTGATTTTTCACATTCCTCCCAAGTCTATTCCCCTTTTATCCTAGCTCATTAAACCTAGAAGGCATGCTCGATACCTCCCTCTCAGCACTCAAGTCCAACTAATCATTACTTCATGTCAATTCTAACTTCAAATCTCTCGAAGCCATCTACTTCTCTTCACCTCCATAATCACTACCCTAGTCCAGGTCATCTTCATTTCTTACCTGTGTTACTTTACTGCACAAGCCTCTTAACTCATCTCCCTAGTCCTATTTTTCCACCTTTTGCCACCCATTCTCCACCCTGCAACCATTCTCTAACATGAGAATGTGATCATGCCACTCCTATGCTTAAAATACATTGATGCAATTCTATTGCTTACTGGGTAGAGATCAGCCTACTTAGCACAGCACTCAAGACCCTCCACACGTGACCCTGCTCTTGCATCCCCAGTCACATGTCACATCTCTCACTCCAACCCAACACTTCCCACATGACCTACGCTTTAGCCACAACTAACTACTCTTTGTGGTTTGTTGAACTTACCAAGTTTCTGATCTTTTGCACAAGAGGCTTGCTTTCCCAGAAACACGCTCCCATTTATTTCCCCTTTATCTAATTTACTCTTATTACTCCTAGTCCTTCAAGCGTGAGCTCATGTACCACCTCTTCCAAAGTCTAGATTAGTTACTTTTCTGCCAGGGACCCACAGTACTCATGTGTCTTTCAGGAAATGCAGTAGCTAAGTTGTATTGTAGTTATCTGTTGAGTTACAGATACAGATATCCCCCAGTGGGCTGTGAGTTTTGTGAGGACAAAAACTGTGTCCTTATTCACTTTTATATCTGTAGTCCCTAACACGGTATCTGTCAATCGGCAATTCTCAGTAAATATTTGTTGAACAAATGAACAGAACTCAGACAGTATGGATAAACTAGGGGAATAACTGCTGTTCTTGGTCGGGGAGAGAAGGCAAAAGAGGAAATTGAAGCCCAGGAAGAAAAGAATAAATAAAATTCAGGAAAATTCTGAAAAACAGCATTAAAGAGGAATAAGGCCTATTAGATATTGAAACATGTTATGACGCTACATTAAAACTGTTTGGTTCTAGAGAAAAAAATAGATCAATGACTATTAACAGTCCTAAACACATGTGGAAAATTAGTATATTTTAAAGATGGCATATCAAATCAACAGAAGGGGGAAGATGAATTATTCAAAAATTACACTTGTACAACAAACTAGCTGAATTCTCAAACTAACTTTTTACATCAGAATTAATTATGGATGAATCAAACATTTTAATATGAAAAATGAAACCTTAAAAGTGCTAAAATAAAATATTGGAGAATTTAAATATATACAATCCTGGAAAGGAATGGGCCTTTCTAAGTAGGCCACAAAAACCTTAAAAATTGGATAAATGTGACCACATAAAAATTTAGAACCTTGCCACAGCAAAAAAATACAAAAACAAAGTCAGAAGGCAAATGACAAACTACAAGATATTTGCAACACTTAAAATTTCCTCAATTTCCAAAGAGCTCAAACAAATCAAAAGAAAAACACCAACAACCCAGAGACAAATGAGCAAATGATGTGAAAAGGCAGTTCAAATAAAAAGAAATACAGGCAGGTATGGTGGCTCATGCCTGTAATCCAGCACTTTGGGAGACCAAGGCGGGTGGATCACCTGAGGTCAGAAGTTTGAGACCAGCCTGGCCAGTATGGTCAAACCCTGTCTCTAAGAATTAAAAAAAAAACGTAGCTGAGCATGGTGGTGGACACCTGCAATCTCAGCTACTCCGGAAGCTAAGGCAGGAGACTTGCTTGAACCCGGGAGGCAAAAGTTGCAGTGAGCCGAGGTTGCACCATTGCACTCTAGCCTGGGCAACAAGAGTGAAACTCTGTCTCAAAAAAAGAAATACAAATGGCAAATACACATATTTTTAAAGTTCAACCTTACTTGTAAACAAATAAATGCAGATCAAAACAGCAAGTTTTTTTTTTTTTTTTTTACCAAGCATACTGGCAAATTTTTAAAGAGATTGGTAATATCCACTGTTGATGGCAGCATAGCGGAAAAGGCAATTCAGCTACTAAAATTTTTAGTGTACCGGTGAAACCCCGTCTCTACTAAAAAATACAAAAAACTAGCCGGGCGAGGTGGCGGGCGCCTGTAGTCCCAGCTACTCGGGAGGCTGAGGCAGGAGAATGGCGTGAACCCAGGAGGCGGAGCTTGCAGTGAGCTGAGATCTGGCCAGTGCACTCCAGCTTGGGTGACAGAGCGAGACTCCGTCTCAAAAAAAAAAAAAAAAAAAAAAAAAAAAAAAAATTTTTAGTGTACATATTCTCTGACCTAGCAATTCTACTTATATTGCATAGTGATTAAGAGCATAGGCTCTGGAATAAGCCTGCCTACATTTAATTTCTATCTCTACAATTTAGCTTTGTGAGATAGGAAAGTTCCTTAACCTCTGTAAGCCTCAGTTTCCTCATCTGCAAAATGGGGATAATAAGAGTACTTACCTCATAAAGTTGTTGTAAAAATAAAATGAGATAAGGCACGTAAAGTGCTTAGCACAGTAGCTAGCACATAGTAAGCGCTCAATAAGCATTAGCTGTCATTATTATTGTTGTACTTAAAGGGGCATTTATTAGGATATTCATTGCAGCCATTGTCTATAATGGAAAAAAACCCTAGAAACAACCTAAATACCCATCAATAAGGAATTGCTTTAATAAATGATGATATACTTATGCACTGTCATTATGCAGTCATTAAAAAGAAAGAGGTGAGACACATCCATATGGACCAATTTGGATAAACCTTGAAGCTATAAACTGTGTAAAAAGTATGATTTCATTTGCATAAATAAAAACAGGAAATAGGCTTTTCTTTCTTTCTCTTTCTCTCTCTCTCTCTCTCTCTCCGTATATGTATATCATACATTTTTTTCTTGAATTATTCAAGATACTGAAAATAGTGTTTATCTTTGGAGAAAGGATCTGGTGGGGATACATGGGATGATGAATGGGAGAGTTTTTCTTTTCAGTTCATACTTTTATGAACTGTTTGATCTTTTGATTGTGTGTGTATGTGTGTGTCTCTGCACACACGTGTGGTGTGTGTATATGAAATGGCCTGATAAACTCAAATCCTGGCACTGTTCACAACCTTCTAATAGCTTTCCACCTCACTCTGAATGAAAGTTTAAATCCTTCCAATGGCCTACCAGGTCCTCGTGATCTGATCTCTCGCTCTGCCCTTCCCTCTCCAAACTTATCTCCAGCTGCTTTCTCCCTTGCTTACTCTGCTCCAGTCACACTGACTTTTGCACTTTGCTGCGGACATGACAACCAGAGCCCTATCTCAGGACCTTCATCCTTGCTATTGTCCTCTGCCTTTGAAGTTCTTCTTGCAGCCATTCACCTGGCTTACTCCCTCACCTCCTTTAAGTCTTAACTCAAATGCCACACTCTCAGCAAGGCCTTCTCTGCCCCTCCCCCATTTAAAAATTGCAACTCCTGACATCTCTTTCCCCATATCCTGCAGTATTTTTTCCATAGCGTTTACAACAATCTAACATACTATATATTTTCACTGTTACTTTATCACCTATCTCTCTGCGCTGTCATGTAAGATCCATGAGGACAGAGATTTTTGTCTGTTTCGTTCATTTGTCTGTTCATGTTCATTGCTCTGTCTCTAGTGCCTAATGTCTAGTGTCTCACAAACAGTAGGTACTCAAAAAAGACTTATTGAAAGAATGAATGAATGAGCATTCCAGACAAGAAAGAGCCTAAGAACCAAGTCCCACCTTTTTCCTTATTCCAATTCCTCTCTGTTTTTTTTATTTATTCCTTCATCCCCTTGTATTTCTAACTTTCCCTTTAATCTTTTGCCTGACAAGCTAAAAAAAGTCGTTGTTGAAAAAGTGGATTTTGTATATCCATTCTGAGATATTTGTATATCTGAGTATTTAGTTGTTCATTGATAACTAAAGAGTAAAAATTCCAGGAGTATTTTCATTTTAGTAGGGATCAAAACCTATAGGCAAAGGGATTATCCACCTTCTTGGAGTCCCTGAGATCTCCTCACACTTGGGGTGCACTTGTTACTAACTTTGAGGACATAGGACCTCTACTTTCCCCCTCCCACTTATTTAATGGCCCCCATAAGCCTAGCAGTTCCTTTAAGATTATTATTTGATTTTCACAATTCCCAGGGCCTAAAAAGAGTGCATAATGTCAAGACCCTTCAGTGTGCTGTATTCAGGAGACACATCTCACCCGCAAAGACACACATAGGCTCAAAATAAAGGGATGGAGGAATATTTACCAAGCAAAAGCAAAGCAAAACAAACAAACCAACAAACAAAAAAGCAGGGGTTTCAAACCTAGTCTCTGATAAAACAGACTTTAAACCAACAAAGATCAAAAAAGATGAAGACAGGTATTACATAATGGTAAAGGGATCAATGCAACAAGAAGAGCTAATTATCCTAAATATATATGAACCCAATACAGGAGCACCCAGATTCATAAAGCGAGTTCTTAGAGACTTAAAAAGAGACTTAGACTCACACACAATAATAGTAGGAAATTTTAACACCCCACTGCCAATATTAGACAAATCAATGAGACAGAAAAATTAACAAGGATATTCAGGACTTGAACTCAGCTCTGGACCAAGCAGACCTAATAGACACCTACAGAACTCTCCACCCCTAATCAACAGAATATACATTCTTCTCTGCACCGCATCACACTTAGTCTAAAATTGACTACATAATTGGAAGTAAAACACTCTTCAGCAAATGCAAAAGAACGGAAATCATAACAAACAGTGTCTCAGATGACAGTGCAATCAAATTAGAACTCAGGATTAAGAAACTCACTCAAAATCGCACAACTACATGGAAACTGAACAACCCGCTTCTGAATGACTATTGGATAAATAACAAAATTAAGATAGAAATAAATACGTTTCTTGAAACCAATGAGAAAAAAGACACAACGTACCAGAACCTCTGGACACAAATAAAGCCATGTGTAGAGGGAAATTTATAGCACTAAATGCCCACAGGAGAAAGCAGGAAAGATCTAAAATTGACACCCTAACATCATAATTAAAAGAACTAGAAAAGCAAGAGCAAACAAATTTAAAAGCTAGCAGAAGACAAGCAATAACTAAGATCAGAGCAGAACTGAAGGAGATAGAGACATGAAAAACCCTTCAAAAAATCAGTGAATCCAGGAGCTGGTTCTTTGAAAAGATTAACAAAATGGATAGACTGCTAGCCAGACTAATAAAGAATAAAAGAGAGAAGAATTAAATAGACACAATAAAAAATGATAAATGGGATATCACCACTGATCCCACAGAAATACAAACTACCATCAGAGAATACTATAAACACCTCTACACAAATAAACTAGAAAATCTAAAAGAAACTGATAAATTCCTGGACATAGACACCCTCCCAAGACTAAACTAGGAAGATGTCAAATCCCTGAAAAGACCAATAACAAGTTCTGAAATTGAGGCAGTAATTAATAGCCTATCCACCAAAAAAAGTCCAGGACCAGATGGATTCACAGCCAAATTCTACCAGAGGTACAAAGAGAGCTGGTACCATTACTTCTGAAACTATTCCAAACAATAGGAAAAGAGGGATTCCTCCCTAACTCATTTTATGAGGCCAGCATCATCCTGATACCAAAACCTGGCAGAGACACAACAGAGAAAGAAAAAAAGAAAATTTCAGATCAACATCCCTGATGAACTTCAATGCAAAAATCCTCAATAAAATACTGGCAAACCAAATCCAGTAGCATATCAAAAAGCTTATCCACCACGATCAACTCGGCTTCATCCCTGGAATGCAAGGCTGGTTCAACATATGCAAATCAATGAACGTGATTCATCACATAAACAGAACCAATGACAAAAACTACATGATTATCTCAACTGATGCAGAAAAGGCCTTCAATAGAATTCAGCACCCCTTCATGCTAAAAACTCGCAATAAAGTAGGTATCGATGGAACGTATCTCAAAATAATAAGAGTTATTTATGACAAACCCACAGCCAGTATCATACTGAATGGGCAAAAGCTGGAAGCATTCCCTTTGAAAACCAGCACAAGACAAGGATGCCCTCTCTCACCACTCCTATTCAACATAGTATTGGAAGTTCCGGCCAGGACAATGAGGCAAGAGAAAGAAATAAAGGTATTCAAATAGGAAGAGAGGAAGTCAAATTGTTCCTGTTTGCAGATGACATGATTGTGTATTTAGAAAACCCCGTTGTCTCAGCCCAAAATCTCCTTAAGCTGATAAGCAACTTCAACAAAGTCTCAGGATATGAAATCAATATGCAAAAATCACAAGCATTCCTATAAACCAATAATAGACAGACAGCCAAATCATGAGTGAACTCCCATTCACAATTGCTACAAAGAAAATAAAATACCTAGGAATCCAACTTACAAGGGATGTGAAGGACCTCTTCAAGGAGAACTACAAACCACTGCTCAAGGACATGAGAGAGGACACAAACAAATGGAAAAACATTCTATGCTCATGGATAGGAAGAATCAATATCATGAAAATGGCCATACTGCCCAAAGTAATTTATAGATTCAATGGTATCCCCATCAAGCTACCATTGACTTTCTTCACAGAATTAGAAAAAACTACTTTACTTTTTTTTTTTTTTTTTTTGAGATGGAGTCTCGCTCTGTCACCCAGGCTGGAGTGCAGTGGCCAGATCTCAGCTCACTGCAAGCTCCGCCTCCTGGGTTCACGCCATTCTCCTGCCTCAGCCTCCCGAGTAGCTGGGACTACAGGCGCCGCCACCTTGCCCGGCTAGTTTTTTGTATTTTTTTTTTTTAGTAGAGATGGGGTTTCACCGTGTTAGCCAGGATGGTCTCGATCTCCTGACCTCGTAATCCGCCCGTCTCGGCCTCCCAAAGTGCTGGGATTACAGGCTTGAGCCACTGCGCCCGGCCTACTTTACATTTTATATGGAATCAAAAAAGAGCCTGTATAGCCAAGACCATCCTAAGCATAAAGAACAAAGCTGGAGGCATCAGGCTACTTGACTTCAAACTATACTCTAAGGTTACAGTAACCAAAATAGCATGATGCTGGTACCAAAACAGATATATAGACTGATGGAACAGAACAGAGTCCTCAGAAATAATGCCACACATCTATAACCATCTGATCTATGACAAACCTGACAAAAGCAATAGGGAAAGGATTCCCTATTTAATAAATGGTGTTGGGAAAATTGGCTAGCCAAATGCAGAAAACTGAAACTGGACCCCTTAACTTAAGATGATTAAAGACGTAAATGTAAGACCTAAAACCAGAAAAACCCTAGAAGAAAACCTAGGCAATACCATTCAGGACATAGGCATGGACAAAGACTTCATGACTAAAACACCAAAAGCAATGGCAACAAAAGCCAAAATTGACAAATGGGATCTAATTAAACTAAAGAGCTTCTGCATAGCAAAAGAAGCTGTCATCAGAGTGAACAGGCAACCTACAGAATGGGAGAAAAATTTTACAATCTATTCATCTGATGATGGCTAATATCCAGAACCTACAAAGAACTTAAACAAATTTAAAAGAAAAAAACAACCCCATCAAAAAGTGGGCAAAGGATGTGAACAGACACTTCTCAATAGAAGACATTTATGTGGCCAATAAACATATGAAAAAAAGCTCATCATCACTGGTCATTAGAGAAATGAAAATCAAAACCACAATGAGATACCATCTCACGCCAGTTAGAATGGTGATCATTAAAAAGTCAGCAAACAACAGATGCTAGGGAGGATGTGGAGAAATAGGAATGCTTTTACACTGTTGGAGGGAGGGTAAATTAGTTCAACCATTGGGTAAGACAGTGTGGTGATTCCTCAAGGATCTAGAACCAGAAATACCATTTGACCCAGCAATCCCATTACTGGGTATATACCCAAAGGATTATAAATCATTCTACTATAAAGACACATGCCCACATACGTTTATTGCAGCACTGTTCACAAAAGCAAAGACTTGGAATGACCCCAAATGCCCATCAATGATAGACTGGATAAAGAAAATGTGGCACACATACACCATGGAATACTATACAGCTGTAAAAAGGGATGAGTTCATGTCCTTTGCAGGGACATAGATGAAGCTGGAAACCATTATTCTCAGCAAACAAACACAGCAACAGAAAAGCAAACACCACATGTTCTCACTCATAAGTGGGAGGTGAACAATAAGAACACATGGACACAGGGAGGGGAACATCACACACTGTGGCCCGTCAGGGGGTAGAGGAGGGATAGCATTAGGAGAAATACCTAATGTAGGTGACGGGTTGATGGGTGCAGCAAACCACCATGGCACGTGTATACCGATGTAACAAACCTGCACATTCTGTATATGTATCCTAGAACTTAAAGTATAGTTTTTAAAAAAAGAGTGCATAACAAGAACAGCCAGTTGCGGCAGCTCACACCTGTAATCCTATTACACCACTGCACTCCAGCCTGGGCAACAGAGTGAGACCTTATCTCAAAAAAAAAAAAAAAAAAAAGAAAGAAGAAAGAAAAGAAAGAAAGAAACAAACTCCTGGTACAAAATAATAATGAGTATTCTTGAAGAAATATGGACACATGACTGTAAATACATACACGCCTATAAATACATATACACATTTTATGTACACCAGTTGTCGAAAACATATCACGGCAATTTCTAAGCAATATCCTACAAACAACAGCAATATATCTTATACTTAAAACAACAAAGTCCTTGAAAAATTCTCAGTCTTGCAAAGTCCTGTATTTTTTATGAACCAATAAAAATGTAATCCCAGATCCAAACATTTACAGATCACTCAAATTGCTCCCTTCCTCTACAAAAAGGCAGGAGACAGGATGAACTCTGTTAATAGGATTACACCTGAATATGTGTGAGAGGGCCCAGGGTCACAATCAAACCATTCAGTTTTATTCAGGGGACAGCATCGTGTGTGTGTGTGCGTGTGTGTGTGTGTGTGTGTGTGTGTGTGTTTGGGGGGGAATAATTTAGATTGAGTTCTGGCTTGAGGCTGTCTTAGAATCCTTTCAGCTTCCATCCACTGTCCAAACCAGATACTCTTCTTCCTCCAGCACTCCTCCAACACCTTCTCTGGGCCAGGTCGAAAATCCCTTGTGGGGACTGGTCATTTTTGGGAGGTGGGAATGGTGACTGTGGAGCTTAGAGTCTGGTGGAAAGTTGGGCCATCTGGGATACCCAGCAGGACCTCCTGGCTGAATGCCCCAAATACGTGACCAGAAACAAGGTCATAAGCATCAAAGAGCTCAGAGAAGAGAAGAATGGTGGAGTCAAATCTATCAGTTTAAACAAACCAAACCATAGATTTGAAGGAACATCCTATTGTTCAGGCTTCAGCTTATGTGATCCTTATGGAGGAGTCTAGTTGTAACTCAGTGTTTCTCAACATTAATGTGCTTGTTAAAAAATTTCCCAGACCTCATTCCCATAGATGCTTAGTCAGTTAAGTTGAGATAAGGTTCATGAATCCACATTTATAACAAGCCTATTGTCACCTATGCTGATGCTACTGGTTTTTCAAGAACTACACTTTAGACATCACAGCTTTTGTTTTAGCTCAGAACTTCTCAAGCTTCAATGTGCATATGAATCATCTGGAAATCTTGCTAAAATTTAGATTCTGATTCAAAAGGTCTGAAGTGGGGCCCGAGATTCTGCATTTTTAAGTAGCTCCCAGGAAATGGTGGTGCTGCTTGCTGGTTTATAGACCACACTTTGACTACCAAGGGTTTAGCATATGTTCCCTCTGATGGTTAATTTTATTATATATGTCACCCTGACGGGGCCCCAGGATATGGAGACATTTGGTCAAATCCTATTCTCAGTGTGTTTGTGAGGGTATGTCTCCATAAGATTAGCATTTGAATTGGCAGATTAAGTAAAGCAGATTGCCCTCCCTATTGTGGGTGGGCCTCATGCAATTGATTGAAGACCTGAATACAACAAAATGGCTGACCCTACCACAAGTAGGAGGGAACCCTTTCCTGCCTGACTGCTTGAACTGGGACATTGGTCTTCTCTTGTACTTGGACTCCATCTGAAACACTGATTCTTCTTGGGTCTCAAGCTGGCCATCTTTCAGGCGAACTACATCGTCAGCTCTCCTGGGTCTTCAGCTTGCCAATGCAGAGCTTGAGACTTCTTAGCTTCTGTAATTATGGGATCCAATCCCTTATAATAAATTTCTTTCTATATTTCTTTTTTTTGAGACGGAGTCTTGCTCTGTTACCCAGACTGGAGTGCAGTAGCACGATCTCGGCTCACTGCAAGCTCCGCCTCCAGGGTTCGAGCCATTCTCCTGCCTCAGCCTCCCGAGTAGCTGGCACTACAGGTGCCCACCACCACGCCAGGCTAATTTTTTGTATTTTTAGTAGAGATGGGGTTTCACCGTATTAGTCAGGATGGTCTCGATCTCCTGACCTCGTGATCTGCCCGCCTCGGCCTCCCAAAGTGCTGGGATTACAGGTGTGAGCCACCCAGCCTTCTTTCTGTATTTCTATCTATACCTCTGTCTATATCTATATCTATTTATTATCTATGATCCTTATTTATATCCTACTTGTTCTATTTCTCTGGAGAAGCCTGATTAATACATCCCAGATCTAATTTGAAAATCCAGTCCCCGTATGATTGGGTACTGTGTTTCTATGTTGGGAGGTATCAGTCTAAACTGGAATTCTGGAGGCCTAAAAAGTCATACTCTTTGGCATTAGAAGCAGTGACCAAAATCTGCTATGGGTTCATGGGTTCCCTGAACCATTTAAACAGTAACAATTCATGTTTAGTGAATCTCACAATGTGCCAGGAGTTATGCTAAATATTTACATGAGTTATCTTATTGGAAACTCCCAACAGGTAGTACTGTTACTATCCCCATTTTATAAATGGTGGAATGAAGACTAAGAGAGTTTGAGTAAGTTAAGTAAGTGAGACACAACCTTACTCTCTTTGATTTCCAAAAAGAAATCTTGGTCAATGATTCAAGAGAATTTTGAACCCAATCTGTCTCACAGCAAGCCCAAGCTTCTAACCATTATATTACACTGTCCTTCCTGCCGACCAGTTATGGTATTGCCTAATTCACATGAGGGGTTCAAGGTAGATTTTGGAGACATGTCTTTCTGCTAGTTTCCCAGAAGATACACTGAAAATACTTACTGTGCTTTTCCTCTTTGTCAGTGATTATGGGATGTTTACATTCTAAAATTTGGTGACAGCTCTCAGCTCTGCATGGCTCATTTTTGAGTCATGGCTATATGTTGGGTTTCCTGGTATAGGCAGATTACATTTGGTACCTTATTCAAGCCCTCATCAGTCCAGAGCTCTAGGCAGGCTATTTCTCACAGGTTAACAGCATTTATGCATCATCTGTGCATGTCTCAATATTGCAATTATCAGTAGACATCAGTTTCCAGAAGGTAGGCTCTAGCACTTTGGATGCAAGGGGTCTGCAGATTTCAGTACTAGGCGATGTTTCCTATCTGTAGGTGGCAGCAAACAAAGTGATGGACCAGATGAAACAAATGGTTGCAGGAGTGGCCCAAGTCCAGATCCAATAAGAGCTTTCTTTGAAGCTCCCATTTCTGAAAAAATCCATCATTCCCAGAGGAGAGAAGTATGGCTGTTTCAAAAGCCAAAAACAACTGTCTCTGAACAGATTAATCCTTCTGCCACAGAGGTAAAGCTCAAAACCAAAAACTAGCCAAGGAGCTCTGATGATGTCTATCCATCAGCCAAACCAAGGGCAAATCAGGCTGCACACAGGATGGGGAACAGAGTCAAACCGGTTGAGTCAGCTGGGCCCTTAACTGTAAGAATGAAAAATATTTCTCACTTCAACTGGTGGCATTAATATCACAAGGTACTAGTGCTCATTTATGGTAGTAGTGGATACATTTGATTAAGGATCATATACATATGTAAATGTCCTTACCTCTTTTCTGTGCAGGCATCGTCTTTTCCTCATGCAATTGCTGCTGCACAAACTCAAAAGACTTACGGGCAGGAAGTCTGAGTGCCTTGACCTAACATTCACCTTTTGTGCAAAGTAAGATTTTACTGAGGAAAAGGAACTGGGGCTGGGTGGACTATAAGCTCTAAGCAAATTTTTGTGGATTCACTTGAAGATGCCTGTGCTGTTAACTCCTCCATTTCTATGCATTTGCATTTGACTTCTAATTCCGACCTTATCTCTGCGGAACTGAGGGATTTGTCCACAACTGGCCAGCTTAGATAGGGAAATAGTGGCTTCTCAGAGGCCAGGTGTCGGGGTGGCAGCATTCATCTCAGCTCAGGATTCCGGGGAAAGCCTGTGTAGGTGGAGGAGAGGCAGAAGGAGACAGCTGAAGCTGTTACTGAGTCCTTCCTGTCTGAGACTGCCCTTCCCCTTTGATTTCTGTAGCAGGCATGGCTGCACTACTTAATTTTAATGCCTCAGCCCTGGCATGAAGAAATGCTGCTGGTGCACCTGATTCACAGTACCCAGGAAAGGAGAGGCCAACAGGATCACTGAGCCCAGGCCTTAAGCTCAGTGCAGCAGCATATTTTGGCTGCTGCTCAGTGACCTGCTTGTTCCAAGGAGCAAGATGGGAGATTTCCTCATAAATATTGATCCATCTATCCTGCACCCCCGACACCAGCACTAGCCAAATCTGTAGGTGAAAAGGATGGATCCAAGGGAGAAGTGCCTCAAAATCTGAAAACCACGTGAACTTCATTAAGAGGTTCTGGGGACTTGCGAGGTGGCATTTAAAAAATAATAGCTTAATCTGCATGTCATCTGAGCTTGCTGATTCTTATTTATTTTCATTTACTTTACTTTTATTTCATTTCGTTTTATTATGACACAAAATCCCTTGAGTGGCTTCCCTTAGTTAAGTAAACTAAGGCCAGTGTGCACATTTGTGCAAGAGAAAGGGTGTTACAGAGTCTTTTGCCCTAAGCTTCTCTAATTCCTTCTTTAAATAGAGCTCCAGGTATGCATGTGGGGTGGACGGGAAGGGTGGTGGCTTCTGAAGGAAAAGGAGTGATACCCCAAGCTCTCTTTCCGGAGATTCCAGGTTAGGAAATCTGACCAAGTGGGTAGGCCTGACCATAGTTTCTTGGCAGGAAAGAACACTGAAGGCCACAAGGAGCAGCTCAGTGTGATGGAAGGGAGTGTGTCATTTTGAAGGCTTCTTTTTCTCTGCTTCCTACTCTGCTTCTGGCTTCTGCATCTGCAGGTGTTTTTGTTTCCCTTGGGTCACCAGGCACAACCTTAGTTCCTCTTTGATTTCCAAAAGAAATCTGCTCATGCTCAGTATCCAGCAAGTCTGAATAACCTTCACTGGTGTTTTGGGAGGATGCCAGGGAGGGGTCACAGCAGGAGCCCTTCCGTGTCTGCCAGACCTCTTATATTCTTCTTCCCATCTTTCCTTTTATGCTTATTTTACCTTCCTCCATCCTAGATTGTGTTCCTACCTCTCCTGCAATTTCTTCTCCCTCTATTAGAGCATCTAGCAAGTCAATCCATCAAGGCCTCAACAGGATTAAGAATCTTCCATGTTCCAGTAGCCATCCTCTTTAAAAGGAGGTATTTATTTTTGCCGTTATCATTTGTCCTCATACTTTCCCAAAAGAAAGTGGAAAAACAGAGGTAATAGAGAGGCACAGAGCAATCCAACAGTATTGCGCAGGACCAGGCACAAGTCCTTTGTATACCAGCCTGGTTCTCTTTTCTGAAGAGCACTCTTTGTTCTTTGTAATAGGTTTGCTAACTGCACATGATCTTTACTTATTTTCTTTGAGATGGAGTCTTGCTCTGTTGCCCAGGCTGGAATGCAGTGGCACAATCTCGGCTCACTGCAATTTCCACCTCCTGGGTTCAAGCAATTTTCCTGCCTCAGCCTCCTAAGTAGCTGGGATTACAGGAGTGTGCCACCATTCCTGGCTAATTTTTGTATTTTTAGTAGAGACAGGGTTTCCCCATATTGGCCAGGTTGGTCTCGAACTCCTGACCTCAAGTGATCTGCTTGCCTCGGCCTCCCAAAGTGCTGGGATTACAGGTGTGAGCCACCATGCCCAGCCCCCAACTACACATGCTGTAATGAGGAATCCTTTCTGGATGGTGGATAATATGGTTTGGTAGTTTTGTTCCCTCCAAATCTCATGTTGAAACGTGACTTCCAATGTTGGAGGGGAGCCTAGTGGGAGGTGTTAGTGTCATGGGGGGCAAATCCCTCATGAATGGCTTGGTGCTGTCCTAGAAGTAGTGAGTGAATACTCACTCTATTAGCTCACACCAGATCTGCTTTTTTTAAAAGAGCCTGCACCTACTTGCTTTTCTCTCTCTTGCTTCCCCCTCTCACCAGGTGACATTCTGGCTCCCTTTCACCTTCTGCCATGAGTAAAAGCTTCCTGAGGCCCACCAGAAGCTGAGCAGATGCTGCAACCATGCTTGTACAGCCTGCAGAACCATAAGCCAAATCAACCTCTTTTCTTTATAAATTACCCGGTCTCAGATATTCCTTTATAGCAATGCAAAATGGACTAACACAGTGGATGATCTTGTCGTTATCCCCTAGGCTACATGCTTCTCTAGGTTCTCAGGTGAAAATACCACCTCCCTAAGAATTGAGTGTTCTTGGAATGCAGCCAAAGAACCTTTCGTGATCTAGGAGAAAATACTGATCTTAGAAGGAAGAAATATAGATATTGAAAGGATCTTCAAGATCTATGAGAGTTGTTTAAATTGTTTGAGGTATATTTCCTACTTTTCAAAACCCACTTCAACACTAGCTAAGAGGGAAGAAATTGGGGAGGGATGACTGCAAAATGTTGAAATAAGCACCCTTCCATAAAGAATTTTTTTTGAGGATTTTTTTTTAAAAAGCCAGTTAAGTCACTTACCACTGTGGTCAAGGCAGTCAACCAAATATTGAATTTCTTCAGGAAGACATATTTCTCCTCTTACACAAAGAACGTCTGCCTCAGAACTCTGTATGCAGGGAGAATAGAGCTGGGGAAGGCCTATAGTGATAGTGAGTGTAGATGTGGTCACTAAATCTAGGAGACTCTTTCAGAACCCACTTGTGGTTTTGAAAGAGGTATGTTTAGAGAAACACAAATCAATGTGATTTTATGCAACAGGAAACAAATGTACGGAATTCATTATCCTCAAGAGTTAGTGTAAGCTGAAAGTATGTATAAATACCTTTTTAAAAGGGTTAGATGCTTTCATAAATTTATGCATAGCTGGTTACTAAGGGCAACGAGGATGTTTTCATGGGAAACCAGAAACAGAAGAGATATTAGATATCAGTTAATCTCTTCCCCTCCACCCCTCCACCTCTGTAGTGAGGGGATATCAATACAGGACCTCTTAGAGTCGAAGGGGAGACTAGATGGGAAATGGGTGATTTCTAGTGGTCTCCCAGGTAACCCCCACCCCAACCTTTTTCTTCAAAGTTAAATTTTAAGAGAGGGAAGGAGGGACCAAACACACATAAAAGCCTCTAAATGGCTAAAGAAGCCACATTGACTCCAGGTGTGGGGGACTTGGTGGATGGGCAGTGAGGCTAATATGCAAAGATGGGTAGTAAAAGGAGCCTGGCCAGGCACAGTGGCTCAGGCCTGTAATCCCAGTACTTTGGGAGGCCAAGGTAGATGGATCCCTTGAGGCCAGGAGTTCAACATCAGCCTAGCAACATGGCGAAACCCCATCTCTACTGAAAATACAAAAACATTAGTGGGGTGTGGTGGCGCACGCTTATAATCCCAGCTACTCAGGAGGCTGAGGCATGAGAATCACTTGAGCCTAGAAGGTGAAGTTTGCAGTGAGTTGAGATCGTGCCACTGCTCTCCAGCCTGGGCGACAGAGCGAGACTCGGTCGGAAAAAAAAAAAAAAAGAAAAAAGAAAAAAAAAAAGCCTATTCTATATTCTAGCGGAGGCTCTCTTGGAAGAAATCAGTCTAATAAGAGAAATAAGTAAGTGAGAATATTAAGAGTTTATGTACAGCACAATGGATATAAAATGAGGGTGTGGAAGGATGAGCACTGTGTACCAAGAAGATGGAGAGCTGGGTCAACTGGCCTCTAGATGTGAGAAAGAACCTGAAGAGAACGACAGCATTTGGCTTAGACACATCAAAAGAGGGGAAAGTTAGCTCTGCCATCATCTAGCTGGGGCCATGGAGGCAGTTTACACCTCACATTCCTTCAGGGACAATGTAAATGGTGCCCCTTGGAGTTGTGCATCTCAGAAGCACTCCTCAAAAATCAGCTACTCCAACTCCCCCATTTTCAGATGAGGAAGTGGAGGCCTGGAGATGTGAATGAGAGGACTCCTTGGGTTGCACAGCTCTTTTACATCAGAGTGGGTCTCTACTTCCCCTCCACCACATTATCTTGCCATGGAGGTTGAGCTATCAAAGGCAGCCCGGTCCTCTTATGAGACACATCTAGAGACCCCTTCATCAGGGAAACAGCTGACCAACACATTAAAATTACACATTAGAATTACACTCATTTCCTTAGCTGGATGTCATGCATTGACCAACTTGCCTGACCCTACATGGTAGTCCTGACAATTACAGAAAAGAGTGAAGAAACTGTTAAAGAAACTGTGAAGCTAATCCAGGAAGCATCTGTTATGCTCTGATGTTTCTTTCAGAATGACTTAGGACTACACCAACCTGAAGCTGCCTGTGGGCCTATGAACTGGAAATAAAACCCCTGGGCCAGAGCTGTCACTCTGTCGGTAGAAAAAGGAGGCTGACTGCTTTTGGCTACCTAGGCTCCACCAGAATTGAGAGGTGACTGGAATTGCAAAGCTGAACGTTTCTGCTAGGAGAAAGGCAGCTGAGTGAGCTGTTTATTCAACAGGCACTAAAAACGAAGTTTGGCACCTCATTTGAGAACTTCCAGCAGTGTGAAGAAAGCTGATTCATTTGTTCAAATAAAACCCAATTGTATTACTGTTAACAGTGAGATAATAACATCTTATGTTTATAAACTTGTCTTATAGCCTGAGGGAGTCCACACCAATTTACAGACTTCAAAATCTGAGAGAAACTAGGACTATGTCTTCTAACACTGACATGCCCTCCCCTGGGATCTGGACGGCGAGGGTGGGGAGGGATCAGCCCCCACAGCGGCTTTACATCAAATTCTCCCCAGTGCAGTCCCACCCAGCAAGTTCCAGAATTGGACCTCCTACTGACATACGGGGGAGGGGGCCTCTGCAGGAGAAGGGACCCTGACCAGTTGGGAGGTACACCAAGATTTTGCTTGGAGAGAGAGAAAAAAAAATCAGTCTGAACTGGGTGGAGTGTGCAGATACAACTGTTGGCAGAGGTGGTGTAGTACCTGATCAAACTCAGAGGGGGGAATATTTCATCTCCTGACAGTGAAAACAGGGCAGGTTTTAGAAATAAAGGACAATTCAGTTGTTTTAGGGCATTAAGCAACCCTCTGACTGCTATAGACAGGCCTAGCCTTAGAGTTGATGGCCTCAGCCTGACCAGTTTGGATCCCTGTCCTCAGGGCCCTTAAAAACCCACAGCTTAACCTCCACTCCCAGTGTGTTCCTCAAACTTGACTGGACCTCAGAATCACATGGGGAGCTTGTTTTATATGCAAATTCCTGGTCCCTCACCACCACTCCCACTCACTAGGTCTGGTGTAAAATTCAGGAATCTGCATTTTTAACAAGCATTCCAAGTGATGTTGAGGATGCTACTCCTTTAACCACACTTTAAAAAAAATATTGGCTGGGCACAGTGGCTCACGCCTGTAATCCCAGCACTTTGGGAGACCAAGGCGGCTGGATCACCTGAGGTCAGGAGTTCAAGACCAGCCAGACCAACATGGTGAAATCCCGTCTCCACTAAAAATATAAAAATTAGCTAGGCATAATGATGCATGCCTGTAATCCCAGCTACTAGGGAGGCTGAGCGCAAGAATCGTTTGAACCTGGGAGGTAGAGGTTGCAGTGAGCTAAGATCGTGTCACTGCACTCCAGCCTGCGCAACAGAACAAGACTCCGTCTCAAAAATAAATAAATAAATAGTAAATAAACTAAAAAATAAAAAAAAAAATTTGATTCCAGATTCCACACTACCAGCATTGGAACAAATCTGGGTCTGCAACCCTTGCAAGTAGCTCAGCACACAGTGAACCTTGGTTTCAGTCACACTTTGCTTTCTGGGAAGAACTGAGACCTTGCCAGCACTTTTCACAGGTTGCTCTGAGTAGATCCTGGACATCTTGGAACACAGGAGAGGTCCCTGCTTTGTAAAATTTAATATTGAAGGAAATTCAGATTACAGTTTCTGCTGAGTCAAGAATGAACCACACCAAGTCCACTAGGGAGTAGGGCAGTTACCACTACCCTCCCTCTCCCACCCTCACAAGTCACTCTAGGGACATCTTTTTTCCCTGGAGTCAATGAAGTTGGCTCTTTCCTGCCTGTGGCAGCTTCATAATGTCTATATAAATGGGGTTTGGGTTGTGGGGAACCCTTTGGTTGAAGGGGGAGGAGGTAGAGATTTTGCTTTGAGGCTGTGTTGGCAAAGCAAGCAAAGGTTTTTACTCAGCACGATGTTTTCTAAAGCTGCTTTTGTTTACGCTTAACATTAAAACTTCACTTGTGCATGTTAAAGAGAGGGGAGGGAAAAGTCAATGCAAATAATGAGGAACTAAGGACACTTCCCCAGCTAACCTCTGCCATTGCCTCAGCCTACAACCATGACTCTGGCTGAAAATAATGCCAACTATCTGAGGGCTGTGAGACTAGAACTAGGTCTTATTCTCTCCTATCTGGCCCACACAGCTTATCTCCCTCCTAAGCCATCTTTCAGAGATACGTCAATTAGGAACAAAAACAGAAACTCTTGAATTGGAACTTGTCCATGTTCCTCTTTCCTTTTCTTTTTTGTTTGTTTGTTTTTGTTTTTGAAACTGAGTCTGGCTCTATCGCCCAGGCTGGAGTGCAGTGGCGCCATCTTGGCTCACTGCAAGCTCTGCCTCCCGGGTTCACGCCATTCTCCTGCCTCAGCCTCCCGAGTAGCTGGGACTACAGGTGCCCACCACCACGCCCAGCTAATGTTTTGTATTTTTAGTAGAGATGGGGTTTCCCCGTGTTAGCCAGGATGGTCTCGATCTCCTGACCTTGTGATCCACCTGCCTTGGCCTCCCAAAGTGCTGGGATTACAGGCGTGAGCCACCGTGCCCAGCCCCATGTTCCTCTTTCTATTGTTCCTCAATTACCTGTGGCTCAGAAGATGAGATTGAACACACAGAATGGGGGAAATTTTCCCCACTGGGCCCAGCACTCACTAGTGCCTGGAATTCTCACACAAGTCTGATTTCTTCCTAACACATGACTCCAAGAATCCCTAGGTAATTATAAATAGCTCTGATGGGGTGAACTCATAGTATCAGTCACTAAAACTGCAGTGTGAATGTGCTAGCTGTGCCTTTTCCATTGGGATAAAAAGGGTCTACGAATCCAGAGACATGCAATTATGCCACACTCTCATGGAATGTATCTACTCCATCAAAGTTAGCTGTAAAATGACTTCTACTTCTTCATTAATTGTCCTCCCTACCTCCCTTCCTTCCCTTCTTCCTTCCTTCCTTCTTCTTCTTTTCTTCCTCCCTCCCTCTCTCCTTCTTCTTCTTTTCTCCCTCCTTCCCTCCTTCCTTCTCTCCCTCTGTCCCTCCAGTCTTCCAGTCCTCCCTCCCTCTCCTTCCTCACTTCTTCCCTGTTTTTGTAGATGTCCTTTAGCAAGTTGAGTAATTTCCCCTCTATTCCTAGTTTTCTGGCAGTCTTTATTGTGAATGGCCATTGGATTTTGTCAAATCCTTTTTCTGCATTTATTAATATGATCATATAATTTTCCTTCTTTGCTTGTTGATGTGATGGATTACACTAATTGATTCTTGAATGTTAAACCAGGCTTGTATACCTGGAATAAATTCCACTTGTTCATAGCTTATTGTTTTTATACATTGCTGGATTGGATATGCTAATATTTTATTGAGAATTTTTGCATCTATGTTCATGAGAAATGTTGGTCTATAGTTTTCCTTTCTTGTAATGTCTCTGTGTGGATTTAATATAGAGTAATGCTGGCCTTATAGAATGACTTAGGAAGTTTCCTCTGCTTCTATTTTCCAGAATAGATTGTTGAGAATTGGTATCATTTCATCCTGAAGTGTTTGGTGGAATTTGCCAGTGAACCCATCGGGTTCTAGTGCTTTCTGTTTGGAAAGTATTAATTATTGATTCTATTTCTTTAACAGATATAGACCTATTCAGATTACCTATTTTTCCCTGTGTAAGGAAAAATGTAGATGTGTCTTTAAAGAAATTGGTCCATTTTGCCTAAGTTATCAAATTCGTGGGCATAGAGTTGTTGAGAATATTCCTTTATTTTCTTTGTTATGTCTATGGGATCCCTTCTACTTTTTACCCATTTGCTTAAGAAGTATATATTCAGTACTTACTATTAAAAACATTAGTTCAGCATATATTTATTAAATGCCTATTATGTGCCAAGTATTGTGCTAGGGCTGGGGATAGCATGACATTGATGTCTTGGAACTTACTTTCTTGTAAAGAAGATCAAAATCGAATGAATAATAGACATATCAAACAATTGTAATTGTGACTAGTGCCAAAGAAGGAATTAAACAAGACTGGAGAGAATTTCTTTAGCAAGTGTGGGCAGGGAAAGCCTCTCTAAAGGAGGTGACATTTTAGCTGAGAACTAAAAACTGAGAAGGATCCAGCCTTGAGAAAAGCCTAGGAAAGGGTATTCCAGGCAGAGGAAACCACACGTGCAAAGAAAGACACTCCAGAAAAGGAAGAGATCAGCATGTAGGAGGGAATGAAATAAATTCAATGTGTCAGGAGCATAGAAAGCAAGGTAGACCGGAAGGTCTAAGAGGTGGGCAGAGGCCAGATCCTGTAGAACCTTACAAGCCATGGTAAGGAGTTTGGATTTTATTCTAAGTGGAATGAAGAGCTTTTGAAGGTTTTAGGCAGGAGAGTGACATGATCTAATTTACATTTCTAAAAGGTTGCTCTGTGATCTTTCCTCACTGCTATGGGGAAAATAGAATAGAAGGGAGCAAGAGTGATGTCACAGAAATCAGTTAGGAGTTATTGCAGTAATCTAAGCAGGCAGAGTTGGGTGCCCTGGATTTGGGCAGGGGTCAGTGACAGTCAAGATAGAGAGAAGGAAAAATGAATAGATGGGAATTTGTTTTACCTGGCACTGGACTGAGCATTTACAAACTGCATGAATTGGGCAATCTCACTGCCTCCATCCAGCCACTGGAGGCTGCCTTTCTCTATCTTCAGTTTGAGAGTTTCTTCTTCAAGAACCAGGGGCCTCAAAGTCACCCCACTGGTTCCACACTTTACTCCAATAAGCTCTGGGAGTGACTCTTTTAGATCCCTGGCCTATCAGTGACATATGTTCAGGGGATCACTGGTTCCATTCCAAACAGGTGTTTCTACATTCTGGGCACATTCCAAGCAGTGCATACTCTGAGGATCATTGTTCTCATCTCTCCCGAGTGGGTGACATTTAGAATGATTATTGTTCAGCAGCACTCAGGCTTCTACTAAATGGTATGACAGAAGGAAGAACTTTGACTATCATGGTGATTAGACAGTGGAATGAATTGTCAGAGGAGGTTATGAAGGTTCCTTCAGCCAGACAAGCTGCTGAAATATGAAGACATTATGTATCAACGTGAGCAGCATCTTTATATTCTAAAGGTGGGTAGAGAAAGCAATTCAAGTGACAAGAGGAGTAAGGTGGAAGAACGCTGACAATGCTAGGTCATGGGTGGCTGCCAAACAACACGTGCCAGGACTCACAGGCAGGCTGGGCCGGCAGGTGAATAGGGAAGCTAGAACGAATGACCAGGGAGCTAGTTACAGTGAGTTATGAGGAGGAAACCAAGTTCTGAATCCAGGATATAAAGCTAAACTGGAGGACACAGACATAGTCTGGAGTCTGAAAAGATAGGCAAGAGTAAGGCTGCAGAGGTCCAAGCCAGGCAGAAGGCAGTGTCAGGAGAAACCTATTCTAATAGTAGTGTTGGTCCCTGGCTGGGCTTCAAGCCAGGAAGACGGAAATAGGTGGAGAGAAAATCAGAGTGGGAAAAGTATCTCCTGAATCAGAACAGCTAGGTGCAGCCACATCATAGTCAGCCAGCATGTATCAGTGGAACCTAGAAACAGTACCAATCTGCTTTCTGCCCTGTTTTCCAACTTCCTGAGAGAGTCAGAGTCTTATAGATTTCTGTGACTTCAGCACAGTGCTAGCCCTCTAGGGGACCGGGCATCACTGGGTAATTTACTACCCCCGTTCCTTGCATTTCTGTGGATAGTGGGTGTCCTTGTGAGCTGGGAAACAGGCTGAAAATAAAATCGAGTACACAACATAATCTCACAAAGTAATTTCTCTGTTTCTGCCCCTGCCTGTATTGGCCCTTCTTCAAAGCCTTCCACCAATCCAACTATTTCTGCAAGTCTCCCAGAGGTCTGTCCTGAAGGTTCATTAACAGAACCCTTTTGCCTCCCCAGTGGCTTCCAGCATTTCCTCTGTTCCTTCTCTAGCTCCCTGCGGGTGATAATCCTCTTCTAATGCCTATAACAAAGCCATCCATGCAATGAGTTGGCTGCCGCTGCCTGCCGCTGCTGCTGTTACAAGCTGCCTCCCACCCAACTGAAACTACTAAAGCCAATGCTTCTGATGTGGCTTTGTGTACTGAGCGCCCCACAGATATTTTAGTGAAATAGTCCTTTAAATTGGTACTTATTCTTACAAAGCTCTCTCTATTTAGGACTTAGGTATGAGATCTGGGAGGTGGATCAGAAGATAAGCAGGATAGTGTCCTCTGGTAGGTATTGTTTTGCTTTATTTGTTTGTTTTTGGTCTTCCCAGCAGGCTTTCTCTCTCCCCTTCAGCTGATGATAGATTCTACTCCTGATCTGAAGGGTAAGCGTGTGAAGCAGACCTGGACAAACACAGAGTATCCATTCTCCTAGCAACGGTGATTGGATCAAATTATAGGCACATTACCAAGGAAGGCCAATCAGAATTGTTCCCTGGGATAGATGAATGGACTCTGGGAGATAGAAATTCTCTTTGCTAAGCTGTGACTGATGGCAGCTGTGTTTCCTGCAATATGGAGAAGACCACTCTACATCAAGAGAGTGAGACAAATGGAAAAAGAGATGCAGAGGCAAGCAGAAATAAAATACAGACACAGTTCTGACAATGTTGAATCCCTAGGCTTGGTTCCTTTGAGCGTTCCACTCTTCTTCCTAGCCTTTTGTACCAATATAGTGCCTTTTTTTTCCCCTAAGCTGGGCTGGATTCAGTTTCTGTTATTAATTATTTTTAAATGTCCTGATTAATTACAACATGAGAGCTATATGGGAAATTTTCTCTCTCCTTCAATCCTGAGGTTTAGGAAGACCCCCTTATATGTCTATTCTTTCTTCCATTAGGGTGTGTCTTTCCTGAGAGGCCCCTTAGGCTCCTAAACAAATAATTCCCTAGTGGACCTGCCTCCTAGACCCTCCATCCACATACACACAAGATGAATATGAATCTTTGGAGAGTACAATTTAGGCTTCTATGTTGGGCCCTATTCATATATCATTTGTTCATTTAACAAATACTTGTTGAGTTCTTATGATGTGCCAAACACTGTTCTAGGAGCTGAGAATATAGAAATGAATAAAATAGGCAACATTTTTGTCTATACAAAGCTTGAAATAGATTGCAAACAAATAATTACATGTATAGTATAATCTCATGACTGTTATAAAAAAATAGAACACGTAAATAAGATAAAAAGTAATGGGGTGGGGTTGCTGTTTTAGGCAGTATGGTCTAGGAAGGCCTTCTGCAGAGGGCACAGATCTGAATGAAGTGAGGATGTGAGTCATGTGTGTATTTGAGGAGAAAACATTATAGGCTGAAATGACAGAGAGTGCAAAGGCCTGGAACTGCTTGACATGTCTGAAAAAGCAAGAAATGCCAGTAAAATGAGGTGAGCAAAGGAAGAATGGTGGGATACTAGGCCAGAGAGGTAGCCAAGGGCCAAATTGTAGAAGGCCTTGAAGGCTGGGCTCAGAACTTTGTATTTTTTTCTAACTGTGATGGAAAGCCATTAGAATGTTTTGATCTGGGGGTTGACAGGATCAGCTTTACCTTTTAAAAGCCTCCTCTGGCTTCTGTGTAGAGAATGGACCATAGGGAATAAGAGTGAAGCAGGAATACCACAGAGGAGACTACTACATTAGATATTTTTTGGTGTTGTTAGTTACTGTTTTTCTGTTTTTTTTTTTTTTTTAACAAAGTCTTACTCTGTCACCCATGCTGGAGTGCAGTGGCATGATCTCAGTTCACTGCAACCTCTGCCTCCCAGGTTCAAGCGATTCTTGTGCCTCAGCCTCCCAAGTAGCTGGGATCACAGGAGCATGCTACCATGCCTAGGTAATTTTTGTATTTTTAGTAGAGACAGGGTTTTGCCATGTTGGCCTGGCTGTTCTCAAATTCCTGGCCTCAAGCAATCCTCCCACCTCGGCCTCCCAAAGTGCTGGGATTATAGGCATGAGCCACTGCACCCTGCTGAGAAACTACTGCATTAGTTTATGTGAGAGATGATGGTGGTGTCAACTAAGATGGGAGCAATGGAGGCAGTGAAAAGTATGCGGATTCAGGATATATTCTAAAGATAAAGCCAATTAAAGCTAACAGACTATGCTGGTGGATTGGACATAGAGTACGAGAGTGGGTCAAGGATGATTCCAAGTGTTTTGGCCTGAGCAACAAAGTGAATCAGGATGACAGCTATTGAGATGGGAAAGAATGGGAGAGGCACAGGATAGGGGACTGGGAGCATCATGAATTTTGTGTGGAATCTGTTAAGTTTGAGATGCCTATTAGTCATCTAAGTTGAGATGTGAAGAGGTCAGGAAAAAAGAAATACATGTCAAACAAAGGAATGCAAAGTATTAGGACAAAAAGAACCCTGAGAAACAAGGAGTGTCCCAACCATCACCATGCAGAGCACATCACACTTCCACTAATTTAAAGAGAAAAATATATCTCTTTTCTCAGAATTTCCTCAACCAGGACCTGGCAAAAATTCAAACTATCACAATAAGAAGGGGGTTTGTTACTATAAATCAAGGTAGGCAAAGGGACAGAGACTCTATTGGCATAATAATCCAATGAAGGAATGCTAAGAGAATGTCAATATTGGTAGTGTGGAATACTATTAGCTGTCTCACAGGTATCCCACTCTGAGGCTAGTCTTTAGTTAGGACCTCTTTTCCTGACCCCACTCCCCCAGAACTGGAGGAGCTACCCCCATGTACACTCCAATTCATTGGAACTGGATGGAACCAAATGAGTGACAATGACTGATTACCCAAACTGGAGACTCACATCAGGAAAGGAGTTCCCCAAAGGCCATCAGGGAGGAGAAGTAGTAGTCAGGGGAGGTTTCTCCACTGTCTGCAAGAGGGAAGGATTGCTACCAATGGTCTTATGCCCCCTGAGTAACTAAGAATGAGTGGCATAATGGGGGATCACTCAAAAATCTACATGTCCGCCCTTGCACAGTGGCTCATGCCTGTAATCCCAACACTTTGGAGGCCGAGCTGGTGGATCACTTGAGCTCAGAAGTTTGAGACCAGCCTGGGCAATATAGGGAGACCTCATCTCAAAAAAACATTAAAAAGTAGCCAGGCGTGGTGGCCTGCGCCTGTAATCCCAGCTACTGGTGGGGCTGAGGTGGCAGGATCTCTTGAGCCCGCGAGGTTGAGGCTGCAGTGAACTGTGATTGTTCCACTGCACTCCAGCCTGGGTGACAGAGGAAGACTCTGTCAAAAAAAAAAAAAATATATATATATTATATATATACACACACACACACACACCATATATATCTGGGAACTTTCCAGAATGCTCGGTGAGAGGCAGAGTTATGGTAGCTGCCGAGCTGCACACAGCTCCGAGCTCCTTACCACTCCCTCACACACCAGCCTCAGCCCACTCGCCGGCAGAAGATGGTGGAAGAAACCACTTACTGTGATGTTTTGGGGATCAAACCCAATGCTACTAAGGAAGAATTGAAAAAGGCTTATAGGAAACTGGCCTTGAAGTACCATCCTGATAAGAATCCAAATGAAGGAGAGAAGTTTAAACAGATTTCTCAAGCATATGAAGTTCTCTCTGATGCAAAGAAAAGGGAATTATATGACAAAGGGGGAGAACAGACAATTAAAGAGGATGGAGCAGGTGGCGGTTTTGGCTCCCCCATGGACATCTTTGATATGTGTTTTTGGAGGAGGAGAAGGATGCAGAGAGAAAGGAGAGGTAAAAATGTTGTACATCAGCTCTCAGTAACACTAGAAAACTTATATAATGGT
The DNA here is from genome assembly GCF_009764315.1 of Trachypithecus francoisi. NCBI lineage: Eukaryota > Metazoa > Chordata > Mammalia > Primates > Cercopithecidae > Trachypithecus > Trachypithecus francoisi. The sequence continues at coordinate 45,163,394 of NW_022681471.1, forward strand.
GTAAAAAGAAAACTAGCTCTGCAAAAGAAAGTGATTTGTGATAAATGAGAAGATAGAGGAGGTAAGAAAGGAGCAGTAGAGTACTGTCCCAATTGCTGAGGTACTGCAATGCAAATAAGAATTCATCAGATAGGACCTGGAAACGTTCAGCAAATTCAGTCTGTGTGCGTGGAGTGCCAGGGCCATGGGGAGCAGATCAGTCCTAAAGATAGATGTAAAAGCTGCAAGGGAAGAAAGATAGTACAAGAGAAGAAGATTCTAGAAGTTCTTATTGACAAAGGGATGAAATATGGCCAGAAGATGACATTCCATGGTGAAGGAACCCAAGAACCAGGACTGGAGCGAGAAGATATTATCATTGTGTTAGATCAGAAGGATCATGCTGTTTTTACTAGATGAAGAGAAGACCCTTTCATGTGTATGAAAGAGTACAGCATACAGCTGGTTGAAGCATTGTGTGGCTTCCAGAAGCCAATATCTACTCTTGACAACTGAACCATAGTCATCACCTCTCATCCAGGTTAGATTGTCAAGCATGGAGATACCAAGTTTACAAATGAAGGCATGCCAATTATCATAGACCATATGAAAAGGGACGCCTAATCATTGAATTCAAGGTAAACTTTCCTGAGAATGACTTTCTCTCTCCTGATAAACTGTCTTTGCTGGAAAAAACTCCTACTGAGAGGAAGGAAGTGGAAGAGACTGATGAGATGGATCGAGTAGAACTGGTGGACTTTGATCCAAATCAGGAAAGATGGCGCCATTACAATGGAGAAGCATATGAGGATGATGAACATCATCCCAGAGGTAGTGTTCAGTGTCAGGCCTCTTAATGGGCCAGTGAATAGCACTCACTGGTGGCATTTATGTGCAGTAGTAAATGAGTGAAGGACTATAACATAATATGCTCACTACTTGCTCTTGTTTTGTTTAATATTCAACTATAGTAGTGCTTTAAAAAGTTAAATGAAGAATAAATTCAAATATAAAAGCTCTGACTTACCCTTTATGTATGATGACTTCGGTGTGCAAGATGAAGTTTAATACCTGTAAAAACTACTTTACAAAGAAGTTCCCCTAGCATTTCTAGACCAAACCTTGTAATTGACTTCAGCTATGTACGGGGACAAGCTTAGACTGAAATGCTAGGTATATGTATTGGCTTCAGTGTATGACTCGTCATTGTTAAGCTATGAAAGTAAAACTCTGTATTTAACTGGCAATGAGGAAAAAAAAATTGTAGAGAAGTCTTGGTCTGTATAGTTCTTTGTGTTAAGTGGGATTCATTGTAGTGCCTCTGCATTTATCCTATTGCCTCAACTGTTACTTGAAGAAGGCATAATAAATAATTTGTCCTGTGGGATCTGTGATAAAAATGATACCTTTCTGTAGGAGGAGTTTATCATAATGATGCTGCTTCTTGAAGGTTTGCACTTCCAGAATGTGTTTCCTTCTGCTGTGCCATCCATATATATATGTGTGTGTGTGTGTGTGTGTGCGTGTGTGTGTGTGTGTATATCTCCATATATATCTTGACCAGTCCTGGTTATTTGCTCCCCTCCTTGTCTGTGGACCATGATAAGCCTGAGTAGTGACTTCAGAGCTGGGTAACGTAGAAATTAAAATGAAAAGACCTTTACGTGGAGAAATAATTTGCATGGGTAATATAGGAAGGTATTATTTAGGTATGTTACAGGATTACTTTAACCATTTGATTTACGCTCCAAAGTAATTAATGTGGTAGCATAGCAATTATGATGAATAGCTTTAATGTATGTTTAAAAGTCTCATCATATGTTTACATGCTTAAATCTGGGTATCAGAATTTAAGCAGTTATTGAAATGTATTGTCTCCTTAATATACTAATTACAAAGCAAAAAAAAAATTCCAACAAACAAGATAACTACATGTCCTATTGACTTCTATTGGTTAGAATAAGTGATGTAGACTGAGAGTAAAGGTCATTTTGTACATTTTCTTGAACTTCATGTATATGTTGATAACCAACTAACAGGCTGGTTTAATCACCCTCTTTTTCCCTCCCTGGAGTAACACAAGTGTTTAAAGCACATGGAAATACTGAACTCCTTGAGGGCAAGGACTAGCACTTGGTTCAGTAGTTGGAACATAGTAGGCACTCAATAAGTGCTTGTTGATTTGTTTTAAAGCTACTAAAAGAATAATCCAAGTAAAAATTGAGACGAGAGTCAAACCAAATGGACAAGTGAGCAGAATAAGAGGAAAGGAGAGAAAAAAATGTAAATGTGAAAGATAAGAATTCTATGACTGCACCTGGGAGGAGGATAAGATGCAATAGGAGGGGGGAAATTTAAAAAGGAAGCAAATTAGAGGGGTTAAAGTTCATTAGAAAAGAAAAGCAGAACTGAGCAAGGTTTGGCTGCCAGCTTTTCTGCCTGATTCCTGCCAACAGGGTGTATAGCTTCGTTGATGGGAACCTTTTCTTGGCCTTGTACAACAATAGAGCAAATACCGAAGAAAACTCATAGTTTTAGCATTCAGAGGTCACAGCCAGGCAGTGGGGACGGTGGCCAGCCTTGATCAATGCAGAATTGATTTACAATTTAATGCTTTTGTGTTTCAAAGTAGGATACCAAAGAGGACAACTGGGGCAGACTTCAAGTTCCTTCAGCCAACTAAAAATGAATAGGAGAAGCCCATGTCACTTAAATCAAGATATATAGTACTGGGAAAGAGTGACCTGTGAATAGGACGTGACAAAGAAAAGGTAGTGGGGAAAAGAAGGGTAAGGACCTAAAAGGGAGGCTGAGAAAGCGATATACAAGAAATATCAAAGGAGAGCTAAGCTTATAAAATTGAAATGGATGGATGAGGGGATGAGGACATTAAAATGATCTTTAAGAGGCTTCAGGGAATGTAAGATCGAGGGCAAAGCAGAGATGTCATGTGGAATGCATTACATAACAAGCAGCTTGTGAAAGTTAATGCATGACATCATAGAAAGAAGGGTATGCACAGGGTCTAGGGGCCGGGGCGCCCCAGCACTTTGGGTCTGAATATAAAGAGTGGAGTACTGTGGCTACAGAGCTAACGGGATCTTGTGAAGACAAAAGAGGATGTTATAGGCTCTTCTTTATATACAGAGAGGATACTGGGGTAATTGAGTTGACCAAGCATTGGTGTCAACAGAGTGGCATTAACATCTCAGTCCTGTCACTTAAAAGGTAACTTATTTGGCCAAGCTCCTTTGACTTCTGAGTCTCAGTTTTCTTATCTGTAAAATGGGGACAATAAAACTCAAATCACAGTGTTGTCATCAGGATAAGCAGTGCATGGACAGTGACTTGCACATAGGAGACATCAATACTACTACTACTACTACTACTACTACTACTACTACTACTATTGCTTTTTCTGTCATTATGCAATCATCATTTACTTAAAAAAGTAAGGGAACAGACAAAATACACTGCTGGAAATTATGCTACCCCTAATAAAAATTTCATTTTTTTCAAGGTAAGGAAAGAGAGTGGATCAAAGGGGAAAGGGCAAATGCACGATCTAGACATAAAGGCTCATCCAAATATGGAATGCTGATGTATACAGGCACGGCAGAGTCGATGCAGGAACAAGCATATATTAAATATGGTGTAGGGATGATGGATGGGGAAAGAATAAACATTAGAGTTTAGTGTGTTTAAAAGTGATATTGATCATTTGTGGAAAGGTGTTTGGCAACAGAAAATAAACTGTAAATGGGCAAAATATCTTAAATCTTTTATAATTAAAAACTCCACGATATGGCCTTCCCTGGGACTCGTTAAGAATTAGCTCACATCTGAACATCACACATCGGGGCCTATCATGGGGAGGGGGGAGGGGGGGAGGGATTGCATTGGGAGTTATACCTGATATAAATGACGAATTGATGGTGCTGACGAGTTGATGGGTGCAGCACACCAACATGGCACAAGTATACATATGTAACAAACCTGCACGTTATGCACATGTACCCTAGAACTTAAAGTATAATAAAAAAAAAAAAAAAGAAGAATTAGCCCACATCTGTTTGGCATAGAGACGGAGGTACCCTCCTACGGGAAGAGGGAGAGAGACTGAGTCATCTTATCCTTTTCAGAGTTTCCTCCTTTTGCTTCCCTTCTTTTCCAACCCAGACCTCACCTTTATTTAACTGTCCAAGAGCCTCAGAGCTAAGCTTGTCCACACGTTGATAAAATGCTTGCCTGGTAGAGCCTGGGTGGTTTCTTTTCTTTTCTTGGCCGTGTGTCTTATTTTAGTAACAAGCAACAAGCAATACAGAGAATGCTCAGATGGAGGGGGAAAAGGACAAGACAGACAATCCTCGCAGCTTTGGTGAAAGTGTGTTCTTGGGGGTGGGGAGGAAGCATCGCCCACAGAGCAGTGCCTTTCACCAGCGGTTCTGAAAAGGAAAAGGAACCCTAGGAGGGTGCAGAGACTGTAATTAGCCACACAGGCAACCAAATCAGAAAGCTGTCAGTAAGAAGAGCAAGGCTTAGGGCACCCAAAGGAGAGTTAAAGATGAAAGCTGCCAGGCGTAGTGGCTCACGCCTGTAATCCCAGCATTTTGGGAGGCCAAGGCGGGTGGATCACCTGAGGTCAGGAGTTTGAGACCAGCCTGGCCAACGTGGTGAAACCCCGTCTCTACTAAAAATACAAAAATTAGCCAGGCATGGTGGCACATACCTGTAATCCCAGCTACTTGGGAGGCTAAGGCAGGAGAATTGCTTGAACAGGGAGAAGGGGGTTGCAGTGAGCCGAGATCACACCACTGCACTCCAGTCTGGGCAAAAAGAGCAAAACACACACACACACATACACACAAAGGAAAAAAAGAAAGAAAAAGAAAGAAAGAAGAAAGAAAGAAAGAGAGAAAGAAAGAAAGGAAAGAAAGAAAAGAAAGAAAGAGAAAGAAAAAAGGTGAAAGCTTGGACATGCAAAGGGTTATCCACCTACTACTGCAGTGCAGGGTGCAGGGGTGGGCTTGACCTGGGATCAAGGGTAGGGGCCCAGAATGCCCTAGCTACATAATTTGCAGAATAATTGCAAACTGTGTTATTATTATGATGTATAAGTGTAAATTATTGTAAATAAACATATTATATGTGTTATTAATAACATATAATTATTCTATTTGTTTAAAAATTATTCAGAATTTCAAAATAGCAGGGTGTTAAACCATTGGGCCCTTCTGAGCATGGAGTCCCCAAATGCACAGGGCCTCATGCTCATGAAGCTGGCACTGCTAGGGACATGTTGTGTGGAACACCGAACGTAGGCTGATTATTTTATTAACAAATCAAATGATAGCGCTAGAATGATTTTGTTATTTTATTCAAAGTTTTGTTTTGTAATTTTAAAACTTCTCTTATGATTTTATATTATACTTAATATATATTATGATAATGCAATCATATTCTAATGACAAATAAAATTTTTTTTTTTTTTTTTTTTTTTTTGCAAATTTGTTTGAATGGCAAACACCTATCCTTTAATAGGAGCTACTTCCTATTTTATTTAGTTCTCTGGCCCTGTGTGATTTTGACTGAGGCTCTGTAAAATGGATAAAAAGACAAGGAAAGCTATTCCAGTGCTCTCCTTCTCCAGCCTCATGCTGCTCTGTGTGTCCTCATTCTGGGCTCTTCTCCCAACTCTCCTCCCTCCCAAATCTTTCCCTGAGTTCTTTAATGTTCTTTCTGCTTATTTGTCACCCCTTGTGGCAGCTATAAAACCAAATCCTTACTTTGAGAATTGGTAATTAAAGGGAAAGAATTAAGCGTTTATTCTGCCTTTCCGGTAGGGACTATATTTCAATATAATCAAATAGCCATAGTTTTACTTTTTGTTTATTTAACACTTACATAGTGCTTACCAGGCAGCCTGCTTTATTCTGATTGCTTTACTAGTATTACTTAATTAATGATCATAACACAACATTTTATAGATAAGAAAATTGAGGCATGGAATAGGTTAAGTGACAGTCACATAACTAGCAAAGGTGGGACCAGGATTTGAATCCAGACCCTCTGCTCTAATGTCGATGCTATACCCACTCCACTGGGCTGCCCTGGTTGAACAAGGTAAATTCTACTTTCCGGAACAACATGGCTTGGAATAGAGACAGGGTGATAGAATTTAAAAATCGTTTTTAAGCCTGTCATAAATTCATTGATTCAGACCAGAATCATCAAGTGGGATTAAAACTATTAGGTGAATAGCTGATGGGGACCTGGACATTTGTATGGTGCCAAGGTAACAGCACAAAGACTATTTTCTGGTCATCAAGAGGAAAGCAACTATACAATGGATCTGGCTGCCATTATGCTGATCTAGGGGTGAACCACAGCATTACCAACAGTGGGGCAACCAGACACTACATGTCTTCTGACATTCTGCTGTATGTGATGCAATGCCATGTGGATGTATTCTAGCCAAAGATATTTAATTTGAATGTATCAAGCCTTTTGTTCTAATGTGCAGTTTCTGGGAAATACAGGAGATTGAGAAACAAGCCAAATAACACCACAAAAAGCACTTAGACAATACAAAAGGTGGAACATTTTTTTAGAACCACTGGCCCTGATTTCCTCAATGAGTCAATTTAATGTGAATAGAAAAAGAATGTTCTCTAGTTCAAGAGACTGAAGGGATATAACAAGATGACTGCACGATTTGAACTGAATCCTGATGTGGACAAACCAGTTGTAAAGAACATTTCTGGGATAATTGGGGAAATTTGAATATGGCTTGAGCATTGTCAAGTGTTAAGGAATTTGCACACTGAAGTAAATAATTAATAAAATAATTTTTAAATGTCCATTCTGAAGTAAATGAGGTCTCTCTCTCTCTCTTTCTCTCTCTCTCTCTCTCTGTCTCTCTCTCTCTCTCTTTTTGAGACAGGGTCTCACTTTGTCACCCAGACTGGAGTGCAGTGGCACAATCTCGGCTCATTGTAGCCTCGACCTCCCGGGTTCGAGCAATCTTCCTGCCTCAGCCCCTCAAGTAACTGGGATTATAGGTGTGCACCAGCACACCTGGCTAATTTTTGTATTATTTGTAGAGACAGGGTTTTGCCATTTTGGCCAGCTGGTCTCCAACTCTTGAGCTCAAGTGGTCTGCCCGCCTCAGCCTCCCAAAGTGCTGGGATTACAGGTGTGAGCCACCACGCCCAGCCACTTTCACTCTCTTTGCAGAATGGTCCCTCTACTTTGCCCTGAGTGAATCCTGACTCGTTCCTTGTCCATTTCTTCCTATAGCAGATATTATTGGTGCTTTACCCATATCTCTTTGGCCCTCATCATTTCTGTCCATGTAGGCTGACTTCCAACTGCCAACACTGGCATCTTTTCCTGGAGGATTTTCTCTGGCCTCCAGAGCCCTCTTTGCCTGCACACATAGGAAGCCAGAAGTTACAGGGGATTAACAAATTCCCTAGGACAGCTCTGAATCAATGACTGACAGGAGTAGTTGATCCCTTAGGTGGGATAACTCTGAGATGCATGTTCTACACAACCTCCTGGAATTCCCCAGCATGATTAGCTCCACTTAACCACAGTGTAACTTGATTGATAACACGCCCTTCATTGGCTCAGTCCCCTACTCCTTTTGGGTATTTCCTGTGATCATCTCCACACTACTTATGGTGACCGGAATCTCATATTTCAGAGTCTGCTTTGGGGACAGTCCAGACTAATATATTTCACCTGAGCCCTCTTTTATGGAATTGTTCTTTCTCCCATAGCCTAAGAGCAAGAGACAGTTCCAGCATATTTCTAGTGCCATGCTTTTACCCTCATGCAGCATTCTTTCCTTCTTTGATGCTTACACCATTTACCCTCTACGTGTCCTCACTGTTAGCATTTATTGGCATCATGGCTATTATCCCGTATCCACAGAAAATTCTGGTGCTCCCCTCTAAACCCAAATCCTATAATTAGCCTGAGGGTTTCATATGGAAGTCCTAACCTCCTCCTGGCCTCTTGGCTTCAGGAGCCCCTCATCTCAAGTTATCTTTAGCTCTGCTCCATTTTACCCACTGCCTTGGCCACACTGTGGAAGTCATCGTCGCCCCAAACTGCTTTACTTCTGAAATTCTAAACTTCAATTTTCATTCTTAGAGTATAAGAACCCATTTTTCCAGCTCTCTTACTCTTTCAGTGCTTGCTCATGAGCTTCCCTGCATCTTCCCTACAAGCCTCCACCCAAAGCCAGTTGTGCAATCTACCTTTTCTGTTCCTGAGGACTGCTGGAGAAGATCACCCATGGTTGCATACTGCACTGTCTTTAGCCTCAGTTAAACTCTCAGTTTTTAGTCAATCATTTTGTTTATTGTTGGGCAGCAACTTCTCCTTCTCTCCAATAATGTTCCTGCCTGTTGTCTGGGTCCCTTTTCATTTGCCTCAACCCACTCACTCTTTTTCCAATTTGATTTCCATCTTGCCTCTGACTCTTGGCTCTAAATTTTTTAAAATCTGCCTTTTGCCATCTAGTGGTTCTATTCTTCTCAAAGTCTTGGCTCAAGTATGTATGTACAAAATTTCTTCTAGTGTTGATGGAAAAATACCAAACTGTAAAATTTTTTAAAGAGGTTTATTCTGAGCCAATATGAGTGACCACAGCTAGGGGCACTCATACCCAAGAAGCCTTATGTAAGTGGTCCTGAGACAGTCAGAATGTAACTTTGTTTCATATATTTTAGGGAAGCAGGAGTTACAGGCAAAGAATACATTCCTTCCATGTAAAGGAATGTATGCCTTTCATGTAGAACAATACATGGAAAGTATACATTGGTTAGGCCTGAAAAGGTAGGATATCTTGAAGCAGGGGCTTACAGGTTATAGGTGGATTCAGAGATTCTTTTAAACTTTTAAGTTCAGGGGTGCATGTGAGGGTTTGTTACATAGGTAAACTTGAGTCATGGGGGGTTGTTGTGTAGATTATTTCACTACCCAGGTATTAAGCCTAGTACCCATTAGTTATTTTTCTGTATTTAGAGATTTTTTAAAATTTGCAATTGGTTAAAGAAATACAGCTTGTAAAATTACTTGGAGTCAGTAGAAAAGAATGTTCAATTTAAGATAAGGGTTTGCTAAGCGTCATGTCATGTTATGCTAGAGTCAGGTTGTGAGGGCAAGCCAGAAGATACTGGGTCAGAGTGACCTGTAGGGGTGTGTGCCTTAACCCTTGCCTGGCATGGCCTTAGGTTCTGTTTATAATTTGTTATCTTATTGTTTCAAAGAGTCCATTTTGTCAGTCTTATGATCTCTATTTTAACATTAATGCTGGTCAATTGTTGTGAATAAACTGCAAAAGGGGGAGAGTGTAATGAAGCATGTCTGACCTTCTTTTTTGTCATGGCCAGCACTCAGTTTTCTGTTTTTATTTTTATTTTTAAAAAATATTATTAGCCTGTCCTTTGGAAAGGAACTCCATTTTAAAGGTTTATCTGCCATCCTCTTGGCCAAGAGGGAGTCCGTTCAGTCAGTTGCGGGGCTTAGGATTTTATTTTTAGTTTACATACTGTAACTTCAGACCCAAAGTCTGTCTCTGGCCTTGGACTGGCAGCCGTGCTGGGCCCATCCAGCTTCACTCACTCCATAGTACTTTCTTCCTCCCCTCTCAATCGTTAAGAAAGGATTTAGATAACTTCCATTTGTTGATTCATCATTTCAACAAACAGTTATTGAATATTTTTTGAGCCCAGTGACAGGCATATTGCTAGGAGCTATGCTAGGTGCTGGAATACAGCAGCAAATAAGAAAGGCAAGGTCTCTGACCTCATGACTTGCACATTGTGACAATATCATTGAAAAAAACCTCATAGAAAAGAATATGAACTATTTCAGATAAGGTATCAGGGAACACCTCCATAAGGAGGTAACATGTGATTCAAGTCCTGAAGGTAGAAAAGGAGCCAGATAGGGAAGAACCCAGTGGATGAGTGTTTCAAGCAAAGGGAACTATAAATGAAACAGTTCTGAGGCTAGAAAGAGCATGACACATAGTGCGAGTACAGAAGGCCAATATGGGTGGAGCATAGTCAGTTGAGGGGAGAAGAGTAGGAGAAAGGAGAATGGACCAAGAGTCATTCAGACCACTGGGCTAGATCATGTAGAGATTTGCAGAACAAACTGAAAGTTTTGAATTATTTTAGATGTGATGGAAAAGCATTGAAGAATTTTGATAAGGAGAGTCACATAATTTGATTTCCATTTTAAAAGATTACCTTAATTTACAATTTGGGCAAGTGATAATGGTGCCTTGGACTAGGTAGTAATAGTAGAGATGGGAGAAGTGGATGAATTAGAAATTCATACTAGATACAGAATGGTCAGGATTCGCCGATGGATTGAATTTGGGAAGTGAGAGGAGGAGGAATCAATGATGACTCTCAGGTTTCTGACATATGTTAATGTCATTTTCTAAAATGGGAAAGATGGGAGAGGAACAGATTGGGGGGGGAGGGAGTCGAGAGTTCTGTTTTTGCACGTACTATGTTAGACTGTCTAATAATATCCAAGTGGTGGTTTTAAATGGTCAGGTAGATCTATGAATCCTAATTTTAGAGTCTTTTTAACGGTCTTCACTGAAAACTGTCAGCATAAAGATAGTATTTAAAGCCAAGGGAATGAATGAAACCACGTAAAGAGCAATTTGAGAAAGAGAAGAAGAAGGCTCAAGACCAAGCATGGATAACACCAATATTTAGAGTTCAGATGGAAGACATTGAGAAGGAGTGGCCAGATTGGTAAAAGTGTGGTATTAACAAAACCAAGGAAGAAAGATTCTAAAGAAATAGTTTTTAAGAAAAGTATTAGAGATCTTCTGTATCAAATGCTGGTGACAGAGCTGTTAAATCAGGACAGAAATGTGAAAACTGAATTTGGCAAAATACAGGGCTCTGGGGATCTTGAGAAGAGAGGTTTCAGTGAGTTGATGAGTATGGAAGCAAGCCTGGAGTGGACTGAAGAATAAATGAGAGATGAGGAGAAGAGAGTGCATGTGTAGAGAATACTTTGGAGAATGTTTGCTGTTGGTGGGTGCAGAATGTAGGGAAGAAGTTGGAGGATAGTAGGATAAATAAGAGTTTATTTGGGGGTTAATAAATGCTAAATCAAGTTCGTATGCTGATAAGAATTATTCAGTGGAGAGGGCAAAAGTCCTTAAGAAGGGAAGAAGTTATGTTGTGGCATAGACTGTTAGATATCCCCTAATATTTCTCTCCCCTTCTTCCACAATAATAAAATTCCAAATTTATAGCTGGCTTCATGGCCTACTAGAATAAAGATTATACTTTCCAGCTTTTCTTGCTACTCAATATAGCCTTGTAACTTTACTATCTCTGGCCAATAAGATGTAACCAGAAGTTATGTCTCCTATCATGTGACAGCTCTTGGGAAACTTTTTTGAAAGATAGATGGCATAATGCCCTTTGTCCCATCATTTTCTCTTTCTCCATCCTACTGCCTGAAATTTGGATGCGATGGTTGGAACTCAAGCTACTATCTTGGACCTTGGCCACACCCAAGGGACATGGTAAGTTGAGATCAGCCTGGTTTCTGAAGACTCTGTTGAGCAGGGTCACCAGATCAACCCTGAACTGCCTACCTTTGGTCTTTCATGTATGAGAGAAATACACTCTCTTGTTTAAGCCACATTATTTTGGACCTCTGTTGCTCTCCTACAAACCTAATGCTAACTGATTGAAATGGGATCCAGTGAACAAGTGGAAGGGATGGTCTTTAACATGGGACAATTCATTTGACATAGCAGAAGGCAAGGGTACAGATGGTAAATGTGGTGGTGGAAAGTGGGAAATTTCCCATTTAATTCTCTTTTTTCTCAATGAGGTGGGAGGTGAGGTCTTCTGCTTAAATGGAGATGGATGCTATAGAAGGTTGTATGTAGAAGAGAGATGGTATAATATAGACTCCTTTATATGTAGGAAGTGGGGAGAAGTCTAAGGATATACCTGTGAGGAACCCTATACTGGATCTGAATTATTTCTTTCTTTATTTCTGGTTGCCCTGTTATCCTGGATCCTTGACCCTATGACCACTTTTTTATTCTTTATTTCCTGCAAAGTACCCTTATTATGATGTTCTCATGGTTCTCACCCTGTACTTCCAAAGCTGTGCCCTCTTTCTTGGTTCCCAGGTAGGATTCCCCTGGGATTTCAGTGCTTTCCTAAAACTGAACTAGATTTGCCAGGCCTTTGCTGGGCTGTACTTGCAATTTTTAACACCCCACCCCCACTCATTCTGCCCATTTACATTTCCAATGTGCCTTGTTGTCCCGCTACCTTTCTTTCTCTTAAGCAAACTCTAGCTGTTAGCTGACACCTTGTCAATTCCTTGTGCCAAAATCCAATTTGTCTATCCTTCAAGGCCCACTCTATGTCCCACCTCCTTCTGGAAGCGTTTCCTAACTATTTCAATCTACTTTGAGTTTTTAGTCATTGAATGAATAAGCTGACACTATTATGTGCCTAGAGTCGATTGATGCCTCTAAAATATCCATACATAAGTATCCATACATTGATCATTCGTATCACATAGTTGAATATTTGTAACATATGGGCTTCTTCTCTAATGCAGCACAGATGACATATGGATGTTTCCTCCCACTCCCCCTACTCCCTCCTTCTTTTCTTGTCCCTTACCCCTTTATTAGGAGCAGACATTTTTGTAAGTAAAAGTAAAGATTCAGAGGATTTTTTCTCCTCCAAAATAAAGCATTAAAGTTGTGCTTCAAAATGAAGTCGTTACTAGCAAGAGAGTTTTATTTTGTACATGTATCACTCTGAAGAATGTGAAGGACCAAAGAGAGTGTTTCTTGGACCATTTACATCAGACTCATTCTGGGAAGCTGGGTAAAAATTAAGATTTCTATGTGCCAAGAGACATATATAAGAATGCTTATGGCAGTATTATTTATAATAGCAAAACAAAACAAAACAAAAGCTAGAAACAACCCAAATGACCACAAACAGGAGAACAGATAAATAAATTGTGGTATATTCATGCAATGGAATACTGTAGAGCAGTGAAAATAAGTCAACTGCAGCTAATGCATTGACATGAATGCATCTCAAAAACAATATTGAATGATAAAGTTGCTAAAGAATATAAACAGTATAACACCATTATACAAAGTCCTCCAACAAGCAAGCTAAACAGGATTTTTTTTTTTGTTTTTTGTTGAGAGACACAATCATATGTGGGAAACACTAAAGAAAGGCGAAGAAGTGATAAGCGTAAAATTTGGTAAAGTTTGCCTCTTTGAAGAAGAGGGGAATGCAGTTGGGAAAGGGTACACAGAAAAATCTTCTATTTCTTAAGCTCAGCGGTCAGTACATGGGAGTTCATTTTATTATTATTATTTAAATTATCCGTACCCTCCTTTGTATGTATACCTCAGAGTAAAAAAAATGAGTGTAGATTTCTACACCCTGCCCAGACCTACTAAACCTGAAATGCAGATTTCTAGGCCCTGGGCAGACCTAGTGCCTGACCTTTAAGGTGAGGTCCTGGAAGCTGCATTTTTATTTGGCATTCTAGGTGGTTCTGAAGTCTAAGAACTACTGACATGAGATGTCTTTAAGAAACTCACAGGATCTAAAGGATCACACACTGCCTTTCCTGATAGAGCCAGGAATCTGGGGCTGAGAAGCAGGCTAGAAAAGGCCCAAGGGTATGTGGGAGAGGAGATAAACTACAGAGATAAACTACAGAGATAAAGATCCCATGCTGTTGCTAGATGCTCTATGTGTGGTGTAGTAGGACCTGAAGTTTTAGAAAAGTCAAGGACTTTTTATATTCTTTGAGCTTTATATTTTAATTCTGATTGGTGATAGAAAAGATTTTCTGGAGAAAGTCTATATCTATACATCCTCCCAGATACTATCAGCAGTAGTAAAGTGTTACATGTGGTTCTTTTTCATCTTACTGCAAGCTCCACTATATATATATATATATTATATATAATATATATAATATATAAGTTTTTATATATTATATATATAAAGTTTTTATATATTATATATATAAAGTTTTTATATATTATATATATAAAGTTTTTATATATATATAAAGTTTTCTGGGACTGTCATAACAAAATACCACAAGTTGAGTGGCTTAAATAACAGAAATGTACCTTTTCATAGTTCTGCAGGTTAGAAGTAAAAGATAAGGTATCTGCAGGGTTGGTTTCTTCTGAGACCTCTCTCCTTGGCTTGCAGATGGCCACCTTCTCTCTATGTCTTCACATGGTCATCTCTGTGCATGTATGTATCTTGTTGCCCCTCTCTGTGTCTTAATGTCTTCTTTCATAAGGACACTAGTCATGTTGAATTAGGTCCCACCCTGGTGACCCCATTTTAACTTAATTACTTCTTTTTTTTTTTTTTTTTTTTTGAGACGGAGTCTCGCTCTGCTGCCCAGGCTGGAGTGCAATGGCCGGATCTCAGCTCCCTGCAAGCTCCGCCTCCCGGGTTTACACCATTCTCCTGCCTCAGCCTCCCGAGTAGCTGGGACTACAGGCGCCCGCCACCTCGCCCGGCTAGTTTTTTGTATTTTTTAGTAGAGACGGGGTTTCACCGTGTTAGCCAGGATGGTCTCAATCTCCTGACCTCGTGATCCACCCGTCTCGGCCTCCCAAAGTGCTGGGATTACAGGCTTGAGCCACCGCGCCCGGCCTTAACTTAATTACTTCTTTAAAGGTCCTATTAGTTGTATTCTGAGGCACTAGGACTTGAAGCTTCAACATATGAATTTGGGAGGGGGAACACAATTCAGTCCATAGCAGTATGGAAGATATATTTTGTTTTTATTGGTTTGTTTTGATACAGCTTTTGTAATAACCTGTATAGAGCTGAGCATACAGTTGGTGCCTAATTCTTATTGACTAATTGATTGATTAGTAACTCAGCTAAAAGATTTGGTGGGGAGAAAGCCATAAAGCAATGAGTTAAATTAATTTATCTTTCTCCAGAGTTGATTGTAGTTGTCTTGTGTTTATCAGATTGACTAACTGATCAGTTATTTTCAATTCTAAATAACCCAGGCATTAAGAATCCACGAGACATTCATTCCAAAACATTATAAAGCATTAAGCTGCTTGAAGCCTGAACTCTTAACAGTTTGACATTTCCTTTAAAAGCTGCTGGAATCCCTCTCTCCAGGAAGCCCAGTCAGAGGGAGCTTAGTGTTTTACTTATCCAAGTCTTTTGCAGCAATGAATTAAACATGTATTGAAAAGGGAGGCATCAAATCTTGCAGCATCCCCCTCTCCCATGCTGAGCTGGTACGTCCAAGGGCAAGGCCAATCAGCCTCGTCATGGAACGGCGGAGGCAGACAGATTTATTGGAGAGGAGGAAACAAGCAAAGAAAACACTTTCCTTGGCAAAGAAAGAGTCTGATTTCTTGGCTCATCATCCCAGACGGAGCTGCTGAGACTGTTCCTTCAGCTCCCACCAGGGCAGGCCTGACTTCTGGGGAACTTACAGGCATGTGGGGACTGGGAATGAGGGAAGGAAGCAGGAAGCAGACTCTGCTGTCACAAGACGTAGAAGGAGGACACAAGGCAAACCTGACCAGATCCCAGTAATAAGCATCAATTCTGCTCACAATACACTTTTAACTTTGCAGAGTGCATTTACATCTATGACTTCATTTCGCCCTCACAACAACCTTAGGAAATAGACAAGATGAGTAACATTTCTCTCTCACCACAGATCATGAAAAAGAAGTCCAGAGAGATGGAGATGTGTACAGCTGGTTGGTGGTAGACCTGGGGCTAGAATCCAAGGCTCTGGACTCACAATTCAGGGTTCTTTCAACTACGCAAAACAGATGACTCTCCTTGGGATAAGAATTAATGTAATTTTCCCACTACCTAGATTTTATACAGGGAGGCGGAGGGGAGGATTTGCATCACTGACTTTTAGAATTGGAAAGTAAACTTTAAAATCATTAGAAGACAGTACAAGAATTCAGGAAAAGACCCAACAGGCTCCAGAGGTCTATTATTTTCCATAGGCCACTTTGTAAAACTACCTCTGTAAGCTTGCCTTGCTTCTGCCTCTTCTGCAACATCCAGCTCAAATACTGGCACATGAGACCTCCCTATATCAAGCTCTGCTTATGTCTCTGGCCTCCTCATTCTCTAGGTCTCCTCACTTTTCTGGGTCTCCACTATTGTCCCATGATTCAGCCAAAAGGAACAGTTACTGGAACATGCTGAACTGTTTCCCACCTCCAAGCCTTCTAACACCTGCTCTTCTACCTCACAGCAACCTTCAGTCTCGTGATTCCTCCATTCTCCTACTCTGTTAGTCCCTTCGCATTCCCTCTTCCTTCCATACCAAACAGGAACCTATAGCTGAGCACCCAAATCCCTGCTCAGCTTCCCCTCCCTTTGCTGGCACCCTATGCTTCTGCCACATCCACCCACCCAAACCCCAACTGTGGAATCACACAACACTACCTTCTCTGCTCCTACATTTGAACAGTTAAGAACTACTGGATGCAAATCCCACAATCATGGAGACCATGGCCTTTACAAATTTCAGCCCCACTCATCAATCCTCTCACTTGTCCTTGGTCCAGCCCCTCTCACAATCCTCTCAATGACTCTTCCAAACTTTTTACTTCTTTCCTCAAGCCCGTTACTTGACCCTGCTTCCCTCACTCTTGGCAGGAAACTTTGCCTCCTACCTCATTGAGAAAATTGAGGTCAGCAGATAGATCTCTGTAACTTCCCACTTCCACCAACTACTATCTTATCTTCATACAGACCCATCCTTCCTTTTTTCTCCTCAATTTTCAGAAGGTAAGCTGCCGTCTTTCTGTTTAAGGCCACACCTTTAACTAAGCTAGGTCTTGGACCCTCCAGGATCTTGCTCGGTCAGATGACTTTTCTCTCTCTCTCTCTCTCTCTCTCAACTCAACTATGTTTTTCCTCTAAGCCTAAAAACTCAAGCCTCTCTTATAAAAAAGTAAGCAACAGAAAATCACAACAAAGCAAACACAAAGCAAAACATTTTGGGGCTCTTGGTCCCCTCTAGCTAATATTCAGTCTCTTTTCCTCTCCTCCACATGTAATTTTCTCAGAAGAGTATTCTACATTGGCTAGCTCCACATTCTTACTTTACATTCGCTTCTTAACCAACTGCAGTTTAGTTTGTCTCTCGCCTACCACTCTGCTAAATGCACTCACCAAAATTACCAGCTACCTACTGATGTCCAGACCAGTGGGCACTGCTCAGAGTCCTTATCAGACCTCTCTGCAGTTTTTGACACTTCTGATCACTCTCTCTTTAAAGAAAAACAAACAAGATATCTTGACTTCCACGTCCCCTCATCTCTTGGTAGTACCCTATGTCCATCCCTCTGTATGTGTATGGGTCCCGTTTCCTCTAGTTACCTGTTCACTGTTAGTATTCCCCACTGCTGTCCTTAACTCACTGCCTTTATCATGCGCTAGTTTCTCCTTGAGTGATTTCATGTGGGTGACTTCTCTTTTGGTTGGAAAAAAAAACTCACTCAAACTATCCTCAGATGGCTGAGGTTTCATTTGACACTACACCAACTGAGATGAGAACACTTATCAGATATTGAAGCAGTCTCGAGAATAAAAAGTCTTTTTTCCTTGGGCCATGTGCTCACTTTCTTTGTCTCTCTCTTGTTATCTTTTTCTCCTGTGTCCACTCCATTCTTCTGCCACCAAATATCCTTGCTTTCCTATCATTTCCGTCCCATTCTTACCTCGACTTCAAATGGTCTCTGCTTGTCATGTCCCAATTTTCAATAATCTTCCAGTTTTGACTCCCATTGTTAACTGGCCTGGAGTCTCTGTAGTTCTTAGCTCAAAATTCTGAGACAAGGATTCTAAATAACCCAGTTGATCTTTTTCACCAGATCTATATCACCAGGCTCTGGTCAACTTACAGACTGGCTGCCCTTGGGTCAGTGACCTAGCAGATTTCCATCAGCTGTAGCCAAGTCAGATAGGATGGATTGTGTAGAACAAACTATGGCTGCATGGGCAATAGTCAGTGCATGCAGCAAGTTCCCTTAGAAATGGTATGATCAAGGCAGGCTATGACTAATACCCTTAGTATAATCTCAAATCTAAATCTTTAGCACACATCCTCCCCGTAGCTTTAAACTATTCAAATTGGGTGCTAGGTATCTTCCCTTGTATGCTTCACAGGCACCTTCAACTCATCATGTCCAAAAGAGAATTGTCCATTTTCCACTAAACTAGCACTGCCTCCTGAATTCTCTATCATAGTTGATGGCACCACTATTCATCTTCATTAGTGCTATTATTATTATTATCTACATAGCTACCCAAGATAAAGATCTGGATGTCATTATTGATAGCTCCTTCACACATATTGTATTAGTCTGTTTTCACACTACTATAAAGATATTATCTGAGACTGGGTAATTTATAAACAAAGGAGTTTTAATTGACTCACAGTTCCTCATGGTTGGGGAAGCCTAAGAAAATTTACAGTCAAGGCAGAAGGGGAAGCAGGCACGTCTTACAAGGTGGCAAGTGAAAGAGTGAGCAAGAAGAGGGAAAACTGCCTTATAAAACCATCAGATCTCATGAGAACTCACTCATTATCAGGAGAACACCATGGGGGAAACAGCCCTCATGATCCAATTCCCTCCCTCTCTCAACAGGTGGAGATTACAGATCCCTCGACATGCGGGATCACAATTCAAGATGAGATTTGGGTGAGGACACAGAGCTAAACCATATCACATATTCATATCCAATTGATCACAAAGCTCTGCCAATTTTACCTCCTAATTTTTTTTCTTAATTCAGTTCCCTCCTTTCCAAAACTACTGCTCCAGTTTAAGCCACCATCATCTCACTTGAAAAGCAGCAAAAACCTCCCAAAGGGATTGCCCTTTTCTGGTCTTGTCCCCCTATAACCCATCCCTCACAGACTGATAAAGTTATCTGTATTTCTAAAAACATACATGACGATTCTTTATTGCTGTTTTAGATCTCTCAATGACCCTCTATCACAGGGGTCCCTATCGCCTGTTAGGAACTGGGCCACACAGCAGGAGGTGAGCTGCAGGCCAGTGACCATTACTGCCTAAGCTCCATCTCCTGTCAGATCACCAGGTGCATTAGATTCTCATCATGAATGCTATTGTGAACTGCACATATGGGGGATCTGGGTTGCATGCTTCTTATGAGACTCTAATGCCTGATGAGCTTCTGAGGTGGAACAGCTTCATCCTGAAACCATCCCTGCACACCACATCTGTGGAAAATTGTCTTCCATGAAACCGGTCCCTGGTGCCAAAAAGGTTGGGGACCACTGTTCTATCATCTACTGGATAAAGACTAAGCTCTTAAAATAACATACAAGGGCCTGCTCTTCCTTCTGCTCCAGCTGATCTGATGCCATGACTTACCTTCCATTTTGCATCCCAGCATCACCACATTGCTTGTTCCCTTCACTCAGCATGCTGTGTCTTGCTTCTATGTCTTTGCTTATGTTGATCCCCTCTTCTTGTAATACCTTCCTCCCAGTCCTTCTCTCACACAACCTCTGCCAGGATAATTCAGATTCTGTTCAGGTATAACTTCATCCAGGAAACTTCCCCTGTCTTCTCCCATTTCCAGTCTCAATAAGGCATGTTCTCCTGATATCCTGGTTTTATTTCTGCCATCACATAACTTACCTACAATTTTTTTTTAGTTCTTTAGAGAGTAGAGCCTGTGTCTCACTCATCTATAGATTTCCAACACCTAGCATAGGTCCTGGCACACAGTAGGGGTAAAATTTTTGTTGGAATGTATATTAGTCCATTTTCATGCTGCTGATAAAGACATTCCTGAGACTGGGCAATTTACAAAAGAAAGAGGATTAATGGACTTACAGTTCCACATGGATGGGGAAGCCTCACAATCACGGCAGAAGGCAAGGAGGAGCAAGTCACGTCTTACGTGGGTGGCAGCAGGCAAAGAGAGAGAGCTTATGCAGAGAAACTCCCATTTTTAAAACCATCAGATCTCATGAGACTTATCACTATCACAAGAACAACAGAGGAAAGACCCACCCCAGTGATTCAATCACCTCCCACAAGGTTCTTCCCACAACACATGGGAATTCAAGATGAGATTTGGGTGGGGACACAGACAAACCATATCAGAATGCATGAAAGAAGAAGGAGGAGAAAGGAAGCTGAGGCAAAAACAGATAGGCCAGTGAGACAAAGAAGAGAAAGACAGACAGTGGATAGAGGAGATGGGAGAGGAGAGGAGAGGAGAGGAGGGGTGGGGGAGGAGAGAGAGAGAGAGAGAGAGAGAGAGGCTGTGCTGAAATAAACTTTAATATAACTCAGAGTAACTAGCTAGAGGTCTGGGACCTGATTCGACCGCCTTTCCTCTCCCCTAGAATCACAAAGACTGGCAGAGCCACGTCAAGGGCTGGGCACAAAAAACTCCAGAGACAACTGGAAATGCAATCTAAAGGATCATCTGCTTGGCCGGCTGTAGCAAAAGGGCAGCAGATTGTAAGAGGATGAGGTCCTGCTGGGCTGCTGGAACCAGGGATGAGAGAACCACCAGTTATTAGTAACCATAACTGGGCTGTGGGGGCCCAGAGAGGGGACTGACTCCACTGGGCTAAGATTCCAATTTTCTTTTTTTTTTTTTTTTGAGACGGAGTCTGGCTCTGCCGCCCAGGCTGGAGTGCAGTGGCCGGATCTCAGCTCACTGCAAGCCCCGCCTCCTGGGTTTACGCCATTCTCCTGCCTCAGCCTCCCAAGTAGCTGGGACTACAGGCGCCCGCCTCGTCGCCCAGCTAGTTTTTTGTAGTTTTTAGTAGAGACGGGGTTTCACCGAATTAGCCAGGATGGTCTCGATCTCCTGACCTCGTGATCCGCCCGTCTCGGCCTCCCAAAGTGCTGGGATTACAGGCTTGAGCCACCGCGCCCGGCCAGATTCCAATTTTCAAACAAGCCATTACTTCACATATCTGTGGGTAATGATGCAGTTCCCAGAATGAAACCAGAGTCCTATCAACCAGTCCCAGGGTCTTGGCTTCACTAACCACATAGAGAAAAGACAACTGGTAAGGGTTTTGAAATAAGGGGCTGAAAGGCTACAAATTATGACAGTGTGGCCTGGACTCAAGGAAGCCCAATCCTAGTAGAAGCAGAAAGAAGGCATGCCACCCTGAACAGACTGCTCCTCCATCCTCCTGTCACCCCCAAACCACTCCCAGACCAGGCTTCTCCATTTCTGTCAAGGGTGTCAATAGCCTTTCAGTCACTAGTCTCTTCCTCACTAATTATCTTTAATTAGTCAAGACTTGCTTATTCTTTCCACAAAATTTCTTTCTGCCTTTCCCAGTTAAGTTCCTATCCCCTCCCACACAGGCTAACATAGCTGCCTCCTAAAGCCCAAAGTCTTCAGTGGCTCAATGTTATCCAACAAATGAAGTCCACACTGCTGATCCCAAGCCTTCTTTCCAATTATGTTTCTTACCATCCCAGCATGAACTTTTTATCCTTTCCCATCTTGGAACTCACCCTTCTCTGAAACCCCCACCGCTGTGCTGTCCTACATCTGTGCTTGACTGAAGGATTCCTTCCACCTAGCATGCTTCTTACCAATCTCTCCCTCTGGCACAGTATAGGCAAGTAGTGGTAAGTCCATACGCAGAGTCAAGTCCAGGCCCCCTCACTTACTTTCAGGGCAATATTGGGCAAGTTATGTTGGCCCCCCACCAAGTTTCAGTTTCCTCATACTTAAATAGGGATAAACCCAACACCAGAGTATTGTAAGAAATACAAACATTTATAAAAAGATGATTCAGTCTTATTGCAAATGACAAAAAAACAACTCTAGCTGTGTTCAGATGAGTGATTTATTGAAAGAATAGCAAATTGTTCACAGAATCAGTTTTCCAGTTCATAAAATGGTTAGGCACTATGGTGACCCTTAACTAGCTCGGGGTCAGCGTAGCTAAAATGCCACCACTGATGCTACCATGTCACTGGCACCATCCATAGACTTCTGACTCATCTCTGTCTTTCTGCTACTCCTCTAAGATTCAAAATCCTGGACAGAAACATCAACTTGGCCAAACACATTGCATGTGCCTGTGTTCTAGGAGCCAAGGAGCTAGAAGACAGACTATCTGCCTCCTCTGCTTCCGGTATATATACATAGCCTGGCTCCTGGCATTTGGCTAAGTGCTCAGTAAATGGTAGCTTTCATGTTAAATGATAGCTTTCACTATCCTTTAAGGTCAACTCAATAACAATAGTAATATCCACAGTTTTAAATATCCTTAAATGTTTATTATCTCACGTGATCCTCCCAAGCACCTTGTCAGGTAGAAGGTGGTCAGCTGGGGCAGAACTTATTTGCCCTAGGATACATCACTAGTAGTGACAGGCTGAAACTCAGGTCTTCGGTCCCTAAATACTATAACAGTAAAATTTGCCTGGTGATTACTATGTGCCAAGCATTGTTTTAAGAGTTCTGTGTGTATTAACTCATCAAATCCTAATATAACCATATGAGGTAGGTATTATATTTAGTCCCATTTTATAGATGGAGTAACTGAGCAACAGAGAGGTTTAGTAATTTACTAAAGTCATTTAGCTACTAAGAAGTACCAGATTCCAAACCCAGACAATGTAGCCTCAGAGAACATCTTAACTGCAATACCTAGGCAGTCTGATTTCAGAGTCTAAGTTCTTAACTGCTACATCATATTGCATTGCAAGTCTTAGATCTTTTGTTTTTAATGCAGAATAATGTTTCTCCTCCTTCATTGACATCCAAAAGCCCCAACAAGAAGTGATGCCACACTCCTAGTTCATCTCTAACCTTACAGGTAGATATGTACCAGTTATAAGACTTTAAGCTCATTAGGGCAGGGTGCTATATACCTTACAGCACCTCAGAAACTGTTCAGTGAGGAGTAAATGAAGGAAGGTAAAAGAGAAATGAATTAAACTATGAAGAAATGGACAGTGGGCCTGGGGTGAGGGTGTGAGGAGGAGCACAATATTAGATGCCCAGATGATTCAGGCTCAGGGGTGGGTCTGAGGTTATCCCAGGCATTCCAAGGCTGACCTGGAGTCCAAGGTTTACCTATGATTGGACCCTGCCTTAGTTTGCTAAGGTTGCCACAGCAAAATACCAAGGACTGGATGGCTTAAACAACAAAAATTGATTTTCTCATGGTTCTGGAGGGTAGATGTCCAAGACCAAAGTGCTGGCAGAGTTGGTTTCCTCTGAGGCTGCTCTCCTTGGCTTGCAGATGGCTGCCCTCTTGCTGCCCTCTGTGCCTGCATGCCCCTGCTGTCTCTTATGTGCCCAAATTTCCTCATCTTATAAGAACACCAGTCAGATTGGATTAAGGCTCACCTAATGGCCTCATTTTAACTTAATTATCTCTTTAAAAACCGTACCTCTATATACAGTCACATTCTGAAGTACTGGGGGTTAGTGCTTCAACATGTGCATTTTAGAGGGACATAATTCAGCCCATAACAGACTCCAACCCTCATCTTCCCTCGGCTTTCTCCCAACAGTGGTAGGTGGGAAACGGTGTGAAGCTGGCTTAGTCTCCCAGGGTAGGTAAACAAGAACCTGAGTGACTCCACACATTTACCTCCACCTAGAAGTGAGTAGAGAGTATCTTTTGAGACTGGACTTAAGGTTGAACAGGACAATGCTGGCTCTTAGTGCTTCTCTTCCAGATATATACAAAATGAAATTTGTGCCATATGGCTTTTAATATTCCACATGGGTGCTGTCTATTTAGTTAATAAAAGAAAACCCTCATAGCTGTCCTTTGCTAAGTGAGCTATTATAACATCTGTTTGAACCCCCCCCCCACACACAAGTAATTAAATAAGCACAGTGTCCTTTGGGTATGAAGCAGGGAAGTCCTAGTTGCACTCTCAAAGTTCTCCAGCTGTACAGTTCCCAATGTCCCAGAGTCCTTGTTCATTTAGCAACTGTTTCCTCAGGACCTACTACTGACCAGGCCTGGGGCAGGGGTGGCAACAGAGACAGAGACAAGGCATAGTTCTAGCCCTTAAGGAGCATACAGTTTAGTGGCAGAGAAAGACAAGTTGCCAGACCATGGCAGTATGGTAGGACCAGCACTATGACAGAGGGAGGCACGGGGAGCTGTGCACGCAGAGAGGGCCACTCAGCTGGCTTTAGGGGCCAGAGCGGGCTTCCTAGAGGAGGAGAAGATGCAAGAGCTCAGTCTAGAAAAAGAATAAGTTAGTAAGTTAAAGAAGGGACAGGCTGGGGTAGGGAGGTCACTAGATGCTGCAAGCCGGGAGATCGTGTTGCACAAACCCAGGGGGTGCCATTCACACTCTGGTGTATGAAGTAAACAGTGCTCCCTGGAGTTGTGGTACTTAGTGACCCAAAGGAACTAGTCTCCCATATTTCCAGAAAATCCTCAAGAAGTTAGGCTGAAAATGTGGGCAAGGTCATATGATAAAGGCAAAGAAGAAGTCTTTAGGAGGGGGCTGCAGCAGAAAGGACGGGAGTGGGAATGGACACATAGATTCCGACAAAGATAAAGTCTGAGCCCTCCACTGAAAGCATTTAAAAATGCCACCAGGACCTGTAAAAAGTGCTAGGACTTGGCTGGTGAAAGGTAAGGCTATCAGGAGGTAAAGCTAGAGAATGCTGGAACCTCACTCCCAGGAATACTAATAGACTTGGCTCATGCCTATCAAAACCAGGCAAAACATTCACACTTAGTCTCATATTTTACAATGTGGAGTTGCTCATTTTCATAAGCTCATTTTCAATAAGTGATAGTCCTGGGCAAGATTGCAAGATAAATTCATACTGCCTTGTGTAGTCTACATAAAGTTTTGTTATTCATTTTTTTTCATCTGAGCCTCATAATAAGTCCATGATAACTCCATGAGACAAGTAGAACAGGGATTGCCATTCTCATCTGGCATATGAAGAAACCAAGGCCCAGAAAAGTTGGGTTACCCAAAATCAGCCATCCCTTAAGTGGAACAGCCAAGCTAGATCTCAGGCCCTTGGAGATCTGGTCCGTGCTGTTTCCTCTAGGCCGTGGAAAAAGGCTTGCCTTTAACAAACTTCCCACCTGTTCCCTTGCCCGTGCTTCCTGCACTGCCTTGGTGCACCCCACTCCTTATAAGCACCCCTTGGAAACTTCTGCTTTTCCTCTGTCTCTCAGGTCTACCTTTTCTAGGCCACAGCCCATTCTTCATGCCTAGCCTTTCTCTTATCTCAAGAACCTATTCATGCAGAGGAGCTCTTTTGACAGTTCTATCCACGTGGAGTTCGGAGTTGAGGTGTGGAGAACCTATCCACTGACATCATTTACTAATTCTTTCCAAGAAGTTTGGGAAATGATTGTTATCCCTTTAATTTCATAATGCTTTAATCCAAAGGATAGATCCAATGGTGGGAATTGTAGCATTTTGAAGCAACTTTGAAGCACCTTGACATAATATCATGTAACTGCCCCCACCCTCCCATCCCTAACACACACAAACACTTCAGGGACCTCACCTGGATGAGCTAACAAGCTACTCGTCTAGTCCTTTGTGCATAGGTGAGACAAGTGCCTTCTTCCCTCTGAACTCTGTGCACCCAGAGAACATATCTTCTTGATTCACTGCAGAAGGCTGACACCTGTGGCCGGCTGGCACCAAGAGGAAGGACTCCCAGGGACAGCAGCTTGTAGTGAGCTAACAGAATACCTGCCTGGTCTACAGCTCTCTTCACCCTATCATAAGTTTCTCCTGCTTGTCCCGTCATCCCTCATGGTAGCTGGGACTTCCCCTTTCATAACTGAGAGATGCTCTGAGATTTTTGTCAGGTAAGAACCAGGAGGCAGGCCGCCCAGATTTGCCAAGATGGGAAAACAGAAACCACTGAGCCCGCATGCTCTGTGCCGAGCCAAGGCCTATGTCCTGTGGCAGGTCCACTCGAGCCCCTGAGGAGACTCCAGGAAGAGAAAGACAGGGAGAGTTCCTTTTAAACAAACAAAACTCAAACAGGAGAGTGGCTTTCTTTAGGAAGGCCTTATGCTTGGCATTGAGTTGGATAGCGGTGTGGAGCCCCAGGGGTTCATCTTGGTCTCTGTGATAGTTTCCTTCCAAGTGGGAAAAGGGAAGGGGCGCACACAGACCTGGTTGGGGCACAAGGGTGCTGAGAGGGAAGTAAAGGAGACTAGCATTTTGCTCTTGTCATCTCCCTCAGACTAGCAGGTACACAGGGTGAGCTCTGACATCTCCCCCAGCAAGCCTTTGCCTCTGTTTTCAGGGCACACCTTTGCCCACTTGGCTCTCATGCAGCCATGGCTCTGGCTGGGGAGGGAAGTCCTTTATCAGGCCACACTTTCAGACCTTAGGTCTGAGACCCTGGCTTTGCTCTGCCCTCCCGGGCTTTACCCACAAAGCTCTCTTGAGGCCCTGGTGTCTCCTATGCATGCCCGCAGCCAGCCCTGCCATGTCCCACTCTTCTCCTTCCTCAGCGAGGGCTCCTCAGCTGAATCATGCCCAAGCCCCATCCCCTGTCCCCTTCACTATAAAAAAGCCTAATTGAGCTCCCTGGATCTGTTTCGATCTCTAATTTATCTGCCAGCTGGGGAGTAGGCCTCCCCACTTCTGCCCCTTATTTTCTTTATTTTCTGAAATCCTTGAGTCTTCACAACTGGAACTGAAATCAGAGCTGTAAAACACACCATGCCAGTGGATGTCATGAAACTGGTTCAAATCTCTGTTCAAAATGCTTGTTTGTATTATAGTCCAAGTGTTCTGTGTTGTGTGCCAAGGCTTTTACCAGTAGCAACAAGCCATTGGAAAAGTAAGTATCAAGTACAAATCAACTTGGACCAGCCACAGGTCTCATTCAAAACGAATGGACAGAACAGACAAATCCAAAGAGAAGAGTGGAAAGGGAGTTTCGCCTAATTAGGAAGCACAGCTTTCTAGATCCTCTCATCAGCAAGTCTTTGTCTTACTTTTTATCTCCTGTGTAGTAAAGAAGAAGTAACTGATTTGTTTTTCTAAGACCACCAGAGCGAGCACAAAAGAACCAGCGAGTAGGCAAGGCTAAAAGCAAAACTGCAAATTTATTCTTTGGTCATCTAGCTCCAGAGAAAAAGGTATGGGGGTGAAGTCTGTTGGCCTCCAGCAAAGGAGGCCGAGAGAGTCACCCAGTAGAGCTCTCGGGCAGAGTTCCTAATGCAGTCCCGACAAAGGTAGGGGCTGAGGAAGCCGCCCCGTGCATCTGCCCGGAGTGGCTTTTCTAGGAGTGGAAGGGCAATAGGCGGGGCACGGACGCGTCAGGGGAGGGGGGGGGGAAGGCGCCGCAGGTGCCACCAGGTAAATCTTGATCTCTTCGGATTGACATCACCTGGCGCATGCCTGGTTGGTCTGCACCTTCCCGAGCGCCAGCTGCATCCTCGCGCACACGGGGAAAAGTTGGCGATGAAAAACCCGGAAATGCACCATCTTGCCTCCGTTCGTCAAAACAGTAACCAGAGAATGGGAAGGTTTAAAAAGCCTTTTTTTTTCTATTTTGAGACAGAGTCTCGCTCTGTTGCCCAGGCTGGAGTGCAGTTGTAATCATGGTTTACTGCAGCCTTAACCTCCTGGGCTCAAGCAATCCTTCCGCCTCAGCCTCCTGGGTAGCTGGGACTACAGGTGCATGCCACCACACTCAGCTTATTTATTTATTTATTTATTTATTTATTTATTTGTGCAGACAGGAGTGTCTCACTATGTCGCCCAGGCTGCTCTCAAACTCCTGGCCTCAAATGATTCTCCTGCCTTGGCCTCACACAGTGATGGAATTACAGGCATGAGCCACAGCACCTGGCCTAAAAAGCAAATTAAGTTAAATTCGTTTGCAAAGTCTAGACCAGTAGTTTTCAGACTTGAGCCTGTATCAGAATCACCTGTAGTAAATCCGGGGCGGGGCCTGAGAATTTGTGTTTCTAACATTGTTAAGGGATCTTTGGGGTGTTGTTTTTCTGGCTGGAAACCTCTGTGGCCAGTGGCGCCTTTGCCCGAATTTTGCTTGGGCCTGATGGGCTTGTTTCATCCACTTGGCCTGGCAGGGGCGCTCAGCTCATGCTACCAGCCTGGGCCCCATGCTTGCCAAGGACGAGTCAGGTGTGGAGTGGTGAAGAGTATGTGAGCGAGCATGGGGTCCAGCCACCGTGCAGTCAGACATGCCGGCTGCTGCAGTGGAGTGGGCAGCTCCAGGTGCCAGCATGGGTGCCAGCTCTCTGCAAAACCATGGCAGACCTGGTGCACTACAAGCAGCTTCCATGCCTGGCACCAGGGAACAGGTTGGCACCTGGAAGCTTGGAGATGCCAGGAACCACAGGGCCCCAAAGAGGGAGTCACAGCCCTGGTTTTGGGAGCTCCCAGGTCTGGGCTCCCTGAAGGGCTGTAGCTCTTCTTTCTTTCTCTTCTTCCGCAACATAGTGAGCAAGGGACATGTCTCAGCCCTGTTTGTGTTGGTCTCGCTATCCAGCAGGTCCCGCTATTCATTCTTGTCCTGCAGGAAGAATGAGGTACACAGACAAGTGAAAGGTGGACAAAATGAAGAGGTGCTTTATTGAGCAATAGAACAGCTCAGAGGAGACCTGCAGGGGGCAGCTCCTTTCCGCAGACAGGGTGTCCCATCAAGTATTTAGCTCCTAGCAGAGAGGGTAGCTCCTCTCTGCAAGCAGGTCGTCCCCACAGGTGTTCAGCTCCCAGCAGAGAGAGTAGCTTCTCTCGGCAGCTGGTTGTCCCATCGTCTCTTCTTCCTCTGCTCTTCTCTGGCTGATCCCAGGGCTTTCATGGGCCTCAGAGGGGAGGAAGTGCACACCGATTGGCCCATGGGTGACCATAGGCGGGCCCGGAGAAAGCATCCCAAGTCCCTACTCTGGTCTGCGGTACGGGCAGCCCGGCCCCCAGCCTTCAGGCACACCCTGGCCTGAAGGTGGGGCCTCACTGGGGACCCGCCCCCTTCAGCCCAGAAGCGGGTGGGCCTTCTGCCGCTGTCCATGGTGCCTAGACTGCTTACGCCAAGGGGCACCTGCAGGCCAGCGCGGAGCTGCTCTCAGCCCTGACCTTGGCTTCCCCTTCTGTCCGCATCAGCACCCACATTCTGGAGAAGTCTGAGGCAGCAGGGCGCTGGCATGTCAGCACTGGCCCCAGTACATGCACCCCTGGCCAAGCTGCGACAACGTCCAGGCTTGGCTCCACATTGCTCGGAGATTGGAGTGGGTGCCAACAGTGGGGAAAAGCCAGGCAGTGGAAGCAGGCACTTCCAAGCCTGCAAGGGTGGAGGGACAGCCTTCCCAGGCCCTCAAGAGGGCAGAGAGACCTGGGTCCACAGCCCTGACGTGGGTGCCTGCTGCTGCATCCAGAGGGGTTGGTTGGGGCTGCTACCTGCTCCTGGCTCCTGCCCGCTCCTTGGAGTGTACAACGCCGGCTGTGCCCCCTCGCAGCCTGTGGCGGGGGCTTCAGGTCTTCGCTGGGCCCGGGGTGTCATCCAGGGCAGGGGCAACGTTACCGCAAGCTTTCCCCACAGCCTCGTTTCTCAGGGATGCCCAAGGGTCCCCCTCACTTGGCTCGTGGCCCTACCTAGGGGGGCGCCTCCGGGAGCAGATCATGGCCACAGGCCCTGGGCCTCGGGCCTGGCTGTGGGACTGTCAGGCTCAACAGTCACCCCAATGCTGGACTGACCTGGGGAGGCAGCCCCAGGTGGCCTCGCCCAGAGCCTCCTCCCAGGGCACAGGAACCTGGCACCCTCGGCAAGGTGGGCACAGTGGCTACACCACTGGCTGGGTGCCCAAAGCGGGCACTGCTCCTACTTCCAGTCCCGGGCCCCGAAGCGTGGCCCCAGCTCTGCACCCCTCCTGCCTCTCCATGTGCAAGCGCAGCACCACCCTGGGCCAGTTCCGCCCTGAGGCCCCTCTCTGCGAGACCACGTAGCTCCGTCTCCGACGGGTGACCTGGCCCAGCTCCATTGAGGCAGCCCCCAGGGCGGCAGGCTGCTGGGAAGTAGGGAGGGTGGGCGGGGGCAGGTTGCCTGCCTCTTCCCCACACCCTCCCTACAGCGGTGGCGTGATGGCAGCAGCCACTCTGGACAGCCCACCGCTGTCATTGACATCTTCCCAGGTGGGGCTGATGTTGTTGGTCTGGGACCACACTTGGAGAACCAGTGCTTTAGGGGTTGTGCGGAGTAGGCATGAGGTCAGGGGTCTCTGGTTCTGCGAGGCCTTGTGCAGTGGCAGGGACTGTGCCACATGACCTGGAGGAGGTTCTAGTTCTGGGAGGCAGGGCTTTGGGCAGAGCTTCACAACCTGCTCCTGAGGCTCCTACAGTTGCCAAAGAGCACAGGCCACCTCAAGGCCTCCTGGCTAAAGCTCAACTTCTTCTAGAGTTCTTTAGCTGCTACTGTCATGCCTCCCTCTTCTTGGGTGGGGAGAAGGTGGTGGAGGGAACCCTGGGGCACATGATCCAAGAGGAGCCCCGAGCCCTAGAGCAGTGATGGTTCTCAAACCTGAGCAAGCATCACAATCACCCAGGGTAACATGTAGATTACTGGGCCCATCCCCAGAGTTTCTGATCACAGGTCTGCGCTGATGGTGGCTGAGAATGTATATTTTCAGCAAGTTCTCAGGTGATGCTGGCTGATGCTTCTTGGCAAAGAGAATGAAAAGGCGTCTATGTTCTCATGTTCTTATGACTAGGACCTAGAGGCCTTGGACACTGACAGTTGCAGTCCAGGGAGCAATCTGAACATAGACTGGGAATTCATCCAGTGCCAGACTAAGAATTCAGAATGACTTGATTTTTCTTGAGTGAAGGACTGGCAAAAAACTACCAAATTACATACAACATTTATTCTTCTAAAGTATTTTTGAAACTAATCATTGGATGATGTTGTTTAGGTTCAGCCATTTCAACAAAGGGAGGAGAGAAGAGAACTCACATTTATGGAGCTCTACTGAGCTTTTTGCTAGTTATTTGCTTCTTGAAACGACCATACGAAGAGGAGGAAATAGGCTTAGAGAGCTTAAGTGACCTGCCTAATTTCACACAGCTTATGAGAGCCGGACTTGGATTCCAACTAAGGTCTGGCTCCAAACACTTCCCACTACACTGGGGAAGGGCAAAGAGGGTGTCTCTGACCCCACCTGCCAATCAGGAGGCCAACCTCTTGGGAGGGTACAAAGCTTTTGTTTAACCACTAAATCCCACAAGTAGTAAACACGCTGAGACACCATACCTGACAGTGAGCAAGACAGACAGGCCATTCAAGCACATCTTTTAGAAAGCAGCAAATGGGCATTTCTAGAGGCATAAAGTCTTGAGTCAAACAAGAGTGAGGGCCAAGCAAGGTTTTCAATATGTGCTGTGCTTGGGGAGGAAGAAATGGCAGTGGGTCACTCCACAAGGAAACTATGAATGCTCGATCCAGACGTAAGTGTTCTGGTAAAACGACTCCAGAAAAGACATCCATTGTCCTTGCTTCTACTTCCTACTTAATACATTTCCCCCATCTGGAAAGAT
This sequence comes from Trachypithecus francoisi, assembly GCF_009764315.1. Classification (NCBI taxonomy): domain Eukaryota; kingdom Metazoa; phylum Chordata; class Mammalia; order Primates; family Cercopithecidae; genus Trachypithecus; species Trachypithecus francoisi. The sequence goes on from NW_022681471.1 coordinate 45,195,009, forward strand.
CAATCTCTGTCTTTTAAAAATATTTATCATGAAATAATAAGATCACAAGCAAAGTATACAGACTAGTATGATGAAACCTATTTACCACTGTGTTTAAGAAATAAAATCTTACTAATGTGATTGTCATCTTCTGTTTACTTCATTCCCATCCACTTGTCCATTCCCAGTAAATAGCACCCTGACTTCAGAGTCTGTCATTCCTACACAAATGAAAGACCTTTTTTGATCTATGTAAATCCAAATTCTTCATATTCATCAGTAATTTTAAATGTAGTGCAAAAACTCACCTCCTTCACAAATTGTCCTTGATCAACCCCACCACACTTAATTTTTACTGTCTCTTTCCTAGCTTACATCTTTCATTTTTTTTTAACTCTATTCACTTTTACTTATGGATTTATTCTTTGGAAACAGTTCACTTCCTCCATGAGCTTTTTGATCACTCCAGGCAGCACTAATATCTGTTCCAAAGGCGAAATATAGGTGGCTTTTAAGTTAAAATGGTTCTGGATTCAAATATGGACCCTGTCACTTACTAGGTCTGTGACCTTGAACAATTGACTCATTTCTCTTGGTGTCTAGTTGCTCATTTATAAGATGAGGTTATGGCAAAGATCAAGTGAGATAGCATATTGTGGTTCATCATTTCCACGCATGTGAATGTTATCTTCAAGGTGTTCAAAGCCATGACCATCACCAATTTTTAAATTACAAGCATGATTTAGGTGCTTGAGCTTTTTTGGTTCATTTTTTGGTTACATACTGTCTCCTAATATGCTATAATGGCTCCACGTGCATAAATAAGACTTGTCTTCCCTCAGAAAACTGTGTTCTCACGGAAAGCAGAGAGTGAGCCACACAGAATGACAATATAACTTACCATTCAAACCAAGACACTTTTGAGAGTGAGAAGTGCTATTAGTAATAATTGCCCCAGGTCTCATCACAAACCAGGACTGTCCCTGGGAAGCCAGGACACATGGCTATCCTAATCATATATTTCTTCAGAGTCTCTCCAAGCCTCAGTCCAGTGCTAGCTAGGAAGTAGGTACTTGCTAAATCAATACTTGTGGAGGGGAATTGGAGGCCCGACAGCCTCAGAAGTTAGCAAACATGGCTAGTCTTATATAGCTCTTCCTTTCCTCCTCTGTCTCTGGCACCCTTCTTATTCAGCACTAATGTCACCCCCAAATGGCACATTCATCATCCCAAATTAGCCATTATTAAGTCATCCATTTGCGGAGCTGCAGCTAAAATGATTGTGTTATTATTCAGTTACGGCAATGAATGGCTGAACATCAAAAGCCATTTTGATTTTGTAGCAAGAAGGCAATCATTATTGTGTCCTGCCGGCTTGTCCAAAGTAGCGCCCAGCTTGTTGCTAGTGAATATAAGCCTCCTTCTCCACCTAGTTATACACACACACACGATACTGGAGAGCCCAGGAAAGGGAAGGATATATTCTTTCTACCAGTCTGGATCAACTCTTCCTCCCAAAAGTTGGGGTCTTCTCCGCTTTGAGGCTACAGAGGCTTCTCCTGACTTACACTGCCTTTCTCTCTCCCACTCCTGATCCCTATAGGCCTGGGCAGTGAGCCAGCTTAGTTGCAGTCTTGGTTTGGGTCCCCCTCCACTACCCTGCTACCTACACTACAGATTGGTCTTATCTGAGGTGACTTTGTGAGGCTCAGTACCCCAGCGACTTAATTTCTCAACCCCTCATTTTGGAGTCACACAGTTCACAGGACCCACCCCAGCTGCCCAGTGTCCTCACTCTGGAAAGTTACTGATGAACGAGAGGCTTGAGGCAGTTCAATGAGAGGCATGAGGCAGCTCATCTCCCAGAAAAACCCTGAATTGTAATACAGTCTTCACTATTTTACCTCAAAGGAATGATTTAAGCTCCCCAGAGTAGGACAGTGCAGAGGAAAGGAAGAGGGTGATGCTAAACACTGCCTAGACAGGGGACTGGAAAAAGTATTGATCAGCAGGCCCTTTCTGTGGTGGAAATAATGATAATGGTGGTGAGATAATAGCAGCTACTGCTTTTCAGCTGTTTATACTGTGCTAGACATAAACCTAGCAATCCAGGCCCCTCCAAACCTCACTGTGCACAACCTCTGACTGTTGGAAAGGTGAAAGGAATGAAGGTACTGCAACTCTCCAATGCATATTTCCTGTGAGCTACACTGGGTGAGGTACTGTGAGCTCTGCTATTTCACATCACATTACACTGCAGCTCTGCTGCCTTTAGCCAAATCTCCCCATTCATGCCTCGTCTCCCTGTCACCCACTTTGCTTTAGGAGTCAGGCCTGGGAGTAAGATTTAGCAGGAGTGTGTAAGGTAGAACCAATTTCCCAGGCTCTTCTCCCCATCAACAAGTAGAAGGCAACTAAGACCATGTTGATTAGCTGAAATTAAGTTCTCTCAGCTGGATAATGTCCCCAAGGGCTACCAGTATAGAATTCATTCACCTGTGCCCAGTGACAGAAATTACGCAAGCCCTGGCATCTCCCTCAAGCCCCTAAAACAGGTTGCCAGCCCAATGGCTGTCTGATCACTAATATCTCCCTGTCATTCCCCACCCACCCACCCACACACACACACACACACACACACGCACACTACAGACACACACTCACACATTCTGACAAAATTATCTGATGAGATCCTTCTAAGATGTTCACATTGCTTGTGCGGAAAGAATCAAGATTGTGAAATATTTGATTGATGATTTTTGTTTATGGTTTTAAATTCCGTTCCTGCCATTACCAGGAAGAAGAAGAGTAGAAGGAATTCTCCCCATTTACAGGTGAGAAAACAAATATGAAAGATAAGAGACTTGTCAAAATTATGTAAAAAAACAGACACTGGACTTGAGTGACAAAATGTAGCCTTAGAGTTTCTAATTTGTTTTCTCACCTTAAGTAATCTCTGAGTTGCGAGTACTTGGCTATTTGTTCTGTTGGGCCAGGAAGATCCAAAGATTACTATGATCCTCCAAGTATCAAATTGACACAGATTCAACCTTGTTTTTCTCTGTTCCAACCTCTTTTTCTCTCAATAGGGAGCAAGAGCTTTCAAAATACAAATAATTGTTTTTCACATTTAACAGCAATGTCAGCTTATTGCAGACATTTAGAAGCTGAAGATAAACAAAAATATATATAATCTGCAGTTTCACCACTCAGTGATAACTGCTGTAATCATTGCGGTACATTTCCTTTTTGTCTTTTTTTTGTGTTTATATACCCATATGTGTACATATTTTATACCATATTTCCTACATTCTAATACACATATCCTTCATTCCTGAAATCAGGATGTATCTTATAATGATGTCAAAATGACTTGCAAATGGCCAGGCAGAGGAATCTACTGTGATATTGTTGTCATTGCTTATGAGTATGCAGACTTAGCTGTACTGAGACGGTATCTGTACATCATGTTGTCACTTCAATTGAGTTATTTGCGTTGGTAGAAACATCATGGTTAATTTTTAACTTAAATTTGGCTTTCTCCTTAATTGTCACTTAAAATGTCTTCTAAAAATTACACTATGATGCATCATTGAAATGAAAAATTATTATGTCTGCAGAAGATTGCCTGTCACATGCCAGACAATGCAATTAAAGGTAGTAGAAATTGCCAAATCTCTTGGAATGGATCATATAAATTTCAAAGCTAGGAAAGGTTGGTGTGACTGTTGAACGCATTTTGAGGTACTATCACTCAGGCACAGAACGTCTATCCATCAACAGTTTCTTGGTGACTTTCAAGAGAAAGTGATTGATTTCTGGCTTATGTAATTGAATTGAAAAACAAGACAAATAAAAGAAAAAAAGGAAAAAATATTAACAATGAGTTTAGCCAAATAGGAAATGTGGATAAACCCCCAGGATTCTTCTACATGCTTTAATAATCTTCTTGTCACATTATCACAAGGGGAGGTTATGAAAAGCAGCAATATGTCAGCATAGTATGCTGCATCCCTGCCAATGGTCAAAAGGAATTCAGAAGAATCTTTAGAGTCTGGAATGTGAAAAAAGCTTAGACTCTATTTTTGGTGATGTTACTTAAGAAGAAAGCGGTATATAATTATATGGATATATATGTATGTTACCATCAGCAGAATAAATTTTGGTATATTAAATATAGTTTTTTTCTTTCTACCAAAGCTATTAATAAATCAGTCTTACAATATATATCATCTCTGATGAAGAAGTAGTTGGGATCTTGCTGTATGTATAGTGTTATATTATGATTTTAACTTAATATTCTATAATGAGCATTTTCAACAGCACTGGATATTTGAAAACACGGTTTGATGGCTTGCTATATCGAAAAATTGTTTCTCAGAAGGTTATGCCAACTTACAATCCTATCTGTAGTGAGTAAGAGTATACTCTAATTAACATGGTTAGTGGATCCTAATTAACACAGTTTTCTTTAATTAAAAAAATTAGTATTTGCTAATTTGACAGGCAAAAAAGACAGCATCTCATTTTTTAATTTAGAGTTCATTGGTTACTACCAAGTTTAAACTGAAAATGTAATTGGTGGCCATTTAAATTTTGTGTGCACAATTTGCCAGTTCATATCCTTTGCTCATTTGTCTATTGGGGTCTCAAGGTCTATCATATTTATTTCCAGTAACGCATCAAATGCTGTTGATGATGCCCCACCCCATGTTCCCCTGGCCCACTGATTTTACCTGCATCTGCAGTTTCCAGCATCAACTCAAGTTGCTAGTCTCTCTTTTTTGCTTCAGAGCTTTCTCAAGCACAGTGACAGCTTACTTTGCTACAGTCAGGTGCAACCTGGAAGTGCAGGACAGTTGATGCCATGGGAGCTAATCTTCAATCAATGGGGATGGAAGTCCGTGGATAAATACCACAGACTCTCCATTCTCCAGTGGGATGATTCTAAGACTCTTCCACACAATTTCTCAGAGAGTCTCCAGAAGGACTGAGTCCCAGTTGCCCACAGGGTAAGCTTCTCATTAACAGACTATTAACTTTCCTCCCCTGTTTCACTTTCACCATTTCCTTTTTGTGCTTCCTAAGATCACCTCCCAAATAAGCCACCTCTCTCCAGATCTTTTTCTCAGGGTCCACTTTTGGAAACTGAAAGTAAGAAAAAACAATCATATTTTCTGTCCACACACCTTTTTATGGCAGTGATCACTCTCTCTCAAATTGAACTCCTCAATATGAATGGCACATTTGAAAACGAACACTGTCCCACGAAAAAACTTTGGAGTGCAAGACACAGCAATGCAGAGACCTCTGTCACCTGGAGAATGCCAGTTGGCTACTTCCAAAACCCTTGTAGGAGATTGCTGGACTCTCTGTGTAGAAACAAAACTGGCTTCCTGAACTGCGAGGCTGAAGAACAGAGCCCAGACTGAGTACATTCAATAAAGTAAAGTCAACTTAAGCAGGCTTACATGCCTGCTTAATTTGTAAATATATATATATATGTATATATATTACATATATATTTGTAAATATATATGTGTGTGCATATGTGTGTGTGGTGTGTTTGTGTGTGTGTGTGTATATATATATTTGCCAGGATGACAATTTATTAATTTACTACAAGAAATACAATTGTCAAAAAGGCCAAAATGCTTAACTAGGCAGATCAGTGCATTCTTTCCCTGTAGGCAAGTTGTGTAGGGAGCCAAATAAATTATCAAAAGATTGCTTGGTGAGCATAAAATCAGCACAAGGGAGTTAGTTGATCTTAAGCATGGTCTTTCAGCTTAGACAACTTGAAGCACTCTCATCAACTACAGGGCCAGCCTTGCCAAGGAACCCATCATGTTTGGTTCACTTGGCCAAGATCCTTCTCCTGGATGGAGCTTGGCTGGTAACTGTCATTTCTTTGCATTTAGCAGGCCAACTACTTTCTATTCATTCCAAGTAGTGTATAACACAGTTAACTTGGTTCCCACTCAGAAAGTTACAATTGAATTTCAGTCCTGCCTCCTTAAGGTTTGTCCTAGATCACCTTGAACAGAGTTTTGAGTGTTCCCAAAATTTTTAGTCACACTTTTACAGATAACTTCTTGGTTAATTTCCACAGATATCCAACCATATCTCCTACTTGTGGATTTTTACTAGTTCAACTTTCAGATGGCAACTGCATTTGTTTTTTGTGGGAGGGGGTAAAGTGTGTATAGAGAGCATCATAAATCTGTCCCCTTCCTGTTGAGATGGGAACTACTTTCAACTCAACAGATTTCTGCCTTTTTTCCAGCTTTATCTTCCACAATCACTCTGTGTTTAACATACCCTTCAGCTTACCACTCCAGGATGGTAGCTCTCTCTCCCTCCCATATACCACAATGCTAGATTGTTTTCCTGCCCTCATTTCCCAATGAACTGATTCATTATTCAAGATCCAGCTCAAATATCTCTCACTTCCCCTAAGATTCTGTATTAAGCCATTCTTGCACAGCTATAAAGAAATACCTCAGGCAGGATAATTTAAAAGAAAAGAGGTTTGTTTAGTTGGCTCACAGTTCTGCAGGATGTATAGGAAGCATAGAGGCATCTCCTTCTAGAGAGGCCTCAGAAAGCCTCCACTCATGGCAGAAGGCAAAGGGGGAGCAGGCATTTCACACGAAGGGAGCAGCAACAACAGTGAGAGAGTGGAAGGTGCCAAACACTTCTAAATGACCAGGTCTCATGAGAACTTACTCCCTTTCATGAGGACAACACCAAAGGCATGGTACTAAACCATTCATGAAAAACGACGGCCATGATCTAAGCACCTGTAACCAGGCCCCATCTCCAATACTGGAGATTACAATTCAACATAAGATTTGGCAGGGACACACATTCAAATTATATCAGACTCCTTCCTTGAACCACTGCCATCTCTGCTCCAACATCAAAGAGTTAGACCTTTTCTCCTTAGTGTTACCACAACAACCTAATTCAAACCTGTAACATCCCATTGTACTACAGTTATTTATATGTCCATTTTCCCCACTAGAGCATACATTACTGAGAGCAGAGGCTATTGTCTTATTTATTTTTATATTTCCAGAGCTTAGCATAGTGCCTGGCCCTTAGCAAATGCTTGAATAAATTGATTATCCAAAGTCCTACAGCCAAATATTCAGGACCTGCTATATTTCCAAAACTATAGTCCTGAAAGGTATATGACAGCAAATCACCATGTGTCATTTAGCAAAGCTGACAGTGAGCTAGGGACTAGCATCTTGTGCCATCCATTTACTAATTTAACAAACATTTATTGAGAGCCTACTATGTGCCCAGTGCTAGGGATACAGTAGTGAGCAAGACACACAAGACCTGTACTTTCATGGAACTTACATTGTACTGGGGGAAGACAGATGATAAGCACATAAGCAATTAAAATAATTTCTAGATTGTGGTAGCTATTCATAAGAAAATAAAACAGTGTGACATAAATGTAAGTGACTTGAAGGAAAATGTTTCTTGGGGGATGTTGAGTGTTAGGAAAAGCATTATGAGAGAGTGACATTTGATCTGAGAGCTGAATGATGAGAAGGAGCCAGCTATGTAAAGATGTAGGGACAGAATGTATCAGGCAGAAGGAGCAGCAGGTGCAAAGTCCCTAAGGTAGAAATATGTGGTTATAAAACAGAACATTTTGTGGCGCTGAAGAATATGTGAGTGCTGGAGGCATGGTACAAGATGAAATCAGAAAGGTAGGCAGAGGCTAGGGCATGTAGGGCTTCGTAAGCCATGGAAAATTGTTTGGATTTTCTTCAAAGTACAATGGAAAGCCACTGGAGGGTTTTCAGTGAGAGAGTGATGAGTTTTGATTTACATTTCTAAAAGATAACTAGCCTGCCACAGGATAATTACACATAGAAACAAAGATTCTCGTCTGCAACAGAAAACTAAAAGCTATCACTGAATTCTGCTACTCCAGCAGCACTTAGTATAATGATGTACTGATTCACAAGGGAGTGAAAAACCAACTTCAGTCTCTAGTATATCCTCTAGAAAGTTAATTTACAGATGGTTGGGGCAGGTCTTGAAAGCCATACTCCTTTTCAAAAAAAGATCTTTATGCTGAAGAATGCAGAATTCATCCCAGCTGTGTACTTAAAAGACGAGGAGGAAAAAAGAGTAGTCCACAAAATGGCCTAGAATAAGCTTTCATTATTAAGGTGGAATTAGCTTTCAGCTCACTGCTAGTGGTCAATAATCTGTGCTGAAAACTTCACCTCAACTCCCTAAGATTCAGGAGTTTCGAAGAGAAAAGGGCTAAGCAGGCAGTAGTCCACAGAGCATCTACTTTCCCCTCTTGATAAATCACTGCAAAGAAAACACGGAGCAACCAGGTCTCATTCTAAGCTCTTCTCTGCCAAGTACAGGATTTGTAGCAATATAGGTGCAACTACAATTCCACCATAACATATTCTATGTACCCTGTGAGGTTCTGTATGGTGGAATTGTCCTTAAATAAATCTTAGGAGAGATATTGGAATGCAGTCCCACTGGAATATTCTATCAGGAGTTATGCTTTTTGCTTAGAGTGAACCAAGGCTTCACGCTTCTGCGGAATCTTAAGCAAGACAGAACAATATCAACAACTAGGGAGACTTTTGAAAGGACAGAACCATGGAGGCCATTTCAGTCCCAAGCCCCCAACAGAGGCAGGAGCACTGGATAAGGAAAGCAGCCCTAGAACTCATAGCTTAGGAACAGTAAATGTGGGGAGTTGAGCCCAGAGAGAGAAAGGAGATTTAGAAGGCAATAAGGAGAAGGTCTAGACGGAAGCTTCAAACTGCCAGGAATCTAAGGGAATGGACTGCCAGATGTACTAGCGATGCTAAGTTGAGGTCTGCACATGTAAAAGAAGAAAATAAAAAGTTTAAATTATTGGGGCTGCCTAGGTAGAAGAAGGGGGTTATTCATATTGTTTGTCCCCAAAGGACACTTAAAATCCAGGGTATTACAGGCAAGGGGATCAGGGGCCAGTAGTGGAAGTGAGGAAAGGGTTTAAAATTCTTTCCCCAATAGGTACACAAAATTAAGCTAGCATCCAGTCCATGGATGCAATTGAAATGTTAGGTGGGAGAATTGAAATTGTTTCTTAAAAATCCAGGGGTGTTTGGCCACCCACATAGATTACATTCAAGACACAAAGACCTTAAACAGTAATCTGGCATCTATCTGGGGGCCCTAAAGAAGGGAAAGACCTGAAAATTTTAGAAATGAGCACCTGGGGAGAGGTTATGCTGGTACCTGAGTGAAAAGGAGCCCCAAGATGAGGTCAGGGAGAAAACTGAATGGAGGAGTTCCATGCTGTGAGTAAAATGGCCTACCTAGTGAGAGGAACCTAATGGCAGTGTGTGGGAAGAGCTGATTAATTAACTGAATTGTGTGGAAAGATATAATTATAAATCCCCCACAATTCTATTACAGTCACTTCAGTAGGGGCAGCTATTTACTTCGCAGCCCTTGAGCACCTGAATCAACAGTGCATTCAATGCTCCTTTCCCTCCATATGAGACTATCATCCAAAATTGACTGGAGAAGATTACAGATCAGGTAGGAGCAGTGCATGAAATTATATTAAGCCAGGCACATGTGGGATGGAGGGTGGATGGAGGGAACAAGGACCTCAAGGTGGGCACCCCATTTTTGAAGCTGCTGATTGGCCACTCTGGTGCCAAGGGCCTTTTCTTATGCACAGAAGGCCAGGATGACGGGCTATTAAGAAATATCTGAATCAGTTTCAACCTCCCCCATGCTTTTCCCAACATACATTGCAGAGCTACTTCAGGCTAGGGAAATATGACACCTGGTAAATTGATGGGAAGACAGGATAGCAATTGGATGATATACTGTCCATAACACAACTAAAGCTGCAAGTTGGATACAAAATATTAGGGGAAATAGTGAATATCACAGCTCCTATAAAGGGACATATCACAAAGGAGTCAATTTTTATTATGTTGTTTGACCTGATGTGTTTGAAATATAACAAACTGTCCAACTCTATGGCACTTGAAAGATTTTGGCTTGACAGTTTCAGAGCCCTTCAATATGGGTGGCATTTCATTTAGAAAAATATATGACCATTGTCAGAGGAGATATAAAGCTGAAGGAGCAATTCCAGAGACAGTTAGCCAAAGCTCTCTTGGCCTTTTTCTCAACTTTGGGTTGATCTGTTAAGTCGAAATCGTATTGCATTTTCACAGAGCCTTTAGTTGTTCTTCCAAAGTGTTGAGAGAGTCAGTGGGCTATAGGGGCAAAACACTGAATCACATTCAGACAATCTGAGTTCTATCAAGTGATAGAGCAAGGATATGAGTGGCTTAACCTCACCAAGTTTCCCCCTCTATGGAGAGGAATAACACCTCATCTACTTCACAAGGTTGTTCTGGAAGTCAGCTGAGAGAAAAATGGATGTGCCTTGTAAACTGAAATGTGTGCTATAAATGTAAGAGCTTATCGTTTACCATCACCATAGATAAGGGTCAATAATCTTTTTCAGTAAAGTGCCAGATAGTAAATATTTTAGTCTTTGTTGCCCTCAAAAGGTCTCCGTCACAAAACCTTCTTTGTTTCTGTTGCTTTTAACCACTTTAAAAAATATAAAAACCATTTTTAGCTTACAGGCCTTATAAAAACAGGCTACCGGCCAGAATTCACCTGCAGGCTACAGATTATTAAGTCCTGTCCTAGATTATTGACATATGATGGTGCTGATGCTCCATCCTCTCCATATTTGGTAAGATTCCCCATAAAGTCTACTATCTTGGCTATATGACTGTAAGAATTACCTAAATTTTTGAATTTTTTATTGAGGCAAAATTTGTATAACGTAAAATTCTTCACTTTATCTATATTAAAGTGTATAATTCAGTGGTTTCGAGTATATTCCCAATGTTGTGTAACTACCAGCACTAATTCCAGAATATTTTGATCACCCCCAAAATGAATCCATACCACTAAGCAGTTATTCCCCTTTCCCCACTTCCTCCAGCCCCTTGCAACCACCAATCTGCTATCACTACCTATGCATATTTTATGTAAATAGAATCATGCAGTATGTGGCTTTTTGTGCTTGGCTTTTTTCACTTAGCATAATGATTTTAATGTTCATTGATGTTGTACCATATATCAGTACTTCATTCCTTTTTTATGGCTAAATAATATTCCACTATATACACATTTTGTTCATTCATCAACTGATGGACATTTGGGCTGTTTCCATTTTTGACTATTAAAATAATACTGTTATAACATCCATGCACAATTTTTTGTGTGAGTATGTATTTTTATTTCCCTGGGTATATACTTAAGACTGAAATTGCTGGATCGTATAATAATTGTATGTTTAACTTTTTGAAGAACTATCCAACTGTTTTCCACAGTGACTGTACTGACTGTTTCATTTTATATTTTCACTAGCAATGCATGAGAATTCCAGTTTCTCCACATCCACACCAACACTTGGTAACGTCATTAAAAATTATGGCCATCCAAAGGACAAGAATAGACATTTCTCAAAAGAATTGCAAAAGAATTCATGGATACATGAAAAAATGCTCAACATCACTAATAATCACAGAAATGTAAATTAAAACCACAATGATTTATTATCTTACAGCAGTGAGAATGGCTATTGTTAAAAACTAAAAAAGCAAACAAATGATGTTGACATGGATGTGGAGAAGAGGGAACACTTATACACTGTTGGTGGGAATGTAAATTAGTTCAACCTTTATGGAAAATAGCACAGAGATTTCTCAAAGAACTAAAAATAGAACTACCATTGAACCCAGCAATCCCACTACTGGGTATTTACCAAAGGAAAATAAATCATTATATAAAAAAGACACTTGTGCTTGTTTGTTCACCCCAGCACTATTCACAATAGCACAGTCAAGGAATCAACTGAAGTGTCCATTAACAGTTGACTGCATAAAGAAAATATGGTACATATACACCATGGAACACTATTGGCCATAAAAACAAGAATGAAATCATGTCCTTTGCAGCAACATAGATGGGAATGGAGGCCATTGTCCTAACTGCACTAATTCAGGAACAGAAAATTAAATACTGTATGCTCTCACTTATAAGTGGGAGCTAAACAGTGGGTACACTTAGACATAAAGATAAAAATAATAGACACAGAGGACTTCAAATGGGGGGAGGGAAGAAGGGGGAAAAGAGTTGAAAAATTACCTATCAGGTACAAAGTTAACTATTTGGGTAATGGGTACACTAGAAGCCCAGTCCCACCAGTACACAATATACACAGGTAGCAAACATGCACATGTAATCTGGTAGATACCCAGTAGTGGGATTGTGCACCTGAATATAAAATAAAATAATTTTTTTTGAGACAGGATCTTGCTCTGTCACCCAGGCTGGAGTGTAGTGGCACAATCCTGGCTCACTGCAACCTCTGCCTCCTAGGTTCAAGCGATTCTCGTGCCTCCCGAGTAGCTGGGATTACAGGCCCATGCCATCACGTCCAGATGATTTTGTGTTTTAGTAGAGACAATGTTTCACCATGTTGACCAGGCTGGTCATGAACTCCTAACCTCAGATGATTCACCTGCCTGGGCGTCCCAAAGTGCTGGGATTACAGGCGTGAGCCACCTCACACGGCCTAAAATAAAATAGAAATTTAAAAATAATTATAGCCATCCTAGTGGATGTGAAATAGTATCTCATTGTCATTTTCTTTCCATTTCCCTAATGACTAATGATTTTATGTGCTTATTAGCCATTACTATATCTTCTGATGTCTACTAAAATGTCTACTAAAATCCTTTGCCCATTTTTAAATTGCGTTGTTTGTCTTTTTGTAGTTGAGTTGTAAGCATTATTTTATGTATTCTGGATACTGGACCTTTACTGTAAACATTTTTTACATCCAGTGGGTTGTCATTTAGCTTTCTTGGTAATGTCTTTTGATGCTCAAGAGTTTTTAATTTTGATGAGGTCTAATTTATCTATTTTTTCTTTTGTTGCTTGTGTTTTTGATGTCATATTAAATAATCCATTACCAAATCCAAGGTTATAAATATTTCCACTTAAGTTTTCTTCCAAGAGATTTATAGTTTTAGCTCCTGCATTTTTAGGCCTTTGATGCATTCTGATTTAATTTTTATATGGTGTGATGGTAATTTTATGAGTCAACTTGACTGAGCTACAAAGTGCCCAGATAATTGGTGAAACATTATTCTGGGTGTCTATTTGAGGTGTTTTTGGATGAGATTAACATTTAAATCAGCAGACTGAGTAAAGCAGATTGCTCTCTCTAATATGAGTGGATCTCATCCAATCAGTTGTAGGCCCAAATAGAAAAAAGGCTGACTTTCTCTTCCTGCCTGACTTGCCTTTGAACTGGGAGATCAGCTTTTACCTGCCTTTGTACTTGAACTGAAACATTGACTCTTCCTGGGTCTTGAGCCTGCTGACCTTCAGAACGAACCTACACTATCAATTCTCCTGGTTCTCAGTCCTTCAGACTCAGACTGGAACTACATCATTGGCTCTCTTGGGTCTCCAGATTGCTGACTTACCCTGCAGATCTTGGAATTTGTCGGCTTCCATAATTGCATGATCCAACTCCTAATAATAAACCTTTTCTAAATATACATATATACATCCTATTGATTCTTTTTCTCTGGAGAAGTCTGACGAATAAATGTGGTGTGAGTTAAGAGTCCAGCTTCATTTTTTGCATGTGAATGCTCAATTGTCCTGGCACGATTTTTTGAAAAGGTGCTTCTTTCCACATTGAAGGGTATTGGTTCCATTGTTGTAAATCAATTGACAATAGATGTATGGGTTTATTTCTGGACTCTCAATTCTATTCCAATGATCTATATAGCTATCCTTATGCCAGTACCACAGTGTTTTGATTACTGTAGCTTTATAGTAAATTTTGAAGTATAGAAGGGGAAATTCTCCAATTTTGCTCTTCTTTTTCAAGATTGTTTTGACTATTTGGAGTCCTTTACATTTCAATATGAATGTTAGAATCCCTTTATTTATGCCTATAAAAAGGCATTTGGAATTTTTACAGAGATTGCAATGAGTCTTTAGACTCCTTTGAGTAGTATTGTCATTTTAATAATATTAAGTCTTCTGATCCATGACCATGAGATGTCTTTCCATTTATTTAGTTATTCTTTAATTTCCACAATGTTTTGCAGTTTTTAGTTCACAAGTTTTACACATTTTTGGTTAAATTTATTTCTAAGTATTTTACTTTTTGATGTTTTTATATTTGTTTTCTTAATTTGCTTTTAGGTATGTTCATTTCTAGTGTATAGAAATGTAACTGATTTTTGTATGTTAATCTTGCATCCTGATGCTTTGCTGAATTTATTTATTAGTTCTAATAGTAGTTTTTATGTATGAATTTTTCTTAGGATTTTCTATATGTAAGATTATGTAATCTGCACATAGAGATAGTTTTACCTCCTTCTTTCTAATTTGGATGACTTTTATTTCTTTTTCTTGCCTAACTGCCCTGACTAGAACCTCTGGTATAATATTGAATAGGAGTGGTGAGAGCAGACATTCTTGTGTTACTCCTGACTTTAGGGTGAAAGCTCTGTCTTCCACTATTAAGTATGATGTTAGCTTAGGGTTTTTAAAACAACGCTATTGAGGTATAATTGACGTGCAAAAATTGCAAATATTTAAGGCATACAATTTGGTGAGTTTGGACCTATGCATATATCTATGAAACTATCATCACAACCAAGGCAATAAACATATTCATCATCCCCCAAAATTTCTTCATGCCTTCCATTTTTTGTGGTAGTAACATATGAGACCCACCCTCTTAAAATTTTTAACCTCACAATATAGTATTGTAACATCTCCTCTTTTGTTTCTAATTTTAAGTCTTCTTTCTTTTTTCTCAGTCTAGCTCAAGTTTTGTCTATTTGTTTGTTTTTAAAAAGCCAACTTTTAGTTTTGTTCATTTTTCTATTATTTTTCTATTCCTTATTTTGTTTATTTCTACTGTAATCTTTATTATTTCCTTCCTTCTGCTATATTTGGGCTTAATTTGTTCTTATTTTCTAGTTCTTTGTGGTATAAAGTTAGGTTGCTTATTTGTGATGTTTCTTCATTTTAAATGTAGAAGTTTATCATTATAGACTTTTAGTAGGGCTTTTGTTGCTTTTTTCATTTTCATTTGTCTCAAGATATTGTCTGATTTCCCTAGCGATTTTTTATTTGACCAATTGATTGTTCAAGAGTGCATCGTTTAATTACCACGTATTTGTAAATTTTCCACTTTTCCTTCTTTTATTGATTTCTAGTCTCATTCCACTCTGGTCAGAAAAGAGATTTGGTATGATTTAAATCATCTTAATTTGTAACATTTGTTTTTTTGACCTGGCATGTGATCTATCCTAGAGAATGTTCTTTGTGCACTTGAGAAGATGTGTATTTTGCTCCTATTGGGTGGAATATTCTGTAGATATCTGTTAGGTCCATTTGCTCTATAGTATTGGTCAAGTCAGTTGTTTCCTTACTGATCTTCTGTCTGGATGTTTTATCCATTATTGAAAGTTGGGTATTGAAGTTTCCTAATATTATTATATTGCTGTATATTTCTCCCTTAAGTTCTGCCAATGTTTACTTTATATATGTGTTACTCTAATGCTGGGTGCATCTATATTTCCTGAAAAATTGGTCATTTTATCATTATATAATGTACTTTCCTGTCTCATTTGACAGTTTGGTTTAAGGTCTACTTTGTCACATCTAAGTATAGCCACCCTGATTTCTTTTGTTTACCATTTGCATGAAATATCTTTTTCCATTCCTTCAGTTTTAACCTATGTGTACCTTAAATCTAAAGTAAGTTGCTTATGGACAGTGTATGATCGCATCTTTTTAAAAAAACCATTCATCCACTCTTGGTCTTTTGATTGGAATTTAATCAATTTACACTTAAAGTAATTACTGATAGGGAAGGACTTACTATTGCCATTTTGCTAATTGTTTTCTATCTGTCTTGTAGTTCTTTTCCTCTCTTGCTATCTCCCTTTGTATTTCATTGATTTTTTTTGTAGCGATATGCTTTCATTCCTTTCTACTTCTCTTTTGTGTATCTTCTGTAAGTATTTTCTTTGTGGTTACTACAAGGCTTACATAAAGCATCTTATAGTTATAACAGTCTATTTTAAGCTAATAACAACTTCAATCACATTTTACAAACTACATTTTTACTCCACCCACTTTATATTATTTATATCTTTTGTATTATGTATTCATTAAATTTTTTTGTAATTATAGTTATCCTTAATGATGCAATAACTATTTTAACATTTATACTAAAATTGAGTGATTTACATGCTATCATTACAGTATTCTGTATTCGCCTATATATTTACCTTTACTGGTGAGTTTTATACTTTTATATGCTTTTTGTGTCATTGTTTAGCAGCCTTTCATTTCAACTTGAAAACTCTTTGGCATTTCCTGTAAGGCAAATCTAGTGGTGAAGTCTAGTGGTGATTAACTCCCTCAGTTTTTGTTTGTCTGGGAAAGTCTTTATTTTTCCTTTATTTTTGAAGGACAATTTTCTCAGATATAGTATTCTTGTTCAGCAATTGGTTTTCTTGCTCTCTCAGCACTTTAAATACATTATCCCACTCTCTCCCGCCTACAAGGTTTCTGCTCAGAAATTCACGGATAGTCTCATGAAGCTCCCTTATAAGTGGCAAGTCACTTTTCTCTTGCTGCTTTCAAGAATACTTTCTTTGCCCTTGACTTTTGATAATTTGATTATAATATGTCCCAGTGTAATCTTCTTTGGGTTGGTTCTGTTTGGGGATGCTTGAGCTTAATTAATCTGGGTGCTTATTTCTCTCTCCCAAGACTTGAAAAGATTTCAGCCTTATTTCTTTAAATAAGCTTTCTGCCCCTTTCTCTCTTCTGCCTCTTCAGCTCCCATATTGCATATATGGGTTTGCTTGATGGTGTCCAATAAGTCATTTAGGTTTCTTCTTCACACCTTTTCATTTTTTTTTTTTTTGTTCCTCTCACTAGTTTCAAATGATCTTTCTTTGAGTTTGCTGATTCTTTCCTCTGCTTAAGTATGCTGTTGACACTCTATTAAAATTTCAGTTAGTTATTATATTCTTCAGCTCCAGAATTTTTGTGTGCTTATTTTTATGGTTTTAATATCTTTATTGATAGTTTCATTTGTTCATGTATCATTTTCCTAATTTTATTTAGTTGTCTGTTTTCTCTTGTAACTCAGTGAACTGCTTTGAGATGATTATTTTGAATTCTTGTCAGGCAATTTGTAGATCTACATTTCTTTAGGGTCAGTTAGCGGAGATTTGTTTTTTCTTTGGTTGTGGCATGGTTTCCTGGTACTTCATGTTCCTTGTGCTTCTCGTTGGTGTCTGTACATTTGAAGAAACATCCACCTCTCCCAGTCTTTATGGACTGACTTTGACAGAGAAAGATCTTTACCAGTCAGCCTGGTTAGAGATCCTGGGAACCACTCAAACATTTTCTACGGATGTGCACACTCCACTCCTCTCCCTCCCTCCCTCCTGGGGAAGGAGTCTCAGTGTTGTGCACCTTCTTCCAATCTTGCAGAGCCATGATGACTTGCAGTAAGCTGCCCAACCCTTTTCCCTAAAACAGTGTGCTGAAAGGCTGCAACATTGAAATAACACTCTACTCCTCTCTCTCCATCTTGGGGGAGAAGTCTCATGGTTGTTGTCATGAGTTTATTTAACATTGTTGCTGCCTCAGTATCCTTTTTTATCCCTGACACAAGTTGTTTGAAACCCAATCATACCTTGTCATCTTTGGTCTAGTAAAACTTCCCTATGTGGTTGTCTATGTTACAGACTGTTTGTTCCTGGTCTCACTGACCCTAACCCAGCACATCCCACAGCTGCTAACCATGATAAAAACCTAATGGTCAACACCAGAGTCATACAAATAAGTTACCCTCCCCTCCTTTGCTTGTGCTTCCTTTAAATGAGCCAATTTAGAACTCCCATGGGAAAGCCTAAGGAATAATACCCATGAACCTTAATCAAAGCATAGCCCGCAGTGTCTCCCCCACCCACCCTGCTCTCTTTTGCTTCCTACTTACTGTTTGAGCTCCCAGCTTTCTCCAGATTTCCTGTCTGCCTTCCAATGGCACTCCTATGATTTTGTTTATCTGGAAATGTCTTAATTTTGTCTTCATTTTTGAAGGATAGCTTTGCCATATATAGAACTATTGGTTGATAATCTTTTACTTTCAGCACTTTGAATATGTCATCCCACTGTCTTCTAGCATCTGTGGTTTCTGATGAAAATGAACTGTTAATCTTGAGGATCCCTTGCATGTGACAGCTTGCTTCTCTTTTGCTGCTTTCAGAATTATCTTTATCTTTTGACAGCTTGTTTATAAGGTGTCTTAGTTTTGATCCCTGAGTTTCTCCTTTTCAGAATTCTTGAGCTTGACATTCAGATTCATGACTTTCATTGTATTTGCAAAGTTTTTTGCCATTGTTTCTTCAAATATTTTTTCTGGTCCTAATTTCTCTTAGGTCCTTCTGGGACTGCTGTTATGCATAGTAGATATCCTTGCTGGTGCTCCACAGGTCTCTGAGGCACTGATCATTTCTCTTCATTCTTTTTTTCTTTCTGTTGCTCAGTCTGGATAGTTTCAATTGTCCCAGATTCAAATTCACTTGTTCTTTCTTCCTCCTGTTTAGATATGCTGTTAAATCCCTCTAGCAATTTTTAAAATTTCAGTTATTGTATTTTTAATCTGAGAATTCCTATTTGGTTCCTTTTTATAATTTCTATCTTTTATTCATGTTGTCTATTTGCTAGACATCATTATCACGGTTTCTTTGATTTTTATATTATTTTATCTATTTGAATATATTTAAGGGAGTCGACTTAAAAGTTTTTTTTTCTAGTAAGTACAATGTTGGAGATTCCACAGGGACAGTTTCTACTAACTTTTTTTCTTGTGTATGGGCTCTACTATCTTGTTCCTTTGCATGCTTTGTAATTTTTTGTTGAAAACTGCACATTTTAAATATTATGATGTGGCAACTTTGGAAATCATGTTGTCTCTTAGTCCCATGGTTTGTTATTGCTGCTTGTTGTGGTTGCTCTTGTTTGTTTAGTGACTTTTCTAAACTAATTTTGTAGAGTCTATATTCTTTATTGTTTATGGCGATTAAAGTCTCAGTTAAGTTAGCTTAGTGGTTAGGTTAGTGAATAAAAATGCCACAAAGCTCTCCTTCCAAGAGTCAGCCACCTTCATCTTGATTAAACATTGGCCTGGTTGCTATACACCTTTGATTAGTTTCCAGAGCTCCAATAAAGTTAATGATAGCTTTTGTCCATTTATTCACTCTTTTTGTGGAGAGATGGGCTCTTGGAGCTTCTTACTCTGACATTTTCATTGTTATTACCTGGATCTTAATTTCGAAAGAGAATTATAAATCTGTAAGTGTAGGTAGTTTTTTGGGTTGGATAAGTCATTGAAATAATGGTATCATATGACAACCCTAGACCCAAATCCCAGTGCCTTTATTTGACTTGTTCAATTGACTTTGCCCTTCTAGCTTCAGTGTACTCATCTGATAAGCAGGAAGAATATAATTCATCTCATCAGGTTGTTGTGGAAATTAAATGATGCAGTCTAGCACAGTAGGTCATGCTAAACCATTATGGATCATTACCACTTTTGCTCTAATTGGTTTCTAGGGAGAAGGTACACCTTAAGAAAAACGAGACTCAGAACAGGTCAACTGGATTAAGTAGAGGACAGCAACTTGGGTACCATTACTTATCTTCTAAGCAACCTAAACAGTATTAGCACCCTGCCTAGGGTCAGGGGAGGATGAGAAGGCAGGAAAAACAACTTCTTACTTCATAATTTTGTCCTAGGTCAATCACCAGTGGCCACCACTTATAACTTAGCTCCACAGAAAGCCTCCCAAACACGCACCTAAAAAGCCCAAGGTACTTTTTACTTATAAGACCACACTTAATTTCCTACTTTTTCCCTAAAGCTTTCCTGATTTGTCCAATGAACAAAGATTTATCCATCATTAACCTGACTCTGCTTGTGTCACTAATTTGACATTAAATTTTAAATCACTCTTGTACAATTGTAGTGTTAACTTTTCATGGATTCCAACTCAACTCATCCTTCACTGCCCCTCCCTAATTGTACCATAACCTCCTTGAGAGTGTGTTTGGCATGTTGTTCATTGTGTTTTTTTATAGCTCTCAACACAGTGCTATGCATGTAGAAGGTATCCAATAAATATTTTAAAAATATTTTTTAAATGATAAAATCTTCTCTCTCAAATAATAGATGGAATTCTTCCAGCATCCCTATGTCAATGCAAATCATCTGAGTGATCATTAGTTCTGTTGGCTCAGCTACAAGCTTTCACATGCTTCAACAGAGAGCAGGGGTCCTAAATAAGACTCAAAACAAACAAAGCAAAATTCTTAGCCCAAATGGAGGGAATTATCTTTCAAAGAGAACCCATTCTATCTTCAAGTCCTACTATTCTGTTCATCCAGAGCTACTTCTTGCTGTATCAAAAGCTCTAGAAGCTCCTTTAGCTCAAACAACCGTGGATTCAAAATCAAACTTCCCAGCACATGAAGTGTTGCTTCTCTATCTCAGACTTTGCCACAAGCAGCAGAAACTTGCACTTGTCCATTCCTCCACAGCCTATCAAATCGGTTATCTCTGGGACACATCAGCCATATCCAGGCTATCAGAAAGTGATCGTTAATGACAGGGATACTTCCTTAGCCTGTTAGTTTCCTTACCCCTCTTGATTATATAGGGCAACCTGACCCATTCTATAGGACTGCATCCGGCCATCATATTATTGGCCCTTAGTTATGAAAGCTTTTGCCTGGAAAGCTGTGTCAGAGGTTAATGTGACTATTTTTTCTCTCTCTTCAAATTCACTTTACTGGAAACAAACTCCCCAGAATGCTGCTTAGAGAGTTATTTATCTTTATAACTTGAAAAGGCCATGTTCATGCCAGGGGCTCTGGGTGAATCTTACTATATTATTTTTCCTCTGTCACCTCCTACTAGTCTCTTCAGCTAAAAAGGTCCAAAACAGACAGTGAAAGGGAGTAGGTCAATAGAATGCAGGCTGGCCTTCTAAAGGGCATGTTTTTTTTTCCCAAAATGGTTTGTTACTGGACACTGGAAGACAAGGACATGGATGGCTCTCTAGGGTTTTTCCATCTTGAATTTGAATGAGCCTGGCTCAGGATGAATCAATAATCTTTGCTTCATGCTTTTCATCCACCCTAATACGCTGCTCAGATCTACATTACTGTTAAAACATGAGGTGGAGGGCAGTTTCTTTCTCTTGGAAGGGCATTCACTTTTTTTTCTAGGTTTTTCAATCTTCAACTCACAATCTCAGCTTAGTCATTTCTCTAAGGCTTGAGATTTGAGGGGAAAGTGAGTGGTCCATCTTATTTCAGAAACCAAATTGTAGCTTCTCTAGAAATACCTTCTTCATCTGGAAGGACAAGAATATGAGAATTTGAACGATGTACTAGATATGAGAGAGCCATAGGGATGGATGGAGAGCAAGGAGTAGGCTAGCCCCAAAATCTGTTTCAAAGACTGCCTCCTCTGGGAAGACTTAATGTTTCTCTCTCTTTTGTTTCTAGTGCACTTGCCTAATCCCCTAGCCCGGCAATCCTAATCCCCTCTCCAGAGGTAACCCCCATTATTAACTTGATATATCTGCTTTTAGAATTCCTCTATCCATATGCAATGCAAACACATACGAAACATGTAGGTTTTTTTTTTTTCTTTTGAGACCGAGTCCCACTCTGTCACCCAGGCTGGAGTGCGTTGGTGCGATCTCGGCTCACTGTAACCTCTGCCTCCCGAGTTCAAGTGATTCTCACGCCTCAGCCTTCCAAGTAGCCAAGTAGCTGGGATTACAGGCTCGCTCCACCATGCCCAGCTAATTTTGGTATTTTTAGTAGAGATGGGGTTTCACCATATTGATTAGGCTTGTCTTGAACTCCTGACCTCAAGTGATCTGCCCACCTCAACCTCCCAAAGTGCTGGGATCACAGGTGTGAGCCACTGTGCCTAGCCTAAACATGTAATATTTTAAAAATAAATACTATCATGCTGTACATTTCATTTGGCAACTTTTGTTTCCCTTCTAAACCGGTGGTTCTCAAACTTTAGCATGCATCAGAAACACCTAGGAGACTTATTAAAGCACAAATTTCTTGTTTCCACCTCCATAGTTTCTGATGCAGTAGGTCGGGTTGGGACCTGAGAATTTGCATTTTTAAAAAGTTCTCAGATGAGCTGAAGCTGCTGGTCCGGGGACCATACTTTGAGAATCACTGCCTTAAATAATAGACAGGGAGACTTTTCCATGAATACATTCCATTCTTACAACTGCTATATAGCATTCCATGGTAGCACTTTGTACATACTCCTTCTATAGTGTCTATCCTGTATCATTACAGTTAAGAATCCTCCTAGCCATTATTGCCAACTCACCTCGCCAGTACACTCACAATAGATTGAACTCGGAAAGAAAACATTGTGTCTTTTGCCTTTATTGTGCCTAGCATGTAATGTGCACCCAATACATTAATGAATGAAAGGATGAATGACCAACTGATCTGAAGCCCCTCAGAAGCTGAATGGGTATATGGGCTTTGGGAGAAGTCCAGTAACATTTCTTGATATCTGGGACTCCCTTTGGACTCTGATGAGACATTGATATTATATCAGTGGGAAGTATGTGTACACATTGGGGTGAGGATGGTGAATGTATACTTGTGGGAAAAGCTTGTAAGATGATTCATATATTTCCCTTACCTTTTCCTCAACCCTCCACCCCTCACTGTCCACCTGCCGTTAAAAAAAAGAAGTGGCTATATAAGAGGGCAAAAGAAAGAGCCTCTCTCTGTGCTCAGATGTTAATTGTTTGCTGGTTACATGTTACCAGAGGTAGAAATCACTCATCCTGCACTTTAGTATTTTCGTTTGCAATATGAAGTGGTACTGGGAAAGGATACTAGTTTTACACTTTGAATTTAGCACTTTTCATTGGAGAATCATAACGCATTCTTATCACTTTGGTCCTTGTCTCCTCTGCCTAGAGTGTGATAGTTTGCGCTCAGAAATACACTTTACTACAGTCATATGCAGATACATGACATTTCTACAGTGGACTTGCAATATGTTTCTTCTGATCAGCCACATTTCTTTACTAATGTGTGAATTACAATCCTCTGTTCATTGAATGAGGTAACTGAAAGCACTTATTCATAATATTACCTACTACTAGTGTGGCACCATGCTAAAATTTGAGGGCCACAAAAGAATTTTAAGGCAAGATTTCTGTTCTGAAGGAGACTATTTGTTAAGTGGGAAGATTAGACATTTACACATGAAACGTTCAAGTAGTAATATATGATGATGTGTTATTAGATGCCAGTATGTATAGAACAAATCTGTGTTGTCCAGTACTGTAGACACTAGCCACATGTAGCTATTGAGTAGTGACAAAGATTCTGCTTGGCCAACTTTAGTCAGGTTCCTGAACCTTCTCCTAAGTCGATCTGTGCATTTCCCTGTAAAATCCAGTTTTAGCAAAAGACCCTGCTAAGTCTGTTTAGCAAGAACCTCCTACCATTCTTCTCCATCATCCCTGAGATGATAACTGATCATACTGGCCTGCCTTCAGCAAGAATCCTGTTAGCTTGGTTTAGCCAGAATCCCCTTTACCCCTGATGTTTCCTCTTAATAATTTTCCATTCACTGACCACCACCCCCACCACCCTGCTCCTTGGCTATAAAATTCACTAGCCCATGCTGTATTCAGAGTGAGCCCAATCTCTCTCTCCTACTGCAAAATCCCATTTTCATGGTCCCTATATCTATCATGATAGTCCTGAATAAAGTCTTCCTTACCATGCTTTAACAAGTGTCATTAATATTTTTTTCCTTAACAATATCTGAAAAGTGACTAGTTAGAATTGAGATGAGTTATAAATGTAAAATACACACAAGATTTCAGACTTAGGACAAAGAAAGAATGTAGAAATAGTTCATTAAGAATTTTTGTATTTATTATATATTGACCGATACTTTAAAAACACATTGGGTTAAGATATATTATTAAATGTATTTCACCTATTTCTGCTTTTAAAAATGTGGTTACTAGAAAATTAAAATTATATGTATATATGGTTCATACTATCTTTCTATTGAACAGAGTTATTATAAATAAGTGTTGTAAGAACTTGTAGGAAGAAAGGAATAATGAACTAGAGTAGTCGCCCAAGGAGATGGAACTCTTGATTACAAATGATGTAAAGTCAACTCAGACTAGTTTATTCACACACACACACATACAGAGAGAGGGATAGGTGGGGGAGGGTATTTTATTGGCTCACATAACTGGGAAGTCTACGGAGTATTTTGGGACTGTAGGCAGCCATCTCATCCACCATGTCAAAAGAATAGAGTCAAGACAGGCAGAATTCTGATGATGCTGTTTGAGTCCCAGATTCACAATGTCCTAGGTAAGCCAGGCAAGCAGGAAAAAAAAAAAAAAAAAAAGAATCTCTTTTCCTCTAGCTTCAGTATAAATTTCCTAGAGAAGATCCTAATTGGCCAGGCCACACCTGTGGTTGGGAGAGGCCAGAGCACTGTGATTTATAGCTTAATTAGGGTCACACCGAAAGGGGGAATTATTCTCTAGCAGAACCAGAGGAAAGGAAGTAGGAAAGAGTATGTGGAAGACAAAAACCGTAGTTACTATGCCCACTACAGTTGGACTATACACATGTAAATATAAGCTAATGTGCTACACAATGCCGAGGACAGACTTTTTTTTCCTTTGATTAACTTTCTTTTCTTTTAATTAAAGTCAAGGATTTTTTTTAAGTTTTGCCTCACTGCTTCTTTCTGACATTAATGTTTCCTCCACCTTACAGAGCCAATGTGGTATAGTGCAAAGACAAGATTCGTATTTGGCTTAGACCCAAGAATGAATTTAGGCTCTGCCATTTACTTCATACACAACATTGATAAAATACTTAATGTCTTGAGTCTCAGTTTCCTCATCTACAATATGAACAGAATAACATATACCTTACAAAGTTGTTACAAAAATTATATGAGCTAACAAATTTAGCAGGTACACAGCTGAGAATTCCTCATCTCCTTCTTAATGATAGAGAATATATTTTGGAAAGAAATGCACCGAAGTGAACTATTAAATGTTTATGAACCAATTTCCTGGGTTAAAAAATGCTATAATTTGTAGTGTTTGCCATTTTCTGTGGTGTAAATACGCCTGTTACCAGTAGAGTGTCTTGACTGTAAGTCATCCAGGTTCTTGGCATTTTGAACAGCAGATTTCAAGATATCAATGTAAGGTCACTTAACACAAAGTTGGGAGTAGATGCGCATAATTAACTCTCATTATACCACCTTTATGACTCAATTCTCTCCTCAGATATTTAAATCAGACTGCTCTTTCCTTCAAAGGGGACTATAGAACAAAATGGAAAAGTGATTATTTGCAAATATTGTCACCGAAATTATCTCTTTATACCCCTTCTGTGTCTGGCTCTTCTGCTTCCTCAAATGAATCCATAGCTATCTCAGCTTTTCTTTAGGGATAGAAAAAGATTGGTAATTGCTTTGTGGCTTTAGGAAAACTGACTCCCAGATGAATGGAGATCTTTTAGTGTAAAAGTTCAAAACAGCTTTCCAGGCAAAACCAGTTAGGAGGAGGTTAAACTGAAACAATAGGAGATCTTATTTCCAAGAAATTCAAAATAGTTTCTCCTCTCTAGTTTACCTCTTCTAAAAATAAAAGATTAACACCACTACGGACTTATCAAAATGACTAACATAAAAGATAGTGACACCACCAAATGCTGGTAGGAACGTAGAAAAACTGGATCACTCATTCATTGCTGGTAAATATGTAAAATGGCATAGCCTCTCTAGAAAACATTTTGGCAGTTTCATAAAAAAAAAAAAACTAAAAATGCAAGTGCCATATCACCCAGCAATTGCACTCCTGGGCATTTATCCCAGAGAAATGAAACTATATTCATACAGAAACCTGTACAAAAATATTCATGGCAACTTTTACATTTGTGTTCCCCTATCTCCCCCAAAATTAATATGCTAAAATCCTAATCCCCAAAGTGATGGTATTAGGAGGTGGGACCTTTTGGAGATAATTAGATCATGAGGATAGAGTCTTCACGAATGGAATTAATGCCTTATGTAAGGGACCCCAAAGAGCTCTCTTGCCCGCTTTCTGGCATGTGGGGATACAACAGAAGTCCGCAGTCTGCAACCTGCAGGACAGCCGTCACCAGAACCTGATCATGCTGTCTGATCTCAGATTTCCAGTCTCAATAAATGTGAGAAATAAATTTTTGTTGTTTATAAGCCACTGAATCTATGGTACAGCAGCCTGGACTGACTAAGACAAGTGAAAAACTGGAAACTCAGATACTCTTCAACAGATGAATAGTTAAACAAACTGTGGTACATCCATACTATGGAATACCACTCTGTAGTTAAAAAAAAAAAAACTATTGATACACATAGCAACTTAAATAAATCCCCAGGGAAATTATGCTGAGTGAAAAAAAGCCAGAGTGACAAAAATTTGCATGCTCTGTGATTCCATTCATATAACATTATTGCAATGACAAAAATATAGAGATGGAGAGGAAAGTTGTGGTTGCCAGGAGTCAGGGACTAGACGTAATGTGAGGTAGAGATAAGTTTGGCTATAAAAAGCAACATGAGGTATCTTTGTTATGTTCCAACTGTTGAGTATCTTGACTGTGATGGATACATGAACCTACATAGGTGACAAAATTGTATAGAATGTGACACACAACACAGAAAATGAGTACAAGTAAAACTGGGGAAATCTGAATAAAATAGATGGATTATATCAATGTCAAGATCCTGGTTGTGGTAGTATACTACAGCTTTGCAAGATGTTACCATTTGGAGAAATTGGGAAAAGTGTACAAGGGATCTCTCTGTATTATGTCTTATAACTGCATGTGAATCTACAATTTGAATTAAAATTTCAGTTTAAAAAGAAGTCAGAGAAAAACCAAAAAGGAAAAGAAAAAAAGAGAAGTTTCTTTTTCTTTTTTTTTTTTTTTTGAGACAGAGTCTCGCTCTATCGCCCAGGCTGGAGTGCAGTGGCCGGATCTCAGCTCACTGCAAGGTCGGCCTCCCGGGTTTATGCCATTCTCCTGCCTCAGCCTCCCGTGTAGCTGGGACTACAGGCGCCCGCCACCACGCCCGGCTAGTTTTTTGTATTTTTTAGTAGAGACGGGTTTCATGGTGTTAGCCAGGATGGTCTGGATCTCCTGACCTCGTGATCCGCCCGTCTCGGCCTCCCAAAGTGCTGGGAAAAAAGAGAAGTTTCTTAACTCCAGGGTTCTCCAATGAGAAGTCTTATTTTAATAGAGGAATTTAATTTACTTGCTTCTCCCAGATGTCCCCTCTCCAGCACTGACCTTTTTGTCCATTAATATTTTCATTTAGATGCCTATGGGCATTCAGTTTCTCCCAATTTGCAACTGTGTGCTATGTGCATCACACACAGTGTTTTTTGGTCATCTTCTCATGTCTCTCATCTCATACACTTATTCTCACCTGTAGTATTCTTATTGGTTGACTGTTTTACAAATCTGGTGACTTAAAACATAACAACGATGTTGGCAACACTGGCCCAGGCCATTGCACGACCAGCCTATTTCAATCTAATCTGGCAGCCTCACTTCATTTTCTAGGGCAAGCCTTCTTTAAACTATGCGGCTGTCGTGCATCTTATCTACCAGGAAACAGTCTAGAAAAGTCTTGTATTCCAGTCATTTTTGAGAGTGTTGGTTAAGAATAAGAGCTTTGGAATTTGATGGACCTAGGTTTGAATCAAGGGGTTGTCATGTGTTAGCTGTGGCCTTAGGTTGAGTGTTTTCTCACCTGTAAAATGGGGATGAAAATAGTAAAACTAGTATCTATCTCATAGGCTGTTGTAAGGATTAAATGAGATAATGCATGTCAAGTGCCTAGCATACAGAAAGTACTTGTTTGTTATTATTCTATTACTCTTTTTCTTACTTTCCTTAGACCTTACATTTCCAGCTTTATGCCCATGGGCTATTTAGGTATCTAAGTCTAGGAACCATTGCTTCAGTCTTTTGCCTCCCAGTGCCTTGCATGCTTTTGCTACCTGGTGCTTTTGTAAAGCTAAAACAGAAGACTATGGACAGAATAGTGGAGGACTGTGGTTATTGACAAGAGATATCTGAAGGTTCAGTCTCACCCGTAATTTGACTCCTAAGCCTAGACTACACTGCAGCTTTTTCTTGCCTTCCTAGCCCTTGAGTGGTATTAGTAATAGCCCATGTGGGCCACCATAGATGTGGGGAAAACAACAAGGAGTTTATAGGCTTATCCGTTTTTCGTTTTTTTGTTTTCCAGTTCCAACCACATCCCTCAGGCCCTAGAGCTCAACTAATCAAAAATGTGGTTTATTTGCTCAGACAATTCTGGATAGGGAGGTAGAGTAATTATTCCCCTGATAACTAGGGAGAATCTTTCAAATCCCATTGGAAAAAGCAAGTAACATCAACAATGTTATCACAAGCCTTTTTTTTTTTTTCCACAGAAGAGGTAGTATATGGTAGGACAGTAATTCTCAAAGTGCGGTCTCTAGACCAGCAGCATGAGAATCATCTAGAAGTTTGTTCAAGATGCAAAGTCTTGGGCCCTACCTCAGACATTCTGAATAAGAAACTCTGGAGGTAGGGCCCAGGAATCTGTGTCTTAATAAACTCTACAGATGACTCTGATGAACACTGAAGTTTGATTGTCATTCACTGGGGTAGTGGTTAGGAGCACAGATTCTGAAGTCAAATTGCTTGGATTTCACTTTCTGCTCTTCCATTACTAGCTATGTGATCTTGGGCAAGCCAGTTACACTCCCATGCCTCAATTTCCCTATCTGCAAAATGTGAATAATAGTATTCTCTCCTTGATCCTCCTTTTTTTCCCCTCTTGACTTCAGTGACACTACATTGTCCTCCTGGTTTATCTTCTACCTCATTGGCTCCTCCACCTCTTTTGCTAGTTCCTTGTCCTCTGCTTGACTTCTTTTAAAAAAACTTTTTTTTTAAAATTATACTTTAAGTTCTGGGATACATGTGCAGAACATGCAAGTTTGTTACATAGGTACACATGTGCCATGGTGGTTTGCTGCACCCACCAACCTGTCATCTACGTTAAGCATTTCTCTTATTGCTGTCCCTCCCCTAGCTCCCCATCCCCCAATAGACCCCAGTGCGTGATGTTCCCCTCCCTGTGTCCACATGTTCTCATTGTTCAACTCCCACTTATGAGTGAGAACATGTAGTGTTTGCTTTTCTGTTTCTGTATTAGTTTGCTGAGAATGATGGTTTCCAGTTTTATCCATGTCCCTGCAAAGGACATGAACTCATTCCTTTTTATGGCTGCATAGTATTCCATGGTGTATATGTGCTGCATTTTCTTTATACAATCTATCATTGGTGGGCATTTAGGTTGGTTCCAAGTCTTTGCTTTTGTGAACAGTGCTGCAATAAACATACGTGTGCATGTGTCTTTATAGTAGAATGACTTATAATCCTTTGAGTATATACCCAGTAATGGGATTGCTGGGTCAAATGGTATTTCTGGTTCTAGAACCATGAGGAATCGTCACACTGTCTTCCACAATGGTTGAACTAATTTAAACTCCCACCAACTGTGTAAAAGCTTATTTTTTCTACACATCCTCTCCAGCATCTGTTGTTTCCTGCCTTTTTAATGATCGCCATTCTAACTGGCTTGACAAGGTATCTCACTGTGGCTTTGATTTGCGTTTCTCTAATGACTAGTGATGATGAGCTTTTTTCATATGTTTGTTGGCTGTATAAATGCCTTCTTTTGAAAAGTGTCTGTTCATATCCTCTGCTTGACTTCTAAATGTTGGAGGCTCCAGGGCTCAGAACAGGAACCTCTTCCTTGTTTCCATTCCATTTTCTCCCTAGATAATGTCATGCAATCCCAAGGCTTTAAATACCACCTATGTACTATTGACCCACAAATTAATTAATATATCTGACTCTGACATCCCCCAGAACTTGAGACATGTATATCTGACTATGTGATGCCTCAGTTTGGAATATTATTAGGCATATCAACTTTTACATGTCTTTTTTTTTTTTTTTTGAGACGGAGTCTGGCTCTGTTGCCCAGGCTGGAGTGCAGTGGCCGGATCTCAGCTCACTGCAAGCTCTGCCTCCCGGGTTCACGCCATTCTCCTGCCTCAGCCTCCTGAGTAGCTGGGACTACAGGTGCCCGCCACCTCGCCCAGCTAGTTTTTTGTATTTTTTAGTAGAGACGGGGTTTCACCATGTTAGCCAGGATGGTCTCGATCTCCTGACCTCGTGATCCACCCGTCTGGGCCTCCCAGAGTGCTGGGATTACAGGCTTGAGCCACCACGCCCGACCACTTTTACATGTCTAAAATAACTTGTGGTACTTGATCGCCCCCCCCAACCCCCCACAAGTCCCTTCTCCTTGAATCTTCCCCATTTTAGTAAATAATCCCATCATTCATCCAAGGTAAGAAACTTGGGAGTACCTTTGAATCTTCTCTTTTTTATACCTTACATCCAAACCATCATAGCCCTAAATCCAAAATACATACAGAATTGTCCTTGGTTCTGCTCCCCACCAAATACTTCAAGCCACCTCCCTCTCTCATACTGTCTCCTTGCAGTAATCTCATAACTGGTTTCTCTGCTTCCACTCTCACTCTATTGTAGTCTATTCTCCAGAAGTATCAGAGAGATCTTTAAAAATGCAAATCTACTTAAGATCATCTTCCCTGAACCAGTGTTCAGAACAAGAATAAATGCCAAGCCCCTGACCCAGGCTTACAAGGCCTCCATGATCTGAACTCTGCCTACCTCTCCAACTTCCTTTCTCCCAACTCTCCCCGTTGATCCTGACACTCCCATCACACCAGCCTTGTCAGCATTTCTTCAATATGCCAAGCACCTTCCTGCCTTTAGACTCAGGCACTACCTATTCCTTCTGCCTAGAACATTTCTCCCCTGGGTATGCAAATGACTGGACTTTTATGATTTATGTCTTGGCCCAAATGTCACCTCCTCAGAGAGGCACTCTTCTACCAGCTAATCAAAAGTCGATTGTCCATTTCAAACACACCACCCTGTCTATTTTTTAAGGCACTTATTAAAGCACCTGTCATTATATATTGTTTGTGTTTACCTGTCTTTCTGCACTAGAACGTGAGCTCCATGAGAGCAGGGACCTTGACTGTCTTGATCACTGTAGCATCCCAGTGCCTAGCACAGTGCTGGCATATAAAAGGTCCTCAGTAAATATTTGCTGAATTAATGAATATTCTCAAATAGTCATAGCTCTTGGAAATTGGGTATTTCTCCATCTATATGCTGAAACATGCCAGACATGTTCCCACATGCATGTCTATGTTCACACCTAATCTTAGGATCATTTTCACTCTGAACAACTTATGGTATATAGAAAGGTGCTCAATAAATGTTCATGAAATGAATAAATGAAGAAATAAACTTCTTCATGCCTCATTTTTCTTAGCACATAGACATGAGCAACCATGAGTCTGTTACTTCTTTGACTATTTTTAGGGCATAGGCCTAAAAGCACTGCCCTCCAAATGAAGGGAGAGAGCTGCCTACATGTAATAATGGAAGAAAGTAACAGTTAAAGGAGTTAGACAAAGCAGTTCCAGAATGAGCTACAGGCTGGGGGCAGTCAGGGGATGGGGTGGTGGGGTGGTGGTGATGTTCAGTGAGGAAAGAAGATGGAGTGCTTTCGCCACTGTATTGGTTCTCACACTTAAATTTTTGTACAAAAGCAGGGATGCTTATTCAGAAGGTCTGAAGCAGAGTGACCACCCATCCTGGTTTGTTCAAGACTTTTCCAGTTTTATCACTGAAAGTCTAGTGTCCAGGGGAAACCCTCAGTCCTGGAAAACCCCTAAATGATTGCTCATGCTAGTTCTGGGGTGAATTATTTTAATATAACACCCCCAGCTGTTTCTGATGCAGGTAGTTCCCAGGCCACACTTTTAGACGACACAGGAAAAAGCCTTGGCAGCTCAATTTACCTCACTAACTCTGATCCCAAATAATAGGGTTGGCTCAGCTCCTTTTGTTCTCTTTCCAACCTTAGCTAAAAGGAACACTTTGTAAGGCTTCAATTGATTCAAGAAGATTGAAATTTCAGGGCTAAGTGATTAAACCTCTTACAGATGGAAGAACACTTAAATGCCTAAATTGTTTGAGTACTTTAAAAACAGGGAGAAATGGCCAAATTGTATCATCCAAAAAGTTCTAAAATAATCAGCTAAAAGGAACCACTCAGAATGTGGGTGGCATACTGTCACTTTTTCCCAGTCTGCTGACCTCTTCGCTTCAATGGCTATGGGCAGCTTAGTTAAGTGATCTATGAAATGTTAACCTTTCTATCACGACTGCAGATGCTGTCACCAGAATAAACTGGAATTCAGTAGATGAAAGGATGTCAAAGGACACCAGTCTCTCTTTCCTCAATCATCTCCACTGATTTCAAACATTTTCTGCTGCATTGTCACCGTAGCTTGAGATCCATTCCAGTTTCTTCACCCTAGATTTCATAGTCGAAGAGTGTACGATTAAGGATACAAGGATACAACGTTTAGCTTCAAGTAAGCCGCAGTGAAGGGGCCAACTACCTAAGTAAAGGTATATTTTCAATATACATGTTATTTATGGTTTAGGGTATGTGTTGGTGGAGAAGTGGAGAATTGGAGCCCACGTACATTGTTGTTGGGAGTGGAAAATGGTGCAGCAATTGTGGAAAACAGTTTGGCAGTTCCTCAAACAGTTCAACATAAAGTTACCATATGACCCAGCCCTTCCACTTCTATGTATATGCCCCAAAGAATTGAAAACAGGGACTCAAAACAGATATGCTGATGTTCATAGCAGTATTATTCACAATAGCCAAAAGGTGAAAACAATTCAAATGTCCATTGGTGGATGGAATGGGTAGACAAATTGTGGCATATATTATACATACAATGAAATGTCATTCAGCCATAAAAAGAAAGGAAATTATGATAAACATTATGACATGGATGAACCTTGAAGACATTATGCTGAATGAAATAAGCCAGACACGAGAGGACAAGTCTTGTATGATTCCACTTATATGAGATGTTTAGAATAGGCAAATTTATAAAGACAGAAAATAGATAGAGGTAACCAGGGGCTGTGGGGAGGGGCAAGTGTGGAGTTATTATTTAATTGATACAGAATTCTGTTTGGAGTGATGAAAATACTTTAGAAATAGATTGTGGTAATGGTTGTAGAACAATGTGAATTGTACACTTAAAATGGTTAAAATACAAAGTTTTGGGCCAGACGTTGTGGCTCACACCTGTAATTCCAGCACTTTGGGAAGCCGAGGCAGGTGGATTTGAGCTCAGGAGTTTGAGACCAGCCTGGGCAACACAGGAAAGCCCCATCTCTACCAAAAATACAAATAATTAGCTGGGCATGGTGGCAGGTGCCTGTGGTCCCAGCTACTTGGGAGGCTGTGGCAGGAGGATCACTGGAGCCTGGGAGGTGGAGGTTACAGTGAGCTGAGATCAAGCCACTGCACTCCAGCCTGAGCAACAGAGTGAGACTCTGTCTCAAAATAACAGAGAAAATTTTATGTTACATTTGCTTTACCAATTATTTTGATATGATAATGAGTAACAATTGGGAAGTTGGGGGTGGTGGTGGGTCCGGGGAGAGAAAGATAAGCCTGATACCCTGAAGGTAGTTCCCTGGCAAGCTTAGTAGCTTTGAAGATAAAAATTAACTAGGGCCTGGAGCACTGTATGCAACAAAGATACAGAAGGTAGTACACTTCCATCTGCATGTTTAATAAGCCACTCAGGTGAGTCATGCAGGTGGTCCTTGAAGCATACTTCCATCAGCTACAAAATCTGTGGGTGGGTAAGTGGTATAAGTTTTGCTAAAGAGGAATTTGAGCAAATGAATGAGTATCTAGGAGCCTAGCACAGCACCTAGTAGGTGCTTAAAATAATTGTGTTGCATTAGTGATTGGAGAAAATGGAGCGCTCAACATTTTTGAATAAATGAATTGATATTGTTGCCTGTTTGCTGAAATGCCTTTTTCTTCCATC
The DNA here is from genome assembly GCF_009764315.1 of Trachypithecus francoisi. Classification (NCBI taxonomy): domain Eukaryota; kingdom Metazoa; phylum Chordata; class Mammalia; order Primates; family Cercopithecidae; genus Trachypithecus; species Trachypithecus francoisi. The sequence goes on from NW_022681471.1 coordinate 45,229,346, forward strand.
TCTAGGATCATCATGCCTCTTCCCTCGAAACTTGACATAAACACAGACTCCTCTGTAAAGCCTTCCCTGATTTCATGTCCCCTACCCCAAGTAAATGTGACCTCTCCTGTAACTATGAGGGGTTATGGAGAGTTATAAGTGCTGGGGTTCAGAGGATTATTAGAAGCACCGGGAAAGGACAGTTGGGCTGGAAATGTCAGGAAGGATAACAAATTTGCACTTGGAATTTTTGCACTGGAGTGGATTTCTACAAGGGCAGGAAGCTGAGGGTCAATCAACAGCAAAGTAAGCAAGGCCAAATTCCCCGGTTGGTCAGAAAGATGAATGAAAACTACAAGTTGGAGGGAAACTGGTAAACCAACGACAAAATAACCCAGGCCTAGTCCCCTGATTGGTCCCAGTAATAAATTCAAAGCATGTAGCAACTGCCTTCTTTAACTTCACATTAATGTAATTGCCTCCTTCTAGAACATTCTTTCCTTCCTGTTTCTGCATGTGGAAATCCTGCCTTGTTCTTCAAGGCACAGTCCTGTTTGAAGCCCCTTCTATGAAGCTTTCTCTGATTTCATGTCTCTCATCTCTAACAGGAAGATGAGCAGACAGCACGAGACCTGGGGTGTAGGGCATTATTGGAGGTGCTGGGACAAAAAAGATAGGATAGTGCTGTAAGAAGGACATAGGTTTCATGCTAAGATTTTGTGCCTGAGTTTGTTCACTTACATTGTGGTTACTATCATTAATGAAGTAACCAACCTGGGCCTCTTATGATAAGAACTAATTCTGTGAGGTAGGATAACATAGGTGAGTGCAGGGAGTAGGCAGTGACACCTAAGAAGAGAAGGTAGAACTACTAATTGGCAGAGCTGGAATTTGAACCCAGTTTCTTTCTCTCCTGAAATCCATGCTGATAACCTCTATATCAGTTGTTTCCAGAATTTAGTATGCATTAGAGTTACCCAGGTAGTTAGTTAAAATGCAGATTCCTGGGCCTCACACCCGAAAATTTGGCTCAGTAAAAGGGTCCAGGAATTGAGATTTTAATACACTCTTCAACTGATTTTGAATCCACTGATCCAAGGACCACCTTCTGAAAAACTTCTCTCTTTCCTTGGTGCCAGTGACCTCAATCCTCAACCTGCCTTTGTTATTCATGCTTAGTGGTGTCATAGACAACTCATTTTAGAAAATATTATTTTTCCCCATTGATTGGTCTTGGCATCCTTGTTGAAAATCAGTTGACCACAAGTGTATGGGCTTATTACTGAACTCTCAGTTTTATCTCATTATGTATTTCAGTTATTTATATGTCTATCCATATGCCCATAGTACACATCCTTTTTATATTGAGATAAAGTTCACATCACATATAATTCATCATTGAAATCTTTCAAGCATACAATTTAGTGCCTTTTAGTATATTTATAAAGTTGTGCAACAATCATCAATATCAAATGCAGAAACACCCCCCAAAAAACCCAGACTTTGTACCCATTAAGCAGTCACTGCTCATTTCATTCTCCTTCCATCCCCTGAGAACCACTATTCTACTTTCTCTGTCTACAAATGTATGTTTTAATTTTTAATTTTAGTGGGAACATAGTAGGTATGTATATTTATGGTATACATGTAATATTTTGATAAAGGCATACAATGCATAATAATCACATCAGGGTAAATGAGGTGTCAGTCACCTCAAGCATGTAACCTTTGTGTTACAAACAATACAATTATATGTTTTTAGTTATTTTTAAATGTACAAATAAATTATTACTGACTGTAGTCGCCCTGCTGTGCTAGCAAATATTAGGTCATATTCATTCTTTCTAACTAATTTTTTGCACCCAATAACCACCCTCACTTTCTTCCCACCACCTCCACTACTTTTCCCAGCCTCTGGAACCATCCTACTCTCTATCTCCATGAGTTCAATTGTTTTAATTTTAACTAACACAAATAAGTGAAAACATAAATGAGAATATACAATGTTTGTCTTTCTGTGCCTGGCTTATTTCACTTAATAGAATGACCTCTGTTTCCATACATGTTGTGGCAAATGACAGGATCTCATTCTTTTTCATGGTAGAATGGTACTCCATTGTCTGTACATATCAAATTTTCTTTATCCATTCATCTGTTTGTGGACACTTAGGTTGCTTCTAAATCTTGGCTACTGTGAATAGTGCTGCAATAAACATGGGAGTGCAGATATCTCTTCGATATACTGATTTCGTTTCTTTTGGTGTATACCCAGCAGTGGGATTGTTGGATCGTATGGGAGCTCCATTTTTAGTTTTTTGAGGAACCTTTGAACTGTTCTCCACAGTGGTTTACTAATTGACATTCCCACCACGGTGTATGAGGGTTCTCTTTTCTTCACATCCTCACTAGCATTTGCTATTGGCTATATTTTGGATAAAAGCCTTTTTAAGTGGGGTGAGACAATATCTCATTGTAGCTTTAATTTGCATTTCTCTGATGATCAATGATATTGAGCATTTTTTCATAAATCTATTTGCCATTTGTACGTCTTCTTTTGAGAAATGTCTATTTAAATCTTCGGCCCATTGTCTTTATTGGATTATTAGATTTTTTCCTATATAGTTGTTTGAGCTCCTTATATATTCTGGTTATTAATCCCTTGTCAGATGGATACTTTGCAAATATTTTCTCCCATTCTATGGGTTGTCTCTTCACTTGGTTGATTGTTTCCTTTGCTATGCAGACGCTTTTTAACTTGATGTGATCTCATTTGTCCATGTTTTCTTTGACTGCCTGTGTTTTCCCCAGTCCAATGTCCTTGAGAGTTTCCTCAATATTTTCTTTTAGGAGTTTCACAGTTTGAGGTCTTAGATTTAAGTATTTAATCTATTTTGACCTTATTTCTGTATATAGCAAGAGAAAAAGGTCTAGTTTCATTCTTCTGCATATGGATATCCAGTTTTCCCAGCACCATTCATTGAAGAGACTGTCCTTTACCCAATGTATGTTTTTGGTACTTGTGTCAAAAATGAGTTCACTATGGATGTATGGATTTGTTTCTTGGTTCTCTATTGTGTTCCATTGGCCTATGTGTCTGTGTCTGTTTTCATCCCAGTATCATGCTGTTTGGGCTACTATACCTGTGTAGCATAATTTGAAGTCAGGTAATGTGATTCCTCCAGTTTTGTTCTTTTCGCTCAGGATAGCATTTGCTATTCTGGGTCTTTTTGTGGTACCATACAAATTTTAGGAGTGTTTTTTTCTATTCCTGTGAAGAATGTCATTGGTAATTTGACATGGAATGAATTGAATCTGTAGATTGTTTTGGCTATATGGACATCCTTAACAATATTGATTCTTCTAGTCCATAAACATGGAATATCTTTCCATTTTTTCAGTGTCCTCTTCAATTTCTTTCGTCAGTGTTTTATCTTTTTCATTGTAGAGATCTTTCACTTCTTTAGTTAAGCTGATGCTTAGGTACTTAATTTTATTCATAACTATTGTAAATGGGATTACTTTCTTGATTTCTTTTTCAGATTGTTTGCTGTTGGCATATAAAAATGCTGCTTATTTTTGTATGTTGATTTTATATCCTGCAATTTTCCTGGATTTATTTATCAATTCTAATAGTCTTTTTGCTAGAGTCTTTAGATTTTTCCAAATATAAAATCACATCATCTGCAAACAAGGATAATTTGACCTTTCCTTTCCAATTTGGATGCCCTTTATATCTTTCTCTTGTCTGATTGCTCTAGCTAAGACTTTCAGTACTATGTCGAATATCAGTAGTCAAAGTGAGCATCCTTCTCACTTAGCAAAAAGTTCCCTGATCTTAGCAAAAAGTTTCTGTTTCTCCCCATTCAGTATGATAATAGCTGTGGGTCTGTCATATATGACTTTTATTGTGTTGAGGTATGATCTTTCTATACCTAGTTTATTGAGGGTTTTTATCATGAAGGGATGTTGGATTTCCTCACATGCATTTTCAGCATCAATTGAAATGATCATATCGTTTTTGTCCTTCATTCTGTTGATGTAATGTATTACATTGATTGATTTGCATATGTTGAACTATCCTTGAATCCCTGGGATAAATCCCACTTGGTCATGATGAATGATCTTTTGAATGTACTGTTGAATTCTGTTTGCGAGTATTTTGTTGAGGATTTTTGCATCAACGTTCATCAAGTTTATTGGCCTATTGCTTTTCAAAATACGTCTTTGTCTGGTTTTGATATCAGAGTAATACTGGCCTCATAAAATGAGTTTGGAAGTAATCTCTCCTCTTCTATTTCTCGGAGTAGTTTGAGTAGGGTTGGTGTTGGTTCTTCTTTAAATGTTTAGTAAAAGTCAGCAGTGAAGCCATCCGGCCTCAGGTTTTTCTTTACTGTTGCCGGGAGACATTTTATTATGGCTTTGATCTCCCTACTTGTTATTGGTCTGTTCAAGTTTTGGATTTCTTCCTGGCTCAGTGTTGGTGGGTCGTATGTGTCTAGGAATTTATTCATTTCTTCTAGATTTTCCAATTTATTGGCATATAGTTGCTATCAGAAACCTATAATGATCCTTTCAATTTCTGCAGTATTGTTTGTAGTGTCTCCTTTTTCATCTCTGATTTTATTTATTTGGGTCTTCTTTTTTTTTCATGGTTAGTCTAGCTAAAGGTTTGTCAATTCTGTTTATCTTTGCAAAAAATAATTTTTTTTTGGATACAGAGTTTCACTCTTGTTGCCCAGGCTGGAGTGCAATGGTGTGATCTCGGCTCACTGCAACCTCTGCCTCTTGGGTTCAAGTAATTCTCCTGCCTCAGCCTCCCAAGCAGCTGGGATTACAGGTGCATGCCACCACGCCAAGCTAATTTTGTATTTTTAGTAGAGACAGAGTTTCTCCATGTTGGTCAGGCTGATCTCGAACTCCTGACCGCAGGTGATCCGCCCGCCTTGGCCTCCCAAAGTGCTGGGATTACAGGCATGAACCACGGCGCCTGGCCAAAAAATAACTTTTTGTTTCATTGATCTTTTGTATTGTTTTCTTTATTTCAGTTTCCTTTATTTCTGCTCTTACCTTTATTATTTCTTCTACAAACTTTGGGTTTGTTTGCTCTTGCTTTTCTAGTTCTTTAAGATATATTATTAGGTTGTTTATTTGAAGTTTTTCTGCTTTTCTGATGTAGGTACTTATAGCTATAAACTTTCCTCTGAATACTGCTTTCACTGTATCCCCTAGGTTTGGTGTGTTGTATTTCCATTGTCATTTGTTTCAAGAATTTTTTCAATTTCCTTCTTAATCTCTCCATTCGCCCACTGATCATTCAGGAGCTTATTGTTTAATTTCCATGTGTTTGTATAATTTCCAAAGTTCGTCTTGTTACTGATTTCCAGTTTTATTCCATTGTGGTCAGAGAAGATACTTGATATTAGTTCAAATATTTTGAATGTTTTAAGAATTGTTTTGTGGCTTAACATATGGTCTGTCCTTGAGAATAATCCACACGTTAAGGAGAAGATTGCGTATTCTCCAGTCACTGGATAAAATGTTCTGTAAATATCTATTAGGTCCATTTGGTCTGTAGTGCAGATTAAGTCCAATGTTCTTCATTGATTTCCTGTCTGGATGATCTGTCCAGTATTGAAAGTGGGGTGTCGAAGTCTGCAGCTATTATTGTATTGGGGTCCATCTCTCTATTTAGCTCTAATAATATTTGCTTTATATATCTGGGTGCTGCAGTGTTGGCTGCACAAAAATTTGCAATTGTTATATCCTCTTGCTGAATTGACACCTTATTATTATATAATGACCATCTAGCTGTTTTTATAATTTTTGTCTTGAAATCTATTTTGTCTGATATAAATATAGCTACTTCTGCTCTTTTTTGGTTTCCATTTGCATGGAATATCTTTTTCCATCCTTTTATTTTTAGTTTATGCATGTTTATAGGTGAGCTGTGTTTTCTCTAGGCAATAGGTCATTGGAATTTATTTTTTCATCCAGTCAGCAACTCTGTCTTTTGATTGCAGAGATTAGTCCAATTATATTCAATGTTTATTACTGATAAGTAAGAATTTGCTCCTGTCATTTTGTTATTTGTTTTCTGGTTGTTTTGTGGTCTTCTCTTCCTTCTTTCTTTCCTTCTTGTCTTCCTTTTAGTGAAGGTGATTTTCTCTACAGAACTTTTCACCCCAAATCAACAGAATATACATTCTTCTCAGCACCACATAGCACTTATTCTAAAATTGACCACATAATTGGAAGTAAAACACTCCACACACTGGGGCCTGTTGGAGGGGTGGGGGGCAAGGGGAGGGAGAGCATTAGGACAAATACCTAATGCGTGTGGGGCTTAAAACCTATATGATGGGTTGATAGGTGCAGCAAACCACCATGGCACATGTATACCTATGTAACAAACCTGCATGTTCTGCACAGGTATCCCAGAACTTAAAGTAAAATAAAAAAAAATTTTTTTTAAAGGAAAATAGCAAGTGAAAAATCTTGTAACTACTGGATCTTCTTCTATCTTTCTGTGTATTTATATGTGCTGTATGTGTAACGTTTATATATGAATGAGTTCTAATTAATTAGCGTAAAGAAAAGTAACCAATTAAACATTTTGTCATAAAAATAAAAACTGTAATGCCTTTTAGTAGGCTACTGAAAAAACAGCTTTACATGCAAGGTGTGCAAGGAAAGTAAAATACATTTTTGGTAAAAGATTATAAGAAGGCAAGGGAATGTGAATTTTGGAGGGCCTAGTTAGAGGGTTAAAGGATTGTTTTAAGTTAGATAGGATAAAACTGAAGGTTTGAACAAGTTGTGGAAGGTTTGTGAAAAATTAATCTTGTAAAAGAAATTCTGTGTGTGAACCCATTGGCTAAAGTTAAAGAAGAATTATTCAGTTTTTCTATAATTGAACATTGGAATAAAAGCACAACAGAGTTTTCTTAGACCACTGATCTGCTCTGTAACAGAAAATGGTAAAGGGTTATTTAAAATGATTTATGAGAATCTTGCCTTATGGACATACATTCAAATTGAATAGATTTTTCCATAAGGTTTTATTAAGAATTGGGTTTAACATCGGTGGTATACTAATGCAGAGGGTGAAATCTGGCTTTCTCTCTTGAACATGATTTTCATGTAATAATAATAAAAAGTAATGAAAAAAATTTTAAAATAATTATTCTTGCTGCACTTATACAAATAATCAGGCCAAGTATAATAAAGAAAATTGGTCTTACCATAACTTGTCTTTAGTAAAAATAGAAAACTGGAGAGAGAAAAATCGTATTTCAAGAACTATGGTACATCTGTTATTAGACTCTAATGTCAGTTGTTTTTGAATTTTTTTCTGCCATTTAGACTGACCCTGCCTATTTCTGTGAACCAAGTAGTGATCTCTGGCTGTGGCTCAGAAGAAACAAGAGGTATAGGTAATGTAAAAATCTTAATCAGTATTCTAATTCTGGGCACATTGTAATTGGCAAGCAACCCCATATCAGCTTGGTTCCAACAATTGCCCGGTTCATGGAAAGCCTTCTTATTTAGTTTACTTGGGATAATTTGACTTATTTTGTTTTACTGTTGTGGAATATATTGCAGTTTTATTCTTTCTGTAGGAATGCAGGATAAACTTACTGAATGTTTTCTTAAACTGAACACTTATTAATCTTCCAGATATCACCTTTTGTCTGAACTCAGAGTTATGAATGGCCCTCGCCATACCTATACTTTCTGACTGAGCTCCCCTCTACCCTGAATACAAGATACCCTAACAGTTAGGCTGGAATATCGTTGGCCCATTCAGCCTGAAATAGTTACAGAAGATGGATCTTCTCCCCTCTACAACTGTTAGGATTAAGGGTTCCCTTGTAAAAGGGAAGGAGGAAATATGTCAGAGGCGTTTAAACCACAGTGACTCCATCTTGAATAGGGGCTGTGTAAAATAAGGATAAGGCCTATTGAACTGCATTCCCAGTAGGTTAGACATTCTAAGTCACAGGATGAGATAGGAGGTCAGCACAAGATACAGGTTACAAAGACCTTGCCGATAAAACAGCGTGCGGGAAAGAAGCCGGCCAAATCCCACCAAAACCAAGATGGTGACGAAAGCAGCCTCTGGTCATTCTCACTGCTCATTATGATGCAGTGATAAAGGCAGGGGGCAGAGAAATTCTTGGAAGACAGGAGCAGGTCCCTGGCGAAGCCCCAGCCTCAATCCAAAAAGCCTGAAACCCCGGCCCAAAGTGAGAACTTAACATCCCTCTTTTCGCCTATGGTGTAGCCATTCTTTTATTCCTTTACTTTCTTTTTTTTTTTTTTTTTTTTTTGAGGCGGAGTCTCGCTCTGTCGCCCGGACTGGAGTGCAGTGGCCAGATCTCAGCTCACTGCAAGCTCCGCCTCCTGGGTTTCCGCCATTCTCCTGCCTCAGCCTCCCAAGTAGCTGGGACTACAGGCGCCCGCCACCTCGCCTGGCTAGTTTCTGTATTTTTAGTAGAGACGGGGTTTCACCGTATTAGCCAGGATGGTCTCGATCTCCTGACCTCGTGATCCGCCCGTCTCGGCCTCCCAAAGTGCTGGGTACAGGCTTGAGCCACCGCGCCCGGCCTATTCCTTTACTTTCTAAATAAACTTGTTTTCACTTGATGGATTTGCCTCAAATTCTTTCTTGCACAAGATCCAAGAACCCTCTCTTGGAGATTGGATGAGGACCCCTTTCTGGTAACACCTGTCCACATCACATCACTATCAGCATTTTGATTAAAACTATTCAACAAGTCTCTAGGAAGTTCCAAATTTTCCCTCATCTTCCTGTCTTCTTCTGAGCCCTCCACACTCTTCCAACCTCTGCCCATTACGCAGTTCCAAAGTTGCTTCCAGATTTTCTGGTATCTTTATAGCAATGCCCACTTCCCAGTACCAATTTTCTGTATTAGTCCATTCTTGCACTGCTATAAAGAAATACCTGAGACTGGGTAATTTATAAAGAAAAGAGGTTCAATTGGTTCACGATTTCTGCAGGCTGTACAGGAAGCACAGCTGGGGAGACCTCAGAAAACTTAAAATTGTGGCAGAAGGTGAAGGGGAAGCAGGTATATCTTCACATGGCCAGAGCAGGAGGAAGTGGGGGGAGGTGCTGCACGCTTTTAAACCACCAAATCTTGTGATAATTCACTTACAAGAACTGTACCAAAGAAGAAACCCTCTCCCATGATCCAATCACCTCCCACCAGGCCCCACTTCCAATATTGGGGATTACAATTTGACATGAGATTTGGGTAGACACACAGACCCAAATCCTATTATGTCCCATTTCATTTATGCATTCATCCGTTGATGGATAATTGGGTGTTTTCACTTTTCCTATTATCATGAATAATGTTGCTATAAACATTTATGTGCAATTTTTGTGTGGACATATGTTTTTATTTCTCTAGGAGTGCAGTTGCTTGGTCATATGGTAATTGTATGTCTAACTTTTTGAGAAACTGCAAAATTGTTTTCCACAATTGCATCATTTTACCTTCTCACTAGCAATTTATGACAGTTCCAGTTTCCACATCTTTGCCAACACTTGCTATATTCTGGGGTTTTTTTCTTAATTATAGCCATCTTAGCATGTGTTAGGTGTTACGTCATTATGGTTTTGAATTATATTTCCCTAATGACTAACAATGTTGAACTTCTTTTCATGCGCTTGTTGGTCATTTGTATATCTCCTTTGGGTAAATGTTTATTAAAGTCTTTTGCCCATTTTAAAATCAGTTTGTCTTTCTTGTTGTTAAGTTGTACAAGTTCTTTACATTATATGTATACTAGACCTTTATCAGATATATGATTTGCAAATACTTTCTCTCATTCTGTAAGTTGTCTTTCAACTTCCTTGACATATCTTTGTGCTTAATAGTTTTAATTTTGGGCAGGGCATGGTGGCTCCCACCTGTAATCTCAGCACTTTGGGAGGCCAAGGTGGCAGATCACCAGAGGTCAGTAATTCAAGACCAGACTGGCCAACATGGCAAAACCCCATCTCTACTAAAAATACAAAAATTAGCTGGGTGTGGTGGCAGGCGCCTGTAATCCAAACTACTTGGGAGGCTGAGGCACGAGAATCACTTGAACCTGGGAGGCAGAAAGTTGCAGTGAGCAAAAGTTGCACCACTGCACGCCAGTCTGGGCAACAAGAGTGACTCTGTCTCAAAAAAAAAAAAAGTTTTAATTTTGTCGAAGTTGAATTTATGTATTTTTTCTTTCGTTGTTTGTGGTTTTGTCATGTCTATTAAGAATCCATTACTAGGCCAGGTGTGGTGGGTCATGCCTGTAATCCCAGCACTTTGAAAGGCCAAGGTGGGCAGATAACTTGAGCTCAGGAGTTTGAGACTAGCCTGGGCAACACGGTGAAGCCCTGTCTCTACCAAAAGTACAAAAATTAGCCATGCGTGGTGGCTCGAGCCTGTGGTCCCAGCTACTTGGGAGGCTGAGGTCGGGGGATCACTTGAGCCTGGGAGGTAGAGGTTGCAGTGAGCCGAGATTGTGCCATAGCACTCCAGGCTGGGAAACAGAATACGACCGTATCAACAACAACAACAACAACAACAACAACAACAAAAATCCATTACCACATTCAAGGTAATAAAGATGTTTACTTCTTTTAAAAAAAAAAAATGTTTGAGAAAACTTTTATTAGAAGATGTCCCAGAAGGCAACATTTTACAATCAGGTAATCAGTAATCACAACTAAATACAAAATTTCAGGTAAACTTGCTTTTCAAAATAAATCTGACCCTTTTAACAGAATTACCCAAGAGTTTTTTTTTTCTTGAACAAAAAGAGTTAACACTGCTTTGCAAATGACATACAGAAATACAATACAAAAAATACTCCCCCCCAGTATACCAAACAGCAGCTGATAAAACACAAGTTATTTAGACCCTTTTAACAGAATTACCGAAGAGTATTTTTTTCTTGTACAAAAAGAGTTAATTCCACTTTGCCAAAGGCATATAAAAATACAATGTAAAAAATACTCCCCCTCAGTGTAATACCAAACAGCAGCTTATAAAACACAAGCTATTCAGACCCTTTTAACAGAATTACTCAAGAGGTTTTTTTTTTTTTTAATTTTCTTGTGCAAAAAGAGTTAACACCACTTTGCAAAAGGCATACAAAAATACAATATACACTTTGGGAGGCCAAGGCGGGCGGATCACGAGGTCAGGAGATTGAGACCATCCTGGCCAACATGGTGAAACCCCGCCTCTACTAAAAAAAAAAAGAACAAAAATTAGCTGGGTGTGGTGGTGCATGGCTGTAATCCCAGGTACTCAGGAAGGCTGAGGCAGGAGAATCACTTGAACCAGGGAGGCGGAGGTTGCAGTGAGCCAAGATCGCACCACTGCACTCTGGCCTGGCGACAGACCCAGACTCCATCTCAGAGCAAACAAACAAACAAACAAACAAACAGAAACCCAAAAAACAATATAAAGGATACTCTCCCCCAGTATAATACCAAACAGCAGCTTATAAAATACAAGCTATTCAGGTGAAACATCAGTAACCTACAATCAACCTGTTCTCCATAGACAGTCTCGAAAGTCAGCTGGCTCTTGTAAACCATGCTCCAGAAGGGTAAAGAGGCTATTTCCAAACATCCCCTGGAGTTCTCTGAGGGCAAGAAGCAACCTCAGAAAGAAACCATTATGGACAATAGATTTGGAAGTAGCAGCTGGTGTTCCAGAGCCACATATAATACTTATCACTCCCCATCCTCCCAACTTCCAAGTAGGCACCTGCTGTCCTAGGCAGAGTTCTGGAGGGGCTGGTCCTTCTCACAGGACAGGCTTAGGGGTTCCAGAGGTTACCCACATGACAACTGCGGGGTTGGGTGACTTTCCCAGATTGGAGGCTGCACCTGGATTCCACGTGGAGTTGCAGAGTCCAGCTGGGGCAAAATCTATCATGGAGGCAGGCAGATCACCTGAGGTCAGGAAGTCAAGACCAGCCTGGCCAACACGGTGAAACCCCGTCTCTACTAAAAAGACAGAAAGTAGCCAGGCATGGTGGCAGACACTTGTAATCCCAGCTACTCGGAAGGCTCAGGCAGGAGAATCGCTTGAACCTGGGAGGCAGAGGTTGCAGTGAGCCGAGATCATGCCATTGCACTGCAGCCTGGGCAACAAGAGCTAGACTCCATCTCAAAAAAAAAAAAAAATCTATCATGGTTGACTAAGCAGAGCTCCCAGAGGCTCATTTTAAACACACAAGGAGGCAAGTCCACGTTGTGGAGCACTAGATGAGTCCCAACAACTCTCCAGAAAACTTCAGAAAGGCCCAGATTCTGCGAAAGACATCTGACTCATTGCAGGCTGGTGCGAGGGCCCAGGGGTGGCTGCAGAGCCAGCAAGCTCCTGGGAGATGCATGAAAGGAACAAGTTTTCATGGTTCTAGCAGAATTTCAAATTCATCAGTCAAGGATTGAGATGAGAGGCAGGTGCGAAAGAGGAAGTGTTACAGTTCTCCCTTCTAAGGTGCCTCACACCTGCCTTGAGAAAAGACTGGGCCTCAAGGTCCCCTCAGAAAACACCTGGGCAGGGATCAAGTTCATGAACCAGGACTCCGAACTTTCCCCAGGCCCCAGGCTAAGACCCATTTCTCTGTGACTTAGGGAAATATTTCTAACCTGCGGGAAAGGGTGCTGTATAACCATTGCATAACAGAGGCAGAATGAGACAAGGTCCCTTGTGAGGACACAAAGTTCCCTCCCTCAGAGAAGAGAGCCCAGAGGGCTTTAAGACAAATTACTCACAGGCAAAGCTCTCTTAAATGTTCTCAGTCACAGCATTGAGAGTGGGAGGAAGGGGGTCAGCCAACATCATAATATATACATATATACATATATACATATATGTAAGGTTTCCAATTCCTCAGCTACTGTAGTGTCTGACAGTGAGGTAATGGTCCACGTTCATCAAGTCTCTGAGCTTGTTTTCACCCAAGACAGCTTGTGTATCTCCTGGGAAAAAATGGAGCCGCAGGGAGAGCGTCCACACCCAACTGTCCTTGCATTACCCCAGAGACATCCTTTCCTAGCCTAAAGTTCATGTAGAGTGCGAGATTTCTTCTAGGCTGGAGCCCCCAAGAACATCCACCACCTGTTGCATAGCATCTGTCAGCCTTTTCTTTTGAGATAGTGAGCCAGGAAGACCCCAAGGCTCCTCAGTCAGCTGCCTGCTGAGAAGCTAAAGGTGCCAGAAAACACAAGGCACTCCCATGAGTCAGGGAAGAGAGAGAGCTGGGTTTCAAGGTTTCCAAGAATGCAGGCCTTTATTTTGTTTGTGCACTGGCTGCAATGCATTCTTCAATCTACTGTTCAGAGTGTCCTGCTGTAACAAAAATGTACAAGTTACTGAAGGGGAGATGGAGATCAAAAAGAAAACTTGTGTCTTTTTAAGACAGAACGGTGAGGCTTTTTGGTCAGTAGCTACCGAGGTACTCAATTCTTTTCTGCAATTGCCGACACTGGCATTCGAGCTGCCTTTTCTCCGTAGCCATCCTCTCCTCGGCCTCCACTAGTTCTTGTAAGTATTCCGTGGCCTTGACTAGGATCATTACTTTGGAAACCCTAGAGCAGCTGGCCAGCGCGGGTACCTCGTCCCTCAGGGCCAAGAACCGCAAACGTTGATTTTTCCGCCTCTTGCGCTCCAGGGAGCTGTGGTACTTCCTCTTGGTCCCATTCTCAGTATCATAACGGATGGGTTTGGGCTGGCAGGACTGGGCAGCCTCACTTTCTACAGGTGGGAGGCTCACAATCTCTTTATCTTCCTTATCATCCTTTCCCCCTGGAGCTTCTCTCTCTAGAGCTTCTTTTGGGGGAATCCTCTTTGGAGCCCCTTCTTGGAAGCAGCTTTCTGGAGGAAAAGGGGCAGCATAGTTGTGCTGTTGCTGGTGGATGGAGAGGTGGAAGAGATTCATGCGGGGATCCAGAAGGTCTGCACGCACCGCGATGGTGACCAGCTTCCGCATACTCAAAGGCTGCCTCTTTTTTACTGTCACGTCGGTTTCTTCACCGTCGGAGTCGCTTGGGCTCTCAGACCTGGAGCAGGCCTGGATCTTGGGCTCGCCCAGCAAACAGGGGAAGATAGGAGCTAGGTTGCTGGCTTCGAGCTCAGGAGTGTAGTCGGGGGTGGCGAACTCCTTGGGCAAGTACCCCGAGGGCGCGCCAACTGCAAGCAGGTCACTCGCCGCTCTCTCCAGTGGCTCCTGGGTGGAAAAGCCGCTCCACATGCAGTCACGGCGGATGAGGGAGGCGTAGTTAGGGTCCCAAGCTTTCCAGCAGCCCCGGGATTCCGTCTCGTCCTCAGCGCACCCTGCCGGCCACGGTTCCAGGGGACCAAAGCCGAGGGCTGGGTTCCCGGCAGCGGGACCCAAGTCCCAGGGCGGCGGCACCAACTCGAATTTCTTCCAGATGTCCTCGCTGGGCGTCGTGGAGAGGTAGAAATCCTCCCCGCCGTCATAGTCGTAGAAATAGTGCTGGTACGAGTCGCGGTCCATGTTGGCTTGCTTGCTCACGCAGCTTGCCACCTGGAGCAGACTGGTTCCCCTCCAGCTGGGGGCAGCAAGGCATTCCGCACACGCGCACAACGCGCCACCGAGTGCGCGACCCGCCCTCTATGTTTATTTCTAAGAGGCTTACAATTTTAGCTCTTATATTTAGGTCTTTGGTTCATTTTGAGTTAATTTTTGTATATGGCGTGAGGTAAGGCCCAGCTTCATTCTTTTGCATGTGAATATCCAAGTGTTCCAGCACCATTTTTTGAAGAGACTATTCTTTTCCAGTCGCATAGTCTTGACACCTCTTTGAAAATCAATTGACCTTAGATGTATGGGTTTCCGACTCTCAATTCTATTCCATTGATCTATATGTCTATCCTTATGCCAGTACCACATGGTTTTGATTAAGTGTGGTTTGTAGTACGTTTTGAAATTGAGAAATGCTAGTCCTCCACCATGGCCGGCTGTTTTTTTCCTTCCTTCCCTCCCTTCCTTCCTTCCTTCCTTCCTTCCTTCCTTCCTTCCTTCCTTCCTTCTTCTTTCCTTCCTTTTCTTTATTTCTTTCTTTGTTGTGTCACCCAGGTTGGAGTGCAGTGGCTCGATTTCTGCTCACTGCGACCTCCGCCTCCCGAGTTCAAGTGATTCTCCAACCTCAGCCTCCCAAGTGGCCGGGATTACAGGCGCCCTGGGCCGCCACACCTGGCTAATTTTTAATTTTTTTGTTTAATTTTTTTAGTGGAGATGAGGTTTCGCCATGTTGGCCTGGCTGGTCTTTACTCCTGACCTCCAGTGGTCGGCAAGCCTCAGCCTCCTAAAATGCTGGGATTACAGGTGTGAGCCAATGAGCTCTGCCTGCAGCATGGCTATCTTAGTGATAATTTTTTAATATTTATTTTTCAGATTGTTCATTGTTAGTGTATATAAATATAAATGACGATTTTTGTGTGTTGCCCTTGTATCTTGCATCTTTGCTTAATCCATTTATTAGCCCCCATTTTTTTTTTTCTTTTTTTTTGAAATGGAGTCTCGCTCTGTCACCCAGGGTGGAATGCAGTGACTCGATCTTGGCTCACTGCAACCTCCACCTCCCGGGTTCAAGAGATTCTCCTGCCTCAGCCTCCCAAGTAGCTGGGACTACAGGCGACTGCCACCATGCCCAGCTAATTTTTTTATTTTTTGTAGAGACGAGACTTAGCCATGTTGGCCAGGAGGGTTTCAAACTCCTGACCTCAAGTAATCCACCTGCCTCAGCCTCCCAAAGTGCTGGGATTACCGTCGTGAGCCGCCATGCCCGGCCTATTAGCCCTAAATTTTTAAAAAAGATTTTCTATATATAAGATTCTGTCAGCAGGGCTCAGTGGCTCACGCCTGTAATCCCAGCACTTGACCAAGGCAGGCAGGTCACCTGAAGTCAGGAATTTCAGCCTGGCCAACTCTACTAAAAATACAAAAATTAACCAGACATGGTGGCCAGCGCCTGTGTTCCCAGCTACTGGGGAGGCTGAGGTAGGAGGATGGCTTGAACCAGGGAGGCCTAGGCTGCAGTGGGCCGAGATTGCGCCACTGCACTCCAGCCTGGGTGACAATGTGAGACCCTGTCTCAAA
Organism: Trachypithecus francoisi; assembly: GCF_009764315.1. NCBI lineage: Eukaryota > Metazoa > Chordata > Mammalia > Primates > Cercopithecidae > Trachypithecus > Trachypithecus francoisi. The sequence goes on from NW_022681471.1 coordinate 45,245,480, forward strand.
AAAAAAAAAAAAAAAAATCATGTTGTCTGCAAAGATAGTTTTACTTTTTGTAATTTGAATGACTTTTATTTATTTATCTTGACTAAATGCTCTCGTTAGAACTTTCAGAACAATGTTGAATAGACGTATTGAGAGCAGACATCCTTGTGTTGTTACTGATTCCTGTGGAAAAGCTTCCAGTCTTTTGCCATTGAGTATGATGTGAGCTATGAGTTTTTCATACACGCTCTTTATCAGGTTGGGGAATTTCACTTCTATTCGTAGATTGCTGAGTATTTAAGTCAACTTTACATTCCTGGGATAAATCCCACTTGGTCATCATATTATTATATAATTCTGTTTATATGTTACCTGATTCATTTGCTAGTATTATAATTGTTTAGTGTTTTGCTTTAATAATCATAAAGGACATTGGTCTTTGGTTTTATTTTTGTGATGCATACGGATTTAGTTTCAGGATAATACTTACCTCATAAAAATGTGTTAGGAAGTGCTCCTTCTTTTCTGTTGTTTAGAAGAGTTTGAGAAGGATAGGTGTTAATTTTTGTTTAAACACTTGGTAGAATTCACTCTTGAAGCTGTCTGGTCTTGAAGGTTTCTTTTTTCGTGAGAAAATTTTTATTATTAGCTCAATATCTTTACTTGTTCCAACTCTATAAAGATTTTCTATTTCTTCTTGGGTCTGTCTTGTGTTTCTAGGAATTTGTCTATGTTGTCTAGAGTATCCAATTGTTCATGCTATTCCCATATAATACTTTTTATTTCTATATAGGTTGGTGGTAATGTGTCTTCTTTTATTCTGATTTTAGTCATCTGGTTTTTTTGTTTGTTTGTTTGTTTTTTTATTGGTCAGTCTAGTTAAAGTTTTCTCAGTTTTGGTGATCTTTTCAAATACCAAAATTTGGTTTCATTCTTTTTCTCTGCTTTTTTTTTCTTTTTTCCAGCTTTATTGAGGTATAACTGACAAATAAAAATTGTATGTATTCAAGGTGTATAATATGATTTGATACATGTATGTGTTGTGAAATGATTATCACAAATTATTTAACACATCAATCAGTATAGTTACCATTGTGTATATGTGTGTTTGTGGTGAAGACACAAAGAGAAATATACTCTCTTTGTAAATTTCAAGGAAACAACGCAGTATTAACTATAATCATGATGCTGTCTATTACATTCCAGAATTTATTCATCTTTTTACTGAAAGTTTGTACCTTCAGTGAACATCTCCCCATTTTTCCCACTCTCCAGCCCCTGGCAACTACCATTCTACTCTCTGCTTCAATGAATGTGTCTTTTTTATAGCTAAATATATTTCACTATATACCACGTTTCCTTTATCCATTCATCCATCGAGGGACCCTTAGGTTGTTTCTATATCTTGCCTATTGTAAATAATGCTGCAATGAACATGTGGATGCAGATATTTTTGAGATACTGATTTTCTTTCCTTTGTATATATGCTTAGAGGTGGGACTGATAGATCATATGGTAATTCTATTTTTATTTTTTGGGGGAATCTCCATATTGTTTTCTATAGTGGCTACACCAAGTTACATTCCCATCAACAGTGTGCAAGAGTTCCCTTTTCTGCAAACCCTCACTAACACTTGCTTGTCTTTTTGATAATAGTCATTCTAACAGGTGTGAGGTGATAGCTCATTGTGGTTTCAACGTGCATTACCCTGATGACTAGTGATGTTGAGCACCTTCTCATATACCTGTTGGCCATTTGTATGTTTTCTTTGGAAAAATGTCTATTTGGATCCTTTGCACGTTTGTTAATCAGGTTATTTGTTCTTTTGCTATTGAGTTGAGTTCCTTATACATTTTGCATATAAACGCTTCATCAGATACCTAAGACATCCATGCCATTGAAACACTTGCCTTTGGGCCGGGCACAGTGGCTCACGCCTGTAACCCCAGCACTTTGGGAGGCCGAGGGGGGCGGATCGCCTGAGGTCAGGAGTTTGAGACCAGCCTGGCCAACATGGTGAAACCCTGTCCCTACTAAAAATACAAAAACAAACAAACAAATAAACAAACAAAAAACATTAGCTGGGCGTGGTGGCAGGTGCCTGTAATCCCAGCTACTTGGGAGGTTGAGGCAGGAGAATCGCTTGAAACTGGGAGGCAGAGGTTGCAGTGAGCTGAGATTGCACCACTGCACTCCAGCCTGGGCAACAAGAGTGAGACTCCATCTCAAAAAAAAAAAAAAAGAAAGAAAAAAGAAAAAAGAAACATTTGCCTCTGAATGTTTTTGAGAAATCCCCCCTGGGGAAAAGCTGTTAGCACTGTGTTCCTGATAAAGGCACGCCTTTCAAACCAGTCGTCCAGGGAGCCTCTGAACAAATCAAATAATGACAATTTGGGGAGAATGAGTTCTTCTCTGCTCCCCTCAGTACTGGGAATGTAACTTTTTATTTTCAAAGCTACTGCTGAGCTAGGGAGGAGGGAGTGGAATAGGACACATTAAAATATCACAAAGCTCACTCTTCTAAGATTCAGCCACTTTTTTTGAATATGTGCTTCCCAGGTTGTTGCAAGACTTTGGTTAATTTCCAGAGTTCTGAAACAGTTGAGTCTGACTGTTTTTGTCAGTTTTTATTTGTTTTAATGGAGGAGTGGAAATTTGGAGTTCCTTTCTTTGCTATTTTCACTAACATCACCCAGTGAATGTTTTAATAACGCACTTAGTAACGGGTTTAGAATCCCTTGCCCTTGACTTGACTTCCCTAACCCCAACATCAAATTCTACCTCTGCTCCTGGGACCCTGCTAGAGAAAGTTGCAAACAGGTAAAGGTCAGGTTCTATTATTTATTTATGCTCTCCACCTCAGTTATGTTCTCTACATTGCAGTCTTTCCATTCCTCCCCTATTGACTACAAGTAGCTGTTCCAAATTTCTTCCACTCTCCTCAAGTTTTGCATACAATTCCTGTCTGTCTCACTTTGTCCTCATGAATTCCACAATTCAAAATCTATTTGTATCTTATTTGTATTTCTCTTAGTAGAATTCCTGCCTTGATTTAATTCCTGCATTTATGTTTACTAGCTGCATAATATTGAACAATTTACCCCTCACTTTGTCTCAGTTTTCTCATTCTCAAAGGATCAGTGTAAGGATTAAATAAAATAATCCATGTACAGCTCTTAGAACAGTTTCTTCAACACATCTTCGCTATCAGCCTCATCATTATCAGCATCATCATCATCATTATCACCATCATCATAATTACCCCGTTACTCCTATCTTTAAAGCATGTGTCTCTCCTCAATACCAGTGTTAACCTGTGCTCTCTTGACCCCATCTCTTCTATTATTTGTACTGAAATGATTTCCTGCCTTAAATATTTAGTACTGACTCTTCTCCCTTGGCCTGAAACTCATTCAAGTATGCAGATCTTTAAAAATTCAAAAACAAAAGGAAAAGTAAAAATAAAATACAAAAACCAAACAGAAAACCTAATACCACTCTCTCCCACAAACTGCTAGTCCATCTTTTCCTTTCCTGCCAAATTTCTCCAAAGTTCCCTTTTGTTACTCATTGATCTCTTCCAATCTAGATTCTACCCGCCCACAACATTGCTGTAAGGCAATGGCCTAATCCTTTAATTCAAATAACCTTTTCAGTTCTCATTCTCCTGATCTCACTATAATATCTAATAGGCTTTACCTGGTTTCTCCTAACACTAAATTCTTCTGGGTCTTTGCCCATTTCTTCCTATGTTTTCATTCTGGCTGCTTTATTGGGACAGGGGTCAGTCTTCAGCTGCTTGTCTGCACTCGAGGGAGTGTGGAACATCTTATGTCTCATAGTTTTCACCAGTTTCGTTATACCTCTGTTCCAGTCCTGTTAGTGGGAGGCAAATTTAGTGCTTCAGTCCTAACTAAAACCTATAAAAGCTGTGCCAAGCAAGCCAGCTTTGGTGCGCTAGAATGTGTAGAATCCATAGCGTCTTTTAACGTTACTCTTGGATTCCTATAACAGAATCTCTGTATCTACCCACTTCCATGCATCCTGCAGATGGTTGACAGATATTCCTGAAACATACAAATAGCTAACAAGGTCATAGACAGGAGGGGCAGGAAAAGTAGTAGGGGGAGGGGAAGAAGAAGAGGAAGAACAAAAAGAGGAAGGAGAAGTAGAAGAGGAAGAAGCAGCAGCAAAAGCTGCCTTATACATCATAATTATATAAAATACAATTAAAATGCATTTTTATAACTTCATGCAGTTTTAGTAATATAGTTGCTAACATTTTATATTTAATTAACATAGGCTTTCTGAAAAGGTTTATTGCTAGCCTTCCTTTAATGAAGAGCTATTTGGGCTGGGTACACTGGCTCAGCCTGTAATCCCAGCACTTTGGGAGGCCAAGGTGGGCGGATCACTTGTGCTCAGGAATTTGAGACCAGCCTGCCAATGTGGTGAAACCCCGTCTCTACTTTAAAAATATAAAAATTAGCCAGGCGTGGTGACCTGCACCTGTTGTCCCAGCTACCCAGGAGGCTGAGACAAGAAAATTGCTTGAACCCAGGAAGCCGGAGGTTTCTGTGAGCCCAGATTATGCCACTGCACTCCAGCCTGGGTGACAGAGCTAGACTCTGTCTCAAAAAAATAAAAAATAAAGAGCTCTTTATATGTAGCCCTACCTTTTACATTAAAACAATACACATGCTAAAGTCTTCACAAAGTCAATTTCTTAATATGTTGAGGCACCATATCGTTTTGTTTACATTGTTTCCTAGAAAACCAATGGAAGGTAAATTTTAGCTTAGTTCAAGTCAAACTATTTGAAAACAATGAAAATTTCCAAGTATTTTAAATGTAACTGAGGATTATGCTAGCAAGCTTTTCTGGGGCCTGGTTGCTCAATCAGTCCTGGATTTAAAAAATAAATAAATAAAAGAATAGTTAGAACAAGTAGGAAGTGGGAGAATGCTAGCACAGTCAATGAGAGAAAGTGACAGTGATGCCTTGCCATACCAGGATTCAAAGATAATAGCTTCAAACCTGTGAAATAGTAAAGGTACAGTAGTCATGATGAAAATAGTCTGAGCCACAATTGAGTTCTAGGTCTGTCTTACTCTAGAGCTTATGCTTTTTAATTACTAGGTTATATACTGCCTCTCTTGTCTCTGTATCATGTCAATTCTCTGATAAAAATCTGAATTTACAGGATGAAGACCAAACTTCTCTGCTGTCTTTCAAGCTCCGCCTTAATTTTTCCTCCACCTACCTAGCCAGTCTTATTCTCTGATAATCCCTAAAGCAATTATGCAATTTAGTCAGATCAGTTTCCATACTGTGCGTCAAATCTGCCGTGTCCATTTCTTTTCTTTTCTTTTCTTTTCTTTTTAGGCAAGGTCTCGCTCTGTTGCCCAGGCTGAAATGAAGTGGCCCAACCTCGGCTCACTGCAACTTCCACCTCCTGGGTTCAAGCAATTCCCCTGCCTCAGCCTTCCTGGTAGCTGGGATTACAGGCACCAGCCACAACGTCCAGCTAATTTTTTCTTTTTTCTTTTGAGACGGAGTCTGACTGTGCCACCCAGGCTGGAGTGCAGTGGTGCAATCTTGACTCACTGCAACTTCCACCTCCCAAGTTCGAGCAATTCTCGTGCCTCAGCCTCCTGAGTAGCTGTGATTACAGGCATGCGCTACCACACCTTGCTAATTTTTGTGTTTTTAGTAGAGATGGGGTTTCACCATGTTGACCAGGCTGGTCTGGAACTCCTGGCCTCAAGTGATCTGCCTGCCTCAGCCTCTCAAAGTGCTGGGATTACAGGCGTGAGCCACCGTTCCTGGTCCAATAAAAAATCAGTTTTGAAAAACAAGATGAAAAAAATTGTGTCTTACAGATGACAAATTCTGTTGGTGTTCAGAGCAATAAGAGATCAAGGAAAGCTTCATATAGCTAGGTCTTGATTTGGCTTTGAAGGATGGCTAAGATTTCAGAATTCCAGGTAAATGAAGGCCCAGAATTAGAAATGAACATGGCAGGCCGGGTACGGTGGTTCCCACCTGTAATCCCAGCATTTTGGGAGGCCGAAGTGGGCAGATTACTTGAGGCCAAGAATTTGAGACCAGCCTGGCCAACATGGCAAAACTCTGTCTCTACATAAAATACCAAAATTAGCAGTGCGTGGTGGTGCATGCCTGTAATCCCAGCTACTAGGGAGGCTGAGGCACGAGAATTGCTTGAACTTGGGAAGCAAGAGGTTGCAGTGAGCCAAGATCCTGCCACTGCACTCCAGCCTGGTCGACAGAGCATGACTGTCTCAAAAAAAAAAAAAAAAGAAAAAGAAAAGAAATATTTTTTATTGAGTTATACACATAACATACAATTCACCTTTTTAGAGTATACAATTTAGTGGTTGTTAGTATATTCACAAAGATGTGCAACCATGTTTTGATTGCCTGCTCTTCACCCACTGGTGAGGGAGAGAGTCCCATCCTAGGGTTATGGGGATGGCCAAACACATGACACCTGTCACGGGCAGATGAGATTGATAGCAGTTGATTAATCACAGATACTCAAAGCCCATAGAACGACACAGTGTGCTATACAGGCCCAAAGAGATGTTATACTCAGGAACAGAGTAAGAGATCAAGTGGGTGAGGTGGAAGGTAGGTTTTGTAGTATCCAGAGGGCAAAGTGACCCTTGATTTCCATGAAAGGATGTGATCGGCTTGTTTGAATAATTTCACATACTGGTAGGGACCTGAAATCTGCTGCAGCAGTTTTGCCTAAAGATGCTTGCAGTTGAACCGTTAGAGCTACACCCTCCCTCCCATTTCAGACGTCAAAGCAGCACAGAATATTGAACCTTAAGTTTAGGTCTTACACCACAGACCATCAACTATTCTTCTTTTCTTTTTTTCTTCTTCTTCTTTTTTTTTTTTTTTTTTTGATGGAGTCTTGCTCTGTGGCCCAGACTGCAGTGCAGTGGCACAATCTTGGCTCACTTTGACCTTTGCTTCCCAGGTTAAAGTGATTCTCCTGCCTCTGCCACCCGAGCCACTGCGCCCTGCCGTGTCACCTTTTCTATGTATAGAACATTTTAATCACCCCAAAAACAACCCCCATGCTCATGAGCAGTCACTCCATGTCTTAGTCAGTTTGAGCTACTATAACAAAGTACCACAGAGTGGTGGCCTATAAAAAACAGAAATTTATTTCTCAGGGTTCTGGAGGCTGGAAGTCTGAGATCAGAGTGCCAGCATGGTCACATTCTGGCAAAGGCCCTCTTCCAGGCTGCAGACTGCTGACTTCCTCACATGTATCCTCACAAGGTGGGAAAGGAAGCTAGCTAGTTCTGTGGCCTCATCTTATAGGAACATTAATCCCATTTGTGAGGGCTCTACCCTCATAATCAAATTACTTCCCAAAGGTCCCACTTCTTAATGTCATCACATTGGAATTAGGGTTTAAACTTCTGAATTTTGTAGGGGACACAAATATTTAGTCTGTAACACTTCACTTCTCTCCTCTTCCTAGACCTAGGCAACCATTAATCCGCTTTCTGTCACTGTGGATTTGCTTATTCTAAGCATTTCATGCAATGAGAATCATACAATATATGGCCTTTGTGTCTGACTTCTTTTTTTCTATTTTCTTGCTTTTTTCTCATTTTTTTCTTTTTTTGTTTATTTATTTTTACTTATTTATTTTTGTGTCTGGCTTCTTTTTAAAATTTTTTGATAATTTTTTTTTCTTTATAGAGATGGGATCTCACTATGTTCCCCAGAATGGTCTTGAACTCCTGGACTCAAGCAATCCTTCCACCTGGCCTCCCAAAGTGCTGGGATTACAAGCATGAGCCACTGAACCCGGCCCTTAAAATTTTTTATTTTTATTTTTACTTTTTTAGAGGCAAAGTCTCAATCTGTCACCCAGGATAGAATGCAGTGGTATGATTGTAACTTGCACTAACCTCAAATTCCTGGGTTCAAGGCATTCTCCTGCCTCAGCCTTCCGAGTAGCTATGACTACAGATGTGTGCCACGACACCCAGGTACTTTTTAATTTTTATTTTTTTTTTGTAGAGATTGAGTCTTGCTATATTGCCCAGGCTGGTCTCAAGTTTCTGGCCTCAAGTAATTTTCCCCCAGTCAGACTCCCAAAGTTTTGGGATTACGGTTGTTAGCCACCACAACTGGCCTCCGGCTTCTTTTACTTAGCATAATGTTTTTGAGATTCATTTATGTTGCAGCATGTGTCAGTACTTCCTTCCTTTGTGTGACTCTGTAATAGTCCACTGTAAGAATCTGCCATGTTTTGTTTGTCCATTCATCAACTGATGGACAATTGTGTTTTTCCCCATGTTGGTTGTTATGAATAATAATTCTATGAATATTCATGTACACTTTTTTGTGTGGACATATGTTTTCAACTCTTTTTTGCACATACCTAAGACTAATTGCTGGATCTATAGAAAATATATGTTTAAACTTTTGAGGAACCTCTAGACTATTTTCTAAAGCACCATTTTACGTTTTACTTTACTGCACTAGCAAAATATGAAGCCTCCAATTTCTCCACATCCCTGCCATCACTGATTATTTTCCATCTTTTTTATTATAGCCAGCCTGTTAGGTGTGAAGTGGTATCTCATTTGGAGAGAGGACAAGAATTCAAGACAAGCCTGGGCATCATAGCAAGAGCCCCATCTCTACAACAAAAAGATTTAAAAAAAAATTAGCTGGACATGGTGACTTACACCTATAGTCCTAGATACTCAGAAGGCTGAGATGGGAGGATCCCTTGAGCCCAGAAGTTCAAGGCTGTAGTGGGCTGTGATCACGCCACTGCACTCCAACCTGGGTGACAGAGTGAGACCCCAACTCAAAAAAACATACTTCAGCTTTTACCTAATGTCTTTGTTCTGTTCCAAGATGCCACTGAGGATAACACATTGCATTTAGCCATCATGTCTCCCTAAGCTCCTTTTGGCATGACAGTTTCTCATATTGTCTTTGACAATTTGGATGAGTACTGGGCATGTGTTTTCCAGGATGTCCCGCTATTGGGATTTATCATATTTCTCATTGTTAGACAGAGGTGAGGGTACTTACTGTGAGCATGACTCATCACTGTCGATGTTGATTTGTATCATCTGGCTGAAGTAGTGTTCGTCAAGCTTCTCCACTGCGAAGTCACTCTTTGTCTCTCCTTTTCTGTAACGTACTCTGAAGGAAGCCTCTATGCACAGCCCATACTTAAGGAGTGAGGAGCTAAGCTCCACCTTTTTGAGAGTAGATTATCTACATAAATTATTTGGAATTCTTCTGCACAGGAGACTTGTCTCTTCTTGTTTATTTATTTAGTTGTTTATTTATATGAGTATGAACACAATTTTATACTTTAATGAGTTATACTCCAATATTTATTTATCCATTTTTACAAGTTCTATTCAAAATTTTACTAGAGGCACTAACCAGAGCAATTAGGCAAGGAAAAGAAATAAAAACCATCTAGATTGGAAAGGAAGACTAACTCTATTTTCACATAATATAATTGTGTGTATAGAAAAACATTAACAAATAAATTAAAAAAAAAAAAGAAAAACACAAAGAGGCCAGGCATGGTGGTTCATGCCTGTAATCCTAGCACTTTGGGAGGCCAAGGCAGGCAGATCACTTGAGGCCAGGAGTTCTAGACTAGCCTGGGCAACATGGAGAAACTCTGTCTCTACTAAAAATATGAAAATTAGCCTGGCATGGTGACCGAGCCTATAATCCCAGCTACTCAGGAAGTTGAGACATGAGAATCGCTTGAACCCAGGAGGTAGATGTTGCAGTGAGCCAAGATTGTGCCACTGCACTCCAGCCTGGGCAACAGAGTGAGACCCTGTCTCAAGAATAAAAGAAAAAGAAAACCACAAAGAATGCTTCAAAAACTCTTAGAGCTAGAGACTGGGCGCAGTGGCTCACACCTGTAATCCCAGCACTTTGAGAGGCTGAGGGGGGCAGATCACTTGAGGTCAGGAGTTCGAGACTAGCCTGGCCAACATGGTGAAACCCCCATCTCTACTAAAAATACAAGATAATAATAATTAGCCAGACATGGTGGTGCACACCTGTAATCCCAGCTACTTGGGAGGCTGAGACAGGAGAATTGCTTGAACCTGGGAGGTAGAGGTTGCAGTGAGCTGAGACCATGCCATTGCACTCCAGCCTGGGCAACAGTGCAAGACTCCATCTCAAAACAAAACAAAACAAAACAAAACAAAAAAAGCTCTTAGAGTCACTAAAAAGTTCAGCAAAATTGTAGTAAACAGGATCAACATACAAAAATAATTTGTATTTCTATACAGTAGCAATGAACAATCTGAAAATGAATTAAGAAAACAATTATACTTATAATAGCATTAAAAAATAAAAAGTTAGAAATAATTTTTTTTAAAGAACAGTATGACTTGTACATGGAAAACCACAAAATACTGTTTAAAGGAATTAAAGAAAACATAACTAAATGAGAAGACATTTCATGGTCATGAATTGGAAGATTTTATATTGGTAAGGTAGAAATACTACAAATTAATCTACAAATTCAACACAAGCTCTATTAAAATCCAAACTGGTTTCACTTTTAAAAATCGGCTGATTCTAAAATTCATATGGAAATGCAAGTGACCTGGAAATGTCCAAACAATCATGAAAAAGATGAACGAAGAGGAACAAAGTTGGAGAAATCACACACCCCAGTTTTAAAACTTTCTACAAAAGTACAGTAATAAAAAAGCATGTGGTATTGGCATAAGGGTAGTAATATAGATTAATGGGGTAGAATTGGTAGTCCAAAAATAAAGCCATACATTTATAGCCAATTGATTTTCAATAAGGGTGCTAAGACTCTTCAATGTCGGGCATCAATCTTTTTTTTAACAAATGGTGCTAGGACAACTGTACATACACATGATCCTGACCTCATATCATATATAAAAATTATTGAAAGATAGATCAAATGCCTAAATGTAAGAGCTAAAACTACAACTCTCAGAAGAAAACATAGGTATAAAACTTTTTGATCTTAGATTAGGCAATGATTTGGTATGAATTTTCACGACCTGGACTAGGCAACTGTTTCTTAGCCATGACACAAAAAGCACAAGCAACCAAATAAAAAGTAGACAAATTGGACTTTGTTAAAATTAAAAATATTTGCACTTTAAAGGACATTATCAAGAAAGTAAAAAGACAACGCATGGAATAGGAGAAAATATTAAGATTTTCAAACTATATATCTAATATGAGACTAATATCCAGAATATATAAAGAAGCATTACAACTGAATAATAAAGTAACAACCTAATTAAAAATGGACAAAGAAAGAAGCCAGTCAGTACCAAGGGGGATCGCGCTAAACCATTCATGAGAAATCCGTGCCCATGATTCAATCACTTCACACCAGGCCCCACCTCCAACACTGGGGATTATATTTCAATATGAGATTTGGGCAGGGACACACTATATTACTCTCATAAGGGCTATATACTGTATAATTTCAATTATATGACATTTGGAAAAAGGCAAAACATAGAGACAATAAAAAGAACAGTGGTAATGAGCAAAGGGTAGGGAGCTGATATAGTGTGGATGTGTATCCCTGCCTAAATCTCATTGAAATATATTCCACGATGTTGCAGGTGGGGCCTGGTGGGGAGTGATTGGCTCATGGTGGCAGATTTCTCATGAATGGCTTAGCACTACTCTCCCTGGTACTGTCCTCATGGTAGAGAGTGAGTTTTCATGAGGTCAGGTCATTTAAAAATGTGTAGTACCTCCCCACTGGCTCTCTTGCTCCTGCCTTCACCATGTAACATGCAAGCTCCCTCTTGGCCTTCCTCCATGATTGTAAGCTTCCAGAGGCCTCCCCAGAAGCAGATGTTGCTATGCTTCCTGTACAGTCTGCAGAACTGTGAGCCAATTAAACTTTTTTCTTTATTAAATTACCCAGTCTCCGTTTTTTCTGTTTGTTGTTTTGTTTTTTGAGACGGAGTCTTGCTCTGTCACCTAGTCTGGAGTGCAGTGGTGCTATCTCAACTCACTACAACCTCCCTCTCCGGGGTTCAAGCGATTGTCCTACCTCAGCCTCCCAAGTAGCTGGGACTACAGGCATGTATCACCACGCCCAGCTAATTTTTGTATTTTTAGTAGAGACGGGGTTTCACCATGTTGGCCAGGCTAGTCTCGAACTCCTGACCTCGGGTGATCCACCCACCTCGGCCTGCCAAAGTGCTGGGATTACAGGCGTGGGCCACTGCGCCCAGCCTCAGTTAATTCTTTATAGCAATGCAAGAATGGCCTAATATAGAGAGTAAGAAAATTCCCTTCTATTTTTAATTTTTTGAGCATATTTGTCACAAAGGATGTTTAATTTTGTCAAATGCTTTTTCTGTATCTATTGAGATGATCATGAAGTAATTATCCTTTATTCTATTAATATAGTATATTATATTGATTGATATTTATATGTTGAACCAACCTTCCATTCCTTGGATAAATCCTACTTGTAATGGTGTATGATCCTTTTTATATGTTGCTGGATTTCATTCACTAGCATTTTGTTGAGGATTTTTGAATCCATATTTGCAAGGGATATTGGTCTATAGTTTTCTTTTCTTGTTGAGTGTTTTTCTTGTTTAGGTAGCAGAGTAATTCTGGGCATGAAACTCTGAAGAAGCTCAAACTGCATTTTGCTCCCTCTACTGTTTCCCCAGCTTCTTGTTTTTACTCTGAGGTCTATTGATTTTCAAAGCTATTGTGGAACTGGGAAGGGGATGAGGATGGGAATAGGGTAGGTTGAAATGCCACACATTTTGTTGTTTTTACTCAGATTCAGTTATTTCTGTCTAATAAATGTATCCTGGATTGTTGTAAGCTTTTGGTTACATTTCCAGGTTCTGGAAAAGTTAATTCTTAGAGTTTTCACTTAATGTTCTTGTTGCTTTATGGAGGAGAGGATTTTTGCAAGTTTTGACCCCCCCATTTTCACTAATGTCCTGAAGTACACAATTATAACTGACTTACATATTGTCACTTACATGTTTTCTTTTGTATTATGTGTGCTACTCTTGTCTTCTAAACTTAATTGTAAAATTTTTTACTGTATAGTTCTGTATACCACCCCCACAGTGTCTAGCAAAGAAGTTGATTAATCAACTTTATTGAAATTGAGATTGAGCTTATTGTTTATGTCTTTATGTTGAACAGGTTGTATTTGGGAAAGAAAACCAGCTGTAATCTACAGATTCCCTGCTTTGTGCAATATATCCAGCAAAATTGGAAGCACACCACAGGTGTGGGCGACAAAAAATAAAGAGAGATCAGAGCTGCAAAGGAAGACAGAGCTGTGGGGCTAGGATCAAAATCCCTGTAGCTGATTTTCCCCTGGACTGACTTAAAAAAAAAATTATTTTAATTTGACAGATAAGAAACAAAGAAAAAAAGAAAAAGAATAAAAGGAATAAAAATAAAAGAAAAAATTGACAGATAACATTTTATGCTTTTATTGTGTACAACATGATGTTTTTAAGTACATATACATCATGGGATGTTTAAATCTAGCTAATTAATAAATGCATTACCTCACTTAGCTATTTTTGTGGTAAGAGTACATAACATTCACTCTCTTTACATTTTTTAAGAATATGTCACCATTAACTACAGTCACCTTGCTGTGTTTCTCTTAAAATTTATTCCTCTTCTAACTATGATTGTGTATCCTTTAATCAACATCTCTCCATCCCCCACCCTCACTGCTAATGACCCCAGCTTATGGTAACCACTATTCTACTCTCTACTGCTATGTGATCAACTTTTTTAGATCCCACATATGAGTGAGATCATGTGGTATTTGTCTTTCTGTGTCTGGCTTATTTCATTTAACATAATGTCCTTCAGGCTCATACATGTTGCCACAAATGGCAGGATTTCATTCTTTTTATGGCTGAGTAACATTCCATTGTGTATATATACCACATTTTCTTTTCTAAATTTAATTTTGCATTAATTTTTTTCTTTAAAAAATTGTTTTATACATAATGGCTGTACATATTTTCAGAGTACATGTGATAATTTAATATATTCATACAATCAAGTTAGGGTAATTGGGATATCTAGTACCTGAAATATTTATCTTTTCTTTGTGCTATGAATATTTGAATTTTTCTCTCCCAGATATTTTGAAATGTACAATCGATTCATGTTAATTATAGTCACCGTACTGATCTATCAAACACTAGGTCTTATTTCTTCTAAGTGTGTATCTGTACCAGTGAATCGACCTCTCTTCATCCTCCCCTCTCCTCTACACTTCACAGCCTCCAGTAACCACCAATCTACTCCAGTAACCACCAATCTACTCTCTACCTTCATGAGTCCCACTTTTTCTGTTTGTTTGTTTGTTTTTTAGCTCCCACATATGAGTGAGAACAAGCAATATCTGTCTTTCTGTGCTTGGCTTGTTTCACTTAATGACCTCCAGGTCACATATCATATGTTGCCACAAATGATAGGAGTCCATTCTGTTTTAAGGCTGAATAATATTCCATTGTATGTATACTATACTTTATCCATTCATCCACTGATGGATACCTAGTCTGATTTCATATCTTGGCTATTGTGAATCGTGCTGCAATAAACATGGAAGTGCAGATATCGCTTTAACACATTTATTTCAATTCTTCTGGATATATGCCCAATAGTGGGATTGCTGGATCATATGGTAGTTCTATTTTTATTTTTTTGAGGAACCTCTATACTGTTTTTCATAATGGTTATACCAATTTACATTCCCATCACAGTGTATAAGTACTCCACATACTTGCCAGTACTTATTATTTTTTCTCTTTTTGATAGTGGCCATTTTAACTGGAGTGAGGTGATATCTCATTGTGGATTTGATTTGCATTTCCCCGATTATTAGCGATATTGAGCATTTTTTCACATGCCTGTTGTCCATTTGTATTTCTTCTTTTGAGAAATGTCTATTCAGGTAATGCACCCATTTTTCAATTGGTTTTTTGTTGTTGTTATCGAGTTGTTTGAGTTTCTAATATATCTTGGATATTAACCCCTTGTCAGATATATAGTTTGCAAATATTTTCTTCCATTCCACAGGCTGTCTTTTCACTCTGTTAATTGTTTCTTTTGCTATGCAGAAACTTATTTGTGAGATGTAATCCCATTTGTCTAGTTTTGCTTTTATTGTATGTGCTTTTGAGGTTTTATCCAAAAAAAAATCCTTGCCTAGACCAACATCATGAAGTGTTTTTCTGTGTTTTCTACCAGTAATTTCATAGTTTGGGGTCTTACATTTAAGTCTTTAATCCATTTTGAGTTTAATTTCATATATGGTGAGAGATAAGGGTCTAGTTTCATTATTCTGCATATGGATACCCAGTTTTTTCCAGCACCATTGATTCAAGAGACTTGAATCTATCCATTTGTGTGTTCTTGGCACCTGTGGACCCCCAAAACCTGAGATAGGTGTCAGTCAATTTAGACAATCAGATATGCATTCATCTCTTTGAGCAGAGGAATGACTTTGAATAGAATGGGAGGCAGGTTTGCCCTAAGCAGTTCCCAGCTTGACTTTTTCCTTTATCTTAGTGATTTTGGGGCCCCAAGATTTATTTTCCTTTCACAAAGGTAAGATAGATATATCTGTTAACCAATACACTGGATCAGGAGTTAGGTCCTGTTTATAATTTGTTATCTTATTGTCACAAAGTCTGTTTTGTTAGTCTTATGATCTCTATTTTAACATTAATGTTGGTCAGTTGTGCATAATCTCCAAAAAGGAGGGAGTATAACAAGGCACGTCTGACCTTCCTTCCCGTCATAAGCAATAATTCAGTTTTTAAGGTTTTTCTGGGATCCCCTTGGCCAATAGTTGGTCTGTTCAGAGAGTGGGGGGGCTTAGGATTTTATTTTTAGTTTATAGGTGTATTTGTCTGTTTTTATGTCAGTAGCATGCTGTTTTGGTTGCTAGAGCTTTGTAACATACTTTGAAATCAGGTATTGTGATGCCTACAGCTTTGTTCTTTTTGCTTAAGATTGTTTTGGCTATTCCAGGTATTTTTTGGTTCCATACATATTTTAGTACAGTTTCTCCTATTTCTGTGGAGACTGTCATTGGTATTTCGATAAGGATTGCATTGAATCTGTAGATTGTTTTCAGTAGTATGGCCACTTTAACAATATTAATCCTTCCAATCTATGAACACAGGATATCTCTCCATTTATTTGTCTCTTTAATTTCTTTCATTGGTGTTTTATATTATTCATTGTATAGCTCTTTCACCTCCCTGGTTAAACTTACTCATAGCCATGCAGCCTGGGGTTGGGGGAGGGGTGAAGTGAGTAATGTAAAATTGCCCTTTCCATCCTCTTCAGTGTGTCTTATTATGCTAAAATTAGGTTGTGATCTTGCACCTTGTTTCCTTAGCTCTTGTAAAGATTTTTTCATGTGTTCAAATTGATGTTTCTGTGGGGGGATGATTAATGGAGAGTCCTACACTGCCATCTCACTCTGCCCTCTCTACTGACTTTTTTAAACAACCTTTTTTAAAAAAATAATTTTTGACCCACGAGAAGTGGCAAAAATCATACAGAGTTTTCGTATTTCTTTCACTCAGCTTCCCTTCATGTTAATGTATTGCATAACTATAGTACAATGATCAGAACTGAGAAGTTAACATTGGTATAATATTATTAATTACAGACTTTATTTGGATTCCTTAACTGACCATTAAGCCTGTAGTACAGCAAGAATTGAAGAGGACAACAAAAAGGAGGATGCAGAGAAGGTACTGCCTAAGGTTGTATAGGCCCAAAGGCATTTGAGAAAGAGGCAGGAAGTTGAAGCCAAAAGTCAACATAGCAATGTTGAGGGCCTTTTCCTAATTTATCTCCCTGGGGTAGTGGTGGAGGTTGTAATTTGTTTACGAAGGATGCCTTTTTTTTTTTTTTACCTTTTCTTCAATAGGGTGGGGCTTTTCTTATTGGCATAAAGATTCCATGTCAACTTTGGCCTTGCCTTTCCCTGTACTGTGCGTTATGCACATGGAAAATGCTTTAAACAGAAATAATTGTCTTTCTACCGGGTGTGGTGGTGCCAATTCCAGCACTTTGGGAAGCCGAGGCAGGTGGATCATCTGAGGCCAGGAATTCGAGACCAGCCTGGCCAACATGGCAAAACCCTATCTCTACTAAAAATACAAACAAAAGCCAGGCATGGTGGTGGGCACCTGTAATCCCAGCTACTCAGGAGGCTGAGGCAGAAGAATTGCTTGAACCCAGGAGGTGGAGGTTGCAGTGAGCCGAGATCATGCCATTGCACTCCAGCCTGGGTGACAAGGGTGAAACTCCATCTCAAAGAAAAAAAAATTACCTTTCACACACTACTCATCCATTCAATTCCCCTTCCTGAGTGTGGGAATATTCAATGTATTTAGGTAAGAGAACTGCTTAGGTTGAAATATGTGTAAACCAAAAATTATCTGAGACCAGTCTCAACCAATTTAGAAAGTTTATTTTGCCAAGGGTAAGGACGTGCCCGTGACACAGCCTCAGGAGGTCCTGACAACATGTGCGCAAGGTGGTCGGGGCACAGCTTGGTTTTATACACTGTAGGGAGACATGAAACATCAATCAATACATGTAAGATGTACATTGGTTTTGTCCGGAAAGGCAGGACAACTCAAAGCAGGAGGGGCCTTCCAGGTCACAGGTAGATAAGAGACAAATGGTGGCATTTTTTTTGAGTTCTGATTAGCTTTTCACTGAATGCACAATTTAAGGAATAGTCGCTTATGCCTTAGTCTGGCTTAATGAAACAATAGGGCAAAGGAAGCAGTCAGGTATGCATTTGTCTCACATGAGCAGAGGGATAACTTTGAGTTCTGTCTATCCTTTGTCCACAAGAAATTTCCTCATGGGCAAATTGTGAAGGAGGTATGTAGCTTTTTTATCTTTGTAGCTATCTTATTTAGGAATAGAATGGGAGGCATATTTGCCTGACACAGTTCCCAGCTTGACTTTTCCCTTTGGCTTAGTGATTTGGGGGTACTGATATTTATTTTCCTTTCACAGGTGATACAGTCGTTTTCTGCATGTAAGTAAGAAACAAAAAGGCATTTAAACAGATTAGTAGGATAAGGAAAACTGGTTGCTTCCCATCACCTCTCAAGTTGGATGTTCATAATGAGGCTTCTGAAATTTGGACTGGTATAAATTTAGTGTAAGACCTATTCATGTATGTGTGAAATGTACATATGTGAAATGTATTTTAAAGTCAAATAGAAACATTTAAAAATTATCTTGTCAGGGGAATTGACTAAAAATGCATTGCACTCAAATTCCATTGCTTTATAATATATTACAAATCATCAACTGCTCTTCTAGCAGCAAAATTTGTGGATGATTTCATAGTAAAATTAAATGGGAGAAAGCAGAGTGTGACAGTGAATGTTTTAAACATATTTTATAATGTTCAGCTCTAGAGTTAAAAAGCCAAAAATTAATTGTTCCAAAATAAATTCCAGCTGGATACAGTTAAAAGTAAAAGATGAAATCTTAATACCACCAGAATAAAAATAAGTGAATAACCTAAGAATATGCTATGAAACATAAAAACTTCCTATTAAAAATACTAAACACAATTGAAAGACAAAAAATCCTGTGAGAAATGTTTGTAAAATATGTTACAGATAGTTAACTTTACTATTCTTAATATATAAGAAGGTTTTACAAATCAGTAAGAAAAAATTAAATACTCTAATAGAAAAATTAACAAAAGACAAGAATAAATAGACCCCAAAACAAGAGCATAAATAGCCAATAAATGTATGATAAATTGTTCAGTCTCACTAAGTATGTCAAGGAATATAATTTGTAAAATGATATAATGTTATTTTTCCTTATTAAACTGTAAATCATTAAAAAGGATGATATTATTCAGGGTTTCTTAGGGTATAGAGAAATGCTTACTAATATGAGCCATTTGACAGGCAATTTGGTTAAATTTATCAAAATATTTAGAAATGTGCATATAGAGCAATTTCACTTCTAGGACTTTAACCTGAGGAATAAAATACAAGATGCGGACAAAGAGAATGTACAATAATGCTCATATCAGTATTATTCATATATTATTCATATAGAAAAAGCAGAAATAATCATTATTGGATATTCAGAGTTCATATATATATATACATATGAGACTTCAAACCATTTAAAATCATTGTTGTGGACACTATTCTGTGCCATCCATATTCTGCTTCAAGACAAAGGGCTTATTCTCCCAGCTACTGAGAGGGCTGCTGGCAGACAGCTCTCTGCTGTCATTCTTCTCTGGCAACCACCTTTGGCTGAAGAGAGTGACCTAACCTAAGGTTATGCCCCTTCCCGGGTGCAGTTTGCATTCAATGGCCAGTCGGTGCAGGAGTATAGTCTCAGCCTCCATGCTCCAAATGGAAACAATTCTGGAAGTTTATTCCAGATTCAGAGCTCCCCATGTGGTCTGCTAAGGCCTTGGTATGACTGCATCATAGCTCAACCTCTTTGTCCAATTTTGCTTCCTTTTCTTCTCCCCACAAGTGTTGATTCCAAGAGTACTCCCCAGTAAACTTTTTGTCTGACTTGAAGTCTGCTCTCTAGGAAATTCAATGTATAACAATCATGTTGAAGAATATCAACATGAGAAGATATTTGAAACGTATTGCTAAGTTAAGAAAGCACACCATCCATGTCCAGCAATATAGTCAACTCATTACTTTTTGATATAAACTTCTATTAGCACAAGGTAAGATATACAAAATTTCTTTTAATTGAATAACTGAGCCCCTAATAATAAGGGAAAACTCCCAAAAGCCAAAAATGAGGAGAAAACTGAAAACCAGAGTGGTAATCTTGTGAAAGTTGTGGTTGCCCTGGTAAGGGATTTCAATTTTTAACATGCACAGAGACAGAAGATGTCTTAGGCCATGGCCTATCATAAAGCTCAGATTCTGTGCATCTCGGCACAGGGAAACAACAAGGATCTTATCTGCCTCTGTCTAAGCTTTAGGTGGAAGAAAAAAATTCCTCTGAGAATTAAAGCACAGGCCTGGAACTCAAATAGGGTTTCGGTTTTAATTTATTCTACCTGAATGGCCTGGGAACATTAACTCTGAGGTTTTTTTTGGCAGAAGCAAAGGTAAAACTGCTCTGGAAGGATGCTCCCATAACAGAGATCACAAGAGATTTTCACAGATTTTTTTTAAGCCCCATGAAAAGGGATATCACAATAAAAAATACAAGAGTAAATTACCTACTATTGATATCAACAGAGGGCCGGGAAATACTGGGTAGAAAAGGGCAGTCCCCAGTGAGGGCCACACCCTCAAGCCTGGACCCATGGCCCAAAGTGAGAACATGCATTCCTGTTTTCTTGTCTGAATGTTGCCTTTTCCAAAACCACCCTGGCTCACTTTGCCCCCCACCATCCTGTACCAGTAAAAACCCTAGGCCCCACTGACAAAGTGGCAGAGTAGCAGAGAAGAAGAGAAGAGAAGTAGCTGGATGTCAGAGAGAAGCAATCTGACTTCAGAGGAATGGCTTGATGGCAGGACCTCAGAGAAGAGTTTGTCCAGGGATGGCTGAGCTCCAGGGGAAGACCACCTTCCCACTCCATCCCCTTTTCAGCTCCCCATTCCACTGAGAGTCACTTCCACTGCTCAATAAAATCTTCCACATTCACCACTCTTCAATTCATTCATGCAACCTGATTCTTCCTGGACACTGGACAAGTACCCAGGTGCAGGTGTAAGAGGCTGGCACACTGACCCTCCACTGAACTGTTTAACACTTAAGCTGTCTATGGATGGCAAAGCTAAAAGAGCACACTGTAATACATTCCTTCTGGGGCTCCAGGGGTCATGGGCAACCCCTAGACGCTGCTGCAGGCCTGCACAGAGTTCTGCTCAGGCCAGTTGCCCAGAAGTGCTCATCCTGGCCTCTGCACTTCCTGACCTGTGTGCTCCCCCGTCCCACAAGGGGTTGAGAGCTGCAGGCTGAGTAAATGAGCCAACACCTTCATGAGTCCTGCGAAAGGGTAAAGGGAACTATCTCATTTCACTCTGAGGGGGAGTCAGTGGACATAATCACTGGCAAGATCAGAATCCTGAGAATTATTAAACTGGGGAATAGATTTGAGAAAATTACCCAGTATTAAGAACAAAGAGAGATGAAAAATATGACAGAGGGTAAAAGACATGGAGGATAGAATGAAAGATTCGACCTTTACCTAAGAGGACTTCCAGAATAAAAATACAGAAAATGGGAGAAAGGCAATATTCAAGGAGATAATGGCTGAGAATTTTCATGGATTGGTGGAAGACTTAAGAAGTACAAGTGCCAAGTAAAAAAAATAAAAATAAATCTATATCCAAACATATTATAGTCAAATTGTAGAACACACACAAAAAAAGAGAAAAATCTTTAAAACTACCAGAGAGAAAAGACAGATTATCCACAAAACAACAACAAGACTGACAAAAGACTTTTACATTACAACAGTATAGGCTAGAATACAGATAAATAATATCTTCAAAGTTCTGAGGAAAATAACTGTCTGAGAGAAATTCCCTGTCTGAGGGAAAATAACTGTCAACCTAGATTTCTAAACCCAGTTAAATTAGTATTCAAGAATGAGGGAAATAAAAATATTTTCAGAAATTAAGTGAGAAAATAAAGAACTCCCTTTGCTAAGGCAAACACTAAAGTGTGTACATTCAGAAAGGAAGCAATGATGTGGAAAAAGGATAGTGAAAAAAGATACTGGTAAACACATGGGTAAATCTAGACAAGCACTGACTGTTAAAAACAATAATGATGATGAATAATTCGGTAACATACAAAGTGACAGAGGCATGATTGGGTTAAAACTAAGTCCTTGAATTATTTTATGGGAGGGTAGAACTACTGAGAAACTTTAGACATTTATGTTAAAAAAAAAACACAGAATATATAATTTTCAAAGCAGTAAGAGGAAAAAATATTTAAAAATTGACCAATGGCAAGAAAGGAGGAAAAAGAAGAATAAAAGATTAATCTCATGATAAAATGATATAAATACATCCACATGTATCATTAATCACAATAAAAGCAACTGGACTAAAACTTGTGAGTTTAGACAGAATCTTGGTTAAATTTTAAAATCCCAGATTTAGCTACATGCTGTTAATAAAGATCTTATCTAAAAACATGGAAAACATGGAAAGTGATAGAAAATAAAGTATGCCTGACAAATACTAACCAAAATGATACAGCCATGTTAATGGTAAACAAAACATACATTAAAACAACAATTATTAGGGTTAAAGAGTTTCACAGCCTATTGATAAAAGGAGTAATCCACTAGGAAGATATAACAATTCTAAATCAGTCTGTACCCAAAAATATAGCCTCAAAATATATAAACAAAAATGGACAGGATTACAAGGAGAACTGACAAATCTGTAATCAGTGGTAAATTTTAATATACCTATTAGTGTTGGCAGATAAAGCAGACCAAAAATGATCAAGAATGTAGAAGATGTGAACAACACAAAAAACTTGAATTGACATATGTAGAATTCAGTACCCAACAATTACACAATATTGTCTTTTAAAACACACAGATTATTTATCACATTCTTTTACCACAATGCGATACAATTAGAATTCAGGAAAAAAATATATGTTTTAAAAAGGAATACACTTGGAAATTAAAGTGGATTATAAAACCACTGTGTGCAATATCATCCCATTTGGGAAAAAATAACATCAATGTTACACATTGAAAATAAAAGGTTGGGAAGAGGCACCAAAATGGTAACAGTGGTTATTTATGGTTTGTTGGCTTACAGGTGATTTTAAATTTTGCTTCATTTTTAAAGAGCTTTTCTATTTTTAAAGTTTCCTGCTTGGAGCATGTCAGTGTCTTATTCTGTTTTCAGTTGCTATGAGAGAATATCTGAGACTGGGTAATTTATAATAAAGAGGTTTAATTGGCTCAAGATTCTGATGGTCAGAAGTCCAAGAAGCATGGGCCCAGCATCTACTTGGATTCTGGAGAGGGCCACGTGCTGTTTCATCTCACAGTGTAAAGGTGGGAGGGCCAGCAGGCATGTGCAAAGAGACAAAACATGAAGAGCAACTTCATTCTATAACAATCCACTCTTGCATTGTAATCCAATCCCATGAGAGTGAGCACTCACTCTTGTGAGACAGCATTGATCTATTCATGAGGGATCTTCCCCCATGACCCAAACACCTCCCACTAGACCCCACCTCCCAACATTGCTGCATTGAAAACCAAGCCTTAGCATGTGTTTTGGTGGGAACATACTATATTCAAACCATAGCAGTCACTGTGTATTTTTTCTAATTAGAATAAAATCAATAACGAATTTTATTTAGGCTAGCATACAGAATAATAACTTGCCTACCCTATTGCAATAGCCTTCTAACTTATCTCTCCTTTTCCATTCTTGCCTCCTAATATATTCTCTTCCCCCAAGCACTTAGAATAAATTCCAAATTCCCAACCTTAGCCTGTGAGATTCTACATGACTTTGCTCCAGCCTACATTTCCAACCTTACCTCTAGTTGACCTCCCCCAGGTTTACCCTAGGCACACTGACTTTCATTTCCTGGAACTCCCCAAGCTGTACTCACCCTGGGTCTTCATATTTGCTACGCCTTGCACCCAGAAACCTTACTGTTCTCCTTCCCCCAACATCCTCTTTACCTAAGTCCAGGTATTCTTTATTTTTCAGCTGAAATCTTACATCCTTAAGAAACCCTTTTCTGTTACCCTTCCCCAGACTAGGTTTGGTTCTCTGATATTCTCTAGGTACATGTTCTGTTTCTTCACAGCAGCAATTGTAATTTGAACATAGATATTTGTGTGTTTGTTTGGTTATTGTTTGTCTCCCTTGCTACACTGTCTGCTTCATGAGAGCAGGGACCACATCTATATGCCCAGCACCTAATACAGTGCTAAGCATGTGGTGAGTGCTCAGTGGATATTTGTTGAAAGAATGCATAAATGAGTGAATGAATGAATAAGTGAATTATTGAATCCCCACAAATGCTACCGGAGATTATGGAACAAAAAATGAGATAAAGGAGTTCATGAAGGAGATGTGTATGTAGCCTACACTATGCCACAATTGTGGCTTAACTTCCAGTTCTCCTGGTAATGGCTAAGATTCAGTAATAAATGCTGGCAAAATAAATTTCCCTTTGTATTCTCTTTTCTCCATTTGCTTTAGTGGACTATTCCTCTCTAAGGGAAGAAAGCACTGTGAATTAGTTTGAAAACAAAACAACAAAATAACTACTATAGTTGTTACTTCTGAAGCCAAGGACAGTGACTCAGGATGATTTCTAGATGGATATAAGTCACTGAATCACATTTCATTGTTCTCAAAGCTGTTTCATTGTATAATTGATACGATACCACATAACCAAAGCCCAATTCAAGTTGGCTTGGATATGTTCTATCTCTTCTTCCGGGAACAATCTGTACACATTTAATCAACTTGGGTATGAATAGTCTTTGTAATTAGGGCCAGGACATAGGAAAAAGATACATTTTCCACCAACTTTCTGTTTCTCTCTAGAGAAGAAAAAGTACTGATTACTGTGATGGATAATTTTAGGTGTCCACTTGACTGGATTAAGAAAGGCCTAGATCCCGGGCACAGTGGCTAATGCCTGTAATCCCAGCAATTTGGGAGGCCGAGGCAGGTGGACCATGAGGTCAAGAGATCGAGACCATCCTGGCCCACACGGTGAAACCCGTCTCTACTAAAAATACAAAAATTAGCTGGGTGTGGTGGCGCATGCCTGTAATCCCAGCTACTTGGGAGGTTGAGGCAGGAGAATCACTTGAACCTGAGAGGAGGAGGTTGCAATGAGCTGAGATCGCACCACTGCACTCCAGCCTGGAGACAGAGTGAAACTCCTTCTCAAAAAAAAAAAAAAAAAAACACTTGGTAAAGTATTATTTTTCAGTGTGTCTGTGAGGATGTTTCCAGAGAAGATTATTAGCGTGTGAGTTTGAGTGGACTAGGTTGGGAAGATCTGCCCTCAATGTAGGTGGGTACCATCCAATTTGCTGGGGGTGCAGAGAGAACAAAAACAGAGAAAAGGCAAATATGTTCATCCACCTTGCTGTACCTGAGATACACTCTTCCTCTCCTGTCCTTGGACAACAACACCAGGCTCCCAGCCTTTGGACACAAGCACCTCCCCTTCTCACCCCCATCCCCTCCAGTTCTCAGGCTTTCGACCTTGGACTGAGAGTTACACCACTGGCTTCCCTGGTTCTGGAACTTGTGAATTTGAATTGAGCCACTACCAGCATCCCAGGGTCTCCAGCTTGCAGACAGCTTGTTGTGGGACTTCTCAGCCTCCATAACTGGGTAAGCCAATCCTCCTAATAAATTCCCTTCCATATATCTCTCTCTATCCTATTGATTCTGTGTTTCTGGAGACCCCTGACTAATACAGTTACTGCTTAGACTTGCCCCATAGCTTAAATTTGGGGCATCAACTTAAATTTTTAAAATATAGCCTTTTAAAAAGATGCTAAAAAAGCAAAGTAGGACGCTCTTTAGGTCCTGCAACATTATGGACCTAAATTCACAGACACTAGCTTATTTCAGTTAATCCCACCCTCAACTTTTGCCCCCACAGAAGAAAGTCGTGTTGGTAGCTTAAATGTCAAATTCTCTGTAAGAGCTTAGTGTTGTAACACAACCATTTTTTTCCCCCAAAATCTCAGTCTTTTCATTCTATTTCGTCATTTCATCTAGTCACAAACTAGATGCTTGGTAGTTGTACATATATAATTAACTCTAGAAAATATCTGCTAGAGTATTTATTCCCTTAATAGTTCATATAGACGTGATGAACATCTTTTCATTGTTCATCTTTTCAAAATTTATTCCTTGATAAGTCCACAGTTCCACAATAATGTATGAAGCAAAGTCACACAAGCTTTATAATTTATTCATAAATAATTCTGAAATAAACAGTACAGTATAGAAGAAGGAGAGGACATTGAGACAATTCCTAAAATAGATAATGTCCATTTAAGAAGAAAGATAGGAAATGGGAGCAAACAGAATTTGTAAGTGTGCCACACTTTTCTTTATATTTATTTTAAAGTCAAGGATTTCAATTGACTACGTATAAACACAGTACCCAAAAAGTCAATGCTAACAATTATTAGTGCATATAAAAAATGTTTTTAACCTAACTATATCCAAGCATTAAAAGCACAACTGAAGAAGCCAAATAATACTGTCTGCTCAAAAGTGTTCCTTACTCAAGTAAATATGTTGATAGTACAGTACATCAAACTATTTATTACCTGCATATTCCAGAACAATAGTGAGAGCCTAAACAGAGAACACTGTAAATCATTTGATCAAATCAATGAAAAAGCAACCAAATAAACTTCTCTGGTAATAATAATGACCAATTGCTATGCAACTGATTGTATCATAGCGTAAGTGTAAATAATTAGTATAAGTTTTTCAGACTACTGAAATAAGTGGACCAACCATTTCATGATCATATTTCAATTATGTAATTGACCATGAAATATTCTAACTTTTTAAACCTGTAAATATTCTACTCAGCTATCACTATAAAAATGGAATAGTTTATTTATATGAGAAAACGTATTTCCTTTTTTTTGCTTGCTTTTTGAGACGGAGTAGCTGGGATTACAGGCATCTGTCACCACGCCCAGCTAATTTTCGTATTTTTATTAGAGAAGGCGTTTCGCCATGTTGACCAGGTTGGTCTCGAACTCCTGACCTCAAGTGATCTGCTTGCCTCGGCCTCCCAAAGTGCTGGGATTACAGGCATGAGCCACTGTACCCGGCCAAGGAAACATATTTCCTAACAGAGTAATATAAATTACTGTAAATGGTCACAATATCACTAGAATTGAATTTTGTCCCTTTCCAAAATATGTCAGAATAATAAAGAGAATATAGAAAACAATCTTTTTTTTCAAAGTTTTTTAATTGTTACCAATGCCATTTTACCACTTTTTATCTTTTTCATGCAGTTTCAGAAGAAATTAGCAATATCTAACTCTCTTTTCATAGTCATGGTGATTTCAAGAGTTTCAGTCTCCGGGATATAGAATGCCTTGGCACTGGCACATTCCACCAGCTCAGGAAGAGTTATCAAAAGCTTCCTAAAAAACCAACAACAAAATAAAACCTTAGCTTCCTAAAATGATGTATCACTTTCAATAAGACAATCGCAAACAACATATGCCACTAGAATGTTAGAAACCAAAACCCCCCCAATATTTAGATAGTGTAAATATTGGATCAAAAATATGACTAAATAATGCAAATAGTATACCAGTTTTTTTGGACTTAAAAATCTGAGCAGTTGTTTTGGCTCCCCTATTTTTCTCTGAATTGACCTCATTTTACATAGTCTCAGGCTATGTTTACAGGCATAGAAATAGAACTATGCAACTTTTAAGTTTGCTGGACAGATCTGTTGCCACTCATACTTATGTATAGTTGGAATATGGCCGACGGATACAAATTTGAAAACTGGAATGGCTCTATAACATTTCTGCTAACATAGATTTAAGCAGTCTCTACCATGGGTGTAGTGTTTGAAACTGAGGCTGGGAATGATTTCAATACCAAGTCAATGAAAGTGCTTCTCTCTCCTTACTTCTGATTCTTTCTACTACACATTGACAAAACTTCCCTGTGATAGATTGCTAGGTTTATTTTGTGGTTTATGGTTCAGTTGCTGGATAGTTTTATGCTTTAGATACATTGCTGGGATGAGACATCCATAATTCTGCTGTATTGGCATGAATCTAAATTATGCATAGGGTCAGCACATGCTGGTTTTGGAAGAAAATTAAATGCATGAAACACTTGCTACCTTGCATTTTCAGTAGAGAAGGTCTGAGTATCTCTATAAAAGGTGGACAGGATGCTCTTTTAGAAGGTATAATATCCAAATAAGTAAAGGAATATGGTATTTTTAGGGGCACTTACTGGGTTCTTGAATTGAGAACTAGTGTGTATTTGAAAACAAAACGCTTGAAAATCAATTCCTTCTTTATTCCTTTGCATAAACCTAAGTTCAGAAGACTGGGTTCATTAAAAGTATTTATTACACATTTATGGAACCTGAAGGATAAATTTTCTGTGACTCTTGTTCCATTCCATGTGGGGTAGGAGAAACCCTTCACCTGAATACATTGCCATTAAGTGGCAATGCATTTTAATGTAGACTGTAATATTTGGCATCTCAGAAAAAAAAAGTGAGTGCAAAAACCGTTTAGAGTCCATCCTTTAAAGCTGTTTACAATATAGGTTGTGCTAGACTTAGATTTCCTTTATACTTTATTCTATAAATGATAATATATTCACTTTTAAAAGAAAGCAAAGCTTAGTATTGTAGCTTCATTGCACTAAAAGACAACTATAAATCAGCTGAAGAAGGAGTTCCAATGATAATGTGCACTTCTCTGTCCAGAGAGAAATAAATTCAAAAGAGACAGTTAGTGGCCATTGGAATGATCCATCTACGCCTGCATTTCTGTCTAGTTCTAAGTAGTATGGCTTCACATAATAAAATGTTGAACAGTAGAACTGTACAACTGATTTAGGCTCTTAGGAGAAGGGAAATATTTTCGTCGCCTGTTTTATTGTCTTATTGTCTGTACTGAGATTTATATTTAAACAAAATAAAAATTCTCCAAATACTTATCCATGTACAATTCACTGAAGGACAGAAATGTATCTTATCTCAGTGCTCCCTTAGTGTCTAGTGGAAGACTTTATAAATGTTGAGTGAATAAATAAATGAATGAGTGAGTAAATAAATGAAGCAAGTATTCAGGTCACCACAAAATAACATTTGAATAATTACCATAGATTAGTACTATAAGATATGAACAAACATTTAAACCCAATACCTCTACTTTTACATTGACAATGTATTTGCATTTTCAGAAGTTATAGTCTAGGCAGTGATCAAAGGTTCATCCAGTGTTAATTTTCATTAGAAATTAAATGCAAACAATAATACATGAATGTAAATACAAAAAAAATCTCTACAGTGAACTCAAGTTTAGAGACTTACATGCTTATATTTATATTAGAGAGTTTAAGTTGATGTTACTCACAAGAGATTTAAGCAAAGGACATCCTGGTTCCCAGCATATTTGCATAATGAAATTTTTATCTTATATAATTAACAAAATTATTTGACTTACATATCTGGGTTAAAAACCTTTTTAAGGTTTACTGAAAGAGACATAACTATTTTCAAAGAAAGTGCAGAAATAGCTACTGAGCTGCAAGTCAATTATTTCATTTAGAAAACTTCTTTTTTAGGTATCAGTCTTTGAAAATCAGTCAACTCCCAATCTGAACTAAAGGAGCACAGCAAATGTGTGAGTAATCTAAAGTAACACTCAACCAAAAATTAGCTTACATTTGTCTTTAGAATGTGTTTTTATTATCACATTCAAGGTATTCATTTATGAAATTCTTAGAATTCACTTAGAAAAATAATGAAATCTCATATGAAGACGTAAGAGATTATGGTAAATTATCCAATTTTCCCCATCTTTCCTCCTCTCCATTTACTCCATGTTGCGAATCTACATGCCAAAACAACCAATTGAAAAAAGTGAAGAATTTGGTAAACTGCTTTATTTATTGTGGTTATATAATGCTAAATACCTGGGTTTTATTGATAATTTGAATGCAATTGACTATTGTTTGACAGAAACCACTGGTCAATTCAGTTAAAATAAATTCGCTTGTTTCTGCCTTATGGATAATAAGAACAGAATGTCCTCTCAAATCTTTCTCAGATTGGATAAACATAGCGTTATATGATGTCAAAGTTAGAAACTAAAGAAAGTAGGTGTGAATATCAATAAACTCGAAAACAAGACACATTCCTGATAATGCAATTTCAGAGAAAAGCATGGCTCTAAAGGATTCTCAAGTATTCAGGAAACATGATTAAAAACCTTAATTCTGTCTTCTGTCTTCTATCTTAATTAAGCAGGTTTTCTTAAGAGATGGTACCTCTCTGCACTGCACATTTAATATATAAGTACATTATGATCCAAAGGACCTAGTGTAGCCCATGTTCTATGTGGAAAAGTACATTTAACCCAAAATGTATCCTCACAGAACAATCATCTCATGTTATAAAAATTGTATTCCCTATTTCTGCTGTCTCCATCAATCTTTAGGTAGCTGCTATGGCATTGCTGTCATTACAGATATCTATCAGAACCCACTAAATGAAAGTCTCACAGACAGTGAGAACTGCTAGGGAAACAGAAATTAACTCCATATTGTGTAGACGTGTGTGCTCTTAACAAGCTTGCAAATATCATGGAAGATTGAATGTTCGTTTAACCAATTTTCCTTGTAAAGGTTATGTGGAAGAGTAAATTCGTGTATAAAATGCAACAAAAAGGGTACAATACTCCTTGCAGTAAACAGCAGAAATAGTGAATATAATTTTTATAACATGAGATGATTGTTCTGTGAGGATACATTTTTGAAATGATATAAATAATGAGAAAATATTTGATATATATTTATATGTAGACCATTTTGGGTTAAATGCATTTACTACAGAAGCCAAGATTAAGCTACATACACATATTGGGTTGTTTACACATAGGAATCTTTTGTAGGAGGGATCTCCTTGTCATTTTCTTGAAGTTCTAAGTTTAGCAAAGGAGAATTATAGGTACTGATAATGGAAGGAAGAAAACATGCCAGCAACCACCTGCCTCCCAAATCCAGTTTGAAATGTTCATGAGTTACAGAGTTAGAACCACTGCAGTGAACCAATATGTGCTCACTGCTCTATATCCAGATAAGATGTGCACAAAGCAGTGAGGTATTTAGATAGTAATTGATGGCAAGATCTTTTTGTTGATTTAAATGAAAATAATCAAATTTAACCTTAGAAACCCCACATTTAACCCCACAAAATGAAAAAAGTTTAAAGGTATTGCTTCCCTTATGTAATCAATGTACAAAAACCACATATAAGACTTACAACTTAATGGCGTTTTCTAGTTATTTTTTTCTGATAGACAAACTGTATCTGAGTGTCAAGAATTGTGTTTTGATAGCATTAACCCACTCCAAATGTATGGATGCAAAGTAGAAAAAAGCCTAAGTATTTCCAAACATATTTATATTAATGTAGATCAAACATCTGAATGATTAACAAAATTTTCCACTTTTCTTCAGACTTTAGGGGTGATACAAAATGTACATTTAAAAAATATTGACTGAAGACTCATTAATATTATAATACACTATTCCAGTTCTAAGTTTTACTCACTTCTGAGGAGTACGAAGGTCAAGGATTGTTCCTGGATATCAATTTGAATATCAGAAGGGTTTGTATTTGGCAGTTTAATTTTAGCCTGAAAGAGAAAATGAGAAGAAAAATACTGTTATCTTGGAGAACAATTAAGTTGAAGAATATAAGAATATATGGGGAAAAGAGACTAATATTTACTGTCAATTATGTGCCAGGCTATGCCCTATCTTTATGTCAATCTTGAGCAGCAGAGATTATTATCTCCATTTTACAGATGGAGAAACTACAACAGAGAAATTTAGTGAGTGGTCCAAGGGCAACCTCCCGTAATCTGACTAATGTTTCTGGCTCCAAAGCTATACAGAAACACTTTGGTTACTTGACTATAACTTTCATTTTCTGAAGGTACATAACAGAACACCTGTTAGAGTTGGGGACCTTCAACTGCCTTTATATCAGTTGGCAATTTGTATAAAAAAATGTTTAGTTCTCATGTTGGGTATGAGTTGGTGATGCCATCTTATAGTCTTCTGTTATAAATTTCCATACCACATTTTCTAGGGAGGTGTGGGAGTTCACGTGTTATCAAAACAAAAGAGAAATAACAATATGACTCCCACCTCCCCAAAAGGACAACTTAATGGTTTAGTAAGATTTCATTTTAAATGTCTCATCTCAATTACCACATGGCCCAGCAATTCCACTTCTGGGTATATACCCAAGAACACTGAAAACAGGTTTTCAAACAAAAACATGTACATAATGGTTTTGCTTATAGGAGCCCTATTCATAATAGTCAAAAGGTGTAAGCAACCCAAATGTGCATCGACTGATGAATAGCAAAACAAAATGTGTTGTATCCATACAATGGAATATTATTCAGCCATAAAAAGGAATAAAGTACTGTTATATGGATGAATCCTGAAAACATTATGCTAAGTGAAAGAAACCAGGGACAAAATGCCACATATTATGGGATTCTATTTATATGAAATGTCCACAATAGGCAAATCTTTGTTTTGTTTTGTTTTGTTTGTGGGAGACACAGTCTCACTATGTTGCCAGGCTGGAGTGCATAGGGCAATCTCGGCTCACTGCAACCTCTGCCTCCCAGGTTCAAGGGATTCTCCTGCCTCAGCCTCCCGAGTAGCTGGGACTACAGATGCGTGCCACCACACCCGGCTAATTTTTGTATTTTTAGTAGAGATGGGGTTTCCCCGTGTTACCCAGGATGGTATCGATCTCCTGACCTTGTGATCTGCCCGCCTCAGCCTCCCAAAGTGCTGGAATTACAGGCGTGAGCCACCGCGCCCGGCCCACAATAGGCAAATCTATACAGGCAGAAAGGAGATTGGTGGTTGCTAGGGGCTGGGGAAATGGAGAAGAGGGGAGTAACTGCTTAATGGGTATGGCGTTTCCTTTAGGGTTGATGAAAATGTTCTGGAATTAGATACTGGTGATGGTTGCACAACATCGTGAATACACCAAATGTCACTAATGGTAAATTTTATACTATGTGTATTTTTACACAACACAAAGTCTATCTCTTACTCTACATGCTTTCTCTTTTTGATGGAAGTTGATGTCTATATATAGGATAGCGTGGCATATGGTTTCCATAAACAAAGAAATGAAAATGCAGCCTAAGGTTCAGGTAAATTATGACGCTTTCTCCAAAATGAGATAGAAGACTTGAAATATTGGACATCTGGTGAATTCATGGCTCTAATGGCCAGAGGGAAAGCAGTAAGTTATGAGGAAAATACATAATAAATAAATAATGTGACAAATCGAGATTTCTTGTAAGAAGCTTAAAGTAGGCAATTGTGTTTTTGCAATATAATGTGTTTGGAGCAATACATGTTTGTGAGTTATATTTTACTTTATTAAATCTGTATATAAACAAAGATTTGTAAATAGAGCTCTACAGGTGCTACTATCTAAATACTATGGTTAACATTTTCACTCAAAAAAAAACTGCCTCCTAATTTATATTTTGAAAATTCGGATCTTCATAATCAGAGATGCTACAAGTGAGAGATGTACGGTTCTCAGGGGGTAGTTATAGATGCTCTGCCTCAAAGTAAATAAGCATTCCATTCGACAAAGAAAGTTCCACCCACTTTTACTGTAATACTCATGTCTGATGGTCAAATTGAGATCTTCTTTAACGTCACATGTTAACTCATGTCACCTCAAAGAAGAGATACAAATATTTGTTTCTTTAGTCTGAAATGTTTAGAATTTTCATGGCAAAATATTATTTTTCCAGGGTTAAAATGCCAATTGAGAAAGGAAAAAATTATGACATGCAAAATTTAAATACAATTTCTGGGTAGAACTTTAAAGTGGTTCTTAAAATCATTTGCTGTTCTAGTGAAGGGCAATTCAGAAACAACTCACTAATTTTTCTTCTTAAGGAAATTAAAATTATATACTACAGTGGTTTCAGAGTAGAGACAAGAGAAGGGACAAATTAGGTGGAATCGCACACATTAATGTCTTGCAAGACAAAAGACTCAATGAGGAATCTTAACAGAAAAACAACTCCTGACACATGCATGAGATTTCTTCAGCAATACTTTAAACAAATACCTGGAATATAGACATGGATATTAATTGACCTCTAACTGATTGCGCTCAAGACCTAACTTGTTAAACATTAGTAAATGTAGGATGATGTCACTGACCAAACAATTTAAAGGGATTGATGTTCCTTTCTTTACACAGGGTGCAAATCGAATTTGTTTTAAAGAATAAGTTATTTTAATAGGTAAACTAAGGAAAACTTTAAAAATTCACTGGGAAACTTTTAACCTTTTGGGAACTTAACCTTTGAAATCAAACTTATGTTTAGATTCTGCTTCTGTTACTTTTAAAAATTATTTATTTATTTTTGAGACAGGCTCTCACTCTGTCACCCAAGCTGGAGTGCAGTGGTGTGATCATGGATCACTGCAGCCTCGACCTCCTGGGCTCAAGCAATTCTTCCGACTCAGTGTCCTGAGTGTCTGGGACCACAGGTGTGCACCACTACACCTGGCTATTTTATTTTATTTTTTTTAGAGATGGGGTCTTGCTATGTTGCTCGGGCTGATCTCAAACTCCTGGGCTCAAGTGATCCTCCCATCTTGGCCTCCCAAAATGTTGGGATTACAAGTGTAAGTCACCATGCCCAGCCACTTATTATTTATTGTTTACTGGTTATCTATTATGCATGACAAATTATACCTCCCCCCCAATTTATAACTCAAAACAACAATAAACATTTATTATCCCACGTTTTCATGGATAAGGAATTTGAGAATGGCTTAGCTAGATGGTTCTGGCTTAGGCTCTATTATGAGACTGTAGTCAAGATGTTGGCTGTGGCTGTAGACATCTGAAGGTTTGACTAGGGCTAGGGGATCTGCATCTGAGATAGTTCACTGATGTGGCTGTTTGTCAGGGGCCTCAGCTTTTCACCACACGGACTTCTCCATAGTGTTGATTGAGTGTCCCTAGGATACAACAGCTGTATTCTCCCCAGAGTAAAGGATCCAAAAGATAAAGGCAGAAGCAATACCTTTTTTAGAATGTAGCCTCATGAATTACACTTTTTCATTAAAAAAAAAAATCTTATTGATTATACAGGTTAGCCCTACTCAATATGGGAGAGAACTACACAAAGAGAAGAATATCTGGAGGTGAGAATTATTGGGTGCCATACTGGAAGCTGGTTACCCCAGTATCCATCACTAACTTTATTTCAAATATCTGCCTTCTGTCCTTATAAATAAAAAGTAACAGGAAAAAAGCCTATATTTAAGGTTTGTGAGATCCCTTCTTCCCACTTTCAGCTTCTCTTCAGGCAAGTAGTAAAAAGTACTCAGTCTCTCTCTGGGAATGTACTTCGAGGTTTCCCTCAAGAGAGGTAAAACTAGGTTAAAGTGCTTGCAAATCATTTTCCTTGGCCTTCATTTATTATCCTCTATGTGTTGTAAGAGGGCTGACTTACTAGGGGAGTCATTATTGAGTGATTATTCTTGTGAGTTTCAAATCTCTTCTTTCTTGTCTTGTTCTTACGAGAGATTTATATGACAAGATGGTTCCTGAAAGGTCATATTCCTATAATTTGTAAGTGATTAACAGGCTTCTCAGCTCCTCAGATAAATGTCTATGATCATATTATAAGATGTTTGAAAACTGACAGGGGAAGTCCAAATGGCAGGTGTTCCATGGAAGTCATCCATTCTAAGTTTCCTCTTGAACTGTCACTTCATCACCACGATGAGAAGAAACAGTAAAAAATATCTTGTATGTAACTTGGCCAGCACTATTTACTGATATTTCAGTGAAGATGCTTCACTGAAGGGTTTGGACTGACACTTTGGAAGACATTCTAAATTAATTTATTTATGGGTTCTAGATATTATAAGAATATTTCCATTTGACAGAAATACAGCAACCACTCCTTGCACATTTGATTCTTAGGAAAGAAGACTATTTGAGTTCCCATTTGAAACTTAACAATATTAGGAAATTTTGATTAACAGAAAAAGTTTGGGTAGATTTCATTCTGAATTGCTTTAATTGTTTAATTTCCCGTTGTTTAACTATACAAACATGTATGAGATTTTTTTTCCACTGCAGCCATACTAAGTATTTTATAAAAACTCTCATGAACAATGGTAATCTATAGTAAAATTAAAAAAATTAAAGGCATTAGCTCTCTGCTTTGAAATTATAAAAATATTTACCTCTTAAGTATAAAAATATAGAGGTATGTATTGTACAAAACTAGGGCAAAGGCCCAGTAGGTCATGTTTTTAAATTGATGGATAAATTTTGATAATGCTACCATTTTGAAACAGTCCAGTACTATATTACCATACCTGTCTTTTTAAAAAATGGTTCATAGATGCATACCTCCTCTCCATCACAGGAGTCAAGAGTAAGCTCAACTCACGAACATTCATCTATAGGCATCCATATCTCCATTGGCACTCACCCTCTCCCCCAAATAATCATAGCCTCACCACCACTACCTGTCTTGAGACCACAATAACTAAATTCATTACACTTTTAACTCTATTTGTCAATAACCATAAGAAGTCTCAGACTCCCAAATCATTCCTTATCACATAACTACCATATGGAACTTCATATCTCCTATTATGTCTCCATTTTCCATCCATTATCAAATCCTGAGCCTTTTCCATTAGGTCCTCTGGAATACATAGTACATCATCCCTTACCTCTTAAGCCTCTTTGAATATTCTCAATTTCTTAATCTAACTGAAATCTGGATCTCCCCGACTACACTGCTTTCCCTATAGTCTTCTCAGTTGGTGCCTGTTTTTATTTTTTCCTCCCATTCCCTTTATAACACTGGGCCTGTCCTTTACTTCCAGTTAAAAAAAAAATCTCATGTCCTCCATTATGCTAAGTGAAAAATGCCAGACACCGAAAGAAAAATACTGCATGATCTCTCTTAAATGTGGAACCTAAAAAATATCTAATACATAGAAATAGAAGAATGGTGGTTACTAGAGGTGAGGTGGGAGATGAAGAGATGCAGGTCAAAGGATGGAAACTTGGGTTATTTAGGATGAATAAATCTAGAGCTCTAAGGTACAGCATGAGGACTATAGTTAATATTATACCAAGTAGTGGAAATCTTCTAAAAGAGTAGATTTTAGGTGCTCTTTCCCCCACATACATAAAAGATGCTACCTGAGATGATAAATACATTAATTAGCTTGACTATAGTAATCACTTTACTGAGAATATGTATATCAAAACATCATGTTTTACACCTAAAATATATACAACGTAAAAACTCATGTTCTTACGCTATACCACCTATTACTTGGAATCGTTTACTAATTCCTGGGACAGTTCCCCTGATTTCTCTAAGAATAGTTACTTGTTCTTTACTGATATTTCTAAGATTACCTCCTGTCTTAAATCTTGGTATTCTAAATATACACTTAGATTAACCTTTCTAGTCTGGGTGTAGTGTGTACACCTATAATCCCAGCACTTTGGGAGGCTGAGATGGGCAGATCACTTGAGCTCAGGAGTTCAAGACCAGCCCGGGCAACATGGCAAAAACCCATCTCTACAAAAAATATAAAAAGTAGCTGGGCATGGTGGTGCATGCCTGTACTTCCAGTTGCTTGGAGGCTGGGGTGGGAGGATCACTTGAGTCCAGGAGGTCAAGGTTGCAGTGAGCCAAGATCATACCACTGCACTCCAGCCTGGGTGACAGAGCAAGACTCTGTCTCAAAGAAAAAAACCTTTC
Organism: Trachypithecus francoisi; assembly: GCF_009764315.1. Classification (NCBI taxonomy): domain Eukaryota; kingdom Metazoa; phylum Chordata; class Mammalia; order Primates; family Cercopithecidae; genus Trachypithecus; species Trachypithecus francoisi. The sequence goes on from NW_022681471.1 coordinate 45,283,177, forward strand.
TAACATTGGAACCTCACTTCCTCATCTCTTTCAGGTGTTCACTCAAATATTGCCTTCTTAGTGAAGGCTTTTGTGACCACACTATTAAAAATTTCAGCCACCACCAACTCTAGTATGCCCTGTCACTTCCTCCTCCTTTTCTCTGCAGAGCATTTTCACCTTCTAATATACAATACAATTTATGTGTTCATTTTATTTATCCCTTCCACAATAAGGTAAGCTCTGTGAAGGCAGTGATGTTTATGTTTTGTTTGCTATCCTCTATATTTAGAACATTACCTCTTGACTCCTGTGATGGGAGAGGAGTAATGCATCTATGAACTATTTTTAAAAAGCCAGGTATGGTAATATGTTGAGAAAAAGGCTTATGGGGTGCCTGCATAAACTGGCCATAAAAATATGGGACAACAAGTTGTGGAAAGCCATAAGAGGCCTCTGACGACTCGACTCCTGTGATGGGAGAGGAGTCATGCATCTGTGAACTATTTTTTAAATGACAGATATGGTAATATAGTACTGGACTGTTTCAAAATGGTAGCATTATCAAAATTTATCCATCTGGCCAGACACAGTGGCTTACGTTTGTAATCCTGGCACTTTGGGAGGCCAAGGTGGGTGGATCACTTCACATCAGGAGTTTGAGACCAGTCTGACCAACATGGTGAAACCACATCTCTAGGAAAAATACAAAAATTAGCCAGGTGTGGTGGCATGCACCTGTAATCCCAGCTACTCAGGAAGCTGAGGTGGGAGAATTGCTGGAACCCAGGAGGTGGAAGTTGCAGTGAGCCAAGATTGCACCACTGTACCCTAGCCTGGGCAACAGAGTGAGACCTTGTCTCAAAAAAAAAAAAAAAAAAAAAAAAGAAAAGAAAAGAAAAGAAAAATTTACCCATCAATTAAAAAGATGACCTACTGTTTTTTTGCCCTAGTTTTGGACAATACATGCCTCTACATTTTTATACGTCAGAGGTAAATATTTTTATAATTTCAAAACAGAGACCCATCACCTTTAATTTTTTTCTTCATTTTCCTATAGCTTATCATTGTTCATGAGAGTTTTTATAAAATACTTGGTGGCAAATCACAGGCACTCAATAAATATTTGTTGAGTAAATGAATGGATGAATGCAAGGATGGTTCCATATTAAGAAATGTGCTAATATAATTTACCAATAGATAAAAACTAAAAAATCATATGATCTTCACAAATGGTAAAAAGGCATTTGATTAAATTCATCATCTATTCTTGCTTAGAACTCTTAAAATCAGAATAGATGAACAGATCCTTAACACATAACCCAAAAGTCAGTATCTAACTAAATGAAGAAACACTAGAACCATTCCAATTAAAGTGAGAAATTTATATTTTTGTTCCCATTAACCAACCCCACACTTCCCCTCCCTCAACGACCTCACCCAGCCTCTGGTAACCATCCTTCTACTCTCTATGTCCATGAGTTCAATTGTTTTGATTTTTAGATCCCACAAATAAGTGAGAACATGTGATGTTTGTCTTTCTGTGCCTGGCTTATTTCACGTAACATAATGATCTCCAGTTCCATCCATGTTATTTCAAATGACAGGATCTCTTTTTTTATGGCTGAATAGTGTATCTCTATTACTTACCCATATTTTTTTAATTTTTAAAAATTTAAAATGAGAAATAAGAAATAAAGTTCAGTATTCACTATTATTACATAATATAGTTCTGGAGGTACTAACATGCAATTAAACAAGAAATAGGTTAAAATGGTTGGAAAGGAAGAAGTAAAAGTTCATTATCTGAGGGACTGGGTGGAATACCCAGGTGGAATGAATAACAAGAAATTGGGAAATAACTCGGCATATTGACGGATCAAAAAGAAGGCCAGGATAAGCAAAACATAGCAAACAAGGAAGAAAGTGTCACATTGGATGAAACAGTAAAAGTAGGTAAGGGTCAGATCACACAGGGCCCTTCCCTACTTTTAAGATAAGGAGTTTGGATTTTCTTCTATGAGCGCAACAGGAAACCATTGAGGGCTGTAAGCAAAGAGGTGATGTGGTCTGATTTACTTTTTTTTTTTTTTGAGATGGAGTCTCACTCTGTCACCCAGGGTGGAGTGCAATGGCATGATCTCGGCTCACTGCAACCGTCGGCCTCCCAGTTTCAAACAATTCTCCTGTCTCAGCTTCCCAAGTAGCTGGGACTACAGAAGTGCACCACCACGCTCGGCTAATTTTTGTATTTTCAGTAGAGACAGGGTTTTGCCATGTTGGCCAGGCTGGTGTCGAACTCCTGATCTCAGGTGATCCACCCGCCTTGGCCTCCCAAAGTGCTGGGATTACAGGCGTGAGCCACTGCGCCCGGCCCTTATTTACTTTTAAAAATAATCTCTTACATTCTGTGTGGAAAGGCTATAGGGAATGAAGAGTCAAAGCAGGGAGATAATGTCATTAGAGACTCATAATGGTCCAGATAGAGATGATGATGGTTAGTAACATGATAGCAATTGCAGTGGTAATGAAAATTAGATGGATTTATAATATATTTTGAAGGTACAGCCCAGTAATACTTGCTGATGGATTAGACATGAGGTATAAAGGAAAGAGGAATGATGGATGATTTAGGTTTTTAGCTTGAACAATTGGGTGAATATTATTGCCACAAAGAAGATGAATGAGAAAAAGGTTTACAGAAGACAATTAAGAGTTCTGTTTTAGACATGTTAGGTTTGAGTTGTCTATTAAACAAGTAAGAGATGCCAAGTAAATAGTTTATGAATCCAAAGCTCATGGAAGTGTTCAGGACTATAGAGATAAATGATATTTAAAGCTATGAGACTAGGTGAAAAGAGAATAGGTAGAGAAAAAAAAGACATAGGTCAAATCTCCAGAGAACTTAAGGCAGAATAGGAAGAGCCAGTGATTTGGAAGCGAAAGCGAGGAGGAATGCCTAGTGATTTTAGAAGAAAAGAGTGAAGTCTTTCCTCACTCCTCAGTGAGAATGGGGTCATTAAAGTAAAGAGAAAACTGTTTCAAGGAGAGAGCAGGCCAGGTGCAGTGGCTCACGCCTGTAATCTCAACACTTTGAAAGGTCGAGGCAGGCAGATCACTTGAGACCAGGAGTTTGAGACCAGCCGGGGAACCCTGTCTCTACTAAAAATATGAAAATTAGCCAGGTGTAGTGGCGCGTGCCTGCTGTCCTAGCTACTCAGGTTGAGGAAGGAGAACAGCCTGAACCCAGAAGGCGGAGTTTGCAGTGAGCCAAGATCACATCACTATACTCCAGCCTGAGCGACAGAGCGGAACTCTGTCTCCAAAAACAAAAACAAAAACAAAAACAAAACAAAACAAAAAAACAAAAAGAGAGTAGTCAACAGGGTGGAATGCTGCTGAGTAGCAGCACCCTCATATCTTCAATCTCTCTTTATCTAATCAGTGTTTTTAAACTAGAAGAAAGCAATAGGGGCATTTTGCGTAGGACAATCTTCATTCTTGAGGACTATACCTCTTATTGCAAGATTTAAGGCAACCCTAGCCCTGAATACTAAATGACAATAATATCCTGCAATCATCTGGGCATGGTGGCCCATGCCTGTAATACCAGCACTTTGGGAGGCCGAGGTGAGAGAATTGCTTGAGCCCAGGAGTTTGAGACCAGTTTGGGCAACATAATGAGACCCTATCTCTACAAAAAATAAAAAACAAAAATTGGCAGGGCATTGTGGCACATGCCTGTAGTCCTAGCTACCGGAGAGGCTGAAGTGGGAGGATCACTTGAACCAGGAGGTCGAGGCTGCAGTGAACTGAGATCAAGCCACTACGTTCCAGCCTGGGTGACAGAGCAAGACCTTATCTCAAAAAAACAAAAAATTCTGTAATCATTGTGACAACCAAAAATGCCTCCACCTAGGGGCCCATACCATGACTACTTTTTTTTTTTTTTCACTGTTTGTTCATTAGCTCTAGTGACACACAGTAGGAACTAAATAAATATTACATGGATGAATGCATGGATTCTTGTCATCAGCTGAAATGCATACATAAATCTCTCCTATCTTAAAAAAAACTCCCCTAAATCTTGCCTCCTTCTTAATAATCATTTCCTCGTTCTCTGCTAAACTTCCTCAAAGAACAATCTATATTTGCTGGCTTCTCTTCCTCACTTCCTCGTCTCTTCTCAGCTTTCTTTAATCTGGTGTTGACCATGCCACTGAAGCTGCTCTCTTCCAAAGATCACCAAAGACTTCTTAATTGACAAATCTCAAAGTTCCTTCTACATCCTAATCATGCTTGACAGCAGCCGATACTATTATGGTTTCCCTCCCATCTCTGAATATCCTTCTCAGTTCCTCTAGCTTTGTTCATCCCTCAAGTATCGGTAATTTCCAAGGTCAATCTGTGAATCTGCTTGCATGGAATCAGGAGTTTCTGCCAGGTCCAGCTCAAGGATTCCAGACCATGTGATTCAGATATTTTGATGAAATCTCAAAATGACATAATCAAAATGTAAAATTGCTGATATATATATCAAGTAATATGTATATGACATCCTTTACCTTTATTCCATCCTTGACCATAGCCTATCTCAAATACACACACTCTCTCAATTTTTCTCCATCTCATTATGGGGAACTTTTATCATCAACTCTACTAATTTTGGTATTGCTTAAAATTTTACATATATATTACTTTCATAATCAGAAATATACTGTCTATATGATTAGATTAGCTTTTAAGGAAGTATTTGTTACCATGTCCCACAACCACCATCATTATGAAGGAGTGTTATGACATTAACTATAAATATATATTATGAATATATTACTGAGACAACTATTAGAAATTTAATTGAAGGTTTACTGTGCTGCCTCAAACTGATAATAAGGAATCATATTGTAGATCAAATATCCTTCCCTCTGCCACATGGTCTGGTATACAACCAATCAAACAAGGTTAACACAATCAGGAAGCCTACCAAAAACAAAACAAAACAAAACAAAAAAAAAACAAAAAAAAAAACTAGATCCATCCTCTAGAATGGAATAGAATGGAAAACAAAATCTATTTCATTATCAAGCAGCCAAATCCATTTTTTCATTAAAAGTAAACAAATATAGGCCAGGCACGGTGCCTCACGCCTATAATCCCAGCACTTTGGGAGGCTGAGACAGGCTGATCACCTGAGGTCAGGAGTTTGAGACCAGCCTGGCCAACATGGTGAAACCCCATCTCTACTAAAAAATACAAAAATTAGCCGGGCTTGGTGGTGCATGCCTGGAATCCCAGCTACTCGGGAGGCTGAGGCAGGAGAATGGTTTGAATTTGGGAGGCAGAGGCTACAGTAAGCTAAGGCTGCACTCCAGCCTGGGCAACGGAGTGAGCCTCTGTCCAAAAAAAACCAAACAAGCAAACAAACAAAAAAAAACTAAACAAATGTAACTGTTTTAACCTTAAGAAAGCAATCAGGATTTGAAGAGCAGACCATTCAGGAAGCAAGTGACTTCTTAGAGGATGAGCAAATACTTTGCTCAAAATGATTGATAGCACTTTCTGAGATAAATACATATGATAAACATGTGACTGCTGGTTGTGTCTGTCTGCCAGATGGTGACTGACTTCTATCCCATCCTTGACTCTCATCCTATTCTCAGTGAGATTTAAAGATGGGGGAAGGATCATATCCTAGGGAGGAGGTGATGTTGGGGAAAAAATAGGCTTAGTGGCTTGTTTCTTGGGTCATATCAGAATGTCCCCTTATCAGTATAGATCTATCAAAGTAAAACATCAAAATACGTGTTCATTCTAGGTCAAAGAGCATCAAGCTGTCTGCAAGCTGCCTTTCTCCTCTCCTAGAACAAACAATGGGTAATTTGGCAGAATACCAATAACCTTAGCCCCACTCATTTTTGGATTTTGGCACCATGGGTGAAAATGAGAATCTGCTGACCTATTTTTCCAATACACCCATCCCATTTCCTGCCACAAATAATCCTATGGAGAATTAGGGTATTTTGCTACATATTTTGATATCTATAGTTCCTTTTTCCACACTCTCAACTAGCACCCAAGAGGTCCAGTACTTCAGTCAGTCTAGCAATAACCAGTAGTCAATAATAGCAAAACTGCAATTACTTTTGCACCAACCTAATATCCCACCCATCACAGTGAGAGCTTCAGGGAGAGGGATGGAGAATATAGCGAGGATAAAAAGAAAATTAAAAACCAAAACAAAATGAAACAAGCTAGGGCCTTCCACTCGTGGGGTTTAAATAAAAGCATATATGTCACCTAGGAAAAAGAAGCCCTCTAGATCTCTTATTATTTTTCCATTAATGTATATGAGTGTTTGGAACCTTGTAAGCCTGACCTTAGTTTATTAACTGTAATCAGGATGAGAAATTAGATCAGCATCTTTCAAACTGTGTTCCAGGGAGCCTCAGCCATTCTCCTAAGAGCTGCCTCATGGGTGATAGTACCTTTTTAAACAAGGCAGTGGTACTTTTTATGTTTACTACACTGGGCTTACTCATAAAATTTTATTTGGGGGCCGGGCGCGGTGGCTCAAGCCTGTAATCCCAGCACTTTGGGAGGCCGAGACGGGCGGATCACGAGGTCAGGAGATCGAGACCATCCTGGCGAACACTGTGAAACCCCGTCTCTACTAAAAATACAAAAAAAACTAGCCGGGCGAGGTGGCGGGCGTCTGTAGTCCCAGCTACTCGGGAGGCTGAGGCAGGAGAATGGCGTGAACCCGGGAGGCGGAGCTTGCAGTGAGCTGAGATCCGGCCACTGCACTCCAGCCCCGGCGACAGAGCAAGACTCCGTCTCAAAAAAAAAAAAAAAAAAAAAAAAAAAAAAAAAAATTTTATTTGGGGAAAAAAAAAAAAAAAGCTTGACAGCTAGAAACAAAACAAACCTGTAACCCACTGGCTAGCTCTGGCTCTAAAATACCTAATATAGATTAACTCAAGGGAGTTTGGTGGCTACAAACTCAGGAGTAAAGCAGTTGCAGAGGATAACAATAGGGCAGGGAGTATTTGGATAATGGGGCTCTTTGGGTTTGAGGTTCGAAGGGTTTGCTGAAGACATTCCTAATTCAGAATTTTGCTTAGGACCGTTGCTTTGACTTAGCATTCATAAATGTTGCTTTCTTATTTGGAGTCTGGGGAGGGTAAAGGAAAGGATGGCCCTTGTGAATTTTTAAACCCTAAATCACTTCTTGTACGTAAATAGATTGTACTCCTATTGCCTTACTCGGTTTAAGTAAGGGTTTTCTTCTTAAAGTTTTTGGATTGGATTGTTACATATAGACCAGGTCCAGGACTCAAATAATATATTCAGGCAATTCTCAGGTACAATTTTTCCCACATTTTAATGCTTCTGATATTGAGATGCACTGCACAATCAATGGTGGTGTAATATGGTATTACACCTATTTTCCTCTGAAACATTGTTATTGTTAAATCAATGGCGCATTTACAATTTTATGATGTCTTAGATTCAAGGAAACACAATATTATCAACAAGAATGATAAGCATATACATTTGAGCAAGAAATACTTGAGGTGGGCTCAATGACCTATTTACTCTGAGTCTTGTCAGTGGAGTAAGCAATGATAGTGGATGGTGTCATTAGTATGCCTACAGGATAGCATTCAAGCTACAAATAAAAGCTACAAGCTTTTATCTTTTTTGAGAGTCAGCTTATTAGTCCATTATTACCCACACTTACTCTTTATTCTTGTTATATTCTCTGCTTACTCAAATATGCCATGCTATTTCATGCCTGGATACCTTTCCATGTGCTCTTTCTTACCTCTGCTTGGAATGCCCTTCTTAGAATGTTGTCCATTGTAGAAATACTATCCACTTGAAGTTGATCCCTTCCTGCTTTATGTCACTATGTACCTGATATATGCCTTTATTTTTCTATCTTTAATTTTTATGGGTACATAATAGAAATATATATTTATGGGGTGCATGAGATATTTTGATACATGCATATAGTGTATAATAATTACATCAGGGTAAATGGGATGGTTTCTATCACCTAAACCATTCACCATTTCTTTGTGTTATGAACATTCCAATTGTACTCCCTCGGTTATTCTAAAATGTACAACAAATTATTGCTGACTGTTATCCTTCTGTTGTACTATCAAATACTAGATCTTATTTATTGTATCTAACTATATTTTTGTACCCACTAACCATCCCCACATTTCCAACCCCCCACTGCCCACTACCCTTCCCAGTCTCTGGTAACCATCATTCTATTCATGGTATATGCCTCTAAATATGTACTTACCATACTGAACTACAGTGATTTATTAGGTGTCAATCTTCTTTACTGTAAATTCCTTGAGGACAATTGATTGTTTATCATTTATTTTTGTATCTCTAGTATTTAGGACAGTCTGTGGTGTGTAGTAACTTTCACTAAGTATTTAAAGATTTAATAAATGAAGAAACAAAGAGAAATAAAGGAAAGAAAGAGAAAAGGAACAGTATACACGTGACAAAGTGCCATAGCATCAACAAATGTGTTATTTGCTGCTGCCTTTCAGTGGTGTCCATGACTTATCCCAACCTTCTGAACTTCTAGTAGACTTATAATTGTTTACACTGAGTTTAATTCTTAATAATAAAATTAGTTCATTTTTGTTAGTTTTGTCTCCCCAGTTGATTATAAAATCATTTGAGAGAAATACCAAGTCTTCTGTATATACTTACTGAGTTTTAGATAAACCATATATTTCCATTATAAGGTATGATTTAGTTTCTGAGATTCTTCATTCAGGATACCTTTATTATTAAAACTAGAGGCAATTTTTGCATGAGAGAAACGGTAAGGCTTGCAACAGTTTTATTTATTTAGGGTCTAGAACTCCTCCAGAATTTAGAGCAATCCCCAACACTACACATCAAAAACACAATTTAACAATAATTTAAGAGAGAGGAATTTCAATATTACTAGTAAAACCCTGGGAGCTAATTACTTCAAGATTACTTGAAACCTTAACTCATTAGAGTTTGAAAAATCTCCTGAGGTACTTAAAGCCACTATTCCCATTATGTTACTTGATTCAGTTGAATGTCTTAGATTTTGCTAATAAGAGAAAACCTGAAGTTCATGCAAAAGAGAAATTCCATTTATCATTTGCTTAAGGAAAAAATATTACGCATCTCCCATGGGCACCACAGTATTCTATAATGTATTGTAAGAAAGGAGGAAAAAAAAATAGAAACAAAGTTAGTTCCTGATCTCAAAAAATAAATTTTTAACACAAGAATTACTTGTTAATGTTGCTAAAATGAATCAAATTCCACATTCTAGGTTAGGCCCAGATTTTTCAACAAGGTCATTATGAGGATGAAATAAGCAAAAATAAGGTGGTATCATTGATATTGTTGGTATTGCTACAACTGTTATACAGAAACAGTGACGTGGTAAAGGATGCTCTCAACATTCTGTAGCGTCATTCAGATAAGAAAGCAAAGTAACATTTTAGATGTCTTTCTTAATGTTTTTAATCAGAAGTCAGATCCCAAAATTAGAAAATCCCTTTTTGTGGGATTTAACCACATTGTAAGCTTAGTCATTATAAGAAATACAGAAATAAGAGATAAGACAGATGCGGGGAAGGAGATATTTCATTCTGATTGCCTGTCAATTCATCAGAAGTTAACCAATCCGTTGGCATGCATGGGACGGAACTAGGATGAAAGAAAATCCAGTCCAATCCAATTGGGAAGTTTTAATAGCAATAAAATTAGAAATTGTGCATTGTGTCATATGATTCTATTATGTTTATCTGTAAATCTCATACAAATGTGTAAACTTAGTTTATTTTGTACAAGTTAACAATTTTAAACTGTCTATCCCATTATTCCCCTAGTACCTGAAACATAGCAACCATGATTTTTAAAGAGTTTACAACCTTGCCTACAATATTATGTATACAATAGTCAGTCAATTTAGCTACAACAGTCATATAGAAAATGAAGAAGGGGAGGAAAGGCTTACCACTAGTTCACTGCAACAACCTGTTGAGGAGTCCTTTTTTGACAACCCTAAAAATATATCTTCAGTTCCCACCTGCTGTCTGAATATAATCTCATACCTGAAAAAAAATCAATGATTATAGGGACTCAGATGAAAGAGCAATTTCCTGTCAAAGAACAGAAAACTAGAAACTTATGAGGACATGCTATTAGAAAAAATACAAAGACTAAATAAATAAAGTGGTTGCAGGTCTTCAGGCATATAATAGAGCATAAAGGAAAAGAAGTCTAGAAATGTGGTCAAAAATAAACACTGAAAAGCAGGATTGCTATTATTTTCTAAAATAAACCTTTAACTGTTTTAGAGCTAGACAAAATAGATTGAGGGAACTTCTAATAAGATTCAAAGTAGAAGAAAAAAGGGAAAGTCTGTTCCTGAAAAGCAATGGCTCAGAAAAATACTGAGTCCATAACCTAGGGATTGATAGAAACCTTCCTCTGCTAAGTTTATACCGCAGAGCAGAGGAGAAAATTCAGGTTTAGTACTGTTTCTGTCATTAACTGTGGACCTTGGTCAAGTCACAAACTCATGGGGTCTCAGTTTCTACATTTGTATGATTTATGGGAAGGAGGGGTGAATTTGAACTAAATGATCTCTACGGCTAAAATTCTACAATAGAAACACTGGTAATGTAGTCAGCACAGCTACACTACAGTGCTTAAAATCTAGTCTTACAGAATTCTGAATTTAATGAAAGATTTCCTGATATTTCACCCCTCACATGACAATTCACAAATCATTCCTCCCTCCCAAATTTGGGCCAGGAATAGAATGGTTTATAGAAGCACCCACCACAAGGTACCCCATCTCTTCGGATAGAATGAAACAAATACTTACAAATTATTATTATTATTATTTTGCTTAATGCTACCTTAACGAAGAAATTGTAAATCTCTGGATAGTAAGACTAAAGGACTAGATTGAACTTCTGACCATTTGCCAATAGGAACGCCCAAAAGTAAAAGAGGGATTTCTCTGAGTTTGAACATGGCTAACAATAAGCAACCATTTGCTATGGGACACTTTTCTCTTAATAGGCTATAACATCTACCAAGTATTTATGAAGGTGAAGCCAGGTTAAAACAAACAGAAGGGATTGATCTATATGTTCATTACTCCTAAATGGATTTGCTCAAGCTCCTGCTCTTATCCTGAGCTCCAGACACAATTTTCCAGCTGCCTACTACATAGGTTTGTCTGGATGTCCCAAAGACAACTCAAAGTGTACATATCAAAAACCAGCTAGTCATGGTGGCTCTCAACTGTAATCCAGTGCTTTGGGAGGCTGAGGCAGGAGGATTGCTTGAGTCCAGGAGATTGAGACCAGCCTGGGCTACACAGTTAGACGCAGTCTTCACAAAAATAAAGTGTGCACCTGTAGTCCCAGGTACTTGGGAGAGTGAGGTGGGAGAATTGCTTGAGCCAGGGAGGTTGAGGCTGCAGTGAACAATGGGCGGAGTTGAGGGGTGAGGTGTTGGCGAAGAAAAAAAAACAAATTTAGTTGAGCGCTGTGGTTCACGCCTGTAATCCCAGCACTTTGGGAGGCTGAGGCAGGTGGATTGCTTGAGGCCAGGAGTTCAGGACCAGCCTGGCCAACTTGGTGAAACCTCGTCTCTACAAAAAAATACAAAAAACATTAACCAGGCCTGGTGGCATGCACCTGTAGTCTCAGCTACTTGCGAGGCTGAGGCAGGAGAATCGCTTGAACCCAGAAGTCGGAGGTTGCAGTGAGCCGAGATCACACCACTGCACTCCAGCCTGAGCAACAGAGCAAGGCTCTGTGTCAGGAAAGAAAGAAAGAGAGAAAGAAGGAAAGAAGGAAGGAAGGAAGGAAGGAAGGAAGGAAGGAAGGAAGGAAGGAAGGAAGGAAGGGACAAACTCACAGATTCTTCTTAACCTATAATTCCTATCAAAGTTAATGGCATTATCATTTCCTCAGTCACCCAAGCTAATAACTTCAGCATCATCTTTGATGCACTCCTCTCATCAATTTTATCTAACCAAATACCAACTTTTCATTCAAAACTCACTCAAATAAAGACCCTCATACTTCTCCCCAAGGCCAGTGCCTTAGCTCAGCTCCTTGTTGTTTTTTTACTTGGCAACTTGTGATTCTTCTTTTTTGAAATGTTTGTTCATATTCTTTACTTATTTTCCTCTGTATCCATTGAGAAATTTTAAAATGTATTTTCATAAGGTAAAAGACAAAGATTTAAAAAATCTTATAAAGCAATTTTCCTCATAATAACCTGAAGTTATTATTCATTTAAAGCTTTCATGGATGTTCTATCTACCTAACATCAAACATCAGGATGAAAAGGGAAAAATTACTCAAATTTGAAGTTTGCTGCATATGGATATTTGACATTTGTTAGACAATATGACAAATAAGTGACTTAATTATTACTTTTCATATGGATATGTGGGCACTATATAAACATAACCTCAAATTTGCTCTCTTCATTCTCTAAGAAATGTTTTAAAATCTCCTTTGATTTTTTATGAGGTTTATGGTCTTGACATTGTTTATTTGAAAGCTGGATACTTCTTTCTAGTTAATTATGTGCAGTCTCCCACAGCTTCTATTTTCAGAACTTATGTAGAAGATGGAAGCACGGAGCTTTTTGTTTGTTTGTTTGTTTGTTTGTTTGTTTTATACTGGATAATTTTGGCTGGGCGCAGTGGCTCATGCCTGTAATCTTAGCACTTTGGGAGGCTGAGGCGGGCGGATCGCCTTAGGTCAGGAGTTCCAGACCAGCCTGGCCAACATGGTGAAACCCCATCTCTACTAAAAATACAAAAATTAGCTGGGCGTGGTGGCATGTGCCTGTAGTTCCAGCTACATGGGAGGCTGAGGCAGGCGAATCGTTTGAACCCAGGAGGGGTGCAGGTTGCAGTGAGTAGAGATCGTGCCACTGCACTCCAGCCTGGGTGACAGAGGGAGACTCTGTCTCAAAAAAATATATATATATATAAAATATAAATATATAAATATTTTAAAAATATATAAATATATAATATATAAAATATAATATAAATATATATAAAATAGATATATAAATATATAAATATAAAAATATATAAAAATACATAAATATATAAAAATTACATAAATATATATATAAATATACATATTTACTGGATAGTTTTGTATTCAGTATTAGAAAACTTGTCAGATCACTTCCCATAGAAGTCTTTAAAAATTTATATAGTACATTATAATTTAGTAAGTGTTGGCTTTGTTTTACCCTGCTATTCTAAATAGTCAATCCAAATTTTATTTCAAAATACATATATGTAAAGCTTAGTCTATTTGACCAATAATTTCATCTATGTATATAAATATATTTTAAGGTTCATTAAAAGTATGAGTGCTTTTAAAATCATAATAAAAGGCTTTTTATAGTAATTATAAATTTCATATTATAACTTGATTGTATTGGAAAGGCTACAAAGCAAGTCTTGAACCCTGCTTGCAAAACACACTGAATACTAAACATAATCTTAGAATGTCTAGTAAACAAGTCTGGGTAATAATTGATAATTGTAGAGAGAACATAGCCTTTTACCGAAATTGTGGAACATTGAGTAATTAAAAGCAAGTCCTTGACAATAAACATGGCATTGTAATTTAGTTTGTATGAATGCTTGCAATTTAATGGGCTGGCTTTCTCCAACTGCTAGTTCCACATTATACAGCAAACTGACATTAAATATAAATGTATAATGGAAATGACTATTTTTCATTTTTTGCTAGATAATAACTGAAAGGAAGGTGTTATGCTTTATTACTTGTTTCTGCTCTAGAAGGAAAAAAATCATCAATTACACATGCTTTCTGTGTGTCACTGTAGTTTTATCTTTTATGTGGTATGTTACTTTATGAATCTTGTAAAAATAAAATGCTATCAGATGACACAGCTAACTTAAACTCCTAAAGACATTCCTGGCTTCATTTGACTTACTCTGGGATTTCTCTAACATCCCACATATCATCATGTTCTGCTCCTTCTGGAACCTCTTCTGAATTCCAGATGTCCTCGTTATTTTCCTCACTGGTTTCAGGGTTAACTGTGAAGAAAGGGAAGATAAAGCTGAAGCTCATGCTTTTTCCTTCTCTAAATTGCTCCTGTTCTTCTTCACACTCAGTTTGGGATCATTGAAATAAAACATTATTTGTAATCACTAGCTTGTTTTCTGGTCAAAACAAGCTAAATTAGTAACTACTGACTAAATGTTTCTATCAATACAGAACCAATACATTATAGAATTGTAATAATAACTGTAGAGAATTTGGCAAAAACACATAAACGAAAAGAAGAAAATAATCTACAATCCAACTGCCTGGAGATGATCAATGTTAGTATTCTGGTTATTATTCTGTTGTATATCATTCCAATCTCTCTCTCTCTCTCTCTCTCCATATACATATGAAAAGAAATATTATACCTTTTTCCAGAAACATAAATAGGATTATATTTAAAAATGTTTTTATGTAAAAGAAAAAATCACAACTACAATCAATCAGATGTGGAGAGAAATGTCTTATCTTGCATTGTTTTTACTATACAAAAACCCTTTGATATCTTTTCCATGCAAGCATGACATAATTCTCAAAATAATAATATCAATTGAAGAAACTGAAAGCAGTGGATACAATGATCCTTTTTTAGTCCAGGATTTTCCTCATGTAGACACAAGCTTTAAAGAAAATCTCTATCACTTGTCCTTTATGCAGAGCTGAGCATGAGGTTGGGTTTCTGCATGTCATCTTTAAATGTTTAAAAGTGGATAGGCTCCATAGGCATGCAAAAACCCAGCTTACATTGTTTTAACTATTGTAGCATCCAATGGAGACCTGCATTAGGTGCAGAACACTGCTTTGAGTCATTTTAAGCATTCCCAGAAATGTACCCAATTGTCAGGTTTTCAATTCTGGCAATTCTTTTGAAATTACCAGCTTCTATCTAGCATGGGCTTTGTAAAGCCTAACTACAGATTTATATATAACATTTTACATATGAATCATTGCCTTCAGAATTTAAAGATTATTAGACCTACATTATCAGAAATACAGGCAGCACAGAAATACATGAAATGTGAACTAGTCTGCCATGGAGCGAATATCTCTTGAGTAAGGCAAATAGCCTCTTGAGTATGTATAGCAATAATAACTGAAATTTTAAAACCATCCTTAGACCTCATTTTAGCCATTATTTTAAACATTTGTCCAGACAAATCTTTTGCAATTAACTAAAATGATGAATGAAATTCACTTCCTCTCCCTTCTTATCCTCTGGTTAATGGCGATCATGACCAACAGAATTAAAGCTTTTTATATTTTTAAAGATTTGTAAAATGTTCAACTCTGTAAAACTGTATAGCTCAAAATGCTGGGGAAATGTAAAAATATTATTTAGCCTCATTTATTGGACCTGTTTTTTTTAAATAAGTAAACTCAAAGATGTCAATGTATAAGCATCTTAATGTAAGATAAAATTGTGTAGTTGCTTGTTTTATTGTCTTCTCCAAAAATCTATTAGCTCAATCAGAACAGGGACTTTTTCTGTTTTGATCTGCATTGTAGTCTCAGAGATGGTCATACTGCCTGATACATAATAGGTTCTCAATAAATATTTATTAAATAACTCAACGAATGAATTCCATGAAATTGCTAGAATATAGGAAGGTAGAATGTAAAGAAGCTAAGCATCTTGGTAAATAGACCCTAAAAAATAAAAAATGATCTAACCACACATGACTTTCTTGGTCTTCTATCTCAGAAAATATGCAAGGAATGTGGATAATTCAAGGCAAATATATTTCCATTATTAGAAAAACTATTTACCTGCAGTAGTAGAGTAAAAACAGCATCTTTATATGTAAATGGCTATTCATCATTTCCACGATTATTTTAGTTCACCTTTTCTCTTTTTAAAAATTATTTATTCATTTCTCCATTTTTAATGAACAAATAAAAATTGTATATATTTATGATATACCATATGATGTTCTGAAATATGTATACACAGTGGATGACTAACTCAAGCTAATCAACATATGGATTACCTCACATACTTATCATTTACTTGTGATGAGAATACTTAAAATCTACTATCTTAGCAATGTCCAAGTATACAATACATTGTTATTTAGTTCATCTTAATAAACACTAGTATTAGTATGTCTTACTGTCCCTATAATTTTTCTACCAAGGAAAATATTATATTGATCTATACTGCTTTGTTAAATAACTTACCTTTGAGTTCTTCTATTTGGGGTGGTCCAATATTCCCAGGACCCATGGCTCCAATAGTAGATAAACCATTTGTCTGAGGGAGGAGAAAAGGTTCACTATTCTATAATTAATACTTGTATAACCTATATGACTAGTGATACTACAAATTTGATAGGATTTCCATCAAAAAACTCATGGAGCTTTCCAGTTTAATTACCCATCATTGTTATACAACAGAAAGACAGATGCCAAGTACTATTGTGAATATGCTTTCCTTGTTCTTTCAAAAAGTCTTTGGTTTAATAGACTCTAGGGCAGAATTGATCTTTGGTCAGGCTAAATCCCTAGTTCCAGCTCAGTGACTCATGTATCACTGGGATAGAGGAATGAGCCACATTCATCTCTATGAAGGTTAGAACCAAGTATTAGTATAAAGGCATTGACACTTTTGGGGTTTAGCAGTGTCTGGTTGTAGTCAGATGGAGGACAGAGTATGTGAAAGTTTTATAGAAATAAAAACTAACACTAAGCAGAAGCTAAGTATTCAGACTTCAAATTAATCATTCAAAAGCCCTGATAACTGCTTTTACTTTTTTCCACTATAGGTATGAAACACTTCCCTGTCCCACCGCCTCATGACACTGAACTAGTGGATTTAAACAGCAACCACAAATTAATAGTCTCTAATACATGCTGATGTACTTCAGTCTTCATAAAAGTTTATTTTTCCATCTTCTGCACAAGCATGCACATCCCCAAAGGACTTGCCCTGATTCACCAATACAAGCAATCTTCGTTTTTTCAACTAAGTATAACACATATTACACTATTATTATAGCGACACCACCTCATTGGCCTGTCTCAGGGATTTTTGATATTTCAAGAAAATCCCAATTTCTTACTAATTGTTTTTGCTGATGTCATGCCCTGCAGCACCAACTCACTCCACTGCTGGCAGTCAAAAAATTATTATCTTCTTGCCTACTGGCCAACTAGCACCTCTATCTCTCTTTTTTCAGGCCCCTGTCCTCATCTCCTAAGACTTTAGACATGTACAAAAGTTAGAATGTCTTGTTTGGGCAAGGAGAGTAGTGTCTGTCCTTGAAAGCTGATGGAACAGCTCACGTGGGTCTTTATTATGTGAAACTATTCCAAAAGTTACAAATCAGAAATTAATCTATAATATCTCAAAAGTGTCTGAGACAGTAACTATTCCTTTCCAAAAGGTGTTCCAAAAGTGCTGTGTCTGCAGTTAAGGCATTACAGGCATTTTTATGTGAAAATCCCAAGATAATATTTGGGACTTTTTTTCCCTCTTTTTAATCACTAAAGTCATATAAATGTGTAGTACTTTTCTTAAATTATTAATCATCAGAGCAGTAATAGTCAATCAGAGTAAAGCATTTCTCAGAACATGAGGGCCTCTTGTTGAGTGCTGCCTTCCACATAAAATTAAAAGCAGTAGAAAAAAATCTTGGACTTTCATGACAAAAATTGGTATACTCTCCATGGACAGTGATTGGCTCAGAACACATAGGAATTTCAATTTATTAATTTAATGAAAATAAATGATTAAAAATAAAAATTTCAAGTTAAAAGATGGAATGGGATCATAAAAACATTAAAAACCATCTGGCAATTGTTTTCTGTTAGAACATCATTTGAGCCTTTACCATTAATCTACAGCCAATTATCTGAGCAATTTATCATTGCAATTCATGCCACTTTGTAATATGTAAGACAGAACATCCTCGTTATAATGTCTGTGAAGAGCAGTGAACCTTATTTCCCACAGGCCTTAAGATCCCCTCATGGATTTGAAAAATGACAGACATTCTCTCCCCAATCTCCCAGATTCTTAACAAGTCATATAGAAAAGGGATAGTGTAAATGAAGCAATGTGTATGCAACTGTTCTCTTGCTGTTTTCAGAGAGCATATTTTCAAAAACACATCACTCTTGTAATCATCCCACAGTTCCCAAGATTAATACATGCTAAAAAATGAAAAGCAGTTTCTCTCCTGGAAAATGTAATAGTTCATTAGAAACATTAATTATTCTCCCACTGTTCTGATACTCTAATTTTGTGTCCTCTAATGATATCTGTACTGTAGTGTCTGAATGACCAATTATCTCAAAATTGCTTATAACCCAGATATACAGAATCATACATTATTATAGTAATTTTCCTTTATAAACTGTACAACTCAGTAATATTATGTTAGTCTCTAATCTCATAAGCACTCATCTTTCCTCCTAGAAACACCTCTAGATGCAATAAACACCTCCAACCATTAACACCAATGGAATAGGCTCTGTAACCAGGGTAAATCCTTATGTTTGAATCTGTCCCAGTTACAAGTTCCACTTCACTATATTCAAGGTCACTGTTTCTCAAATACTTGATATACTTTTTCTATATGGCATAACCTTACCTTTCCTAGCATGTAGGCTCCAGAAAATTATTATTCTGCTACTTCAACTAAGGTAGCAAAAATGAGCTTGCCTTCCCAACTTCACTGATACATTGTTCCTAACTTTTTCTCCTGTGTCCTGTTTGTTGTGTATAGCCAATGCTGTCCTTAATATCCTGATGTTCCTTTGTTCAGCCTCTACTAAGACTTTTCCCTGACTAAAACTTCCTGGTTCCTGATCCTGGCTCCAAGCTGATTCAGTTCTTTTACAAATCTTATTTCCATTTCACATCTTATTTATTCTGCCCTATTCCACCTAAGCTCTTCCTTAGGGTGGTACCTCAGTTCAGTGTCAGTCTGAGCCACTGAATTTGCTGCCTGTTCATAGCTTGCTTTTTTCTCCACATTGTGGCAAAAATAAATTTTGGGAGGAGTAAATTGATATATACGTTTGTGAAAGATGATTTATTCATGGTAAATTTGTCATATAACAAAACACTTCATTAAAATAATTTTATGCAAATTGACATATTCTGTTATAGTATGGGATTTTTTGCCCCAAATTTTGTTTGCCCTATCATAGGCAGTCTGATAGCCAAGGCTCACTGATAGTTAAGAAATAGGAGAATGGAGAGAGGGGAGTTATATAAACGTGTTTTAATTGTTCTGGGAATACTGGCAGTAACCTTGGAGTGGTAAAAGGTCAGTTCAAGGAACTCTTCTACCTAAAATGAAGCCCATCTTGCTACTGCAAGCCTTCCTGGCATTACTTATCCTGACCCCAAATGCTACTCAACTAATTAGACTCCATAACTTTATTTGTGCATTACTGGGAAGACAATCTTGGTAGGCTGAAGCTAGTTTGCCCTATTATTTGGCTCAAAAACTTTCTGTTCTGCGTCAATGTGTAGACAAATTAAAAAATTAAGGGACTGGTACTTGGGGGTCCAATTAATACTGTATAACTGAAAATATTTGTTTTATAGAAATATCGTCTAGGCTTAAACAATCCTAGCTACCACTCTGCAATGGTTGTCAGGCATTCTTTAGCCATAAATATAAATGACAACATTTTGAAATGTGGCTATTGCTACCATAGTTACAGAACTATTTTCCTATTCAGTGTTCAGGTGGTTTAGAAAAATATAATTATGTTTGCTAGAAATGTACTAGAGGTTACATTGTCATGCATAATCAGCCTTGTAGCTTCCTATGAATGTATCAAATGACAAAGCTCTGCTCCCACAGCTAGGTGGGAACAGGTTGTTCAAATATGGTTCCACAACTTCCCATAAACAAAACTAATTCAACTGTAAGTATATGACCACCTGTCCATAGTCAGAATCATCCTCTTCTTCAGGATTAAGTAGCTTAGAGAGGCCTTCCAGAGCTGTAACTGAAGAAACACTCTCAAAGTCCATATTTTCTGTCTCCATATTTTCAGAATCCATATTTTCAGATTCCACTATCTGAAGAAAAAGATAATCAGAAAGAGGTATTTTACTTTTCTGTTTTATTTAAGACATGAAGATGTTTTATTGTCATATCTCCCTTCTTCCCTCGGTCACGCCATTGGTTCTTATACTTCCTTGGAAATCCTTTTAAACTCCTTCAAATATATGTATTTTGCTAACTCACAGACCTGGAGCACCAAGTAAACTCAAACATTCAGCCTGCTTTACTAAAATGTCATACTCAAGCTAACAAGCACTTACTGAGCACCTACTATAGTGGTTCTTGGGTTTTAATGTGCTTAAGAATCACTTGGGGGAGTTGGTTTAAAATGCAGATTCTTAAGCCCTACCTCTAGAAAAAGTGTATGATACATTATGTATCATCATTTGGGAACATATTTTTTAGACTGTCTTTTTATTTGTCTCATGTATGCTGTTTAGGCTGTGTATTCTACTAAGTGAACTGAAAAATATGTCGTTTGAGGGACATGCCCTGATGATCTGTATTCATTTCACATTTTTTTGCCTCAGGCAGGCCTGTATCTTCTGCTTTATTTCAATTCTTAATTAACCTTTGATGATGCCTAGCATTATATTGCCATTTGAGAGCTCCAATGGGTTAGTTCATTGACTTTCAATGAAAAATTGTTTTTCTGATTATAACAGTGATACTATAAATGTCTATTGTGGGCTTTTTAGGAAATAATACATTAAATGTATAAATAAGAAAAGTATAACTACCTATAATGCTACCATTCAGACAGCAGTCTTTTTAATAATCTCTGCAGTTGTATTTGGAGTAGGAAGTTCAGGATCTTTAAAAATGTTAGAGGTGTCAGACTTTTATGAATAACCTTAATAAAGACTGTAGAATTAGATCTGTTGGTAGTGATTTGGGCATAAATATAATAGGAATCTTTTTTTACACTTCTGCTGACATTTTGAAAACATGGTAATAAAATTAACTCATGGGAAGTATTTCTTTAGTACTTTTATTAAATGATCTCCAAAATTTTTGCTTTGTGCCTAGAACAGTAATACAAAAGGATTCTCGAATGTGTGCTGCTACTGTCAAAATCAATCTGCATGCAGATAGTGTTTTACAAATCTTCTGGTTTTTTAAATTATGTTTTGCCATTATTTTGACTTTCTTTTTAAAATAGAAAACTGATCCTAGTATCTATCAAAGACATTGAGGGTATGAAGTAAATATTAAATTGCCCTGTACCTGTAGCATAGAGGCAATATATCATAGCGGTTAGAAGTAGGGGCTCTGGAGTCAACTGCTTGGATTTGTATCCATCATTTACTTTCTTAGCTCTGTGACTTTCAGCATATTATTTAAACTCCCATTATCTAATTTTCTTTATTGATAAAATGGAGATAATAACAGTGTCTATCTTTTAGGGTTGTTACAAGAATTAAGTAGCTTAACACAAGTGAAAGAGTTTGGAACAGTGCTGGTCACAAAGTAAGCACTCAACATATGTTGGTTATTATTAGTTATTTAAAAGTTTTATTTTGCTGGGTATGACTATCATGTCTAATAATGATGTGGAATAAGTTAATGATAAAACTCATTACATTGGAAAGTCATTAAACTGGAAAAGTGAAATAAAAGGTAATAAAACAATTTTCTCTCACAGTAGAGTCTGGTAGTCTGCAATGGAAATGAATAATTGACACAAATAAAACAAAGAGGATCCTGTTTATATTTTTAAATTCCTAGCTGATTACGTGTTCATTAAATATTTACCTAATATTAAAAGCAAAAATTTATTGTAACAATTTCAACCTTTGACAATGAAAGGAAAAAATGCATCCAGGTATCTGATGCAATTATATAATTGGTATTTTGAGTTGAGATGGTGCAAATGAGATATTTAAAAAACAAATATAGTAGAAATTGTTTATTATACCAGTATTACATACTTTTACAAAATTGTTGTGATGATCAAATTATGCAATGCAGGTGAGTTTACTAAAATAAGAAATGCTATATAAAAATATCATTATCTGACACATAGTATCAGTACCCACAGATGTTTGATCATGAGGTATGTGAAAGTTCAATGGTGGGCCAATGAAAGAAGAATAAACTGGGACCAGCAAAGCTAACCCATAAGTAGGTATTCTAAAGTTCCAAATATTGTGTCTGAGGTAGTAGTCAGAACTACAATTTATGTGGTCTTATCTGCTTGGCAGAGACATGGCAGCAGGAGTTCCTGGACATGAGCAGTGCTTTGGGGCAGAAACGTTGAAGTAATGGTTACAGGTAGAACTATTTAGGGTGAAGAAGGACGCTGGCCTATAGAAGGTGGGGTACAGTTCTTGAGGACAGTGCACAAGTTGACTGCTAGAGATGAAGGTTCAGAATAGGGCAGAATAGGGCTCAAACTTCCAGCTGGAAAAGAGAAAACACACCAGGCACTGCGTCAGTGGCTTTCTCATGTCACCTAGGTACCCACAGTGGAGGTTATGAAGGAATGTTATGGTTCCTTTGGTACATTGGATACTGGATTTAGAAAAACCAGATTAATTCTAAATCCCTACCAGTTAGTTGGGAAAGAACTCTGGCCTGGTTCTCATTAGGTGGGAAGTAGGCCAGTGTGAGCAGTGGGAAGCTATACCTGTAGATTTAGTGTATTTAATAACTGGAGCCGGCACATAGTCAGCAGTTGATTAATACTGAATGAAGCATGATTAAATTCATCTGAATGTTATATTTCAAAATAGTCATTTGGAAGGTTATACACTGATGTAAATTATGCTATCATGCTCAAAATATTTTGGGATTTTTCTTTTTATTTGGAATTGCCTTCATATGTATCACCAAGAAAATAGGTATCATTATGGTATCATTTGGTTTGATTACACATCAGATCTGTCACCAAGTGATTTCTAGATATATTTAGATATCATGCCTACTTTCAAAATATGAAGATTTTCTTTTTTGAGGATATTCAAAAGAATGTGCTACATGCCTCAAGGTGATTCTAAAACAGAAGTTTCAAAAGCAATTTTAGCAATAACAACCACATTAGAATAAACAGATTAGCCTCCAAAAGTGACTACTTCGAAGGGGCTGGTCCTCCTTGGAATGTGTACATTTGTTTTTGTTAAATTATTCACAATAATTCTTAGTAACACTTTATATATCTGATGCATATTAGGAATTAGACTTCTTGACGTCCAGTTGGACTTCCAAATTATGCTAGAATAAAATGCCATAGATTTGCACTACAGCTCAATTGAAATAGAAATATAAAAATAAAATTACCACTTTAGCCAAAGTATTTTTACCATATCAAATGTAATAATAATCTGTAAACACAAATTAATAAATCATGAAAACAAAAATAAATAAATAAATCATGACAAATTTGTTGATATTGTATTTTGAGAAACAAAAGAATCCCAAATATTTTGTGACTAACTAGTTAAATGGTTCAAAGTATCAAAAGAGAAAAGTAATTTGTGAATTTTTAGAAAAAAGCATTCAAAATTCAATGGAAAGGAAGATTCTACTAGCTTTTTAAGAAGTCTAACATACTAAGAATAACTTACTAAACTTGATTAGAAACATTTATTAAGTTCATTTGACACAAGTAGATCACAGTTGAAAAACTAAAACAGGAGGACTTTTTAGGAACTACAAATGAACTATTTGTAGTGAACTATCTTTACTACAATGAACTATGCAGTGTTAGTTTATAGGTCTATCTTTTATTTCTAAATGTGATATATATTTAAGTTCATCCTGAGTCTGGCAATCAAGGTCCTTCAGGATATAGTCCCAACGTAATTTTTTGTCCTTCACTCCTATTATTCTCCTACATACTGTGTTAAAAACTAACTGCTTATTAAACATACTCTACCATTTCCTGCCTTTGTACCTTGGAGTGTATTCTTCCTTTTGCCCTACTTGGATAGTACAGTGTAGTGATTTTTAAAAAGAAGATTCTGGCCAGGTGTGGCGGCTGATGTCTGTAATACCAACACTTTGAGAGGCCAAGGTGAGTTCATGGATCACATGAGCTCAGGAGTTCGAGATTAGCCTGAGCACCATAGCGAAACCCCGACTCTATAAAAAACACAAAAATTAGACGGGCGCGGTGGCGTGCCCTTGTGGTCCCATCTACTCAGGGGTCCGAGGCAGGATAATAGCTTGAGTCCCAGAGACAGAAGTTGCAGTGAGCCAAGATCGGGCCACTGCACTCCAGCCTGGGAGACAGAGTGAGACCCTGCCTCAAAAATAGATAAATAAATAAAATAATGAAAATAAAAAATAAAAAAGAAGATTCTGGAGCCACACTGCCTAAAATGTTTGAATCTGGCACTGTCACTTACATAGGCCAAGAATAAATTTAAACTAAGGAAAATTTAAGAGTTTCAGTAAAAACAAAATATATTACTGTCTTTGAGAGTTGGTCATTTAGAAAATAAATTTTCTAAGCTCTTTGTTTTTCTTTCTCTCATTTTCTTTTGCTAGGCCAATGCTAATGGCAACATTTTCCAGACAGAGCCTTTGATTTTCCCACATTAACCTGAGTACTTGGGGTCTTCATAAATAGAAGCATGATTGGACCATCTACTAGCCACAATAAGCTAAAGCAACTGACACTCCAGAACCAGCTCATTACCCTAACACTGGAGCCAGTCAGGGGCTGAAAAAGTTCAACCAGGTTGGCTCCAGACCCACAGCACTTAAGCAATATCAGTAACCTTGAGTTAAAGTCAGACTGGTTGTAAGACTGAGATCATGCTTTCTATTTTATTTGCCTCCATCCATAGTATCAATAAAAATGGCTTTTGACATCAGTTAATTGTAGAAAAGTCTAGGTAAATTAGTGAAAACTCTGAATTACAGACTATTCAAATAGATAGTAAATTTTATTAATTAAAGTATATATAGTAAATAAAATCAGGGTGATAAAGAACCACCAAGCAGGGCTGGGTGCCGTGGCTCATCCTGTAATCCCAGCACTTTGGGAGGCTAAGGTGGGCGGATCACTTCAGGTCAGGAGTTCAAGACCAGCCTGGCCAACATGGTGATATTCTGTCTCTACTAAAAAACACAAAAATTAGCCGAGCATAGTGGCAGGCGCCTGTAATGCCAGCTACTTGGGAGGCTGAGGCTGGCGAATCACTGAAACCTTGGAGGTGGCCATTGCAGTGAGCTAAGATCATGCCACTGCACTCCAGCTTGGGTGACAGAGAGAAACTCTATCTAAAAAAAAAAAAAAAAAAAAATTCACCAAGCAATATCCTTTTGGAACTTGTTTAAGTAAATAGATATATCCCTATGTAAAATACTGACTTTAACACAACGATTTGAAAGTACTGAAAATCTATTTGTTCTCTAAATAAATTTGGCATTTCTTCTGCAACTTCATATTTTTTATTTATTTTTTCAATCAGCTTTCCTAGATTGAAGCAACTTTATTTATACAGTGTCTTAATTTAGCAATTCCTCCTTTAAAATTCTTCTGAGAACACAAAAGTGACATCATCTCTGCCTATGTCTGAATAAATTATAATATACTGACTAATTGCTTTCTGCTTTGCATTATTTGATAACTATACTCATCAATGATTTCCCACCTATAAAAATAATTAATTATGAATGTATCTTTACAATACTAAGAATGATTTCTTTTTCCTGTCTCTAACTTTCACTACCATAAAAGTACTAACTCATAAGTAACTATGGGAACTTAACAGTTTTCGTTTCAAATTTAAAATATATTTAAGGAAGATGCTTTTTGAAAGTACCTGGAATCTTTCATAGAAAAAGAGGTCAAGAAATTAAATAGTTATTGATTATTAAATTTTAAAAAAAGTGTCTTTTGGCTAGTCGCGGTGGCTCACGCCTGTAATCCCAGCACTTTGGGAGGCCAAGGCGGGCGGATCACTTGAGGTCAGGAGTTTGAGACCAGCTGGCCAACATGGTGAAACCCCGTCTCTACTAAAAACACAAAAATTAGCCAGGCATAGTGGCGCGCGCCTGTAATCCCAGCTCCTTGGGTGGCTGAGGCCAAAAATCGCTTGAACCCGGGAGGTGGAGGTTGCAGTCCAGCCTGGGCGACAGAGCGACACTCAGTCTCAAAAAAAAAAAAAAAAGAAAAGCACCTTTTGATTTCAGTTTTCCTCTATTTTAGTCATCTATTCATGAGGAGTCTGTACCATCCCAATTCTTTTTGAAAAGTGAGTTTTGTTTTGTTTTTGTTTTGTTTTTCTTTTTTTTTGGAGACAGGATCTTGCTGTAGACCAGGCTGAAGTGCAGTGGCGCGATCTCCGCTCACTGCAGCCTGGACCTCCCTGGCTCATGTAATCTTCCCACCTCAAACCTCCCAAGTAGCTGGGACTACAGGCTGCGCCAGTGCGCCCGGCTAATTTTTGTATTATTTGTGGAGACGGGGTTTCGCCGGCTAATTTTTGTTATTACTTGTAGTGATGGGGCTTCACCGTGTTGCCCAGATGGGTCTCGAACTCCTGAGCTCAAGCGATCCCTCGCTTAGGAGTCTCAAAGTGCTGAGATTACAAAAAAATTAGTTTTTATATGGAGAGGCAAATCCTTGGTTTCTGTAGGACCCATCCTGAATTATCGAATGCTATATAGTACATTTCAGACAAACTTAATACACTTAATATTTTTTCCTCTTTGTTTATCTATCTGAAGTCTCATACTCCATCTCTATCTACATGGAAGTTGGAGGGATTTCTTTTTAGATATAGGTGGAGTATGAGACCTCTTTTGTTTTTGAGACCACGTCTCACTGTCGCCCAGGTTAGAGTGCAGTGCGGCCATCACAGCTCACTGCAGCCTCCACCTCCAGGGCTCAGGTGATTCTCCCACCTCAGCATCCAGGCAGGCAGGCGCCAATACACCCGGTTAATTTTTATATTTTTAGTGGAGACCAGGTTTCGCCATATTGCCCAGGCTGGTCTTGAACTCCTGACCTCAAGTGATCTGCCCACCTCGGCCTCCCAAAGTGCTGGGATTACAGGCAGGAGCCACCGTGCTTGGCCCGGCAAATTTTCTTGCTGTGCTTTAAATTTTCTCCCCGAGTCCTGTTTTTTTAAATTTCTTTCTTTTTTTTTTTTTTTTTTGAGACAGAGTCTCGCTCTGTCGCCCAGGCTGGAGTGCATTGGCCGGATCTCAGCTCACTGCAAGCTCCGCCTCCCGGGTTTACGCCATTCTCCCGCCTCAGCCTCCCGAGTAGCTGAGACTACAGGCGCCCGCCACCTCGCCCGGCTAGTTTTTTGTATTTTTTAGTAGAGACGGGGTTTCACCGGGTTAGCCAGGATGGTCTCGATCTCTTGACCTCGTGATCCGCCAGTCTCGGCCTCCCAAAGTCCTGGGATTACAGGCTTGAGCCACCGCGCCCCGCCTTTTTTTATTTCTTTAGGAAATACAGTCTCTGTTCTGAATCCTTATCACAAGAAGCTCTTAAGGAGTGATGACTCCTCCCTCTCTGGTCAAACTAGGTTCTCTCCCTTCACTCAGATTTAATTTTTTGGTCATACTTCCTCATCTTTTGACAGTTACAGTCAAACGACATGTAATACTTTCCCAATCAGCCCTTGGCGAGTAGTAGGTTTTGTAGGTACAAGTAGTCTCTGCACAGTACACTCGGGCCCACCAAGTGAAGGTCTGACCACGTCTCACTCCTCAGCTTATCTAACCAAGCAACACTGGAACTCTCAGGCCACAGCGTTCAAGTTGTCGCACAAAGGACATTATTCACATAGTGAGTACTGGGGCCTTTTTTTTCCAGTCTGAAGTGTTATATCCCCCCAAACATTTCCTAACCAAGGCATGCTAGGCCAGGATAAATCGTGCCTGCACATATAAAACAGAAGGGTACAGTGGCTGCTCCAGTTTGGAGCACCCAGATCCTCCTATAAGAGAATATGGTTTACATTCCCAAATTAGTCATTATTAACGGGAAGGGAGAATCAATAAGTGCATGTGAGAGTTGAGAGACCAGTTGAGAAACCTTCAGATGTTCATTTTTGCCTTCTGACAGTCGATCAGAACCCGTCTCTCACTCACATCCTATAAAACCGAGTTTTGTTAAAGCAGCGTCCTGCTTCTAGAGTCTAGGATAGCGGGATTTAGGGAACGGGTCTCCTCTACCTTGTCCAACTTGTGGCTTTTTGGGGTATCTCTCAGAGTTATGAATATCTAGAGCTTTCCCTAGTTTTTCTGATAGCCACGGCATCTGAGGACCCTGTCTTTCCCCCTCCTAAGGTTCGAGTTTCCTCACCTTGGTCAGTTTTCCGGTCTCTGGCTAGGCTCCGAAAAGACTGTGGAGAGCGCGGCGTCTCTCTGTTGCTAGGGTAACAACTTTGTTTTGTTCCCGCCCCCCACCTGCCAACCTCCGGGTTCCCGCTTGACTTTTCTGGCCAATCATAGAAGAGTCTCATCTGAGACAACACTGGAATCGACCAATCCGAGCGCGTCCAGGTCAGGGTCACTGGTCGCCCTTTCTAGTTAACCAGGTCGACCCCTTTTAAGCCTCAGTCTGGGTTAGCTTCACTTCAGCGGGAACCTGCCCACAGAGGAGGCCGGTTCTTTCCGGCTTGAGCAGGTCCGGACCCTCCCCTCTGGCGGCTACGCAGTCTCGGAGGCTTGCTCGTATAGTTCAGGGCCGGACAGCGAGCGGCGGCGGCTGCCACTAAGGTAAGTTTGTGGGGTTTTCATTTGTCCCGTTCGTCAGCACGCTTCGCTCTCTTTTACGCTTTTCCCGCGCGTGAATTCCCGATCTGAGGACTCGATCTCCAGCCAATCTGGAGAGGCGGGGGCAGAAGGGTAGGGGCAGTGGGCCGGGGGTTGAGAAGGTTTTGCTACCGTCCTCCACGCCCCCCGCCTCTCACGTCTCCCCCACGCGACAGAAACACGTATTGTGCTTCCGTCCTGGCTTGGCGCGTGCGATCGTGTGTTTGTATGTGTGCAGGTGGGATCGCGTTTTATTCTCCTCTGTGGGCAAGCCTTCCGGGCCCCAAGTTCCCGGGGGAGCACCTGGTCAACTGCCACCTGGTTCCTGTGGGGCGCTGGCTTGAGCTACGCGTTGCACCCACTCTAGGGAAAATCGCGGCTCCGGGAGCTCTGCTTTTCCCGCCTCGGAGTGGAGAAAAGCAGGCGCGCCGCTCGCTTGCCACTGCTAGGGAATCTGGTTGTCTTAAGTTCACTTAGAGATAGAGTTGTTAGTCTAGTTTCCCATAAATTCCGTAGCTTGGTTTTAAACAAAGGGGCGGCGGGGGGATGGCGTTAATAAATATTTAGAGTACTTAGGACTGATTAGCCATGATCAATAGTAGGACCCCACAGATGGTTTTAATGAATGGTTACTTTTGGTTATTCAGGTATTGGAATTTGATTATAAATGAACGAAACTGCTTCCCTTCTTTCTTTATACCATGCATTTCTTAACGACCATCCCATCTGGCATAGGGGATAGTGAAGTTTGATTAATTTGTCCATTCTGCTTGTTATTATCTACGGTAAACAAAAAGTGGGGATAGAATAAGGTTATTGGCTAAAGCAACGTTATTGGCCTTTTAGCCAAATTACCAATACCTTAATTCCCCTTATTACTGTGAATGATCAGAGTTTAGGTGTCTTACATTTTGCTAATTCTTTAGATACTTGTGGAGCTTAAATTATAGATATTATGCCATCTCCTTTTTCTTGCTTTCTTGTTTTTATTCTGCCTCATTGTGCATTATGCTAAGTCTGTAATGCTCAGCCGGTGTTTTTCAGACCTTTTGACTGTGACCAACAGTAAGAAATAAATTTTATATTGTGACCTAGTACACATGTAGACAATATATAACCGACAACCATTTTTACAGAAACAACACTTAACATTTACTACCTGCAATATACTCTGATAATTTCCATTACGTTTTAAAAAATGTACACCACAACCCTCTAATGATTTGTCCCTAGATCTTTAGTTTCCAAACTTGTGTGTGCACTTTATTTAAAATTTATTGAAATAAAGAATTTATTTAAAATGCAGATTGCCCTGGCTCCCTCCAGAAATTGGTTCTGTGGTCTAGTGGGACCCAGGAAGGTATACAATATAGCATATATGAAATACTTGGTACAGTGTCAGGTGCACAGGTGTTCAGTGAATATCAGTTTTCTTCTTGGGGAACAAATGTTATTTATCTTTAGGGATATAATAAACTCTTCAAGGTTTCATCTGTCTCTGGCAAGGTGGCGTCCAATACTAAGAACTGTTTTCCCCAGGTAGAGGAAGTAGCGGGGTGGGGGATGGGTCCAGGATCTGAGATTAATCTTTAAGCAGTTGGCTTCCCTACAATGTCGGAAATACAGAAGCTTAGAGGCTGAGGAACACAAGGATTAGAGAGGTTCTGTGACTTTCCCAGGACCGTGCTGTTAGTAAGCAGAGACAACTGAATTTGACTCCTAGTTCGGTTTTAAAGTAATGAAACTTGAGAGATCTAAAATATTTTTTAGACTACACCCAAGGTTTCTGTGGATTTATAGCTATGACAAAATGGATATAGTTTAGCTAATCATTTTATAATATATAGAGTGTTTTAAAACATTGGTTAACTAATTTATTAATGCAACATTGAAAGAAATTAAAGATGAAAAATCTCACTCAATTCTGCTACCATAATATAACTGATAATTCTGTTCCCCTCCTATCTTTATCCATATGTACCTATGTTTTTACATGATTGTGATCCTTTTTCGTGTACTTTTTTGTTATTTTTATTTAATACTGTTTTGGAAATTTTTTTGCATGTTGTGATAGTCTTTATCTTTTGCATTATTAACAGCAACCTAATATTTCATAGAGTGAGTTGGCTATAATTTACTTAGCCTAACTAACCAACAACAGAAAATAAGACACTATGTGTGCTTTGAAAAGAGAGATGTAGCCAGGTGCGATGGCTCACACCTGTAATCCCAGCACTTTGGGAGGCTGAGGCAGAAGAATCACTTGAACCCAGGAGTTCAAGACCAGCCTGGGTAACATAGGGAGCCCCCATCTCTATAAAAAATATTTAAAAATTAGTCAGGCTTGGTGCCATGTACCTGTGGTCCCAGCTACTCAGGAGGCTGAGGTGGGAGGATTGCTTGAGCATGGGAGGTTGAGGCTGCAGTGAGCTGTGATTACGCCACTGCACTCCAGCCTGGGTGACAGAACAAGACCCTGTCTCAAAAGAAAAAAAAAAAAAAGTAAAGGGAGATGTGCTAATATAGTTATTCCATGATGTCTTGGGTTATTTAAAATCATTTCTATAACTTATGTCTTACGTAACAGTGAGCTCAATAGGAAGCCTAACAGGAAGGCCAGATCTAGATCTGGACCTGAGCTGGGAGTTTTTGCCCCTCTTAGATGTATGAATTTGACAATCAAGGTTTCTATGTGCTAGAGCAGGCAGTGATCAGCCCTGGTGTCCTGTATACATATGAGTTAGGTTGAATATACTTTTTTACTTTTTTGTTTTTGTTTTTTTTGAGACAGGGTCTGCTCTGTCGCCCCAGCTGGAGTGCAGTGGTATGATCACAGCTCACTGAAGCCTCGACTTCTGGGGCTACAAGTAGCTGGGACTATAGGCACATGTTACCATACCTGGCTAATTTTTTTTTTCTTTTTTGGTAGGGACTGGGTTTCACCACATTCCCCATGCTGGTTTCGAACTCCTGGGCTCAAGCAATCCACCTGCCTCAGTCTCCCAAAGTGCTGGGATTGCAGGCGTGAGCCACTGGGCCCTGTCATGAATGTTCTATTTTTTTTTTTAAAGACAGTCAAGTGAAGCCATGGGAGTGGAGAAGGAACAAAGAACTCTGTACCTGGTTGTGATTAATTAGTTGTATTAATAAATACCACTGTACTCAGACCAGCCTGAATTTACTTTTTTTACTAAGTATAAACATTTTTTAAATGACTTACTTTAAAAAATATGTGAATCACAGCAGCTTCACATAGGTTCAAGTGCCATAGTAACACTCACACTGTTACTTTATGAATATCTTTTTCAAAGATTATATGAGTGTATATTAATTTATAATTTAAACAATTTTTATAAAGGAGCCAATTAAGCTGGCTGGGAGAATAAAAGCTACAATTAGTCTATATAAACATATCTCCATTTTCAAAGCACACATATAGTCTTATTTTCTGTCATTCTAAAACATTGCTTCTTTAAAATTAAGAAATATTTCAACAGAAAAATAGTTTTATGCACCATCATCCATGTATCTACCGAAGATTTAACAATTGTTATAATTTTGTCACATTTTCTTTAAGGTGTTGATCTTTTTAAAGAACTAAAACATTACAGCTATCTCTTTATATCCCGTCCCAATCTCATTTCCTTCCCATCCCAGAGATACTTTTCCAAAGTTTGTATATATTTTTCCAATCTATATTTATAAGTGCCCTGACATGCGGCCATAAATAGTTTGTAATGTATTGTTTTGTGTGTCTTTAAGATTTATATAAATGGTATAATTTATTATTCTGCAGTTTTGTTTTTCTTTTTTGAGACAGGGTCTCATTCGGCTGCCCAGGCTGGAGTGCAGCCACGTGATCTTGGCTCATTGCGACCTCCATCTCTTGGGCCCAAGTGATCCTCCCACCTCGGCCTCTGGCATAGGTGGGACCACAGGTCTACAGGTGCGCATCACCGTGCTTGGCTAATTTTTAATTTTTTTTGTAGAGACAAGGTCTCACTGTGTTGCCCAGGCTGTTCTTGAACTCCTGGGCTCAAGTGATCCTCTTGCCTTAGCCTCCCGAAGTGCTGGGATTACAGGTGTAGCCACTGTGCTTGGCCCAGCAGCCTTTTTTTTTTTTTTGGTCAGCAGTGTTTTTGAGATTTTTAAATGCAAATAAAGTTTTTTTTATTGCTATATAGTATTCCAATATATGACTAAATCACTTTTAAAAAATCTCCATTCCCTTATTGCTGTCGGACATTTAGGTTGTTTTAAATATACAGATAAGATTCATATAAATCACGCAAATATTGTTATGATTCCACTTGCATGAGGTACCTAGAATAGAGTAATTCATAGACAGAAAGTAAAATAGAGGTTACCAGGGGCTGAAAGACGGAGGAAAAGGGAGTTAGTGTTTTAGTGTTCAGTAGGTACAGAGTTTCTGTTCAGGATGATGAAAAATTTTTGTCAAGAGATAGTTGTGACAGTTGAATAACATCATGAGTGTACCTCATACTACCAAAATTGTATGCTTTAAAATGGGTAAAATGGCAAGTATTATATGTATTTTACCACAATTAAAAAACTAAAAATTAGAAACATAAGAATTATGCTTATTTTTTCAGAAGCATATGTTTAATTGCTTTATTTTCTGTGGTGTGGAGTGAGGCCATGAAAAAAGCAAACATCCTATTAAAAAATAAACTTTAAGTTATATTAGCCAGATCTGTTTTTCCTTGTAAACAATAGTTTTTGAGGTCTTTATATGACAGCTTTTCTTACTTGTATGTTTGTAAAAGGTTTTTATGATTATCATTCTTCAGAATTCTCCAGTTTTTTGTTTTTTGAGGGTTTTTTGCTCTACTTTTCCAGAGTTTTGGGGAAGATTCTTATAAATATGGGCATACCTTTGAGGCTGTCTTTTGCATTTGACTGCTATTCACCAGTTAGTTTCCTTAGCTAGTTCTTTCAAGTGTTTTACTCTCTCGCCTCCCCTCACCTACCCTCCGCTATTCCCTGCCCTCTCTTGCATTCCTCCACCCCCTTTCCAAGCAGCCATACCTCTTCCTAGGTCTTCATGCCCACACATACACTCTGCCCTCCCTTGGGTCCTTCTCAGCTCCTCCAAGATTCTCTCTCTCTTTTTTTTTTGAGACGGAATCTCGCTCTATTGTCCAGAATGGAGTGCTGTGGCACGATCTCGGCTCACTGCAACCTCTGCCTCCCAGGTTCAAGCCATTCTCCTGCCTCAGCCTCCTGAGTAGCTGGGATTACAGGCACTCACCACCATGCCTGACTAATTTTTGTGTTTTTAGTAGAGACGGAGTTTTACCATGTTGCTCAGGCTGGTCTCGAACTCCTGACCTTATGATCTGTCCACCTCGGCCTCCCAAAATGCTGGGATTATAGCCGTCAGTCACCATGCCCGGTCTGATTCTCCCTCTCTTGATTCTTTCTGGCTTTGGTCCCACTCACCCCTGGTTTTTCCTTTTCCAATTTTGTAACTGCTAAAGTCTCTTACTGAAAATGAGCAATTTACAGTCTTCAGCAATATCACTCTTTTAACATTTGAAGAATTGATCCTCATTTTGGGATTAAAATAAAAACTTTTTCTAGGTCTTAAAATTAGATTCTGACCTTAAGGCTTTGAGAAGCTATAGTATGAAGGGGGAAAAAAGAACTTAATATGAAAGATAATCAGCAAATTATACTGCTTAAGATGTTTGATATGAACTTGAAACCAACTTCACCTCTCCCTATCAATTTCTCTCTGGGAATAGAAACATTTAGAGTAAGACATTAGTAATTCAGTTTTTACTTCCAGAGTTGGCATGCATAACTATTACTGACAAATAGGGTCATTACTGTGCTTTGAGGCTTAGATTTTTCTACTTTCTTCTTGAGTACTTTTTCTGGAAGACTTTATATCTTGGTGGTGCAAGGGGTTTCTTCTGTGAATTTGTACTTCCTTTGCGTCTCTGCCTCTCTAATTAATGATGTGTTAAACAATCATATGTATTGCCAGAGGTTGCTATTTATAGAAGTGGTTTTATAACATGACTAATCATATGTGAATTTTCAGGCCAGATCTCTCAGTCATGATGTTCTTGAGAAGGTTGAGTGCCTTCGTGGAACTTGATGATTTTCAAGTGACTAGGCAGTTTAGGGAAAATGTTGCCTCTAAAGAAGAATAGTCTATTTGCTTCTAAGAAACTAGGAACAATTTTTAATAAATTATGTGGCTAAGCTTCTGTGCCAGTCACCTCTTGACAGTCATTTCTCAAAGTAAATATAGGGGAATTAATCATTACTCTCAAAATCATTTATACTTTTGAGACAGAAATCCTTAAACATTATGCTGAAATGGCTTATAATAGGTACCCAGGCTTGAACTGATTTTGTTTCTGCCTTTTGACACACAGTAGATTTATCTTCCTAATGATGTGTTGCTTAAGCTAGTATTAAAATAGAAGAATTGTGTCCGGTTCCTTCACTTACTAGTTGCTTGACCCCAGGAAAGTTAGTGTCTCAGAGCCTCTGCTTCCTCAGCTATAGAATGGAGATCAAAATACCTTTTTGGTTTGTTGTTAGGTAATGAAGGTAAGGGATTTCAGTTTCAGTAAGTGCTTCCTTTTATCTTTTTCCCTTTATATTACATAAGAGAGTCTAGAACTTGAGTGGTAAAGTGGTGTGTCCTGAAATGACCTACCATCATTTATTGATTCTAGATCAGGTTTCCTACTACCGAGAACACTCCCAGAATCAATAAATAACAGTAGGTAGTACACAGAGAAGATAATTTGCATGCTGATACATGAGCTAGATGAATAGTAATTTTTTTAAATTATAGTTTGAAATCCAGTTTATGTTCACTCTCTGGGCCAGCTGATAGTGTGTCCAGAATTGGTTCCTTCCGGCGGATTCCTGGTCTCCCTGACTTCAAGCGTGAAACTGTGGACCCTCACTGTCAGTGTTATAGTTCTTAAAGATGGTGTGTCCGGAGATTGTTCCTTCAGATGTTCGGATGTGTCCAGAGTTTCCTCCTTATGGTGGGTTCGTGGTCTTGCTGACTTCAGGAGTGAAGTCGCAGACCCTCATAGTGAGTGTTACAGCTCTTAAAGGCGGCGCGTCGGGAGTTACTCATTCCTCCTGGTGGGTTTGTGGTCTCGCTGGCTTCGGGAGTGAAGCTGCAGACCTCTGCGGTGAGTGTTACAGCTCATAAAGGTGGCACGTCCGGAGTTGTTCATTACTCCCGGTGGGTTCGTGGTCTCGCTGGCTTCAGGACTGAAGCCGTGGACCTTCGAGGTGAGTGTTACACCTCATAAAGGTAGTGTGGACCCAAAGAGCGAGCAGCAGCAAGATTTATTGCTAAGAGTGAAACAACAAGGCTTCCACAGCATGGAAGGGGACCCGAGTGGGTTGCTGCTGCTGGCTCTGGTGGCCAGCTTTTAGTCCCTTATTTGGCCCCGCCCACATCCTGCTGATTGTTCCATTTTATAGAGTGCTGATTGGTGCATTTACAAACCTTTAGCTAGACACAGAGCACTGACTGGTGTGTTTTTAGAGTGCTGATTGATGTGTTTACAAACGTTTAGACACGGAGTGCTGATTGGTGCATTTACAATCCTTTAACTAGACAGAAAAGTTCTCCAGGTCCCCACCCAATTAGCTAGACACAGAGCACTGATTGGTGCGTTTTTACAGAGTGCTGATTGGTGCATTTACAAACCTTTAGCTAG
The DNA here is from genome assembly GCF_009764315.1 of Trachypithecus francoisi. Classification (NCBI taxonomy): domain Eukaryota; kingdom Metazoa; phylum Chordata; class Mammalia; order Primates; family Cercopithecidae; genus Trachypithecus; species Trachypithecus francoisi. The sequence goes on from NW_022681471.1 coordinate 45,319,789, forward strand.
ACAGAAAAGTTCTCCAAGTCCCCACCCGACCCAGAATCCCAGCTGGCTTCACCTCTCAATAGTGCTCTATAATTATCTTTGATTTGCTGGTTCTTCACCAGCAGTGAGGATAACTCCAGCATTATATTTTGGAAAGCTTTCACATAGCACTTTACATAAAATTAAATTAGACAAGGTAATATATGTGAAGAGTCCTTTGCAAACTTATTTTTATTTTTTATTTTTATTTTTATTTTTTATTATACTTTAAGTTCTAGGGTACATGTGCATAACGTGCAGGTTTGTTACATATGTATACTTGTGCCATGTTGGTGTGCTGCACCCATCAACTCGTCAGCACCCATCAATTCGTCTTTATATCAGGTATAACTACCAATGCAATCCCTCCCCCCTCCCCCCTCCCCCCTCCCCATGACAGGCCCCGATGTGTGATGTTCCCCTTCCCGAGTCCAAGTGATCTCATTGTTCAGTTCCCACCTATGAGTGAGAACATGCGGTGTTTGGTTTTCTGTTCTCGTGATAGTTTGCTAAGAATGATGGTTTCCAGCTGCATCCATGTCCCTACAAAGGATGCAAACTCATCCTTTTTTATGGCTGCATAATATTCCATGGTGTATATGTGCCACATTTTCTTAATCCAGTCTGTCACAGATGGGTTTTGGGTTGATTCCAAGTCTTTGCTATTGTGCATAGTGCCGCAATAACAGACACATGAAAAAATGCTCATCATCACTGGCCATCAGAGACATGCAAATCAAAACCACAATGAGATACCATCTCACACCAGTTAGAATGGCAATCATTAAAAAGTCAGGAAACAACAGGTGCTGGAGAGGATGTGGAGAATTAGGAACACTTTTACACTGTTGGTGGGATTGTAAACTAGTTCAACTAGTTCAACCATTATGGAACACAGTATGGCGATTCCTCAAGGATCTAGAACTAGATGTACCATATGACCCAGCCATCCCACTACTGGTATATACCCAAAGGATTATAAATCATGCTGCTATAAAGACACATGCACACGTATGTTTATTGCAAACTTATTTTTAAAATAATATTTTGGTTATTTACTTAATGGAACTGTGAGAATTTTAGAAGTGAGGAAACCGAGGCTTCAAATGCATTTAAATGACTAGAACAGTCTAGTGGGCATCAACACTCATTCAGTTGTTTTCTTTCTCTCCAGCCATTTAGTTAATGCAGTAAGCCCCAGTTAGATTGGACTGCCAGGTAGGGAACATTCTGCTCATTTCTAGTAGCCCTTCCAGTGAGCTCTGATGATTTTTGGGGGCCTAGTGGGCTTTCTGCTGAGGGCCTTTATCATCTAGTATTTCTTTCTTTGAATATGTGTGCTTGCATTGAGTCACCAAAGAGAGACTAAGCTGGGCTCAACATACAAAGCTGTAGTTTTGTCAGCTTTAAGCTCCTGTAGTTAGGCAGTGTGGATAAGGAGAGGTTACTTAGAAGAGGAAGAGAGGTTGTCTGGAGAAACCCAACAAGGCAGAGATAGAGTATTCCTATTGATTGCCACAGATAGGGAGTACAGAGCTGTTTCCTATTTTTTAATAAAGTAATGATATGCATAGGGAAGCTAAAGTGTGCTAAGTTCCTGTTTGTTAAAAAAGGATAGGGAATACTGATTAATTTCAGACTTTGTTTTAAAAAGTATAAATTTAAGTCTGTGTTAAAAGAAATAATTCATGAGAATGCATACGAATTAATAGAATATGTAACTTCCACACCTGGGAAAAATTAAGAGAATAAAGAAAATCTCATCAATCCAAATATGCAGAAAAAAGATAAAATATATATAATGCCTGGCAAATAAAAAACACAAAGTAAGACGGAAGAAAAATTCAGTAGTGTCAGTAGTTACAATAAATGTAAGTTAAACTCACTAAGAGACTGTCAGATTGAATTTAAAATATTTCGGCTATGCTACTTACAAAAAGCACATTTAAAATGACCCAGAAAGGTTGAAAACAAGGGAACAGAAAAAGATACACTAGGCCAATACCAACCTAAAGAAAATGGTGAGGCAACATCAGTGTCAGACAAAATATGATTTAAGGCAGTTTAGTAATAATTAGTTACTTCACACTGATAAAGGAAAGAAAATTTACCAAGAGTCTGTTGACTGTGAACTTCATATAGGCCCCTAACAATACAGTCTTGAAATATATAAAGGAGGCGGGTGTGGTGGCTCACACCTGAAAAAAAAAAAAAAATTAGCCAAGCGTGGTGGCACTTACCTGTAATCCCAGGTACTTGGGAGGCGGAGGCAGGAGAATCGCTTGAACCTGGGAGGTGGAGGTTGCAGGAGGTTGCAGTGAGCCGAACTTGTGCCGTTGCACTCCAGCCTGGACAACAAGAGTGAAACTCCATCTCAAAAGAAACAAATAAACAAATAAAAGAAATATATAAAGGAAAAAGCAATGGGATTATAGGGAGAAATTTACAATTCGTAATAATTGGAGGCTTTTAAACACCTTTGTCAGAAACTGGTCAAGCAAAATAGATTAAAAAATTAAAAAGCTAAAGATATGAAAGATTTTAAGATCTAAATGAGATGGAAGGGCAAGTATCTTTAATTCCAAATTTTTAGTGACAAAAATGTACTTTTAGTGCAAAAAGTGATTTTTTTGTTTTATTTCTCAAATTTCTAAGGCACAAAAAAATTAAAGTTATGTGCTACATTTAATAGGAAGATTCTTAAATTATTTCCAAAAGAACAGAAATTCCATAAATGCAAGGGCATAGGGAAAAAAATCCACCTTTTGATGGCTACCAGAAAACTTTATTTTTGTCTGCAATATGACATTGATGACAGTACCTAAATCTGGAAGTGTCTGTCAATTTCTTTTACAGGATAAACACCCACTATGGTTTGACAACAATTAATTTTTCTATCAATATTTATATTATCATCATGTATATTGAAACATATAATACATAAATAATTATGTATAAAACCTATAATAATATTATCATAATTTATAACAACATAGCACTTGTAACCTCAGGAAAGTGGTACACTTGGGAATATAAAACTAAACACAGCAAATGCTCTTATTCTAAGTTCATAATGCCTCCCTTTCTGTGCCTTCCAGGATTGAGTTGTTACAGTTGAAATCACCATTTGGAGCTCGCATTTAAAAAGTTTTAAGATGTGTATAAGACTTAAAAATAAGCATATTGTAACTAACACATTCAGATAAATGTTGTCCTTCACAGTTACTCTTGGGAAAGTTTTCCCTTTTACCCATGACACTAACAGTATTTAAGATGCTATATCTCAGCCATTAAAGAGGTACATTTTTTTTCATATCTTAACATCTCTGAAATGGAGGCAAGTCTAACAGTTGAATGGTATCTTTTGGCCAGGTGGCAGTTGTGACATGATAGTTGTTCCTGCATGCACAGATAATATCAAAATCTTTAGGATCAAAACTTTCACAATGGATGACTGAAGTGAAAAATCCCTGAGACAATGAAGGATCACCTTCAACTCTTAGAAAATAGTGGTTGTGGGGAGAGAATGGAGGAGATAGTAAATCAGATTTAGTTATCAATATGCTGAAATGGGAGACAAAAGGAAGCTAGTCTACATATTTGCAAAGCTGACTTAAGAGCATAGCAAAAATGGCTTTTAGTTCTCTTATAAGTTATTTTTTAAAATGCTGCTTTAACAGTGCTCCTGGTGGCATAGATGTTATCAAGAAATTTGTGTTGACAATTGGGAGCTGGCACGGTAGCTCATGCCTATAATCCCAACACTTTGGGAGGCTGAGGTGGGCGGATCATCTGAGGTCAGGAGTTTGAGACCAGCCTGTTCAACATAGTGAAACCCAGTCTCTACTAAAAATACAAAAATTAGCCAGGCATGGTGGCACACGCCTGTAGTCCCAGCCACTCAGGAGACTGAGGCAGGAGAATCGCTTGAACTCGGGACGCAGAGGTTGTAGTGAGCTGAGATTGCACCACTGCACTCCAGCCTGGGTAACTGAGGGAGACTGTTCCCCCACATCAAAAAAAAAAAAAAAAAAAAAAAAAAGAAAAGAAAAAAAAGAAAAAGAAAAGAAGAGAAAATTGGACTCAATGTGAATTTTAGAGATACATTAACCAAGTTACTTTGCTTACACTTGTTTCTAATGTATGCATGTTTGATTAAAATCTATGTCTACAATGAAAAGAGCTCTTTCAAAAAGTGTTTAAAAATTAAATAAGGAATTATGACAGGTTGGTGTTTTTTCTCCCTTCCTTTCTTAGTGATGCATAAAGTAATGCTACTCTTAGCTTTAATGAAATATTTTTGAAACTGATTTGTTAGAATTGCCTTTCAGAGCTACTGTGTTAAAAACTAATTTTTAGTCATCTCATTTTATTAATTTTGACTGGGATAGAATTATAAGTTCACAATGATTTTTCCCTTAACATTTTAAGATATTTTCCCACTGTTTTCTAATGTTTATTATTGCTAATGAGGAGTTTGCTATCAATCTAGTTGTTGCTCCTTATTAGGTAAATTTGATTTTTTTTCTCTCTGATAACTATGAGAATTTTTTCTCTATAAGGTTTCAATATATTGTATATAACGGGTATGTGTGTTTGTATGGTGGTGAGGAGGGATTGCCTGCTTGTACTTGGTGGCTTTTTTAATCTGAGAACTAATTTTTCTTCACTTCTAGGAAATTCACTTATCAACTCTTTGAATACTGCCTCTTCCATTCTATTTTTTCCTTCTCCGTTCCTTCTGGATATATATTGGAGCTTCTTTTTCTCCTTATCTCTTAATTCTCTCCCCCTTTCCATCTTTTTTATTTATTTTTATCTACCCTCTAGTACTGGCAGATTTTTTTCTGTTCTCTCTTCTAATTTGCTATTTTTTTCTCTTCAACTGTGTAGTCTATTATTTAAATCTGTCTTTTGAGCATTTTTATTTCTAATACTGATATGCGTTTCTTGGATTTCCTCTTGGTTCTTTTTCACATTCACTTAGTTTTACAGATGCTATTTCTTTCTTGAACTCTTTGAACATATCAAACATATATTTTGATGTGCTATTCAGATTGTGCTTTTATCTCTAATTTCTTGGATAAGAATTCTCTCATTTTCTTAGGTCTAAAGATGATTTACTTAGATGTTTTGTATTTCTTGTCTGTGAGTTAATCTTCTGAGGGCTTTTTTTGACTATATGTGACCTAGGAAGTGGAGATGTCCCTTTTGAGTAATGTCATGGGCAACCTGCCTGGACCTTGAAGGTTTTATCAACTCCTAACCAGTTTTTATGATAACATCTTATCTCAAAGTTTCTATATCACAAATAAAGATAAATTGAATTTGAGCCATCTATGCATATCTTCTGTAGCAGTTTGGGATTCTCACATGTCTCTATTGTCTTTTCCATCTTCCTGTAGATGTTTCCCAGATTTAAACTTCACTAGGTCTCTGCTGATTCAGGAGCCTGTGGTCTTACCAGGTAGCCTTAAATCATACCCCAAATTCAGCATTGTATTTCCAGCTATAAGGCGTGTATCTCATTGAAGGTATCACCTTGGGCTAAGCAACATTAACTTCTGCTCATGGGTATGAATTCCCTTTCTGTCTGACACTTGGAAAATTGTCCTTCTTTCTGGAAAAACTTTGCTTTGTATTTAAAAAAAGTTTTTATTAAATGACTGTAAACTGGTATTTCTTTTTTTATTTTTTATTATTCTTTAAGTTCTAGGGTACATGTGCACAACATGCAGGTTTGTTACATATGTATACATGTGCCATGTTGATGTGCTGCACCCATTAACTCGTCATTTACATTAGGTATATCTCCTAATGCTATCCCTCCCTCTCCCCTCCACCCCACAACAGGCCCCAGTGTATGTTGTTCCCCTTCCTGTGTCCAAGTGTTCTCATTGTTCAGCTCCCACTGATGAGTGAGAACATGTGGTGTTTGGTTTTCTGTTCTTGTGATAAGTTTGCTGAGAATGATGGTTTCCAGCTGCATCCATGTCCCTACAAAGGACATGAACTCATCCTTTTTTATGACTGCATAGTATTCCATGGTGTATATGTGCCACATTTTCTTAATCCAGTCTGTCATTGGTGGACATTGGGTTGGTTCCAAGTATTTGCTTTTGTGAATAGTGCCACAATAAACATACGTGTGCATGTGTCTTTATAGCAGCATGATTTATAATCTTTTGGGTACATGCCCAATAATGGGATGGCTGGGTCAAATGGTATTTCTAGTTCTAGATCCTTGAGGAATCACCACACTGTCTTCCACAATGGTTGAACTAATTTACACTCCCACCAACAGTGTAAAAGTGTTCCTTTTTCTCCACATCCTCTCCAGCATCTGTTGTTTCCTGACTTTTTAATGATTGCCTTTCTAATTGGTGTGAGATGGTATCTCATTGTGGTTTTGATTTGCATTTCTCTGATGGCTAGTGATGATGAGCATTTTTTCATGTGTCTGTTGGCTGCATAAATGTCTTCTTTTGAGAAGTGTCTGTTCATTTCCTTTGCCTACTTTTTGATGGGGTTGTTTGTTTTTTTCTTGTATATTTGTTTGAGTTCTTTGTAGGTTCTGGATATTAGCTCTTTGTCAGATGAGTAGATTGCAAAAATTTTCTCCCATTCTGTAGGTTGCCTGTTCACTCTGACGGTAGTTTCTTTTGCTGTGCAGAAGCTCTTTAGTTTAATTGGATCCCATTTGTCAATTTTGGCTTTTGTTGCCATTGCTTTTGGTGTTTTAGAAATGAAGTCCCTGCCCATGCCTATGTCCTGAATGGTATTGCCTAAGTTTTCTTCTAGGGTTTTTATGGTTTTAGTTCTAACATTTAAGTCTCTAATCCATCTTGAATTAATTTTTGTTTAAGGTGTAAGGAAGGGATCCAGTTTCAGCTTTCTACTTATGGCTAGCCAGTTTTCCCAGCACCATTTATTAAACAGGGAATCTTTTCCCCATTTGTTGTTTTTGTCAGGTTTGTCAAAGATCAGATGGTTGTAGATGTGTGGTATTATTTCTGAGGGCTCTGTTCTGTTCCATTGGTCTATATCTCTGTTTTGGTACCAGTACCATGCTGTTTTGGTTACTGTAGCCTTGTAGTATAGTTTGAAGTCAGGTAGCATGATGCCTCCAGCTTTGTTCTTTTTACTTAGGACTGTCTTGGCAATGCGGGCTCTTTTTTGGTTGCATATGAAGTTTAAAGTAGTTTTTTCCAATCCTGTGAAGAAAGTCATTGGTAGCTTAATGGGGATGGCATTGAATCTATAAATTACCTTGGGCAGTATGACCATTTTCACCATATTGATTCTTCCTATCCATGAGCATGGTATGTTCTTCCATTTGTTTGTGTCCTCTTTTATTTCATTGAGCAGTGGTTTGTAGTTCTCCTTGAAGAGCTCCTTCACATCCATTGCAAGTTATATTCCTAGGTATTTTATTCTCTTAGTAGCAATTGTGAAGGGGAGTTCACTCATGATTTGGCTCTCTGTTTGTTTGTTATTGGTGTATAAGAATGCTAGTGACTTTTTCACATTGATTTTGTATCCTGAGACTTTGCTGAAGTTGCTTATCAGCTTAAGGAGATCTTGGGCTGAGACGATGGGGTTTTCTAAATATACAATCATGTCATCTGCAAACAGGGACAATTTGACTTCCTTTTTTCCTAATTGAATACCCTTTATTTCTTTCCCTTGCCTGATTGCCCTAGCCCAGAACTTCCAACACTATGTTGAATAGGAGTTGTGAGAGAGGGCATCCCTGTCTTATGCCAGTTTTCAAGGGAAATGCTTCCAGTAAACTGGTATTTCTAGAAGTTTGGAGTACGAGGGAGCAACTCCAGCGTGGCTTCTGTCCACCATCTTTTCTTTGAGGTCTCATTGAGAGCTCTAATTTTTGTTCCCATTCTTCTCTTATCCTCTTTTAGGGTTTGGAGTCATGAGCAGGTTTAATTTTGGAGGAACTTTACAGGTGGTTCATTTTTTGGCTCTGCGAAAACAGCAGCGACTACTTCCACTACAGGGTTTATTTTCTCTACATCTGGTATAGGAGGGTTAAATTTGAGGGTTTTGTCCCAAACAGTTACAAGTACATCTTCATCTTCCACTGGCTTATTCACATCCAGCTCCAGCTACACAGACTACAGGATTCATTTTTGGAACACTGGTTGTGTCAACTCCTGCCCCAGTAGCAACTGGATTTTCCTTAGTGTAAGAGCAATACAGTTTCTGATTTTTTTAGTGGATACAAAGGTAATTGTCTCTGAGAGACAAACTGGGTAAAGAAATGGTATGTTATTTCTAAATCAACTATTTGTGGCCGGCACAGTGGTTCACACTTGTAATCCCAGCACTTTGAGAGGCCGAAGCAGACGGGTTGCTTGAGCACAGGAGTTTGAGACCGGCCTGGGTAACGTGGCAAAACTCCATCTCTACAAAAAATACAAAAAATTAGCCATGTGTGGTAGTATGTGCCTATAGTCCCAGCTACTCAGCAGGTTGAGGTGGGAGGGTTGCCTGAGCCTGGGAAGTCGAGGCTGCAGTGAGCCATGATTGCACCACTGCACTCCAGCCTGGGTGACAGAGTGAGATGCTGTCTCGAAAATAAAAATCTATTTGGAATTATGCTTTTCATTCCCAAGGTAGTCTACCAAATTGAAGGCATCTCAGATTTGAGGCACAAGGCACACTGAATTCTGATCTGTGGTCTCCCTTCATTTTATGTGAACCATAGGAGGAGTACTCACTGAGTTTTGGAAATGTATCATCTTGAAATTAGGCTACTTGCTGAATAAGTGACTCTTTAGAGAGATATTTTTCTATTGGTCATTGTAATGAACTCATTATATAGTTTTCCTTTATGCATTTCAGAATTTTAAAGGAGATACTCGTTTTATGCCTTTTTAGGTAAATCCATTTTGTTTTTCATAGCACTGATAGCTCATGTCTTTTAGTAGCACCTGAGAACCTGGTGAAAGCAAGGGTATTACCTCTGGAATTCTCCTTTATCCTGTTATAGTTATCTAATAACTTGTCATTGAATGCTAAATAATCTTTATTAGGAGGATTAATTTATATATTGAAGTATTTTGTCATGGGTCATGAAATACATTTAAAAATTTCCAAACTTTTCTGAAGTTTGGTTAGTGTGGAAAAAAATATCAAAAATCTCTAAAAATTCTTTTAAAGAGATGAGTGTTGTTTGATTTAATGTCTAAAACAAAAACTTATGTTGTTTAATAAAGTGCTGGACTGGCAGAAAGAGGAAGTATAAGTCCTTTTTTTTTTGAGATGGAGTCTCACTCTGTTGCTAGGCTGGATTGCAGTGGCGCGATCTTGGATCACTGCAACATGCGCCTCCCGAGTTCAAGCGATTCTCCTTCCTCAGCCTCCTGAGTAGCTGGGATTACAGGCGTGTGCTACTGTGCCCGGCTAATTTTTGTATTTTTAGTAGAGATGGGGTTTCACCATCTTGGCCAGGCTGGTCTCAAACTCCTGACCTTGTGGTCCACCTGCCTTGGCCTCCCAAAGTGCTGGGATTACAGGTGTGAGCCACCGTGCCCAGCCATACAAGTCCTTTTGTCTCCACAGAAGACAAAATTTTCTGAACTGCTCTTTCCCCATTAAAACATTTTAACATGTTTTTCCCCTTAAGGTGGATCAAATTAGGTAACCTTTATCTATGAATGAGAAATATGGAGCTCTGTACATGTATTCCTATATTAATATCTGGTTATCTTTCCGTATTGAGATGAAATAACCTATAGAATAAAACCTTCACATTTAAAACTTCATTTGACAGGAGCCGTGTTATCTAGTTGCCTTTTAATATGTCAGATAACGATTATGTTGATTTTTGTGTCCTTTTTTCTGTTTAGAATGTGCCTGTATTAAAATATCTCATATAACCGTAAAGTTATACACCTACTACACCCACAACAATTAAAAAAAAAAAAAAAGTTGGGCAACACTGCTTCCACACAACCTACAGTGATTACAGGGACTTTTGGGGTAGGTGCCAGCACCCTTACTAATGCTGTAACTAGCAATACCCTGTCACATGAGGTGACAGCATCCACTCCTTTTGCTTTTGGCTCTGCTCCCTCCTCTGCTACTCAGGTTTTTCATTCATCGGCGGAGGCACACCTCAGACTGGGAGCACCAGTCTCAATATTGTTTCCATGAGGCATGCAGCTCAGCCAACAGCATTTGTAGGCTTACCCCTTATTCCTGCTACTTAGGTATCTAGTGGCACAACTGCTGTACAACCAATAGCTCCTTTCATCCTTGGCAGACAGTCCACAAGTAAGGTTTGAACTCTGCTCTCTAACGGAGAAGGACAGTATTCAAGATTGGTTTTGAGATTCTTAGTTGATTGATTCAAATCCAAATGTGGTCACCTCTCTTGTTGGAGATTAGTGTTATTGATGAATATAGCAGAAATTAAATACAAAGTGCCCTTTCTGGCTTATAGTTTTAGGTTTAGAACAAATCAATCTTTGTTTTGGAAAAAGCAACAAACTCCTGAGAACCAGTAGTCTAGACAAATTGGCATATAGTAGTCAGAGTTACCCTGAAATGTTTTGTTCAATTGTTTAATGCTTATGTTTTACAAGTATTTCTTGTTCACAATCTGCTGATTGTTTTTCTTCCTCTCGTAAAACTTCTGAAATGAAATTTATCAGGAGGAACAATAGAACAAGAAAGCATATATTTAGGGTAATTTATATGATTTTAGAGAATATTATATGATGCAATAAGTCAGTTATATGGCATGATTGGGAAATGGTATATTCTTGCTAAAATATTTTGGCTAGTGGAGACATCTTATATACTATATATATACTATACATGGGTAACCAGTTTCCAATTAGGTTTCAGTAAAATACATTTAACCTGTATTCACCATTAATAAGAAGACATTCAGGATCTTGCTAAACCAAAATGCAGTTAATAAAATGTTATATACACTGGACCATATACTATATAATCTTTTGGGAATGCCTTTTTTCACTCAGCATAATTTTCTGGAGATTCATCCAGATTGTTGTGTGTATCCTTCTTTCTTTCCTTCCTTCCTTCCTTCCTTCCTTCCTTCCTTCCTTCCTTCCTTCCTTCCTTCCTTCTTTCCTCTCTCTCTCTGTCTCTCTCTCTCTCTGTTCTCTCTCTCTCTCTCTCTCTCTCTCTCTTCTCTCTCTCTCTTTCTTTCTTTCTTATTGAGACAGGGTCTCACTCTCGCTCTGGCTGGAGTGCAGTGGCACCATCATGGCTTACTGCAGCCTCGACCTCCCAGGCTCAAGTGATTCTTCCACCTCAGCCTCCTGAGTAGCTGGGACCATAGACGTGCACCACCACACCTGGCTAATTTTTTTGTATTATTATTATTATTATTTGTAGGGACGGGGTTTCACCATGTTGTCCAGTATGGTCTCGAACTTGAGCTTAAGCAATCCTCCTGCCTTGGCTTTCCAAAGTGCTGGGATTACAGGCATGGGCCACTGTACCTGACCTGCTTGTTTTTTTTTTTTTTTATTGTTGCATACTATTGTATTGTATGGATGTATTACAGTTTTTTAAAAAATATTATCTATGAATAGATACTTGTATTTTTTCTACTTTTTGGCTATTATGAATAAAGCTGCTATGAACATTTGTGTACTGATTTTTTTCATGAATATAAGTCTTCATTACTCTGGGATAAATACCCAGGAGTGGAATGTCTGGGTCATATGGTAGTTGCATATTCAGTTTTATAAGAAACTGCCAAACTTTTCCATGTTAGCGGTACCATTTTAGATACCCACCAGCAATGTATACAAGATCTAGTTTCTCTGTATCTTCACTATCATTTGGTGTTACTACTATTTTTTATTTTAGCCATTTTTGTAGATAGTGATATCATAATTATAGTTTTAATTTACAGTTTCTCTGATAGTTAATGATGTTGAGCATCTTTTCCTGTGCTTATTGTCATCTGTATATCTTATCTGTTCATGTCTTTTTTAGTGAGAAAAAAAGCATCCAGAATAGCAATGTATTATATGGGTCCTTTCTGCATGAGGATTTGAGTAATGTCAGTGGATAATATGATTTTACAAAAGATAGAATGCTGTTTGTGATTTTTTCTATTTTTAAACTTATACCTAGGTATTTCTCTTTTTTAGAGAGATTGTAGATGATATAGGGTTTGCTTTTCATCACTAGTATATAGAAATACAGTCGATTTTGTATGTCTATCTTGTATCCTGAAACATTGGAGAACTCATTTATTCTAGGAGATTTTTGTAAATTTCTTATGATTTTTCTACATAGATAATTATGTCACTTGCAAGTATAGATAGTTCATTTCTCCCTTTCCAATCTGGTTGCCTTTTTTTTTCTTGCCTTAATGCAATAGCTAGAACTTCCAGCACTGTTTTGAATAAGAGTGGTGAGAGCAGGTTGCCTTGTTATTGATCTTAGGGTGAAAACATTCAGTCTTTCACTATTAAGCATAGTCTTAGCTGCAGTTTTTTGTTGGTGTTCTTTATCAAGTTAAGGAAATTCCCCTCTCTGTATTCCAGTTTTTTTAGTGGGGTGGCGGGGAGTTTTTACCATGACTGGGTGTTGAATTTTTTCAAATGCTTTTTCTGTGTCAATTGATATGGTCATGTGATTTGTTTTCATCATCCCGCTAATACAGTGAATTACATCAACTGGCCCTAAATATTGTAACAACCTTGCACCTCTGAAATAAATCCCACTTGTCATGGTATATAGTTCTTTTATATATTGTTGAATTATATTTGCTATTATTTCATTAAGAATTCTTGTATTTATGTTCATGAAGGATATTGGTCTGCAGTTTTCTTTTTTCTATTGTCTGGTTTTGGTCACTGAGTAATACTAGCTTCATAAAATGATTTGGGTCAGTGAGTAATACTAGCTTCATAAAATGAGTTCTCCTGTTTTATTTTCTGAAAGAAATTCTTTAAACATTTGGTAGAATTTTCCAATGAAATCATCCCAACCTGGAGATTGATTTTTGGGAGTTTTCACATTTATGAATTCAAATTCCTTAATTGTCATAGGGCCAGTCAAATGATGTTTGTCATATTGACGAATTGTGGTAATTTATGTTTTTGAGAAGTTGGTCCATTTCTTCTAAATTATTAAATTCATGGGCATAGTATTCTTTTGATGTCTGCTAGGTATGTCATGATATCCCCTGTTTCATTCCTGATATTGGTAATTTGTGTTTTCCCTCTTTTATTGTCAGTCTTACTGGAATTGTTAATTTTATAGATCTTCCCAAAAATCAGCTCTTGGCCGGGTGCAGTGGCTCACGTCTGTAATCCCAGCACTTTGGGAGGCTGAGGTGAGCAGATCACCTGAGGTCAGGCGTTCAAGACCAGCCTGGCCACATAGCGAAACACCGTCTCTACTAAAAATACAAAAGTTAGCTGGGCATGGTGGTGCGCGCCTGTAATCCCAGCTACTCGGGAGACTGAGGCAGGAGAATTGCTTGAACCCGGGAGGCAGAGGTTGCAGTGAGCCGAGATTGTACCATTGCCCTCCAGCCTGGGCGACAAAGCCAGAATTCATCTCAAAAAATAAATAAATAAATAAATAAAATAAATAAATAAATAAAAGAATCAGCTCTTTGTACGATTGATTTTTTTATTGTTTTCGTTTTTAATTTTACTGAGTTTTTGCTCTTTCCTTTCTGTTTGCTTTGCGCTTATTTTGCTATTTTATTTCTTGGTTCTTCCGTTGGGAGCTTAAATTATTGATTAGACTTTTCTTCTTTTCTAATGTGTGCATTTAATGCTATAACTTTCCCTGTCTGTACTGCTTTGTGTCTCACAAATTTTGATAGGATGTATTTTCATTTTCATTCAATTTGGTGTATTTTAAATTTCTCTTGAGACTTCCTCTCTGACCCATGTGTTATTTAGAAGTGTTCAGTTTCCAAATGTTTGAAGATTTTCCTGTTATCTTTCTAGTTTGATTCAACTGTAGTTGGAGAATGCACTCTGTATCATTTTAATTCTTTTAAATTTGTCGATGTTTGTTTTATGGCTAAATATATGATCTATCTTGGTATTTCTTTCATGGGTACTTGAAAAGTATGTGTATTCTTTTTCTTGTTTTGTTTTGTTTTGTTTTGCTTTTTGAGACAGAGTCTAGCTCTGTCACCCAGACTGGAGTTCAGTGGCATGATCTGCAACTTCCACCTCCCACGTTCAAGCGATTCTCCTGCTTCAGCCTCCCAAGTGGCTGAGATTACAGGTATGCACCACCATGCCGGGCTAATTTTTGTATTTTTAGTAGAGACAGGGTTTCACCATATTGGCCAGGCTGGTCTCGAACTCCTGACCTCAAGTGATCTGCCCACGTCGACTCCCAAAGTGCTGGGATTACAGGAGTGAGCCACCATGCCCAGCTCGAAAAGTATGTGTATTTTTTGCTACTATATAATTCATCCATGTAACCAAAACCACTCGTACCCCAAACGCTATTGACATTTTTTTAAAGTAGTAGATATGTAGGATGAACAAGTCTAGAGATCTAATATGTAACATCATGAGGATTATAGTTAACAAAATTGTGCTGTATTAAGAGTATCTGCAAAACTGAGTAGATTTTTGCTGTTACACAAAAAATGGATAATTATGTAAGATAATGGGTATGTTAATTTGCTTAACTATAGTAACTTTTATTATTTATATGTATCCCATAACATTAGGTTGAATATATTAATATACCCAATAAATTGATTTTTAAAAACAAAAGTATGTGTATTCTGCTTTTTTGGGTGAAGTGTTCTATAAATGTCAATTAGATCCTGAAGGTTCATGATGCTTTTGAGTTCTTCTGTATCCTTGCTAATTTTCTGATAAGTTCTATCAGTTGGTAAGAGAGGGGTATTGAAATCTCTAACTGTGTAATAATGAGTTTCTCTGTAAGTTTCATCAGTTTTTGCTTTACATATTTGGAAGCTCTGTTGTTTGGTTCATACACATATGATTACTAAGACTTTTTAGAGGATTGGCCCTCTTATCATTGTGTAAATATCCTCCTCTGTCTATGGTAATTTTCTTTGTTCTGAAGTCTATTTTGTCTGCTAATAATATATCTACTCCCTACTCTCTTTTGTTTAATGTTGCATGGTATTTTTTTTTTCCTATCTTTTTACTCTTAACTTGCCTATATCATTACTTTTGAAGTGACTTTCTTACAGACAACATATAGTTGAGTTGTGTTTTTAATTCCCTGTACCAATTTTTAATTGGTATATATAGGCCATTTACGTGTATGATAATTATTGTATTGCTGTATTAGGGCTTAAGTCTGTCATTTTTTAAATTATGATTTTCATTTCTCTGTTTTCCATTTCTGCCTTCCTATTGGTTATTTGAACATTTTTTAGAATTCCATTTTGATTTGTCTATAGTGTTTTTGAGAGTATCTTTTTGTATAGCTTTTATGGTCACCCTAGATATTATATACAGTATGCATATCTTATCACAGTCTACTGGCATTGCTGTTTTACCAGTTTGAGTGAAGTCTAAAAATTGTTCCTCCCTGTATGTCCCTTAACCTTTCTCCATTTGTAATGTAATTGTCTTAAATATTTCCTCTACATATATTTAGAGCCATATCAGATAGGTTTATAATTTTTGCTTCAGCTTTTAAACATAATTAAGAAAACTGAAGGTAAGAAGGAAAGCCTATTATATTTACCCATATGTTTGCTTTTATTTGTTGTTTTTTACTTCTCGAGGTCCCAAGATTCCTTCTTTTATAACTTCCTTTCTGTTTTAATAACTTCCTTTAGCCATTTTTTTTTTTTTTTTTTTTGAGACGGAGTCTCACTGTGTCACCCAGGCTGGAGTGCAGTGGTGCGATCTCGGCTCACTGCAAGCTCTGCCTCCCAGGTTCACGCCATTCTCCTGCCTCAGCCTCCGAAGTAGCTGGGACTATTTTTACGGTAGTCTATTGGCAACAGATTTTCTGAGCTTTCCTTCATCTCTCAATGCCTTGATTTCCTCTCTTTTTTCCAGAGGATATTTTCGTTTGCTCTGAGTTGACAGTTCTTTCAGCGCTTGAAAAGTATTGGGCTACTTCTTTCTTGCTTTCCTGCTTTCTGATGAGAAATCCTCTGTCATTCAAATAGTCTTTTCTCTCTTGGTTAGATGCCATTTTTCTCTTACTGCTTTCAAGTTTTTTTCTTTGTCTTTAGTTTTCAGAAGTTTAATTGTTATGTGTCTTTGTGTAAATTTCTTTGTGTTTATCCTTTTTGGGTTCGCTCTGTTTCTTGAGTCTGTTCATTTATGCCTCTTTCCAAATTTGGAACATTTTCACCTATTTTTTTTCTCTTCTTGTCTTTGATGACATGAAAGTTAAGTTCTTGATTATAGTCCAACAGGACCTGATGCTCTGTTAATTTTTTTTCAGTCTATTTTTCCCTGTTGTTTGGATTGGATAATTTCTATTATTCTATCATCCTGTTCACTGATTTTTATTTCTATACTCTCCCTCTATTCTACTACTGGTTCCTTCTACCAACCTTTGCATTTCTTCTATTACAAATTTTTCATTCTAAAATTTTTGCTTGGTTCTTTATAACTTCTCTTTCTTTACCAAGAGTTTCTCTCTCTCTCTTTCTTTCTTTCTTTCTTTCTTTCTTTCTTTCTTTCTTTCTTTCTTTCCTTCCTTCCTTCCTTCCTTCCTTCCTTCCTTCTTCCTTCCTTCCTTCCTTCTCTCTCTCTGTCTCTCTCTCTCTCTTTCTTTCTTCTCTTTTTTTGTGCTGAGGCGGTTTTTTTCATTTGTTTGAAGTGTGTTTATAATTGTTTGTTGATGAATTTGTTTTACATGATTTCTTTAAAATCTTTGTGATTTTTAAATTGAAACCTAGATATGTTCATACTATGTTATGAGACTCTGGATCTGATTTAAACCTTTTGCTTTGGCTGACTTTATTTGACATTGTTCTGGCGGTAAAAATGCTGCCTTTTTACTGCAGAATGGGAGTAGGACTTCAGTTTCCATATGTGGTCTCAGTGGACACCAGAAATGAGGGTCTCCAAGTTACTGCTAGGTGGAGTGGGGATTCCTGCCCCCAATATGGTTTCTACTGACAAGGTGAGAATGGAGTTCATTAACTGCTGGCAGGGATGAAAAACTTGGCTTCAAATTTGGCCTTCTTTGACACCACCCTGGTGAGGGTATTGGGATGCCATTTTATAGCCTCACAAGGGTGAGTGTCTAGGCTGTCCACTTGGTGTTTGCTGGCTTGAGTGCAGATAGGACCACAGATTTTTCTCTGGGGGTTGGTTATAGTTAGAGTGATTATTGTCTAAAAGTTTTCTGACTTGCTAGGCTGCCCTTCCTTGCCCTTTGTCTAAAAAAGCAGACCTTTTTGTTAGGACTTTTTGAAAAATTTATACCCATTGTCATTTCTGGGTTGCCAACCTGTTCATCTCCAAGCCTGGGAAATATGAGGCAAAAAGAAAACCTAGCGAACTCACCACCATATTGTTCCTTTGGTCTTGGAATCCCTAGCCAGTTTGCCTTCTTCTCTCTACCTTTCAGGATCTTCTTAGGTTTATTTATTTTTTATCTTATTTTACTTTTCTCTCTCTCTCCTCTCTCTCTCTCTCTCTCTCTCTCTCTCTCTCTCTCTCTCTCTTTTTTTAAGAAATAGAGCCAGAGTCTCATTATGTTGCTCAGGCTGGTTTTGAACTCCTGAGATCAAGTGATTCTCCCACCTCAGCCTCCCAAAGTGCTAGGATTACAGGTGTGAGCCTCCACTCCTGGGTTTCTTATGTCTATTTTATACATAATGTCCTGGGGTTTTAGTTATATTTAGGGGGAGGAAGAGGGAGAAGTACAGCTACTCCATCTGCCCTGAAATGGAAGTCCTTGAGATTTTAATTAATTAGAGACACGGTCTCACTCTGCTGCCCAGGCTGGAGTGCAGTGACACAATCACAGCTTACTGCAGCCTCAAACTCCTGGGCTCAGGTGATTGTCTTGTGTCAGCCTCCCGAGTAGCTAGGACTGCAGCACATGCTGCCATGCCTGGCTAATATTTTTCTTTTTAGAGACAGGGTCTTGCTATGTTGCCCAGCCTGGTCTTGAACTCCTGGCCTCAAATGATCCTCCCTCCTTGGCCTCCCAATGCACTGGGATTACAGGCATGAGACACCACACCTAGCCTAAGATTTTAGTTATTATGTTGTCAAAACTTTCATTTTTTAGGGGTTCTCTCAAAGCATATTCATATAGGCCTTTCCATCTCGATATTCTTATTTTTTTGGTTATTTTGTGTTTTATATTTTTAAGAATCTTAATTTTTTTCCCCGTAAGTGATTAGTGAATTGAACCATTGTATTTTGTTAAATAGACATCCTTTCTCTATTAATTGAAATTGCTACCTTCCTGATACACCAAATTATTGTTTGACTTGGCTTGACTCTGCTTCTAGACTTTCTATTCTGTTCTGTTGATCTCTTTTTCTTATTCGAGTATTGCCATTTTTGTTACTGTAGCATGCCCCCTATCTTGTAGTGTAAGGACACTACCTCTTTAAAAAAATTACTATTTTCTATGTCCTACTATTTATTAAGATAGTTGGCATTTTCTAAGTTCTTAAACATAAAGGAATTAAGGCTGATTTGGGGATCCTTATAGCACTAGATGGAGGAAATTGTGATATTGAACCCTTCTTCTAGTTTAGTAGTTCTCAGCTGGAGACAGTTGGCCCCACCATGGGTGAATTTTGACCAAATCTGGAGACATTTTTGGTTGTCAAGACTAGGGAGATGCTGCCGGCATGAGAGCCCAGGGATGCTGCTGAACATCCTACAGGGCACAGTTCAGTCCCCCACAGCAAAGACTTATTTGGTAATGTCGAACAACTCTGATCTTCTCCTATGATTAGGAAGCTAAGATTTTTGTCCTTTAAATCCTTTTCTAAGATTCATTTAACTTGAAAGCAAATCATATTAAGTGGTATTTGCTCCCCTAGTTACCTTTAGGTATGTGATTTAAGGTCAGGCCCCTGAAATTATGCCAGTATCTGGGACGAATGATCAAGATTTTAAAATATGGGCATAAATCAAGTGTAAATTTAATTAGAGATAGTGATGAGGTTTCAGTAATATGACCAGTTACAAAATAAATAATACAAAAATCAATAGCTTTCCCATGTTTAAGCAATAGCAGTTGGGAAATATAATGGAGAAAGGTCTAATTAACAATTTCAGCCAAAAGAATGAGATGCATAGGAGTAAACTTTTAAAAATGTGCATGACTTAGATGAACAAACCACAAAATTTTACTGATGAATGTAAAAGAGGATGTGAATAAATGAAAAGACCCACTGAATGCTCAGACCCTATAAGATAAGGATGTCATTATCTTTGAATTAATCTATACATTTAATGCAATTCTTGTAAAACCATAATGGGAATCATTGGGGGAAGGAAAGGAAGGAAGGACTTGACAAGATTTCAGAGTTTATATGGGGGAATAAATGCGTGAGACTAGCCACCTCTTTTTTTTTTTTTTTTTTAAGGAAAGTAATGAGAACTTGCAAGAAAACATGTGAAAATTATTATAAATTTATTCTTTTCCTGTAAATTTAAAATATTATGTAACATAAAAATAAAATAATTCTAGTGCTATGGAACAGGGATAGAAAGAAAAATCAGTGAAATATTTTAAAGTACTGTACAGAAACAAACCTGTGCTTGTGAAGGTGACATTTCAAATTTGTGAGATAGAGAATACAGTAGTGAATAAATGAATTGCAGTAGCTGGCTAACCAGTTATTGGGGGTAAAGTAGAAAGTAAAACCATAGCCAGGCGCATGGCTCATGCCTGTAATCCCAGCACTTTGGGAGGGCGTGGTGGGTGGATGACTTGAGGTCAGGATTTCAAGACCAGCCTGGCCAACATGGTGAAACCCCATCACTACAAAAAAAAAAAAAAAGCTGGGCGTTGTGGTGCATGCTTGTAGTCCCAGCTACTAGGGGGGCTGAGGCAGGAGAATCACTTGAACCCAGGAGGCGGAGGTTGCAGTGAGCCGAGATCGTGCCACTGCACCACTCCAGCTGGGTGACAAAGCGAGACTCTGCCTCAAAAAAAAAAAAAAAAATTAAAAGCGAAACCATAAATTTTTTTTAAAGCATAGGTGAATACGAAAATATGTAAATAATATTTCTGGAGTTGAGGAGATAAGCATTTCTATAGGAGTTTAAAATAATATAGTCAAATGATTCAAAAATAAAACTATAAATAGCACAAATAGGTATATTGTTTCCCATCTGCATCTTTATTACCCCTGCCCCTTGCCCATACTCAGTTAACCACTGTAATTGTATATGTCTTTCCAGAGCTTCTTCATGAGTTTGTTGAGAAATAAAAATACGTATTCTTAGTCCTCTGCCTTTTTGATATAAATGGTATACTCTATACACTATTCTGTACCTTGCTTTTTAAACTTAAAAACTTTATATGCTTATTTTATGCATTTGAATGTCTTCACATTAGTCAGTACATAGAGAGCTTCCTCAGTATGTTTTTCCTGAGTACTTTATTATTATTATTATTATTATTATTATTATTATACTTTAAGTTCTAGGGTACATGTGCATAACGTGCAGGTTTGTTATATATGTGTACTTGTGCCATGTTGGTGTGCTGCACCCATCAACTCGTCAGCACCCATCAACTCGTCAATAGGATCATAGTAGCCCATGCTCTGGATGTGCTATAATTTATATATCCAGTCCCTTGCTGATGGCCATTTGGGTTGTTTACATAATCCTTTACTAATACAAACAGTGATGCAATTGGTATCATTTTACGTGTCATTTTACGGGTATGCAAGTATATTTTTGGGGCTAAATTCCAGAAAAAGTATTGCTGGTTCAAAAGATAGATGCATTTGTAATTTTTAAAACATTGACCACTTGTTTCCCATAGTTGTACCAATTTATCCCCCCATTTGGAACCTGTAAGGCTGCCTGCTTCTTTATGGTGTCCTTAACAGAGTGTGTTTAGTTTTTGACTTATTGTCATTTGTTAAATCACATTATTCTCAATGTAGTTATAATTTGCAATTTTCTCTTAAAAATTAGGTTGAGCACCTTTTCATATGTTTAAGAGAAAAGTCTTTTTAAACATGATATGAAGACACAGACTATTGTATGGAGACATAGACCAAAAAAAATGTTGGAAAGATTTGACTACATAAAAATAAATAAAAACTGAATGACAAACTGGGGTAGAGGAATTATTGCAACATATGACAAAATAAATAGCCTTGATATACACTTTTATTAAAAATCAATAATAGCGTGGTAGGAATGTAAATTGTCTCAATTTCTATGGAAAGCAATATGGAGATTTCTCAGATAATTAAAAATAGAACCACCTTTTGATTTAGCAATTCCACTGCTGGATATCTACACAAAGGAAAAGAAACCAGTATATAAAAAAGACATCTGCACTTATATGTTTATTGCAGCACTGTTCACAATGGCAAAGTCATGAAATCAACCTAAATGTCCATAAGTGGTTCATTGGACTATACAGCCATAAAAAGAATGAAATCATATCCTTTATGATATCATGGATGGAGCCAGAGGCCTAACTAAGTGAAGTAACTCAGAAAAAGACAATCAAATATCACATGTTCTCATGTATAAGTGGGAGCTAAACAGTAGGTACACATGGACGTTAAGATGAAAATAATAAACACTAGGGACTCCAAAGGGAGAGAGTTGGGGGTTGGGGTAAAGGTTGAAAAATTACTTATTGGGTACTGTGTTCACTATTTGGCTGATAGGTACACTAGAAGCCCAACCCCCACTATTATGCACTATTATGCAATATATCTATGTAATTTTAAAATAAAATTTGAAAATATCAGTAATAAGACAGTATTCTTTGATGTTAAAATGGGCAGGTGACATGAATAGGCAATTTCAAATGAAAAAAATTGAAGTACCAATGAAACCCATATTAAAAATTCACCTCTCAGATAGGTAATGAATTGTAAATATAAATGCCTTTGCTATACAATTGGTTATTTCTTTCTTCCCTTTTTTTTTTTTTTTTTTTTTTTTAGATGAAGTCTTGCTTTGTCACCAGGCTGGAGTGCAGTGGCGCAATCTCGGCTCAGTGCAACCTCCGCCTCCTGGGTTCAAGCGATTCTCCTGCCTCGGCCTCCTGAGTAACTGGGACTACAGGCGTGCACCACTACACCCCACTAATTTATTTTTTATTTTTAGTAGAGACGGGGTTTCACCATGTTTGCCAGGATGTCTTTATCTCTTGACCTCTATCCTCCCGACTTGGCCTCCCAAAGTACAATTGGTTATTTCTTTAAAAGTATACATACGGTTCTTCTCTTAAATGAAACATAGGGATATTGCGCTGTATAAATTTTAAGTAGTTTTTGTATGTGGTAAAGTTTCCAATTCCTTCCCCATATCTCCTTTCTGTCTCTTTCACCCCCAGAGGACCTAGATGTTTTGGATAGCAGAACCTTACTGAAATGACAAACATATCATTTGTCACCATGACAGTTGAATGCAGGCAATAATAGATACAAGTACAGTTACTTATTAAGCACCTTTTCTTTTTAAAGGTAAAATAGAATATCTGTAATTGTGTGTTAGAGTCTAGAAAAAGTTGGTTCAATTCAGCAGAAACACTTATTGAACAATTACTATTATGTGTCATGTGCATTGATCTGTAGTGGGGATGAAAAGATATGAACTTTGCTTTCAAGTAACTCATTATCTTATTTGTGTCATTATGCATTATTTATTCTTATAGTTTTCTTTTTAAAGAGGCAGGTAATCTGTTTTCTGAAAATTTATTCCAGATCTTCATTTATTCTTTATATACTGTACAGTTCACCCATTTAAAATGTACAGTTCAGTGATTCACAGAGCTATGCAGCCACCATTACAATAGGCCATATTAGAATATTTTCATCATCCCCAAAAGAAACTCTCTACCCATTAGCAGTCATTGCCCATTCCTCCTTTTCCCCAGTCCTTGGCAACCACTAATCTACATTTTGTCTCTGTAATGGAATCATGTATTTTTAATAAATGGAATAATATATTATTTGGTCTTTTGTGACTAGCTTCTTTCACTTCGCATGCTTTCAAAACTCATTCATGTGGTAGCATGTATTACTACTTTTTCTTTTACGGCAAGTACAATTCTATTGCATGGATACACTGTATTTTATTCATCTATTCATCAGTTAATAGGCATTTGGGTTTCTACCTCTTGTCTGTTTTGAATAATACTGCCATGAATATTCACATATATGTTTTTGTGTGAATATATGTTTCATCTCTTTTTGGCATGTATATATATATCCCTAAGAGTAGAATTGCTGGGTCATACGGTAACACTATGTTAGCCCTTTGAGGAAATGTCAGACAGTTTTCCAAAGAGGTACAGCATTTTACATTTCCAACAGCAGTGTTAAAAAATTCCAATTTCTCCATGTCCTCATCAACACTTGATCTATCTTTTTGATTATAGCCATCCTAATGGGTATAATGCAGTATCTCATTGTGGCTTTGATTTGCAATTCCCTAATGACTAAAGATAGTGAGCATGTTTTCATGTGCTTTCTTGGCCATTTGTATCAGCAATTTTGTGTCTTTCTGACCATTCTCTTGTAGTCCCATCTACCTCTGACCACATCCTGGAAAGGTTCTCTACTTTAAAGGACTGGGGTCATTAAATTTTCTCACTTGGATAATTCAGGATATCTCAAGGTATTTAACCTTAATCCCATCTGTAAAGTCCCTTTTATCAAGTAAGGCAATATGTTCACAGGTTCTGGATATTAGGCCATCTTTGGGGACCAGTTTTCTGTCTATCGTACCATATTAGCAATAGTAAGTCTTTTGATCCGTAAACATATCTTTTTATTTATTTAGAACATCTTTAATTTCTTCAAATGATGTTTCATATTTTTGTGTACATTATGTAATTTAAAAATTGTCCTTGAGTATTTCTTTGTGAGCAATCATAAATGGAATTATATTCTTACTTTCTTTCATTTTGTATTGTTCATTGTTATAATATAGAAATGTAATTTATTTTTGTATATTAATCTTGTATCCTGCAACCTTACAGAACTTGTTTATTGTTCTAGTAGATTTTTATTTCTTAGAATTTTCTGTGTTCATGATCATTTCATCTATGAATAGAGATAGTTTTACTTCTTTCTTTTCAATCCACATGCGTTTTATTTCTTTTTCCTGCCTATTGTCCTGGCTAGAATTTTCAATGTATTGTTGAATCGAAGTGGTTAGAGCAGACATCCTTGTTTTGTTTCTGATGGTAGTGGGAAAGTATTTAGTCTTTCTCCATTAAGTGTGATGTTACTATAGCTTATTCATTAGTGCCCTTTATCCTGTTTAGGAAACTCCCTTCTCTTCCTAATGTTGAGTGTTTGTGCCATGAAAGGGTATTGGATTTTATCAAATGCTTTTACTACTTCTATTGAGATGATAATGTGTTTTTTTAAATAATAGCATAATTGAGGTATAATTCACATCTTAAAATTCACCATTTTTAAGTATACAATTCAGTGGTTTTTAATATATTCACATAGTGTACAACTATCACCACTATGTAATTTGAGAACATTTTCATCGCCCCCCCACAAAAAACCGTATACCCATTAGCAGTCACTCCCCATTACCTATTCCTCCCAGCCCCTGGAATCATTAATATACTTTCTGTCAATGAATTTGCCTATTCTGGACATTTCATATAAATAGAATTTCACAATATGAAACTTTTTTTTGTTTGCTTTTTTGGTCTGGCTTCTTACATTTAGCATAATGTTTTCAAGATTCATTCATGTTGTAGCATACATCAGTACTTCATTCTTCTGATTTCAGGACAGCCCTTTTCAGCTTTCTTTTCCCCTGGTTATCTCTGATAAACTAGCCGACTTACACCCTAAATTGTTATTCTCATAAAGTTCCCTGCCTCCTCTTAATTGTTTACCTCCCAAATCTCCATTTTTTAGAGTAAGGTTTTGGACTTGAATGTCCTCATACTCTGTTTCAATAAAGTCAGTTCTTTGGGGATGGCTTGGGAGCCCTCTGTTCTTATGAATGGCCTTTATCCCTGGGCAGAATCGTTCAGCCAGTGCTTTGGGTACTGGGCAGTGACAGTAGCCACTGGTCTTCTTGCTTACCTCTTCAGGTGTGGACCTTAACCCTGCAAGTGAACTGGGCTGGGATAATCAGGGTGAGGGTGATTGGGGCCTCAGTATTCTCAGCCTTCTCTGCTTGGGGTTGAGTCGCCACCCTGTGAGTAAAGGAAGGGAGCCCTTGAACTCTTGGCTATACTCAACAGGAATTTCGCCCCTTCAACTCTGTGTTGGAAGCGATAAGAAATGCTGGCTACTTGTCTCTCCATTGGGATACTCTATTCCTTGATTGGGAGCTGGGGTCAGAGGGAGTCCAGTTTTGGCTACCCCTCCCTGGGGAGTAGCTTCTGTCAAGGTAGACAAGGGGATGGTGAAAGGAAGGAGTGCCTTGTGGCTCATATGCCATAGACTGTCACTGTTAGATTACTGAGTTTTAGCAGATTTTCTTGAATAAATGTTTTTTCATTTGCTATGGGCTCTTAGAACAATTTCTAGCCATTTCCAATTTAAAGAAAAAAAAACAACTTTTTGCTGGAACTTTTTGCTGGTTATAGATTTACTTGGAACAGGTTCATGGGACTTTTTATGCTGCAGTTCTGGAAGTGGATCCCCCCTCTTAGGACTTCTTTTTCAGTAAAGTAGAATTTCTTTGTTATGATGGTGCTAGAAGACTGACTATACTAAAGTAGTACCAATGAACTGTTTTTTTTAAATCGAGCTTTTACTCTGTTTTATTGATTAGGTTTCAGGATACCTGCTTTTCCTTGCTTTGTTTTTATTTCTCCATATGATGAACCTTGTTATAATGGTGTTTTACTTTTAAAAATTATTTTTAGTGACATATTTTTCCTTTTGTTACTTTGATTTTTAGGTTTGGCTCCAGCAGCTGCTGTTGCCACCACCACCAGTTCAAGCACCATGCAGTTTACCTCAATATCAAATGCTTTGACCTCCACTGCTGCTATTGGGCTCCCATGTAAGTTACTAATTCCAAAGAAAATACTGTAATTTCTCATGAGGCCACCTTACTCAATATTAATGAAGTAGGGAGAGTGGGAGTTTTGCCAAGTATTTCTGAAGGAAGAAGTCCTTATCCATGTGACTAAGATAAAATGGGAATAAATGTTGGAGCCTTCCTATAGTGTGTTTTTCGATACCGACCTGGTTTGTGGTCCTTACATTTTACCTATCAGAAGTGGAACATGACAAAGGGCCAGCTGTAGTTTTGGGGTTCTAATTGATATTGTGTGATGTCTTGTGACCTCTCCCCTTGAAGAGGACCATCTCTCTGGATGCTTTGAGCTGAGATGTGAGACATTATCTCGTAACCTCAACTTCTTTGTTACACCTTTTCCATTAGTATAGTAATAGCAAATGTTGGAAATACTGAATTCAGGCCAGGCTCAGTGGCTCATGCCTGTAATCCCAGCATTTTGGGAGGCCATGGCAGGTGGATTGCTTGAGCCCAGGCATTTGAGACCAGCCTGGGCAACATGGCGAACCCCTGTCTCTACAAAAAATACAAAAATTTGCCGGACATAGTGGTGTGTGCCTGTAGTCCCAGCTACTGGGGAGGCTGAGGTGGGAGGACTGCTTGAGCCCAGGAGGTCAAGGCTGCAGTGAGCCAAGATTGCACCACTGTACTTCAGCCTGGGTGGCATAGTAAGACCTTGTCAAACAAAAAAAAGGAAAGAAAGGAAGAAAGAAAGAGAGGGAGGGAGGGAGGAGAGAGAGAGAAGAAAGAGAAAGAAAAAGAAAGAAAGAAAAAAAGAAGAAAGAAAGAAAGAAAGAAGAAAGAAAGAAAGAAAGAAAGAAAGAAAGAAAAAGAAAGTTAGTTGT
Source organism: Trachypithecus francoisi (assembly GCF_009764315.1). Lineage (NCBI taxonomy): Eukaryota > Metazoa > Chordata > Mammalia > Primates > Cercopithecidae > Trachypithecus > Trachypithecus francoisi. The sequence goes on from NW_022681471.1 coordinate 45,346,832, forward strand.
AGGCCTTAGGCAATTTTTTCTTACAGGTCTCTATAAACTGACTTCTTTCAAAGTTTCTTCTTCACAATATCATAATGTTCATCATTAAATTTTGTTGTAATCCTAGCTGTAATAGCCCCCCTCCCCAGCTCTATGACAGTAAGATTGTCTCCATTCCTGGGAATAAAACTAGCCAGAAAATGTTTGATGCTTAATTGAGCATGAATAATGCTCAATTAACCATCACCATCCTCTTGTGCTATTGGCATAGTTAGGCATTAGTTAAGATTGGCTACCACATGACTTATATTTTCTACCACTTAGACTTCAATTTTGAGACATGACTATGATTCTGGAACCATTTTGATATATGTAAGCAGTATCCTTCTCAACTATGATAGATTTCATGAATATGACCATGTCCAATGTTTGGAGTTAAAATTATTGAATTAATTCCATGTTCAGTCAAAACTTGCTCTCTGACCTTTGACAGGTTCCCCCACTTATCTCCCTCTGATGTCCTTGTCTACAAAATGAAAATATATTGGGACCACAATATCTTTTAATTAACTTTAATGAATTATAAATTATACATCATAAAATTAACTTACTTTAAGTATGCAATCCAGAAATTTTAGTAAGTTTATCGAATTGTGTAGCCATCACTGTATTTAGTTTTAGAGCATTTACATCATTCCAATAAGATCCCTCAGCCACAGACAACCACTAATCTGTTTTCTATCTCCATAGATTTGCCTTTTCTGGACATTTCATATAAATGGATTGACCATGGTATTTTGAAGTTTAACCAAAAGTTTCTAAAGGACTCTTCAGATGAAAAAGACTATATAAATTTCTCACTGTTTTTGATTTAAAGGGTAATAGTTAATATTATGTTGTTCTCTGCTGTTGGTGCTCCAACAGCTTCAGCTAGAACATTTAATATTATAACCTTGGGATTTGCATTAAAATTCCCTGGAGCAGGTGGAGCAGCTCCTACTGTAGTTAATAAAATTTTAGAAGTATCAGGATGTCTTGGGGCTCTCATTGGAAATGTGCTTTATAACAAGCAGTAAGTAAGTTCTATGGCTTTTAGGGCTAAGTGGTTTTGACCATCTCATCAGAGTATCCAAAAGGTATACTAATATGTTTATGTAGATGATTGCCAAAGAGTAGAATGAGACAGTTGATATCAATGATGTTACTTCTTTGAGATGACTACAGTCAAAACAGCTGCCAAATTCTTGCCAACCATCAAACTTAAGAATTTTTGTTATTGATCACAGTATTTAGCTGGTTGAGATTGATAAAGTTTTCTTTTTTTCTCTAAAAGTTAATTTAAGTTTTGACCTCTATTAAGTTGACCCTCTTCTAAAGTTGATTACAGGAGTTTCTCTAGACCTATTCTAAATTTGTTTCTGCCAGTTAGGAGCTAGTTAGGTTGTAGGTGGAAGAAGACTTGGTTATCCATTGCCCCATAGCTATTGTGAGCTGGGTGGTAAGGGGTCATCTACCTAAACCTGTCTTTTAAGTTAGACTCCATTTTGGAGCAGTCTTATTTGTTTTTACTTTAAAAAGTTTACTTAGGGATGAAATGACTCTTTTTTAATCTGGCTTAAACTAAAAGTCAATCCCTTTTAAGCTTAAAATAATTATTCCTAAACAGACACGTATATCATCCCTCTCTTTTTTTTAAGATACAGTCTCACTTTGTCACCCAGGTTAGAGTGCAGTGGTGTGATTATAGCTGACTGCAGCCTAATCTGGATTTATGTGATCCTCCCACCTCAGCCTTCTGAGTACCTGGGACTGCAGGCATGCACCACCATGACCAACTAATTTTTTTTTTTTTTTTTTAGTAGAGATGAGGTCTCACTACATTGTCCAGGCTGATCTCAAACTCGTGGGTTCAAGTGATCCTCCCACCTCAGCCTCCTGAGTATCTGGAACTACAGGTGTGCACCAGCATTCCTGGCTGATTTTGTTTTTTTTTTTTTTGTAGAGATGGGGTCTCACTACATTGTCCAGGCTGGTCTCAAACTTCTGGGCTCAAACTATCCTCCCACCTTGGCCTCCCAAAGTGCTGAACTTGTAGGCATGAGGCACCACACCTGGCCTCATCTCTTTATTTATTCTTTTACATGACCTTATGAGTTTCTACTGTTTAGCGGGCTAACTGGCCAGTGTATGAGACTTGTGAAGAGTGTGTCATAGGAACGTTGCAAGTTACCATATTCGCAAAAAATGTAACACATTATTTCCCCATAAAACAATGACAAAATAAAACCTGGTTCTTTTAGTTATGGGTTGAATCACTGAAATATGAATGGGCAGCCTCTTTGATGATGCTGTTACATCCAGCTCTTATCTATATAAGTCTCAAATTCCTTCCTACAAATACTACTTTTGCCACTAGCCCATCCCTTAGCACCATGATATGATTTGGCTGTGTCCTCACACAAATCTCATCTTGAATTGTAGCTCCCATAATTCCCATGTGTTGTGGGAGGGACCTGGTGAGAGGTAACTGAATCATGGGGACGGGTCTTTCTCATGCTGTTCTTGTGATAGTGAATAAATCTCACAAGATATGATGGTTTTATAAAAGGGAGTTCCCTTACACAAGCTCTCTTGCCTGCCACCATGTAAGATGTGACTTTGCTCCTCATTCACCTTCTGTCATGATTGTGAGGCCTCCTCAGCCATGTGGAACTGTGAGTCAATTAAACCTCTTTCCTTTATAAACTATCCAGTCTTGGGTATGTCTTTATTAGCAGCGTGAGAACAGACTAATACCATCATTTCACCCACCAGGACCTAACGCACTTACCCTTCTCCCCATTAGGTATGTCTCAACCTGACCGCCCCAATTTGGGGTGTTCTTTTTCCCTACTTACCTTTCTTTCTCTTCAAGTGTATTTACTTATTCAGATTCTTCATCTCATTAACCAGTCTTGCAGAGCAGCTTTCAAGTGTTTGTATCTGCAGATTTACAGCCACTTGGGATTACTCTCTGCCCTAGGTATAATCACCAGATTTTAAGAGAAGTTTGCTTTTTATAGTCTGGGAAGGTGATGATGTCCATTTCTGGCATGGAATAAGATGTATAGTTGTTGATCAGGGACAGGATAGGAAAACTCGATAGTAGAATATTTTAAAGACGATTTTCACTATTTTATGCAATGATTTTTAAGACTATCAGAATGAGATTTATTTAAATGTGAGTTCAAATTTGGTATGTAGTTTTTTGTATTATTTTTAGAACCATACTTCTGCTTTACTACACAGATAATGTAGTATTGACTGTATTAACCAGTTAAGACCAAAGTTGTAATTTGCAAAATCAGACTGTGCTACAACTTCCAAACCCATTCCTTTACTAGGTATTAATTGAAATATTATTTGACTATGCCAGAGTTAATTTATGCCTTTAAAAATAGCATGAAATATAACAAAAATAAAACTGTATAAAAAGTTAAAATAGGCCGGGTGTGGTGCCTCACGCCTGTAATCCCAGCACTTTGAGAGGCTGAGGTGGGCGGATCACGAGGTCAGGAGATCAAGACCATGCTGGCTAACACAGTGAAACCCCATCTCTACTAAAAATAAGAAAAAATTAGCCGGGTGTGGTGGCACGTGCCTGCAGTCCCAGCTACTCGGAAGGCTGAGGCAGGAGAATTGCTTGAACCTGGGTGGTGGAGGTTGCAGTGAGCCAAGATCGTGCCACTGCACTCCAGCCTGGGTGACAGAGCGAGACTCCATGTCAAAAACAAACAAAAAAAAGAAGTTAAAATAATCATACCATTTTAAAATGACTCGGGATTCCTTTATGTTTGTGCTGCTTATAGGTAAAAACAATACATATATGCATATATACATATCACTCCCTCTAGAGAGAACAGTTTATCTTTCTAGACTTTTTTCTAAGCATATACAGACATACATTAAATTTGTTTTATAAAAATGGTACCATACTCTGTGTGTGTGTGTGTGTGTATGCACATTCTTAGAATTTGCTGTTTCCTCTTAAGTATACATCTTTTTTTTTCTTTTCTTTTTTTTTTTTTGAGACAGAATCTCACTCTGTCACTCACTTAGCCTCCTGAGTAGCTGGGATTACAGGTGTGCACCACATCTGGCTGATTTTTGTATTTTTAGTAAAGATGGGGTTTCACCATGTTGGCCAGGCTCGTCTCAAACCCCTGACCTCCAGTGATATACCTGCTTCGGCCTCCCAAAGTGCTGGGATTACAGGTATGAGCCACCCTGCCTAGCCAATTATACATCTTTGAATATCTATCCATGTTAGGAAATACAGATTACTTTATTAGAAAACCATCTTTGGGTGAAGATATTCTCCTATTCTCCTTTACAAGAAGGGCTCATTTTTTTAAAAAAAAAAAATTTATTTCTGTCTTGAATGCAGTAGTTACTCAGTGTTTGGGTGAATTAATCAATAAAGGGAGTCTATTGGCATTATCATTAATTTTTAGCATTTCTGAGGAAGGTTTTCCTTTCAGATAAGATTTTTGTTCTCAGATGAATAAATTATGACTTATGGTTGTAAAGAATATCACGCAAGATCCAATCTGTAATCTCTCCACTGTTCTAACCATAGTGACTCCTGGGCTTCTTTGTGATTGGGCATGGTCTTCCTCTGTGGTGCACATTTCACCCTCACAAGGGCTAACATAAAGAATGGGGAATTATCATGAGAACCTTTGTGGCCAAAAAGGAAATGGAGTCTCGTGGAGTTCAAGTAAAGTCATTGCCATGACACTGTTACTTCAAGGAAATTGGAACTTAAGATTATTCTTAAGGCAGCTTTAGGGACCTGCCAAATCAAATATTGCATAGGCATAATTAGGTTATTCTCCCTTTGTCTACTTTTTTCTTTTTTTAAATTTCTCATTGGTTTCCTTACCTCTTTCTCTGCCTTCCTGCTTTACCTTATCCTTAATTGGGACTTGCTCATGGTCCCTTACTTCTACTTCATCTCCTTCTTCTGTCAGTCCTATCAAGTCTCTCTGCCTATAGTTGGATTCCTTCTATACTTTTGGAAATATTTCCCAGTATCTGCCTAGAGTCAGATTTTTTCCATATTGCTAAACTTTTGGAAATGAAATTCTGACTCATATTAATCCTGTTTCGCTAGAGCTTTTTGTGCCAGACCCTCAGGTAGGCTGCTAGTAGTACATTGGATGGCTTCCCATCCTTCAGTTGGCCATCCTGCCCAGTCAACTGTGAATCAGGAACAAAAACGACAGTTATCTGGAACAAAGAATCGGTATTTGAGCTTGTTCCCTCAGCAGGAATGTTCCCTCAGGCCAGCCTCTGTCAGAGTAGTCAGTGCTTGTAGCAGGCACCATGGTTTATGCATTTATCTGGTGTGGCCATCAATCTGAAACTATTGCTAATTTGGAAAGCAAAGCTAACATAAAACAAACAATCATGTACATTATATTTCATGATAGATTCCTTGTTACAGAAGCAACATTTACTAGTTGTAAGAACATTTGAAAATACAGAGACCAAAAAGAAGAAAATAAAACCTTCCCAGTTCCCTAGCAGCCACAATTTTCTATGCATTGTTCATCAAGTGCTCAGTGTGTAATAAGAACCAAAAGTGCTGCAGAAATTTAGAAAACCAAAGGAAACTATGAGTAGGAGAGAAGTAGGTGATAAATATGGGGAACAAAGAATTTGAGTCAAGCCATGAAGGATACTTAGGATTTTATGTATAGAGAGCAGGACATTCTAATAGGGGTGTAACAGAAAAAGACACATAAAAGAGAGTCTGGGCTGTAGATAAAGCTTTGAGAGGCTTTTGACTAGGGTTTGCAAAAATGCATGCCTAGTATTGACTGTGGTATAAAGAAATAGGCACTCTTTCCTATTGATAGGGACATAAATTGGCAAAATCGTTTAGATAGGGCAATTTGGCAAGTTATGTTAAAATTTAGAGCATGCTGACACTTTTATCTAGAAATTTATTTCTAGGAATTAATTACACAGATACAGTCATGTAAGTATGCAAAGATATAGATGTACAGAGATCTTTTCTAAATTGCAATTATTCTTTTCTTGAAAGTTTCGTAAAACTTACCAGCAGTGACATCTGGGACTGGAGTTTTCTTTATGAGAAGAATTTTGAAGATTGATTTGATTTCTTCATGGTTATTGGGCTGGTTAGAAGTTTTATTTTTCTATGAATTTATCCAGGATTTTTAGTTTTCAGCTGGAAAGTTAATCCAGGTACCTGGCCTGCCATTTATTATTTCATATTACAACAGTGTGGAATTCAAATCTGCATCTTTGAGTTCAAATTTGTATTTTTAAAAATGCCTCCATAATTTTAAATCTGAATGATAAAGGCTTAAATGAAACAACTTCTCATTTCTTACTAACATTATACACTTTATTTTCCAGTTACAGCTTCAACGACTACCACTACCACTTTCACCACCAACACTACTACCACAATCACCAGTGGCTTTACTGTGAACCAAAACCAACTGTCACCAAGAGGGTTTGAAAACCTTGTACCTTATACTTCAACTGTTAGGTAAGCCTATTTATTTAAAAACTTGCATGTGTTTCATTTTATTTGTCATGTACAAGACATTTGCTTGGATAACTTTAGAATAATATTTGAAAGTTAGCTAAATGATTGAGTTGAGGGAACAGTTAAGAGAAAGATTTCTGTAGCTTAGGAAGTTGAATAACCAGCAGCACACCTTTGCCTTCTGAATATCATTATAATAGAATCATTACTATTACTAATAATAGCTACCACTTATTGTGCAATTACTGTATGTTTGGCAAGATGACAATGCATTACAAGCATCATGTAATTTATCCTCACAGTAACCCTATGAGGTAGGCAGTATTTTCATTCCCATTTTGTAGGTGAGAAAACGAGAGCATACAGAGATTTTATAATCTGCTCATAGTTGCATACTTGTTAATGGTTGATCCAGGATTAAAATTCAGGCAGTCAAACTCTGGAGCCAGTATATGATGTTCTCTCTAGTATTTGTTCATTTTTTAAGTTAAGCTTTTTATTTTGAGATAATTGTAGAGTCACATGTATATGTAAGAAATAATACACAACATTCTGTATGGTCTTTATATCATTTCCTCCAGTGATAACATCTTAACAGTACTATAGTATAATATCACAACCAAGATATTGATATTGCTACAGTCAAAATTCAGAACAGTTTTATCACTACAAGGATTCCTCCTGTTGCCCTTGTATAGCCACACCCACTCCCCTCCTTTCCTTGACCCTGAGCAACAATTAATGTTCTCTATTTCTATAATCTTGACATTTCAAGAGTGTTGTGTAGATAGAGTCATATATATGTGACCTTTGGGAACTGGATTTTTTTATTCAGCATAATTCCTTGTGATCCACGCAAGTTGTCATGCGCATCAATAGTTTGTCCTTTTTTATTTCTGAGTAGTATTCCATGGTATTTTGGATGCACCATGGTTTGTTTAACCATTCACCTGTTGATGGACATACAGGTTGTTCCAGTTTTTTTGATATTATGAAAAAAGCTGGTGTGAACATTGGTATACATGTTTATTATGAATATAAGTATTTCTCTGTGATAAATGCCTAGGAGTGCAGTTGTCGGGTGGTATGGGTTACATGTTTTTTGTTTGTTTTGTTTTGTTTTTTAAGAAACTGTCCAATTCTTTTCCAGAGTACTGTGCCATTTTACATGCCCACTAGCAATGTATGGGTGATCCAGATTGTCTGCATTCTTGCCAGAATTTGGTGTTGTCACTATTTTTTATTTTAGCCCTTCTGACAGATGTGAAGTGATATCTCATTATGGTTTTAATTTGCATTTCCCTGATGACTAATGATGTTGAACGTCTTTTCACATGTTTATTGCCATCAGTAGAGCCTCTCTGGTGAAATGTCTGTTCATATTTTTTGTCCATTTTCTACTTGGATTATTTGATTTTTTTACCGTTTGGTTTTGAGAGTTTGTTATGTACTCTACCTGCCAGTCTTTTGTCAGATATGTGGCTTATAAGTATATTCTTTAACTGTATACTTGTACATGTAACTTGGCTTTTCATCCTCTTAACAGGGTCCTTTTGTTGTATCAAAACCTTTAATTAATGAGTTACAATTTATCACATTTTCTTTTAATGAATTGTGCTTTTAATGTCAATTATAAGAAATCTTTTCTTAGCCCTAGATCCCAAAGATTTTCTTCTGTGTTTTTCTAAAAGTTTTATAGTTTCACATTTTACATTTAAGCTTGTGATCCATTTTGAGTCAATTTTTATATAAGGTGTGAGGTTTAGGTCAAGATTAATTTTTTTTTGTCTGTAGATGTCAAGTTTTTCCAACATCGTTTATTGAAAGACTATCTTCCCCCCAAATTGCTTTTGCACCTTTGTCAAAAATCAATTTGTGTCAATGCTTTTTCAGCCTCAGTTGATAGTCTTTGAGATTCTGTTTCTTTATCTTGGTGAAGTGGTAGATTACACTGATTGATTTTCAGATGTTCAACCAGCCCTGCATATGTTGAATAAATCCCACTTGATCATGGTGTATAATTTTTTGATATATTTTTAAAAATTTGGTTTCCTGGTATTTTGTTTGAGGACTTTTGTATCTAAGTTCATGAGAGATATTAGTCTGTAGTTTCCTTCTTTTTTTATGTCTCTAGTTTTGATATCAGGGTAATATTGGCTCTATAAAATGATCTTAAAAGTATTCTGTTTTCTGTTTTCTAAAAGAAATAATGTAAATAGGGGTATTTATTTACTTATTATTATTATTTTTTGAGACAAAGTCTCACTGTGATGCCCAGGCTAGAGTGCAGTGTCAAGATCTTAGCTCACTGCATCCTCCACCTCCCAGGTTCGAGTGATTCTCCTGCCTCAGCCGAGGCCTCCTGAGTAGCTGGGATTACAAGCTCCTGCCACCACGTCCAGCTAATCTTTGTATTTTTAGTAGAGACGGGTTTCACCATGTTGGCCAGGCTGGTCTCGAACTCCTGACCTCAAGTGATCTGCCCGCCTCAGCCTCCCAAAGTGCTGGGATTACAGGCGTGAACCACCATGCTTGACTAAAGGGACTTTTAGGCTAAAGGGGCTTTTAAATTACAAATCAATTTCTTTAGTGATTCTAGAACTATTCAGGTTATCTAGTTAATCTTTGATGAATGTGTGGTTTTTAAAGAGTTGGCCCATTTTTTATGTGTTTGTGAGTATAAAGTTGTTCATAGTATTCCATTATTGTCCTTTTAATGGTTGTAGGGGTATTCCTGTTTCATTTCTGATATTAGTGGTTTGTGTCTTTCTTTTATCAATTTTATCGATCTCTTCCCAAAGAGCCAGCTTTTGTTTAATTAATTATTCTCTATTCTTTTAATGTTTTCAATTTCACTGATATCTACTCTATTATTTCCTTCCTTCTGATTGTACTGCATTCATTTTGCTCCTTTTCTAGTTTGTTGAGGTGTGAACTCAGACTATTGATTTGAGACTTTTCTTATTTTTTAACGTACACATTTAGTGCTATAAATACCCCACTCAACACTTCCTAACTGTGACCTACATATTATGTTATATTGTGATTTCATTCAGCTCTATATACTTCTTAAATTTCCTTTGTGAATCCCTCTTTTACTAATTTATCATTTAGAAGTGTGTTTAATTTCCAAGTGTTTGGAGATTTTCTTGTTGTTTTTTCTGTATTTATCGCTACTTTGATCCCATTGTGGTATTAGAATATGCTTCGTATGATTTTAGTTCTTTTATATTTATTTAGGTTTGTTTTGTGGGTGAGTATACAGTCTGTCTTGATGAATGTTCCATGGACATTTGAATATTGTGTTTTCTGCTGTAGGGTGGAATGTTCTATATATGTAAATTTGATTCTGTTGCTTCACTGTAATTTCAGATTCTGTATTATTGGAGTCTTTCTGTCTAGTAGTTCTTTCAGTTGTGGAGAGTGGCTTTTTGAAATCTCTGCCTTTAATTGTGGATTTCTCTATTTCTCCATTTAGCTCTATCAGTTTTTATTTCATGTATTTTGAGGCTTTTTTGTTTGGTCACCTACACATTTAGGATTGTTAGCCTTCCTGATGCCTTGATTCCTTTATCACTAGGTAATGTCTCTCTTTGGTTCTAGTAATTTTCTTTGCTCTGTAGTCCACTTTATCTGATATTAATATAGCCATTTCTTTTTAAAAATGAAGCTTGCATTCTTTCCATTCTTTTACTTTCAAACTATGTATAAATATATCCTTGTGTTTGAAGTGAATTTCTTATAGATAGTATATTGTTGGATCATTTTTTATTCACTCTTCCAGTCTCTGTATTTTATTGGTATGTTTAGCACATTTATATTTAAGGTAACTATTCATATGTTAGAGCTTAAATCTGCCATTTTATTTGTTGCTTCTGATTTTTGTTCTTCTCTTTCTTTTTTTTACTCTGCTGTCGGTTGTTTGAATATTTTTGGGGGTTTTCATCTTGTTCTGTTTATAGTGTTTTTAAGTACATTATTTTGTATAGTTTTATTACTGGTTGCTCTAGGTATTCCAGATACATGCATTACTTACAACAGTGTAGTCATACCACTACACTGTGTGGGTGAAGTACAGAAACCTTAATTCCATTTAATTCCTTTTACCCTTCTTAGCTTTTAAGTATGGTTGTCTCAGCCATTTCTTCTGTGTACATTGAATATCACATCACATGGGGTTATAATTTTTACTTCAGCCATCAAATGATTTAAGAAACGAGAAGTAGAATAGTATATTTACCCTTGTCTATACCCATTTTGATATTCCTTCCTTTATATCAGGGGTCCTCAACACCTGGGCCAAAGACCAGTACTGATCTGTAGCCTGTTAGGAACCGGACCACACAACAAGAGGCGAGCAGCAGATGAGTGTGCATTAATTACTGCCTGAGCTCTGCCTCCTGTCAGATCAGACATTAGATTCTCATAGGAGCGTGAACCCTATAGTAAAATGCACATGCAAGGGATCTAGGTTGTGCACTCCTGATGAGAATCTAACGCCTGATGATCCTCCCACAGGCCCCTCCCACCATCTGTGGAAAAATTGTCTTCCACAAAACCGGTTCCTGGTGCCAAAAAGGTTGGGGATCGCTGTTTTATATGATGTTCCAAGTCTTCTGTTTTCATTTCTTTTCTGTTTAATCTTCAAGGGTAGGTTTGCTAGCAACAAATTATCTTGATTTGACTTTGTGTGAGAATATCTTTATCTCCCCCTTCATTTCTGAAGGACATTTTCACCAGATAAGGAAGTCATTGTTGACACTTTTTTTTTCATTCAGTGCTTGGTTTTAGATGAGAAATCTGCTGTCATCTAGACTGATATTCTTTTTAAGTAATGCATTTTTTTCTTTCTGGTTGCTTTCAAGATTTTTTTTCTTTGTCTTTAGTTTTCAGAAGTTTAATTATTTTGTGTCTTAGTGTGGATTTGAGTTATTCTGTTTTGAGTTTGTCCAGCTTCTTGTATCTATGGGTTTATATCTTTTGACAAACTTTGAGAGTTTTCAATCTTTTTTTTTTTTTTAATATGTTTTTCAGTCCCATTCTCTCTTTCCTCTCTTTCTGGAACTCTTATCATACAAATGTTACTTCTTTTATTATTGTCCTCCAAGTCCTTGAGACTTTTTTCATTTGTTTCTGCAAAGTTTTTCTTTGTTTTTCTGTAAATTCTATTTGTCTGTCATCAAGTTTCTTATTCTATCCTCTGTTGACTGCATTCTCTTATCAAACTCCTTAGGTGAGCTTGTTATTTCAGTTATTTTACATTTCAGTTCTATATCTTTCATTTGGTTGTTTTTCATAATTTCTATTTATTTGCTGAGATTTTCTATTTTTTCATTTGTTTTAAGAAAATTTGAAATGGCTTGTTTGAGCCTTTTTTTGATGGTTGCTTTAAAATTCTTTTCAGATAATTCCAATATCTGATACCTCTCAGTGTTGGCATCTGTTGTCTTTTCTCTTTCAAGTCGTGGGTTTTCTGGGTTTTGATATGATGGGTAATTTTTAAAATTTTATCTTGGACATTTTGTCTATTATGTTAGGAAAGTCTAGGTCCTATTTTCATCTTTTTTTTTTTCATCAAGCATCTCTTTATTGACATGTAGTACAAGGGGTGGGTGTGTTTGTATGTTCAGCTTCCCACTGGACCTTACCCACACCACTCCAGCAAAAGTGGAGCACTTATTCACACGCTGTCTCAAGGCAGATGGGTGGTTTGGAAACTCTGCTTCCCGCTTAGCCTCACTGACTCATCGCTCATGAAAGGTGAACATTGCATGCTACCACTTTATTGCCAGTAAGTGGAGATGTAAGCTCAGCTCCCAGCTGGGCCCTGGAGCCCCCAGATCAAGGGGAAGTGGAGGACTGACTCACACTGCTTAGTTGCTGCAGGTGGAGGCAGAATTTCAGCTTCCTGTTGGCCCCACTGACACAAGGGGAGGGAAGAAGCATGATGTCAACTACTCTGTTTCATATCACTTCATTCAGCCTCCTTGGTTGGTATGAAGGCTTAGCTCTCTACTGGGCCCAGCTGACACAGGCTCATGGGAGAAGGGGGACAAAGTACTGACTAGGCATTCTTTGCCCTACCTCATTTAGTCTTGGCTTTGCCAGTGGATGTGGAGGTCAAGCTTCTCATTGGGCATTGCTGACCCCATGGATGGTAGGAAGTGGGATCCCTACAGGTACTAACTTGAATTACCTTGTTCAGTTGTAATGATGCTGGGTGGATATAGAGATTCAGCTCCTCACTGGGTCTCTCTGACATCAGAGGCAAGAGGTGAAGCCTAATGGTGACTAAACCCTGCCTCTTCTGCCTCATTGAGCCTTGTTGCTACTGGGTAGGAATTTAGGTTCAACTTGTCATTGGATCCAACAGAAAGAACCCTGGTGGAGGAACTGGAATTGTGCTTGTGTCTTCCACTTGGGGAATTGATGATTACCTTCCCACTGAGCCCTGCTGACACTGCCCCAGCAGAGGAATCAGCATTGACTGGCTCTGCTGGCCAAGGGATCAAAGATTAGCTAGTTACTGAGCCTTTTTTGATACCACTTGGCAGGAGAATCAGAGTTCTGCATGGTTCTGCCCAGTGGGGAATGCCCACTCTCTTGTGGATACTACTCAGACAGGGAATGGGTCACTTTGACTAAGAGCTGGGGGAGAGAGAATCCTATCTCCTTAGCTATGCCTACCCAGAAAGGAGCTTCTGTCATGCTGAGCTGGGATGAGGGGAAGAGAAAGAGTGGATTATGGCACAGACTTTAGCTATTCTTGCTGTGATTTAGTAGGTTTCTTAATAAATCTGTATTTACTATATTCCTCTAGGATAATTTCAAGTGACTTTGAGGGGTGTTTTTTTAATCATCTTTACCAGTTATGTTTGTTTTCTTGGGGAGCAGGTACGGGAAACTCCTTACATGCTGTTTTCTTCTCAGAGTCCTCTTGAGTTCATTTTTAAAATCTGATCACACTTTTTATAGTATGATTATTGGATCATCCTGCATCCTTTTATGTTTTAGTGTAGTAGCAACTCCTGTGATGACATATGGTCACCTGGAGGGTCTTATAAATGAGTGGAACCTTGAGCTGGAAGATCAAGAGAAGTACTTTCTTCTCCAGGCCACTCAGGTCAATGCTTGGGACCGTACGTTGATTGAGAATGGTGAGATGGTAAGAAGATGTTTTCATTAATCTACCTATATTGTGCAAGTATTTACAGATGAACACAAGAACATAGACTGTGTTTTGTGGTTTTCTTTGTTTTTGTTGTTTTGTTTACGTTTTTGTTTTTTGAGACAGGGTCTTGCTGTATCACCTAGGCTGGAGCACAGTGGTGCAATCACAGCTCACTGCAGCCTCAATCTCCCTGGCTCAAGCAATCCTCCTACCTCAGCCTCCTAAGTAGCTGGGACCACAGGGGCACACCAGCACCCCCAGCTAATGATGTGTGTGTTTTTTCAGTAGAGATAGGGTCTCACTGCATTGCCCAGTCTGATCTCAAACTCCTAGGCTCAAGTGATCTTCCTGCCTTAGCCTCGCGAAGTGCTGGGATTATAGGCATGAGCCACCATACCCAGCCCTGTGGTTAATTTTCTATTCCAATATTGGTGAGCAGTTCAAAATATATCCCTTAGGTAATAAGTGCCCTGAATAAAAGGAAATCTGTCATATTTGAAGTGTATTTGAGAAAATTAATATTGCTCTAAAATTGTTATATAAATTCAAATACTTATATTGTTGTATTCATATTTCTCTTTATAGATTAGTGTTTTACATGGAGAAGTGAACAAAGTGAAACTGGATCAGAAAAGGTAGAACCTTAGATTTCCTTGGTTGAAAGATTAAAGACCTATCTTTTTATTCAGTGTTTTTTTTCTTTCTGTAGTTTGTTAACTCTTTTCTTTTTGTCACTCCAAATTCCTTTCATCAGCCCTTTTATTAACTTATTTTATTCAGGTTGGAACAAGAATTGGATTTTATCCTGTCAGAGCAGCAGGAACTAGAATTTCTGTTGACTTATTTAGAGGAGGCGACGAGCAACCAGAGTGGACTTCATCATCTGCAGGATGCAGATGAGGAGCGTGTGAAGACGTAAGTAACTGAATAAAGATTGAAGAATGGGGCAGGACTTACATATTACGAGAGCATTCCAGGAACAGAGGGGAAAAGTCAAATTGGAAGGCAAAGAATACAAATTGGTAGAAAGGGACAAGCTTTTGTAGTTGACATTTATCAATTTGTTTATTTTCTGCTTATCTTTTCTGGATGCTTGTAAATGAGGAAATCATTCTGGCAATTTTGTTTTATAGCACTTTGTTTATTGTTATTACTGTCAACCTTATGCATGTTCACTGTAAAGGTTTTGTATTTGTCAAATTGTTATTAAATTAGAAGTACAAATTTTATGTGTGTGGTGTCATGGTATTGTGGGATATTTGTGGTCTCCTCTTTATGTTGATTCTGCTAAAACTAATGTTCATGCAATTGCTTTAGTGATAAATCATTTGCTATTTTAAAGGCAATTTGTTAATCTGGAGGCAAACTGTATAGCTTTCAAAAATGGAGTGATTTTATCAGTGTATTAGGAGGGCTATATTTTATTTGTGAACTCTTCAGTCTTTACCTTCTGTCAATACAGTGCCAATGTTCCCAAAGTAACTTTATTTCTCTGGAACTGAGGTTTGGTAGTCCGTCAATTTATTTTTGTTTGTTTGTTTGTTTGTTTTTATTTTTTATTTATTTATTTTTTTAATTTTTTATTTTATTTTTTATTTTTTATTATACTTTAAGTTCTAGGGTACATGTGCATAACGTTTATATCATGTATAACTCCCCAATGCAATCCCTCCCTCCTCCCCCCTCCCCATGATAGGCCCCAGTGTGTGATGTTCCCCTTCCCGAGTCCAAGTGATCTCATTGTTCAGTTCCCACCTATGAGTGAGAACATGCGGTGTTTGGTTTCTCTTCTTGTGATAGTTTGCTAAGAATGATGGTTTCCAGCTGCATCCATGTCCCTACAAAGGACGCAAACTCATCCTTTTTATGGCTGCATAGTATTCCATGGTGTATATGTGCCACATTTTCTTAATCCAGTCTGTCACAGATGGACATTTGGGTTGATTCCAAGTCTTTGCTATTGTGAATAGTGCCGCAATAAACATACGTGTGCATGTGTCTTTGTAGTAGAGTAATTTATAATCCTTTGGGTATATACCCAGTAGTGGGATGGCTGGGTCATATGGTACATCTAGTTCTAGATCCTTGAGGAATCGCCATACTGTTTTCCATAATGGTTGAACTAGTTTACAATCCCACCAACAGTGTAAAAGTGTTCCTATTTCTCCACATCCTCTCCAACACCTGTTGTTTCCTGACTTCTTAATGATTGCCATTCTAACTGGTGTGAGATGGTATCTCATTGTGGTTTTGATTTGCATTTCTCTGATGGCGAGTGATGATGAGCATTTTTTCATGTGTCTGTTGGCTGTATGGATGTCTTCTTTTGAGAAATGTCTGTTCATATCCTTTGCCCACTTTTTGATGGGGTTGTTTGTTTTTTTCTTGTATATTTGTTTGAGTTCTTTGTAGATTCTGGATATTAGCCCTTTGTCAGATGAGTAGGTTGCAAAAATTTTCTCCCATTCTGTAGGTTGCCTGTTCACTCTGATGGTAGTTTCTTTTGCTGTGCAAAAGCTCTTTAGTTTAATTAGATCCCATTTGTCAATTTTGGCTTTTGCTGCCGTTGCTTTTGGTGTTTTAGACATGAAGTCCTTGCCCATGCCTATGTCCTGAATGGTACTACCTAGATTTTCTTCTAGGGTTTTTATGGTATTAGGTCTAACATTTAAGTCTCTAATCCATCTTGAATTAATTTTCGTATAAGGGGTAAGGAAAGGATCCAGTTTCAGCTTTCTACTTATGGCTAGCCAATTTTCCCAGCACCATTTATTAAATAGGAATCCTTTCCCCATTTCTTGTTTCTCTCAGGTTTGTCAAAGATCAGATGGCTGTAGATGTGTGGTATTATTTCTGAGGACTCTGTTCTGTTCCATTGGTCTATATCTCTGTTGTGGTACCAGTACCATGCTGTTTTGGTTACTGTAGCCTTGTAGTATAGTTTGAAGTCAGGTAGCGTGATGCCTCCAGCTTTGTCCTTTTGACTTAGGATTGTCTTGGCAATGCGGGCTCTTTTTTGGTTCCATATGAACTTTAAAGCCGTTTTTTCCAATTCTGTGAAGAAAGTCATTGGTAGCTTGATGGGGATGGCATTGAATCTATAAATCACCTTGGGCAGTATGGCCATTTTCACGATATTGATTCTTCCTATCCATGAGCATGGTATGTTCTTCCATTTGTTTGTGTCCTCTTTGATTTCACTGAGCAGTGGTTTGTAGTTCTCCTTGAAGAGGTCCTTTACATCCCTTGTAAGTGGATTCCTAGGTATTTTATTCTCTTTGAAGCAATTGTGAATGGAAGTTCATTCCTGATTTGGCTCTCTGCTTGTCTGTTACTGGTGTATAAGAATGCTTGTGATTTTTGCACATTAATTTTGTATCCTGAGACTTTGCTGAAGTTGCTTATCAGCTTAAGGAGATTTTGGGCTGAGACGATGGGGTTTTCTAAATATACAATCATGTCATCTGCAAACAGGGACAATTTGACTTCTTCTTTTCCTAACTGGATACCCTTGATTTCTTTCTCTTGCCTGATTGCCCTAGCCAGAACTTCCAACACTATGTTGAATAGGAGTGGTGAGAGAGGGCATCCCTGTCTTGTGCCAGTTTTCAAAGGGAATTTTTCCAGTTTTTGCCCATTCAGTATGATATTAGCTGTGGGTTTGTCATAAATAGCTCTTATTATTTTGAGGTACGTTCCATCAATACCGAATTTATTGAGCGTTTTTAGCATAAAGGGCTGTTGAATTTTGTCAAAAGCCTTTTCTGCATCTATTGAGATAATCATGTGGTTCTTGTCTTTGGTTCTGTTTATATGCTGGATTACGTTTATTGATTTGCGAATGTTGAACCAGCCTTGCATCCCAGGGATGAAGCCCACTTGATCATGGTGGATAAGCTTTTTGATGTGCTGCTGAATCCGGTTTGCCAGTATTTTATTGAGAATTTTTGCATCGATGTTCATCAGGGATATTGGTCTAAAATTCTCTTTTTTGTTGTGTCTCTGCCAGGCTTTGGTATCAGGATGATGTTGGCCTCATAAAATGAGTTAGGGAGGATTCCCTCTTTTTCTATTGATTGGAATAGTTTCAGAAGGAATGGTACCAGCTCCTCCTTGTACCTCTGGTAGAATTCAGCTGTGAATCCATCTGGTCCTGGACTTTTTTTGGTGGGTAGGCTATTAATTGTTGCCTCAATTTCAGAGCCCGTTATTGGTCTATTCAGGGATTCAACTTCTTCCTGGTTCAGTCTTGGGAGAGTGTAAGTGTCCAGGAAATTATCCATTTCTTCTAGATTTTCTAGTTGATTTGCGTAGAGGCATTTATAGTATTCTCTGATGGTTGTTTGTATTTCTGTGGGGTCGGTGGTGATATCCCCTTTATCATTTTTTATTGTGTCTATTTGATTCCTCTCTCTTTTCTTCTTATTAGTCTTGCTAGCGGTCTGTCAATTTTGTTGATCTTTTCAAAAAACCAACTCCTGGATTCATTGATTTTTTGGAGGGTTTTTTGTGACTCTATCTCCTTCAGTTCTGCTCTGATCTTAGTTATTTCTTGCCTTCTGCTAGCTTTTGAATGTGTTTGCTCTTGCCTCTCTAGTTCTTTTAATTGTGATGTTAGAGTGTCAATTTTAGATCTTTCCTGCTTTCTCTTGTGGGCATTTAGTGCTATAAATTTCCCTCTACACACTGCTTTAAATGTGTCCCAGAGATTCTGGTATGTTGTATCTTTGTTCTCATTGGTTTCAAAGAACATCTTTATTTCTGCTTCATTTCGTTATGTACCCAGTAGTCATTCAGGAGCAGGTTGTTCAGTTTCCATGTAGTTGAGCGTTTTGATTGAGTTTCTTAGTCCTGAGTTCTAGTTTGATTGCACTGTGGTCTGAGAGACAGTTTGTTATAATTTCTGTTCTTGTACATTTGCTGAGGAGTGCTTTACTTCCAATTATGTGGTCAATTTTGGAATAAGTGCGATGTGGTGCTGAGAAGAATGTATATTCTGTTGATTTGGGGTGGAGAGTTCTATAGATGTCTATTAGGTCCGCTTGGTGCAGAGATGAGTTCAATTCCTGGATATCCTTGTTAACTTTCTGTCTCGTTGATCTGTCTAATGTTGACAGTGGAGTGTTGAAATCTCCCATTATTATTGTATGGGAGTCTAAGTCTCTTTGTAGGTCTCTAAGGACTTGCTTTATGAATCTGGGTGCTCCTGTATTGGGTGCATATATATTTAGGAGAGTTAGCTCTTCCTGTTGAATTGATCCCTTTACCATTATGTAATGGCCTTCTTTGTCTCTTTTGATCTTTGATGGTTTAAAGTCTGTTTTATCAGAGACTAGGATTGCAACCCCTGCTTTTTTTTGTTCTCCATTTGCTTGGTAGATCTTCCTCCATCCCTTTATTTTGAGCCTATGTATGTCTCTGCATGTGAGATGGGTCTCCTGAATACAGCAGACTGATGGGTCTTGACTCTTATCCAGTTTGCCAGTCTGTGTCTTTGAATTGGAGCATTTAGTCCATTTACATTCAAGGTTAATATTGTTATGTGTGAACTTGATCCTGTCATTATGATATTAACTGGTTATTTTGCTCGTTAGTTGATGCAGTTTCTTCCTAGCCTCGATGGTCTTTACATTTTGGCATGTTTTTGCAATGGCTGGTACCGGTTGTTCCTTTCCATGTTTAGGGCTTCCTTCAGGGTCTCTTGTAAGGCAGGCCTGGTGGTGACAAAATCTCTAAGCATTTGCTTATCTGTAAAGGATTTTATTTCTCCTTCACTGATGAAACTTAGTTTGGCTGGATATGAAATTCTGGGTTGAAAATTCTTTTCTTTAAGAACGTTGAATATTGGCCCCCACTCTCTTCTGGCTTGTAGAGTTTCTGCCGAGAGATCTGCTGTTAGTCTGATGGGCTTCCCTTTGTGGGTAACCCGACCTTTCTCTCTGGCTGCCCTTAAGATTTTTTCCTTCATTTCAACTTTGGTGAATCTGGCAATTATGTGTCTTGGAGTTGCTCTTCTGGAGGAGTATCTTTGTGGCGTTCTCTGTATTTCCTGAATTTGAATGTTGGCCTGCCCTACTAGGTGGGGAAGTTCTCCTGGATGATATCCTGAAGAGTGTTTTCCAACTTGGTTCCATTTTCCCCCTCACTTTCAGGCACCCCAATCAGACGTAGATTTGGTCTTTTTACATAATCCCATACTTCTTGCAGGCTTTGTTCATTTCTTTTTTCTTTTTTCTTTTGGTTTCTCTTCTCGCTTCATTTCATTCATTTGATCCTCAATCGCTGATACTCTTTCTTCCAGTTGATCGAGTCGGTTACTGAAGCTTGTGCATTTGTCACGTATTTCTCGTGTCATGGTTTTCATCTCTGTCATTTCGTTTATGATCTTCTCTGCATTAATTAGTCTAGCTGTCAATTCTTCCACTTTTTTTTCAAGATTTTTAGTTTCTTTGCGCTGGGTACGTAATTCCTCCTTTAGCTCTGAGAAGTTTGATGGACTGAAGCCTTCTTCTCTCATCTCGTCAAAGTCATTCTCTGACCAGCTTTGATCCGTTGCTGGCGATGGGCTGCGCTCCTTTGCAGGGGCAGATGCGCTCTTATTTTTTGAATTTCCAGCTTTTCTGCCCTGCTTTTTCCCCATCTTTGTGTGTGTGTGTGTGTGTGTGTGTGTGTAGTTTGTGTGGAAATCTTGAGAATTTAGGCAACTAACTTGTGAACTTAGCAGGTTTGTCTATCTTTGATTATTGTGAAGCTCATTTCTGAAAACATCTTTTTTGCCTGATGGAGTATATTATATGAGGTTTTATTTTGAAAATTTGTGTATTCAAGATCATTGAAGACCTCTCAGCATTTATTGAATATTGCCAAACCCTAAATAACTTCTCTTTTGTATGTAAATGTCCTTTAGGTGTATTTTGACACCTTAAAGGATTCCTTTGCTCTACAGATTCCCAGGTATTCACCTGGAGGATAAATAGGTGATAATAAAAATGGCAAAGTAGATAAAAGCCTTCTCATTTGGAGTCTTTTTAGAATATGGTAATAATAAGGTCACAAATGCTGCATCCATGAAAATATATCAGTGGTCATAATTGAACTCCACTGAAAAGATAGGGGAATTAGGGCAAATCCAATTAGCAGTGTCATATTTATATGTCAACAACAATAGGTAGTGGAGAAAACACTTTTTGTTAATCCCTTTATTTTACTTGCCTTTTCAGTTACAGATTAGCAAAGAGTATAGATGCTCAGCTGAAACAAATGGCCCAAGATCTCAAGGATGGTAATAATCACCTGAATACATTTGAAAGTTCTGCTGACACTACTGATCCGGTGTGTTTACTGCTTTGTGTACTTAGACAACCAAGATTTAGTATGAAATTAGCATTCAGCCAGGTATGGTGGCTCATGCCTAAAACCCGAGCACTTTGGGAGGCTGAGGCAAGAGAAATGCTTTAGGCCAAGAGTTTGAGACCAGCCTGGGCAACATAGTGAGACTCTGTCTCTATAAAAAATGAAAAAATATATCTGGGCATGATGGTACATACCTACAGTCCTACTTACTCTGGAGGCTGAGGTGAGAGGGTCACTTGAGCCCAGGAGTTGAAAGCTGCAGTGAGCTATGCTTGCACCACTGTGCTCTAGCCTGGGTGACAGAGTGAGATCCTGTCTCTAAAAAGAAATTAGCATTCTGTGGTTCCTTTAAGCTAGTCCCTTTCATCCATCTTCTATAGTGTTTCTTCTTGCCTCTAGAGATATGGAGCCCCTTGGGTGTGGTTAGTGGAGCAGGAAACATTTAGAGGCAGAAAAGGTTGTGAGCTTTTTGTGGTTATTCCCAGGAAGGTGAAAATATTACTCTTCTCTAAGCTGTCATGGTTTTCTTCCTTATTCTTCACATAACTAAGTATGTACCTGTATTTATTTTTCTGTTCACATATTAGCCAGTTCATTCTTCTTTTTACATATTTGTTTACATACTCATGTAAGTGTTAGTAGGTATGCTTGTGTCTGTTAAACACAACCAGGCAATCCTTAATTTATGATTAGATTGTATTTTAACATTTGTTAGGTTGACTGTTTGAGACTTTACATTTTTCTATAGAAACTTGGTGAAATATGCTTATTAGGTTTATACCTGCCCCCATAGAATACAACTTAGCTCATAATAAATGTATTGTATCAGTGGAATTATAGCTGAGGCTCCAGTTAGAGTTAAGGTGCTGTGAATTAATTTGGCAGTAAGAAAGAATTGTTTTTTTTTTTCTTTCTCTATACTCTGATCAAAGAGTTTATTTCCTGTACCTTTCCCTGTTGTCTCAGCAGCTAAATGGAGTCCTTCTTTTCCCATTCCCACTCTGTGGCAGTAATAGTAAGAGGGATCTCCCATTGTGGGAGCTCCCATTGTGCTATCAGTTAAATATAATTAGGAGTGAGGCCAGGATCCGGTAGGTGAAGATGAATGACATATATATAAGTGGTGATTATTCTTTAGTAAGCTCTTTGTTCAATTATATACAGACAGTTCTTTATCTACATACACATTACCATTTTTTTATTATAAAGATATAATGTATTATAGCTGAGAAAGTATTAGAATTTTGTTTAAGTCATTTAATCTCTCTGGGTCTTGGCTCCTTCTTTTGCAAAATGTCAAGGATAGACTAAATGATCCTAAGTCCCTTCCAGCTATAAAAATTATGCCATTCTCTACTTTGGGTGAATCTAAAGTTGAACAAAGACAAATATAAATTAGTCTGAAATTATTCATGACACCATGTCCCTGTGTTCACACAGATGATCAAGAGTTTACAAAATACAGGTTTTCTCTTAATGAAATATTAGATTACCATTGTAACTCCAAAATTGAAAATTGTTTTGCTGTAATAGAATTTTGATGCATAGGTAAACATATGCAGATGTAGACACTCAGCAGAGCTGATTTCTAGTTTCTCCATGTTGAATTAATATAAGTGGTGTGTTCTCAACCAAGTAAGTAAAAGGAGACTATAATTCTGTCTTTGTCCATTTTCTCTACTTTGCCCTGGATTGTTTTGTTTTATTTTAGTAGTGGGTAGTAAATGGTTTGAGTCTTTTTGTTTTCCTGGCAGGGGCGATTGGGATGTTTAAGATGAGTCAATTAAAGGGTAATTGCTGTTTGATTGCAGAATAAAAGAAGAAAGAGATCACTGACAGCCCTTTTTGCAGATAGCATAAATCCTTGGACAAGAAACGGGAAAAACATTTTCTGAACAATAATATTCCTGTAGATAATTTATTGTAACCAGATTAACAAAGCTTTATTACTCTGGGTCACATACTAGGGAAGAAAAATAGGAGCTATGTGTTCCAGTATTCACGGTGATGAGATTTATTTATTTTTATTCCCCCTTTTTTTGTGAGCGGCAATGGGAAAGACCACCTAATGTCTAAAAGTTTTATTAAGTAAGTTCATATTATGCACTGTGTTATTCAGTCACTTTTTCTTACAAAATCCATAAGGAAAATTAAGTCATCTATATTACCAGTAGCCTGATAATATACTGGTGTATTTCTTTCCAGTCTTTTTTGCTATGCTGCTAAAAATACTTCTTTTGTTTTAAAGAGTACTGAAAACTAAATAACTTTTTGTATTCTGTCTTCACTTAACATTCTTTCATGGTCTTTCCCAAAAATTTTAACCATTCTTTGAAAACATAAGTTTTAATGGTACTACAGTGTTTCATCAGGGTTGACTTTACCATAATATACTTAATCATTTTTTGATTAGTAGAGATATTGTTTCCAATCTTTAGCCAATATAAAATAGTCCAGTAATCACCACTTACATTTAGATTTGATTATCTACTCTGGATAGGCTCCTGGAAATAGAATATACTGACTGAGTCAAAAGGTATGAATATTTTAAAGCTTTTGATATGTATCATAAAAATTACACTTTGAAAGGTTGGGTCAATTTATATTACTATTGGCTATATATGAATGTACCTATTTTTCCCACGCACTCAATAACTGAGTATGACCATTTTTTAAAAATTGCTGATTTGGTTGACAACTGGTGCTATTTTTAATTTTTTATGTGAATTCATTGTCTTGTGAAATGTGTCTTAATGTTCATTATACTGTGGTAGTCAGTTTCTTATTGAATTATAGGTATCCAATTCCTGATATTTACAAATAATTAAATTGAACCAATATATAAAGATAATGAACATTGCAAATATGAATTAGCAAAAAAAACACTGAATTAGTAATTCTCAGTCCATTTCTTACCAGAAGAAATTAAAAGTCACTTCCTAACATCAATTTCTTATGTTTATTTTTTATTTACCACCTCAGAATAATCATAATCTAAAAGTCTTATATGTGTTTTCAGCTCCACCAGATCTGCAGAATTCTGAATGCCCATATGGACTCTCTGCAGTGGATTGATCGGAATTCAGGTGGGAGTTTGCTTGTATGCCACTCTGTGTATTTATTGCAAGTAGAAAATGTGATACATGTCAGTTGTATGCTCCATGATCAAACTCATATAAAAGCTGTTGTATGGGTGTTGCTTAACTCACAGTATGTGTATTTTAGTTCTGAAAAACTGTAATTCCTTATTTTTTTTAATGAAATACACATAGGATAAACTAGAAATTAATGAAAATAGAGGATGGATAGCAATGGGGCACATAGAGTTGGGATAGAAGCAAGACTTCTATGAATATGCCTTTTTATACAGTTTTGACTTGGGGACCATATAAATGTTTTACATACCAAAAAATTAGAATTAGGTAAAAAATAATGGGAAGGAAGACAAATACTAAAATTGAATACATACTGAAACTAAACAAACTTACATAACTAATTTATAATGATCGCCCAGTTCAGATAACTTTTGAGCATAGTGTTCTTGATGATGCATCCTTCTAGGATGTCATCTTAAGGATATAGGAACATCAAGGAAATTTTAAACTTTCTCTTAATAGGTTTATTATTAGTTTCAGAATTATAATACCAGTATTACCACCATTTCACATATATTGAGAAATAAAGCAAAGCATATTAGTGATAATAGAAGTCAAGATTTTCATTGAAAGTCAAAGAGATAGAAGTTATTTTTCCTCTTCTTTTGTATTTGCATTATAAATTTGATGTAAGATATCAGTAATTAATTCCTGTTCCTTTGTTCTATACACAGAAATGGCCTAGAAGCAATGACAGACATCCCCCAGTGGCAATGAGCACACCTAGAAGCTAGATCTTGGTTTCTAAATGCCATTCTCACTGAAAGGAGCCAAGTCTTCTTGGGGAACTGTCTAACAAGTCTTCTTGGGGAACTGTCTAATCTCATGCCTCAGGCTGGGGAAGTACAGAGTGAGCTTGGGACTTCTTGTGCAAGAAAGCAATCATTGTTAAGTGACTAATCAGGTTATATCAGGCCACAAGATTGTGCTTGAAGGGGACTCCCACTGGCCACATTAAGACGGTTTGAACATCAAAAAGAATAGTAATAGTAACAGATTATAATAGATTGAGGGAAAATAAAATCTCATGAATCTATAATGATACTCCAAAAAACAAAGGAAGTACAGGAGAAAGTCTACAGAAGCATGCCAGCTAATTATTAAAAGGAATGATAAAATTAGAAAACTACCATTAATAAAACTTTAAACAGAACACTTTCATTAAGCTCACCCTCATCTTGAACACCCTGCCTCATTCGTAAAATGTTCAAACTGTCATTTCTTGGCAGAAAAATATGATAGCAGAAAATGGACCAAATACAGTCTGTAAGTTGCTGAGTTAATTTTTTCAAAACAGCTTTATTGAGGCATAATTTACATACCATAAAGTTCACCCATTTTAATTGTACAATTCAATGAGGAAAAGAGCCATTTTGCAACCCCAGCACAATAATTGATTCAGGCAAGGATCATCAATGAATGCTAAAACCATTGAGTTAAGATTGTTGGAGAACAGGGTATTTATGTGGTCTCAAAAATATCACTCTGTAGATTACTGAAAAATTACGAAGGACAAAATGTGCCTTTACAATAGCTACCTAACATGTACCACTTTAATGAAGTGATCAAACTTAGCCTCTCCAATAGTAGGATAACTTGACTTTATGTGTCCCTTGATCTGACATGATAAGAAGTATACAATATCATTTATGTAGTAGTCTTATCAAAAATGTTTAAGTTGAATCTAATCATAAGAAAATAATCAGATATTCCACATGTGAGACATTCTGAAAGATGATGTAGTATTCTTACCCAAAATGTTTAACTTGAATCTAATCTCTAGAAAATAATCAGACATTCTATGTGTGAGACATTCTGAAAGATAATTGGCTTAGATTCTTCAAAAAGTTTGTTATGAGAAAAAAATTTGAAACAAACAAGCAAAAATAAGTGGATAGTCTTAGATTAAAAGAGGCATAACATTCAAGTCTGCCTTGTTAACCTTGATTAGGTACTGATCAAAACTAAAAAGATATTGTTTAGAATATTGGGGGATTGAATATGGACTGTATATTAAATGATATTAAGGAATTGTTTATTTTACTAGATGTGATAGTTATTATGATTATGTAGGAAAAGATCCTTATTCTTAGAAGATTCAGGCTATGTTATTTAGAGAATTCTCATGTCTGTAGTTTACTTTCAGCAAAAATTTGCCAAGAGAAAGATTTAGCAATTTGTGGCAAAATGTTAACAGTGGGTTAATCTAGGTAAAAGGCATTCATGTTTGTGTTTTTTACTATTCTCTCAACTTTCCTATGGACTTAACAATTGGGGGGCAGAAATCATTTTTATAGACTTTGCCTAAATATGGAATATAATGAAGCCTAAGGAATTAAGACAAATAGGAGCTGGTTAACCAGAGTTACTACTTTTAAAGACGTGGCCTTAAAATAATACAAATTTTATTATTGGCATTCTAGATTTTTCATTTTCTGCATTAATAGAGGTCATCAACCATGAACTTCTTCAGCTTCTTTACCTTTCAGACATACCTATATCATCATTCAGCTTTACTTCCTTCTCTCCTGTGTTAAGGAAAAAATATTCTATCCATTTTGAAACTGTTTTGAATTATCAGAGGGAGGTTAAATTCTATATCACTTTAATATTTTTAAAAACTACCTGATGGGGAGAGGTTTCTAAGTCAGATAGATATGGGTTCAAGTCAAGGCATTACCACTTAATTATTGTGTGACCTTAATTGTTACTTAATCTCTCTGAGTCTGTATCTTCATTTTTAAAATCAGGGATAATTTATACCTGTTAGGGGTTCTGTAAGGATTAAAAGAAGCAATGTCAGTAAATGGTAGTGGCAGAACTGGTTACTGATTATCAGAATTTACTATGTTTATGAGGTCAGGTAAGAGAAAAGAAGGGTCATGTGATTCAAAAGGTAGCTATTAAATTGAATCTGGAGAAGGCAGTTCCAGGTAGATTATCACCAAAAACCACTTACCTAGACTTATCTATGCAAGTTATAAGAACTGCTGAGATGTGAGAGTGTCAGTAACTAGAAAACACTGAGGAATGAGATTAAACAATGCTTGGCTTACTTGTCTTCCTGTCGCATGTTTTTCTACAGTGATCAGTGCTTCTTGGGTAGAGTTGAGGAAGGTGTTCAAAAGTAATTTGGGCTGTAGAGAAAAATTATAGTGATTTTTTTCTCTTGGCAGGGATTCTCTTTATCATAAATGAAATCTCAAGGCTTTCAGCTAGTGTTTCCTTAATAAAATTAAGATTGTTAGCATTGAAAGGGACTTACTTTATTTAAATGGAGAAACTGTGACTCAGAGAGGTTGAATGACTTCTTTAAGAACACACAGCTAATTAATGGTAGAGTAGGACCAGGATCCAGACTTCCTTATTATCAGAATGGTGTTCTTTCTTCTGGTATGCTCTTAAAACAACTGTAATGTAGGACCACTGAATATAAAAACAAATCTTAGTCATGTACCTAATAGTAGAGGACAAAGGTTATCAAAGTATGATAGTACTTTGGATAGGATATAAGTTCTAGGTATCTGAGGAAAGTTCTAAGTCAACACAGGATAAAAAGAGAAAAACAATGAAGAGTAATGATTACTTGGAGTTACTTTTTTGCTAAAAATTCATTTGAGCTGGAGAGGCAATGAGATTTCATATTGGTTTTCCACTGAGACAAAGGAGGCCATGATAAAGAATGAGAAAAAAAGCCTGGTATTTCTTGACTCTGTGGGCTCCTGTTTGCCATTCCCACCCAAGGAGCCTTTCTTTTTCATATCAGGAAATGACAAGATGAAGAAATTGAGAGTGGCAGGGTTTAATTTTGCTGTCTTAACAGAGGTTGTTTTTTGTTATTTTATTTTGGTTTTTAGTAGTTAATTGGATCATTTATGCTAAAATGATCTGTGGACTGAAAAGTTTTAAGAGTAAGCTCAATGAATCCATTTATTCCTACTCAAATAATAGTAGTTATAGAAAAAATAATAGATGTGTTATTTTAACAATACAAATATTATAGTTTTTTTACTAAAGAGAAATCTTCAACTTGTATATAGTCAAATCTTTATTTTAAAAGGATTCTGGGAAATGTTTTGATAATTTAATATCTTTAATTTTAATACACATTTTTTCCATCATAAAACATGACAACTGTTGCACTAAGAGGATCACATATTTAACTAAAAAGTTGGCTCTTTAAAAGTGGTTTGGAGGCTGGGCACTGTCTCTCATGTCTGCAATCCCAGCACTTCAGCGATCCCAGGATGGATCGCTTAAGCCCAGGGATTCGAAACCAGCCTGGGCAACAAAGTGAGACCTCATCTCTTAAAAGGAAAAAATAGCTGGGTGTGGTAGCACACACCTGCGGTTCCAGCTACTTGGGAGACTGAAGTAGGAGGTTTGAGCTTGGGAGTTTGAGGCTTCAGTGAGCCATGATTGCATCACTACACCCCAGCCTCAGTGACAGTGAGACTGTGTTTAAAAGAAAACGTGGTTTGGAAATGAAACATTGCACTTTAAATATGTTAAAATATTACATAAAAGTCCAGTCAACTTTTCAATATCCATGAATAAGTTACAGAGAACCAGGCCCCTTTCTTTCTCTAATTTATATGATGGGTTAGATAAGTGATGGGACTCAACTAGAAAGGTGTCAAAGTACTAGATAATTGAATTAAGGAGTGTCTGAACATGTGTAGGCAATGACCAATTTTTACATTTGATATTTCCCTCCTTTGTTTAACATTAACTATGCCTTTTTTTCTCCCGATCAGTCTAGATAATTGGGAGTTAGTAGTAACTATAGTCAAATACCAGTTTCCCCTCTTGTTATTCTCTTTGTAAAAATTTACAACATTATTTTGAGGTTGACTTGATGGCAATGCTGCAGTCACACATCTGTCTTCTGAGTTGGTAGTCACTGAAACTGCAGCAACTCCAGTTCTTCTGGGACCACTTATGACAGAATTGGCAATCCATCTGAGCCAATTTGTTACTAGTTTTAAGTATATGGTGCTACGTCTCTTAGAGAGGCGACATGGGGTGAGGGATAGGCATTTTCTGTTTCTTCATATACCAAACCATAATCATGTCTGGTAATATTTATCAAACACCCCAATAAAGGAGTGGGCAATGGAAAAATCTTATACTTGTAATTATTTGAAAGTTCACTGAGTATTTTCATGGCATTTTACTTCTTTCATAAAGTATCCCAAAGCTTCAAGATGAAAATATATTTCATCCATAATTATTGCAGTCTCTTAAGGAATAGAACTGCATAAGTATTTAATAGCTGTTCACAACATTTAGGCTGCTGTTTAGGGCAGAGTTACTCCTTACTATAAGCACCATAAGGGATTTTGTAATACTTCCAAAATACAATCCCATTAGTATGAAGCTGAATGGCTATGAACACCTTATTTTTTTTTATGTAAAACATTCTTAGTTGTCTCTCATGATTTGACTAACTCTTGCAAAAAATGTCGTAGGATCATTTTAGAGAAGCAGTTTTGTGTGGTATATCATAATCATACTTTATATTTATCCACTGTTAATATTTATTGTCTGAGGGTATTGTTTTAAATTAGATTTTTTGGAGTTGAATTTTTTAAAGAAGCTTTGGTCCAGACAAGAAAGACAAGGGCCTCACTCTGTCACCCAGGCTGGAGTGCAGTGGCATGATCTTGGCTCACTGCAACCTCTGCCTTCCGGTTCAAGTAATTCTCCTGCCTCACAGCCTCCCAAGTATCTGGGACTACAGGCACGTATCACCATGCCCAGCTAATTTTTGTATTTTTTGGTAGAGACAGAGTTTGATGGTGTTGGCCAGGCTGGTCTTGAACTCTTGGCTTCAAGTGATTCACCACCTCAGCCTCCCAAAGTGAGGATTACAGGCATGAGCCTCCACACCCGGCCTAAAATTATTTTTATTAATTACTTTCATCCCTCTCATATCTGAAGAGTATCAGATGCTGAGATGCCAAAAGATGCCTCTGATTTCCAATTAAAGTGCCTTCTTCCTGTTTTGTCTTCTAGAATAGAATCTGATTTACTGAGCAAGGTTGTTTCATTTACTTCGTCTTTTTCTTTAATTCTTTGGGAAATCTTGGTGGCATTGGTTGGTTGGTGAGGTCATCTCTTGCGTTCTTGAGTATAATGTTCCACTTCACATACTTGAAAAGCGAATGCCCTTGTTCTGCCAGAGATGTGGCAGCAACACAAAGACATCTCTGTTTGTGAGGTTCACTTTTAGCATCTCTTAACCTCAACAGAGACACCTGGTTGTTCCCAGCGGAGTTAATTGAAAGGTATTCTATGTCTTTCCACTGTTTATTAGCCACTTGCTCATCTTTGTTCCCCTTTACAGACAAAACAGATTTGTTGTCACACCTTTGTCTCTTGATTCTAAAGAACTTCTTGTAGGTTTGATTAGGGTACTAAAATGAGAATTGAGCAAGTATTCAGCTCCTGTTAGGAAAGCGCATGTATGTGATGGTTAACATTCTCAGACCTCCACTTCCCAAACTTCCTTTTCTATATGTAAATCCAGATTTGAAATACACTCAATACATCTGCAAAATTAGATTTCTCACTAATCTACTTATATACATTTTGTGCCCAAGTGAATTTCCTCAAGCTGGAGAGACTCCCCAGATGAAATATGTAACATAATTTAAATCGCTTCCAATAGCAGAATTTATATTGTTTGTGAGAAGGATGGATTTTTCTCCAAAGCAATTTTCTTTCTGTTACTGGCCAAAAAACAAACACGGTACACTGGAGTCTTACTCTAATGCTTTTTTGGGGCCCATGCTCAATATCCACCTCATGGATAAGATAAACTGATGTTATTTCACCAATTAAACTTTGCCAAATGGGATTGAGATAGGCCAGGCGCGTTCTGAGCACTTCAGTGTTTGAAGGGACAACAAATAGTATTTGCTGCGGTGCCAGTTATTAGCTCAGCATAATACTTTTTATTAAAAAATTTCACAGCATTTGGCAAACAGGTGCACTGTAACAGAAAAAGCACTATTATATGGGAATCTAAAGATACAGGTCATAGTAGAAATTCATTAGCTTTGGCTTTGAGAGGTAACTTAACCTTCTTGAGTTTTTAATTCTTTGTTCCATCCCAGGGTATTGTGGGAATCAAATAGGGTAATATATTGGCATTTTGAAAACTGAAGGCTATATAATTGGAAGATGTTCTTTTAGATGCTAGTTGAAACGACACAGTAGTTGTGACTCTAAATACAAAGCATCTACTATATGCCAAGTCATTGTGTATCTCAGTGTAGGAGGTATAAATATTAATGGCACCTCTGCCTTGAACAGATACAAAGTGAGGGGGTAGGGGTATGGTAAAGGAAGAAGAACATAATATTCAGTTGATTTCCTAGAAAAGGTAGAATTTGAAATGAGACTTGAATAAGTAATAATTTCAACAGGATGACTGAATAAAGATCACTTAAGATATAATAATTCTACTACCTTTTTCTCCTCTGCCTCCATGAATTCAGGATGCTTTCACCATCTTTTCTTTCTACACTCTTCCTTGAAATCTATTTTTTTATTAATTTTGTGTGAAGGGCAATGCTATACACAAGCAGAATGTCTTGTCACCACCTTAATATATCAGTGGCAAGACTAGTATGTGTATTCTCATGGCAGAAATGGAGCTTTGTACATCTCTGTAAATACTCTTTTTCCCATCAGATATACCTAGCACTAAGAATTCAGGTACATTTATTCTGAGTGTAACTTTGATTTTAATAAACTGGGTATCTTAAAAGTAGCTATGAGTAGTGAGAGGACAGTATTCTCTCTCTTTCATCCTCTTCTCTCTTCCTTCTCCCTGTGTCCTTCCCTTCCTCCATTTCTGAATGAGAAATAAACCTTAATTATGGCAAGCCCCTAAGATTTCAAGGTTGCTTTTAAACAGCCTAACTAACAACCTAACTAACATAGAAGGTAGATTCGACAATAACTGAAACTTTAGAATGTGGCACTGGCTTAGAAGGCAGGCAACAATGAGGAAACATACGGTGAAGGCTGAAAAGATGGCCAGCCATATTAAGCAGTTAGAACATATTTGGTAAAACTGTTGCCTAACATAAATTGGGGGTCATATTATATGGCTGCTGAGCTGGCAGTTGTAGGAAAAGAGGTTGGGGATCAAAACTTATTTGTGTGTGTTGGTCTTTTTTTAAATTGAATTTTCTATTGAGGTAGTTGCAGAATAATATAGAAGTCATGTTAATTCCTTACCTAGTTTTCCTCAGAGGCAACATCTTGCAAAACTGTAGTACAGTATTACAACTAGGATATTCACATTGATAAAACCTAATCTACTTCAGATTCCCCCAGTTTTACTTGCGTGTGTGTGTGTGTGTATTTAGTTCTGTACAGTTTTATCACATGTAGATTTGTATATCTACCACCAAGTCAAGATACAGAACAATTTCATACCACATTTCCTCATGTTCCCCCTTTTATCACAACATCCACTTCCCTCCCTTCTGCCAAATTCCCTTACCCACCCCTCTACCCGCATTTCCTAATTAACCCCTTGGCAACCACAAATCTATTTTCTATTTCTAAAATTTTATCATTTCAAAATATATAAATAGAGTCATACAGTATGTAACCTTTTGGGATTGACTTTTTTCCCCTCAGCATAATTCTCCAAAGATTCATTGCATTTCTGTGTGTATCAATAGTTTGCTTCTTTCTATTGCTGAGTAATATTCCATGGTATGGGTATACCGCAGTTGGTTTCACCATTCACCTGTTGCAGGACATCTGGGCTGTTTCCAGTTTTAGGATATTATGAATAAAACTGCTGTGAACATTTATGTACAGGTTCTTTTGTGAACATAAGTTTTCATTTCTCTGGGATAGATGTCCAGGAATACAATTGCTGGATCATATGGTAGTTGTGGGTTTAGAAACTGCCACATTATTTTCCAGAGTGGCTATACCATTTTACATGTCCCCCAGCAGTGTATGAGTGATCCAGTTTGTCTGTGTCCTCATCAGAATTTATTATTTTCGCTATTTTTCATTTTAGCTCTTTTAATGGAGGTGTAGTGATATCATGGCACTTTTAAGTTGCATTTCCCTGATGAATGATGATGTTGAACCTTTTCCTGTACTTATTTCCCATCAGTATAAACTTTTCAATAAAATGCCTGTTTGTGTCCTCTGTCCATTTTCTAATCAAATTGTTTGTTTTTTACTGTTGTGTTTTGAGAATTCTTCATGTGTTCTGGATGCAAGTCTTTTGTCACATATGTGGTTTGCAAATATTTTCTCGCAGTCTGTAGCCTATCCATTTTCTTAGTAGAGTTGTTCACAGAGCAAAGTTTTTTAATTTTGATGCAATTAATTTGATCGGTTTTATTTTATGGATTATGTTTCTGGTGTCCAGTCTAAGAACTTTTTGCCCCATATCCCCAAGATTTTTTCCTGTATCTTTTTTCTACAAGTTTTATCATTTTACATTTAAGGCTGTGATCCATTTTGATTTAATTTTTATATAAGATAGGAGGTTTAGATTAAGATTTGTCTTCTTCTTCTTCATTTTCCTACAAATATCCACTTGTTTCAGCACCATTTTTGAAAAAAGTGTCCTTCCTTAATTGAATTGCTTTTGCGCCTTAAAAAAAAAAAAAAAAAAAACCTGTTTGACATATTTGTGTGGGTCTTTTTCTGAGGTCTCTATACCATGGATCTATGTGTCTTTCCCCCAGTGCTTTCATTACTATAGCCAATACAGTAAGAAACCTTGGTATCTGGCAGAATGATTCTTCCCACTTTATTCTTCTCTGTCAAGATTGTTTTCATTTCCATAAAAATTTCCCGGGATTTGATAGGAATTGCATTTAACCTATAGATCGATTTGGGGAGAATTAACATCTTTACTGTGTTGAGTCTTCCCATCTATGAACATATGTCCTAAAATTTATCTAGGTGTTCTTTGATTTCTTTCATGAGCATTTTGTAATTTTTATCACCCACATCACATACATGTTTTGGTTTTATTAGATTTATACCTTAGTATTTTATTATTTTGTAGTTAACTATGAATGGTATTATGTTACACATATTTTTGTTAGTGTAAAATCAACACACAACTTTTGTGTGTTGATTTTATATCTTTTGACATTGCTGAACTCACTTGTTAGTTCTAGGAGGGTTTTTTTGTGTGGATTCCTCGGATTTTCCTTATAGGCAGGTATGTCATCTGCAAATAGAGTATTCTTTTTTCGTTTCCAATCTGTATGTCATTTATTTCTTTTTCTTGTCTTTTTGCACTGGCTAGAACTTCCAGTATACTATGTTGAGTAGCAGTGATAAGAGCAGACATCCTTGCCTTGTTCCTGATCTTTGTGGAAAGTCTTCAGTCTTTCACCTTAAGTATGATGTTATTTGTAGATTTTTTTTGTAGATGCCCTTTATCAAGTTGAGGTAATTCCCCTCTGGGAGTTTTTGTTTGTTTGTTTGTTTGTTTTACCATGAACAAGTACTGGATTTCATCAAATTCCTTTTCTGCAGCAATTGACGTAATCATGATTTTTCTTCTTTAACTCATGATACAGTGGATTACGTTGAGATATATATAATACACACACACACACACACACACACACACACATATATATATATAGTTTTTTGTTTTGAGACAGAGTTTCACTCTTGTTGCCCAGGCTGGAGTGCAATGGCACGATCTTGGCTCACTGCAACCTCCGCCTCCCAGGTTCAAGTGATTCTCCTGCCTCAGCCTCCCAAATAGCTGGGATTACAGACTGTGCCACCACACCCAGCTAATTTTGTATTTTTAGTAGAGACAGGATTTCACCATGTTGGTCAGGCTGGTCTCGAACTCCTGACATTGGGTGATCCACCTGCTTCAGCCTCCCAGAGTGCTGGGATTATAGGCGTGAGCCACCATACCCAGCCTACGTTGATATATTTTCAATCTTGAGTCAGCTTTACATATGTGGAATAAACTCTACTTGGTCAGGGTTTATAATTCCTTTTACACATTGTAGGATTTGGTTTGCTAGTATTTTGTTGAGGATTTTTAAATGTATGAGAGATTTTCAAGTGTTCATGATATGTATTGGTTGGTAGTTTGGGGCATTTTTTGTTTTGTTTTCTTTTACTGTTTCTGCCAGGTTTTGGTAATAGTATAATACTGGCCTTATATTTTAGAAGGATTTGTGAAGAATTGGTATTAATTCTTCTTTAAGTGCTTGGTAGAATTTTCCAGTAAAATTATCTGGGCCTGGATATTTTGTTTTTGAGAGCTTTTAAATTACAAATGGAATTTCTTTAATGTTTCTAGGACTATTCAGATTATCTCTTTCATCTTGGTTGAGTTCTCATAGTTTGTAGTTTTTTAGGAATTGGTGCATTCCTGCTAAGTGGTTGACTTTACAAGTATAAATCTGTTGATAGGATTTCCTTTTTACCCTTTTAATGGCAGTAGGATCTGTAGTGATATACCCTGTTTCCTGGTTTTGGTGATTTGTGTTTTCTCTATATTTTTCTGCCTTGTTAGAGGTTTATTAATTTTATTGATTTTTTTTTCAGAGTCAGCTTTTTGTCTCGATGTTTTTCTGTGATGTTTCTGTTTGCAATTTCATTGATAACAAGTCTTTATTATTTTCTTCATTCTGCTTGCTTTGGGTTAATTTTGCTCTTTTTCTATTTTCTTAAGGTAAGAACTTAGATTATTGATTTGCAAACTCTCCTTGGTTTTAATAAGTGACTTATGGGTTGGAGGGTAGCATATACAGCATGGATGTGTTAGACAAAGGGATGATTCACATCCTGGGTGGGGCAGAGCTGAACTGTGTAAGATTTCATCAAAATACTCGGAATGGTGCACAATTTAAAACTTATACATGGTTTATTTCTAGAATTTTTCATTTAACATTTTCTGACCACAGTTGACCACTGGTAACTGAAATCACGTAAAGTGAAACCATGCCTAAGGGGGGACTACTGCATTCTCCTTATTTATTTATTTATTTATTTTTTGCCACTGTGCCCTGCTAAGGGCTCATTTTTAATCATAAACAATATTGCCTAATATTACAACTGGCGTTCCATTATTACCTTGCCTAGTAGGTTTCCAGAGAAACAGTGCTGAAAGCCAAACTCAAGGTCATTTCACCAGGGAGAAAGAAAAGGTTTTATTAACCCTTTACTCATAGCAGTCCAGGGTAATCTCACAGTATCAGGGCCCAAACTTCTATATTGCTGCTCTGCCATTCATGGCTTCTATTTCCAAGGTTACTTTGAAGTCCAAGAATCCTGCTAGAGCTCTAGCTACCACATCCATGTTCCAGCAGGAACAGAAGATGAGCCCACCTGCTTCCTCTTAAGCCTTTAAGTTTAAGGAAACTTCCCAGAAGCACCACTAAGCACTTATTTTTTTCTTTTTTCTTTTTTTGTTTCCATCACTCAGCACTCTTATTCCATGTCAATGCCAGAACTTAGTCATATGACCACATGTGTCTGCAAGGAAAGCTAGGCACATTGCTAACCTGAATAAGTTCTGGGATTCTGATACAAAGCAAAAAAGGGAGAACAGATAATTGGGTCAGGCAATTAGCATTCTCTCCTATACATACACATGGGGGGAACAATAAGCTTTTTATTAAAAGCTGAGACTAAAAAACCTCATATATATTAGCTGGGCATGGTGGCACGTGCCTGTAATCCCAGCTACTTGGGAGGCCGAGGCGTGATAATCGCTTGAACCTGGGAGGTGGAGGCTGTGGTGAGCCAAGATCGTGTCACCGCACTCCAGCCTGGGCACCAAGAGTGACAGACTATCAAAAATAAAAAGGTAAAAAGTCATATAGACATTGGGATGTAGATTATTGCTTGTAATCATCTGCTTATGATTTGAAAATGCTTTTTATCAAGGTAAGTCATTTTCCAATTAAATTTTTGGAAGAAAAAAATTATTTGGGTCAGGCATGATGGCTCACACCTGTAATTATAGCACCTCGTTGAGGCAGGAGGACCACTTGAGCTCACGAGTCCGACACCAGCCTGGGCAACAAGACAAAACCCTGTCTCTACAAAAAATACAAAAATAAGCTGGGCATGGTCGCACACGCCTGTAGTTGCAGCCACTAGGGAGGCTGAGGTGGGAGGATGGCTTAAGCCCAGGAGGCGGAGGTTGCAGTGAGCCCAGACTGCGCCACTGCAGTACAGCCTGGGCGACAGAGCCAGAGCTTGATTTTTAAAAAAATTATTCGTCCTAGAACATTAGCTCTCTAATCTGTTAAAATAGTTTTATCTCCATCAATTGTGAGATGTAATTAACATGAGATATGTTTTAACTTACTGGTACTAGGTTAAACTATAGGAAATGGCTGTTTTTTGTAGTTGGAAACAATCAAATATTGGCAATTTTACACAGCTCAACCTGTAACAAAGTATCAAAGGGTGTGAATAATTTACTTAAAAAATATAAACTAGCACAGATTTAGTTTACTGCCATAATAAAATGACTAATACAGCTGAATTTCAATAATCTTTCTCAAGTGGGAAAGGAGCAAAATTACATCTGGAATATTTGGAATTGTTCCTTTATCCTTAAGCACTTCAAAATTCTTTTTCTGTTCCTAGATAAAATACTTATTGTAGTAGACTAAAAATAGGCCCCAAAGACTTCCATGCCTTAATCCCTAGTATTATGCCTGTGTATGTTAAATGACCTAGCAAAAGAGACTTTGCAGGTGGAATTAATGTTGTTTTGTTTTGTTTTGTTTTGTTCTGTTTTGTCTTTGAGATGGAGTCCAGCCAAGGCTGGAGTGCAGTGGCGCAATCTCGGCTTACTGCAACCTCCACCTCCTGGGCTCAAGCAATTCTCCCACCCCAGCCCCCTGAGCAGCCGAGACCACAGGTGTGTGCCACCACACCTGGCTAATTTTTGTGTTTTTAGTAGAGACAGGGTTTCACCATGTTGGCCAGGCTGGTTTCAAACTTCTGACCTTGTGATCCACCCGCCTCGCCTCCCAAAGTGCCAGGATCACAGGCGTGAGCCACTGTGCCCAGTCAGAATTAATGTTATACACTTTCACCAGGGTGCAGTGGTTCACGCCTGCAATCCCAGCACGTTGAGAGTCCAAGACAGGAGGATCACCAGAACCCATGAGTTCAAGACCAGCCTGGGCAACATAATGAGACCCCATCTCTTAAAAAAAAAATGTAAAAAAAAGCCAGGCATAGTAGGCTGAGGCGGGAGGGCTGCCCGAGCCCGGGAGTTCAAGGCTGCAGTAAGCCGTGGTCATGCCACTGCACTCCAGCCTGGGCGACAGAGCGAGACCCTGTCCCAAAGGAAAAAAAAAAAGTTATCGACCTTAAAATAGGGAGATTATCCAAGTGGGCCCAGAGTAATGAAATAGACATTTAAAAGTGGAAATGGAAGACAGCAGGGTAGGTCAGAGAGAGGGGTGATGGAAGAAGTAACGGGAATGATTCAAAATGGGAGAGGGACTTCACCCACTATTGCAGGTTCTGAAGAAAAGGGGATCTGACCCTCAGCTAACAGACAGCAAGGAAAGGAGAATTTGATCCTTCAACTGCAAAGAACTGAATTCTACCAACAACTAAATAAACAAGGAAATGGATTTGCCCCCCACCCCAAAACCTCCATAAAGGAATGCATTCCTGCCAGCACCTTGAATTTAGGCCAGGTAAGACCCGTATCACACTTTTCACCTACAAAACTATAAGACAATACATTTGTGTTAAGTCACTGAGTTCGTAGTAATTTGTAACAGCCTCAAAGGAAAGTGTATATACTTACCTTAATAAACCTTAAATTTAAAGGACTCAGAAGGGTCCCTAAAGTCATTTACAAATATTTCATTTTACTTATTTTTTGAGACAGGGTCTCACTGTGTCACCCAGGTGAGAGTACAGAGGCGCAAACGCAGCTCACTGCAGCCTCGACCTCCCAGTCCCAGGCCATCCTCCCAGGTCAGCTGCCCAGTAGCTGGTACCACAGGCACATGACACTATGTCCAGCTAATTCTAAAAAATTTTTTGTAGAGACAGGGCCTCTCCACATTACCCAGACTGGTCTCAAACTCCTAGGCCCAAGTGATCCTCCCACCTCGGCCTCCCAAAGTGCTGAGATTACTGGTGTGAGCCACTGTACCCGGCCAAACTATATTTTAAAAGTCCAATTCATGTCTGGTCCCAAATGATTCTGGTAAAATAAGTTGTATTATGACTAGATATGTGTGTATAGCCAATAAAATGCGATAAAATATTAAAAGACTGAAAGCTACACAGCAATTATTTTTATGTAAGAACTCTAAAAAGTTCTTGACAAGTTATTATGAGAAACATTTCATCTAGGAATGATTTCTAAGGCAGCATTTGAGTTTCCATAAAAACAGAACTTTCTGTCTCAGAAGGTATATCAGTAAGAGGACCAGAATCTTCTATTTCCAAGAGCATTGGTTTCTTCTGTTCACAACTCAGATTTGAACTGTCGTTCATTTGAATCTCTTCCTCTTCCAATTCCAAAGATTTATCTGGGGCTGAAGCTACCACTTCTTCGTCTTCATTTTCATGTAGAAAGCCACAAATCATGTTGGGTCAATAGGAGAAATCACTATCCTTTATTTGCAGCCATTCCACCTCACCTGTTTTCTTCTCCTTCCTTCTTCTCTGTCAGAAGAGTTCTTGTCATGCTGAGCTTCTTCATTGTATGACATTTATATTTTAGCACTGTTTTATTATTGCCTTCTGTATCATCATGTTCAACATTTTCTTCAAATATAACACAGATCCCAAGAGTGTCTTCATACTCCCCAGCAAAGACACAGCTGTCCACTTGCAGAATGGGCCTCTCAGTGTCAGTGCCCAAACCTTGCATTTATTTTCACATTTGAGAATCAATACTTCCTGATAATTCCACTAGAACCAACTGCTCCTCGTCTTCCTCCTTTTCTCCGTCCTCCAGACCCCGCTAGTTGGCCACCGCCTTGGTCCGCGTTGCCTCGCCTCCTAGTCACTGGCCACGCCCTCCAGGAGCCACCATCTTGAGTACGGGCTCTGCATTCTCTTTTAAGACATTTCTGATAATCAGCAATTTAAAAACCCTAGTTGTTATCTCCAACTGTCAATTTCACTAATGGTTCTTTTACTATCCATTATAAAGCTCCATGTTAACAAACATCTGCACATAGATATCCCAAAGGCTCAAATTAAACTTGTCTAAAACTAAACTCATTATTTTCATATTCTCTGGGCTCTCCCAGATCTGTAACTCCCTTTCTTTTTCTCAGCAAAAGACTACTGCTATTTACTCAGGAATCTAAAGCAGGCTATTTCTATTTATTCAGTAAGTGATGATGATTATAATGCTTAAATAGCTCTTGAATCCTTTGTCTTCACTAGTTTCCCACTACCACATCCCTATTTCAGGCTTTCTTTGTCCCCCACCTTGAAAATATAATTTTTTTCAGGTTTATGAAAAACATCAGCTCCTTGTCCATACCTTATTTTCTTACTCCCTAAGGGCAATCACTTTCAATTATTTTAGCTAAATTTTGCAACTATTTTTTGTATAATTTTAAACATCATGTAGTGTTACTTTTTAGTTTTCCATATTAGGCCTTCTCTACTGACTTTCCAAAATGGGTGGAGGGGAGGATTTAACTCTTTTATATCATATATACATATATATATATACACACACACATTTTCCTCATCCTAATATGTATATATTATAAATTTCATGTAGATCAATATTTAATAGTTGAATTATGATTGCATAAATGTTATTTGCAGCCTGGCCGTGTAGCATACTATATTATGTCTTCTTCCTTTTACAAGTTTTATTTTCCTTTGAATCTTATTTCTTTATTTGCTTAGTTTTCTATATACTTTCAATAATTTATTCTTTAAGTCCCTGCTTTTACTTTAAATCTATCAGTTGCATCTTTGATTGATCTCTGCCAGAGTCCTCTAATCTCTATATTACAATCCGTAATTGTTGCTTTCTTGGTCTGCTGCTCGGCTATGGTCTCCCTTCTATAGCATTCTTGTATTGCCTCTACTCTTTGTTGGTTCTCCAGTTTCATGGCTCTTACTTACACTTCTGTTTCTTGGTTTATTCCCTTGTTTCTGATATAGCACATATTCTAGCAGTTTCCAGAAAGAGTGCATAGGAAGTAAACTTTTTGAGACCTTGCCTGTCTGAAAAGGTATTTATTCTACCCTCACATCTAATAGATAATATTGGGTATTGAATTTTAGCTTGGAAATAATTTTCTCTGGAACTTTTGAAGAAGTTGTTCTGTTGTTTTCTAACTTTGAAGGCCGTTTTGATTCCTGAACCTCATGTGAACTTTTCATTGTGTTTTTCAATGGAAAGTTTTAGGATCTTCCTCAAAATACTGAGATATCAGATGATGCGTTTTGGTGTGGATCTGTTTCATCCACTGAGCCCACTATTGTTGATTCAAGGAATTCATTTCTTTCAGTTTGGGTCTATTTTCTTGAATTAAGTTTTTTTCATTCTTTCTGGAAATACTCTTTTTCTAATGTTTGATGCCGTGGACTGATCTAAATTTAATGTCTCTCCTATTTTCTCGTTATATTTTTGTTAAATTTTCTGGGGTATGTACTCAAGTTTTTGTCTTTCTACTGATCTTTGATTTCTGCTATAAGTTTAATTTGCAAGAGCTTGTTGTGTTGTTTATGATTATATATATGTACTTTGTAAATAGCATCCTGTTCTTATTTCATGAATTCAGTATTATCTCTTTGAAGATATTAATGATTTTTAAAATGTATATTTTATTCTTTCTGGAGTATTTCTTTTAAGCTTTCTTTATATTTCTGTTTTGTTTCAGTCTTTCTCATGTTAGAGGCTTTCCTCAAATATCTGGTGATTCTTGGTTGTCCATTTATATTCAAGAATGATACACTGAAAAGTTTTGTAGGTGGGGCTTGTTAACTTACTATTATAGGATAATTTGGCTAGACCTTTTCATTGGGGGACCTCTAACTGTTCTCTTCAGGATTTATCTCTTTAGCTGGTCAAATTCTCTGGGGAAGAAACTTCCAGCTCCTGGCTAGAGATAAGCCTGGTGTTAAGCCAGTGTTCTGAGAACTGTTGGAGAAGAGACTGCAGGCTCTGTTCAGTTTGTAGGCTTTCACTTTATCCCTGTATAACTTTGACTTAATTCCTGTTTTGGTACAGAATACTTGCCCTCTGCTCTGCCTGGTGTCCCTGATCCACAGCTTATTTGGTTTACCCTCTCCAAAGGAAAATTATCTCCAGGAGTTGGGTAGGGAGAATTGCCCAGATGCAGGATGTGGAAGAGAGGAGGGGTCTGTTTCTTATACTTTCACAATTCTGTTTTTAGCTCCACTTTCAACACTACTTTGAATTACTTAGCTCTACTAATTCCATATTCTTTCTAGAGTTCTCTTGTACAAATCCAGTTACAAATTTCATAGTTTTTTTGTTGTGTCCTTTTCTTATTTTTGTCCTCATGATTTTATGCTTTTGTCTTTTTCTTCTTCTTTTAAAAATATCTTTACTGCTATTTTACAAATGTTTTGAAGTGGAGCAGTGGTAAATGCATTTGCTTGATCTCTAACTGGTGACCTTAGTGGTCTCCTCCCCCTAGTCTTACCCCATTCTAATTCACTTTCACAATACTGTCAAGATGATCTTGATAAAGTCACACTCTATTCTAGTCATCTCTTTATTAAAACCCTTCACTAGTTCCCATTGCCCATGATAAATTCATTTCTTTGCATAATATACAAAGTACCCTGCATAATCTAATCCCTACCTGGTTCTCTAGCCTCATCTCGAATAAGTTTTATGGTTTTCTAAACACCTGATGTTATTTCCT
The DNA here is from genome assembly GCF_009764315.1 of Trachypithecus francoisi. Lineage (NCBI taxonomy): Eukaryota > Metazoa > Chordata > Mammalia > Primates > Cercopithecidae > Trachypithecus > Trachypithecus francoisi. Next base: position 45,389,954 of record NW_022681471.1, read on the forward strand.
CTTCTGTATTTTCGGATGTTCAGTTTCTTTTGCCTGGAGTACTCTACCCCATCATCGTCTGCCTGGTAGCTGCTTCCATGTCAAGATGGTTATGAAGCCTTCCTTGACTTCCTTGGCTCATCATTCTAGTAGTTGTTTATCCCCTTCTCTGTATCCATGCTGTGTTCTACCTAATGTAGTATTAGCATTTATCATATAACATTTTAGTTATTTATTTACATGTCTGTTTACTGGAATTTGAGCTTCTTGACAGAGATAATATCTTAATTATTTTTGTATCTTCAGAATTTAGCAATGCCCAGCATGAGCGGGGTCCAATATATGGTTTCAATTTATTTGTCGCCTGATATTTACACAGCATACTGTATTTAGCTTTTGGTGGAGAAAGAGATACAAAGCTACAGACATGTGTACATGACCATCTTTCCATGTTATTAAACATTCTACATTTTAATGGCTGCTAAATATTGCATTATATGGATATACCGTAGTTTGTTTAGTTAATAGCCCATTGTTAGGTATTAGTTAATGTTTCAAACTTTTTGCTGTTTTAAATCATGCTGCAGTAAAAACCTAGCTGGAGGTAAATTTTAAAGTGTACATCCATGATTACTCGACATAAATTAAATTCTTAGAAGTTAAAATGCTAAATCAGTAGTAATGTTTGTTTTAAAAGCTTTTGGTATATATCCTTCCAGGTAGGTTGTACTAATTTATATTTTCACCAGAAATTCATTAGGGAGGACCCATTTTTCTGTACTCTTTCCAGTACCACTCCTGTAATCACTACCACCACCACCACCATGATGATCATTCTTTGCCAAGATTTATAGGTTAAAATAATATATTCCTGGTTGAATGTGCCTTCCTCTGGTTACTATTGAGGTTGAGTATTTCTAAAATGTTTATAAATAATTTGTGTGTCATTTTATAAGGTGCCTATTTGTGTCTTTAACTATTTTCCTGTCAGGATATTTTTTTCTCTCACTGCCTCAATTTTTTTCTAGGAGAAATGAGAGATATACTATATAGCATTGTTTATGAAAGTACATTGTGTTCTTTGACAATGAATTTAATCTCATCTAATAATTTTTATATGTATAACTTAAAATTTTTTTAAAGCATTAATTACAGTTTCTAGAAATCTGTGTTTGGGTTTAATGACTAAATCTCTTTTCATAATCTTTTTTGAATCTTCACCTAAAGTATTTGCAAAAGGCTAAGTTGAAGAAAACATCTGTCTCCAAAACAGAATGACACTGGCTGGAAGCAGCTTCACCAAAATCTTTTGAGAATAACAAATAATTGTTTTAAAATATTTTTAAATACACAAATATACCACCTTAACCAAGAGCCATTTAGTTAGGCCTATAGAGTTGTACAGACATCAAACAATCCAGTGTTAGAACACATTTGTTACTGCCAAAATTTTCTCATGGCCATTTGCAGTTAGTTATTCCCCATTTCTATCCCAAACCCCATGCAACCACTAATCTACATTTTGTCTTTATAGATTTGCCTTTTCTGGAGAGTTTACATAGATTGAATCATATTATATGTGGCCTTTTGTGTCTGGTTTCTTTCATTTAGCATATTTTCAAGCTTCATCTATGTTGTAATATGTATCAGTACTTAATTCCTTTTTATTGCTGTGTATCATTTCATTGTACAGTCATACCAAAATTTGTTTATCCATTCATCAGTTGATGAACTTTTTTTTTATTATACTTTAAGTTCTAGGGTACATGTGCACAACGTGCAGGTTTGTTACATATGTATACATGTGCCATGTTGGTGTGCTGCACCCATTAACTCTTCATTTACATTAGGTATATCTCCTAATGCTATCCCTCCCTCCTACCCCCCCCCACAGTAGGCCCAGTGTGTGATGTTCCCCTTCCTGTGTCCAAGTGATCTCATTGTTCAATTCCCACCTATGAGTGAGAACATGCAGTATTTGGTTTTCTGTTCTTGCAATAGTTTGCTGGGAATGATGGTTTCCAGCTGCATCCGTGTCCCTACAAAGGACATGAACTCATCCATTTTAATGGCTGCATAGTATTCCATGGTGTATATGTGCCACATTTTCTTAATCCAGTCTGTCACTGATGACATTTGGGTTGATTCCAAGTCTTTGCTATTGTGAATAGTGCCGCAATAAACATACGTGTGCATGTGTCTTTATAGCGGCATGACTTATATCCCTTGGGTATATACCCAGTAATGGGATGGCTGGGTCAAATGGTATTTCTAGTTCTGGATCCTTGAGGTATCGCCACACTCTTTTCCACAATGGTTGAACTAGTTTACAGTTCCACCAACAGTGTAAAAGTGTTCCTATTTCTCCACATCCTCTCCAGCACCTGTTGTTTCCTGATTTTTTAATGATTACCATTCTAACTGGTGTGAGATGGTATCTCATTGTGGTTTTGATTTGCATTTCTCTGATGGCGAGTGATGATGAGCGTTTTTTCATGTGTCTGTTGGCTGTATGAATGTCTTCTTTTGAGAAGTGTCTGTTCATATCCTTTGCCCATTTTTTGATGGGGTTGTTTTTTTCTTATAAATTTGATTGAGTTCTTTATAGGTTCTGGATATTAGCCCTTTGTGAGATGAGTAGATTGCAAAAATTTTCTCCCATTCTGTAGGTTGCCTGTTCACTCTGATGGTAGTTTCTTTTGCTATGCAGAAGCTCTTTAGTTTAATTAGATCCCATTTGTCAATTTTGGCTTTTCTTGCCGTTGCTTTTGGTGTTTTAGACATGAAGTCCTTGCCCATGCCTATGTCCTGAATGGTATTACCTAGGTTTTCTTCTAGGGTTTTTATGGTTTTAGGTCTAACATTTAAGTCTCTAATCCATCTTGAATTAATTTTCATATAAGGAGTAAGGAAAGGATCCAGTTTCAGCTTTCGAATTACGGCTAGCCAATTTTCCCAGGACCATTTCTTTTCTTTTTTTTTTTTTTTTTTTGAGATGGAGTTTCTCTCTTGTCACCCAGACTGGAGTGCAATGGCACAATCTCAGCTCACTGCAACCTCTACCTCCCGGGTTCAAATGATTCTCCTGCCTCAGCCTCTTGAGTATCTGGGATTACAGGCACCTACCACAACTCCTGGCTAATGTTTGTATTTTTAGTAGATACAGGGTTTCACAATGTTGGCCAGGCTGGTCTCGAACTCCTGACCTCAGGTGATCTTCTTGCCTCGGCCCCCAAGTACTGGGATTGCAGGTGTGAAGCACGGCACCCAGCCTCTTGTTGTTTATTAAAATATAGTTTTAGCGCTTACATTTAGATTGATAATCCATCTTGAGTTGATTTTTGTATATAGTTAAAGGTGGGGGTTTGATTTCATTTGGATGTAGATATCCAGTTGTCCAGAGCCATTTGTTGAAAAAGATTATGATTTCTATCATTGAATTGCCTTGGTACCTTTTAAGGTTTTATTTTTGGACTTTGTTTCTGTTTCATTGATCTCAGTGGCTATTATATGCCCATATCATGCTGTCTTGTTTACTTGATTAAGTTTTAAAATCAGATAGTGTTAAGTCCTACAGTTTGTTCTTATTTTTCAAGATTGTTTTTTTCTGGATCCTTTGCCTCTCCATATACATTTAAAATAAGCTTGTCTATTTCTATGAAAATAACCTGCTAGAATTTTCATAGGGATTACATTGAATCTGTAGATCAGTTTGTGGAGAATTGCCATCTTAACAATAGCAAGTCTTTCTTTATTATTATTATTATTATTATTATTATACTTTAAGTTCTAGGGTACATGTGCATAACGTGCAGGTTTGTTACATATGTATACTTGTGCCATGTTGGTGTGCTGCACCCATCAACTCGTCAGCACCCATCAATTCGTCATTTATATCAGGTATAACTCCCAATGCAATCCCTCCCCGTTCCCCCCTCCCCATGATAGGCCCCAGTGTGTGATGTTCCCCTTCCCAAGTCCAAGTGATCTCATTGTTCAGTTCCCACCTATGAGTGAGAACATGCGGTGTTTGGTTTTCTGTTCTTGTGATAGTTTGCTAAGAATGATGGTTTCCAGCTGCATCCATGTCCCTACAAAGGATGCAAACTCATCCTTTCAAGTCTTTCAATCCATGAACATGGACTATATCTCCACTTATTTAGCTATTCTTTAGTTTTTCTTAGCAATTTTTTTTATTGTCAATGTACAGGTCTTATACTTCATTTGTTAAGTTTATTCCTAAATATTATAATTCTTTTTGACGCTATTGTGAATGAAATTGCTTTCTTATTTTCATATTGTTTAGTACAATTATTTTTTAATAATGTCCATATGTGTATGCCATATTTAATATGCTAGCAGGAACCAGTCAATCACTGATGCTTGTCATGGGAACAAAATTCTGGGCATTAAGTACCTAGGTGCAGATTTTGCCCTTAAAGAATGAAAGTCTTAAAAAATTAAAGTATGTTAATACAGAAATAGTCTTGGGAATTCAATTAGAAGACATGACAAAATGCTAATATTAAGGCTCTCTTAATATTGCTGACTTGTATTTCTTGATAGTTTATTGATTTCTAAAAATCGTTATAAATGTACCCCTTTGCATTTAATATGTATCAATCAGCAAATTACTAGAATGTGCTTATGTTGACACTTCTGATCTCAAGTTAATGGTTTGTTGTAGTGCTCATCTGTGCTTCCATCATATTAAAAATGTTATTTAGGGGAAAAAATTGCACCTCGCAGTTAGTTATTACAACAAAAAGGAGATATATTTTGCCAGGCGCAACATACTGTTTTTCCGGCCTTTTATAGACAGCCAGCATTGAAATCACTGTCCTTAAAGCATGATCTTGCAGAATGTCTTTATAAGATAAAATGAGGTATTATACTTTAAAAACTGGGTAACATTAGGGTTTTTCTAATTAGGTGAAGAAAATGTAAGTATATTACAGCTGGCCCTTGAACAATGGAAGGTTTAAGGGTGCTAATCCCCACACAGTAAAAAAAAATATATAACTTTTGACTCCCCAAAACTTAACTACAAATAGCCTACTGTTGATGGAAGGCTTACCACTAACATAGTCGATTAACACGTATTTTGCATGTTATATGTATTATTATATACTGTATTCTCATGATAAAGTAAGCTAGATAAAAAGAAAATGTTATCAAGAAAATCATAAGGAAGAAAGGAAGAAAAAAACATTTAGCAGTTTTTAAGTGGAATTGGATCATCATAAAGTTCTTCATCCTCGTCATCTTCATGTTGAACAGGGTGAGGAGGAGGAGGAGAGGGTGGTCTTGTCTCAAGTGTGGCAGAAGTGGAAGAAAATTCATGTATAGTGAATTTGCACAGTTTAAACCTATGTTGTCCAAGAGTCAACTGTACATTGTTTAAAGTTTTTAGTGTTTCTCTTGTAAATTCTTTTTCTTCTTGGGCACCAGTTATGGCTTATTCACTAGTAACCATTAATGGACACTAAAACAAATGACCAAGTTTATTTGTGCATGTTAATAGAAAAACTCAGAGTATCATGCTTATTTCAACAGCTTAGTTTTACTAGCAGAAAGTTACTGTTTCATATGGTAAAATTAATGGTATTTTGTGGTACTCGGCCTCTGAGAAAATTTAAGAACCACCAAGTTAAATAAATCATTATTAGAAAAGAACAGAAATGTAAATATACTCAGTGCACTCATTTGCTTATAGGTAGCTAAGACCCACCAAAACCTATACTCCCAATTTAATGACTACCCTGTATGTCACTTTTAGGGTGTAGTAAGTCAAAAAGCAGTTAACACCTTATTCTAACAAAACATAAATGTCAACTACACAGTTGTTTGCCTGAAAGCTAGGGAGAGCAGGAAAAAACAAAACAAAACAAACAAACAAAAGTCTTGTCCATTGTTTCAGAGTTTCCAAACAGATAGATGAGTGTTTTTTTCTTATGTGTTTTCTAAAACTTAAAGCTATTGAAATTGCTATGTAAAGTTTTGTTATTCATATGTTGAAAGAAATACGTAAATTATGTTCATGGGCTATTTTGGCCTTAGATTAATGATTGTGTGGCCTTTTCTCCTATAGACATGCTGCGAAGGAAGGTAGAAGAGGTAACACGGGTTTTGAGGATCATCTTCACAAGGAGCATGCACGCGATGTCAACACTGCTTTTCATTGAATGACCATATCTTCAGCATGTCGTTTCTGGATTATTACCTACAAATTCTGATGTTAAATAGAGTAGTATTTATACTTAATATTTCATCTTGATCATAATGAATTGTGCATCTTTTTTTTCATTTAAATATTGTACTGTTGACAATTATACCTTAGTTTTGTTTTAGTATCAGAAAATCAAAATTATACTAACCCCTTTGTCCAGACAGCAACCTCTTAGATGTTGACCCTGTATGTGTAATTTATGTCTTACTCTCCCTGGCATCAGTACACATCATCCTTCTCACTCCAGTTGAATCGTAGGGTGATGTTTGCCAAAAGTACATGCCAACCTATAGTGCTAGATACTGTAAAGTCTCTTCTCAAAGGAACCTACTGTCTAGTTTGAGATATAATTAATGCTTGTCTGTATAAAAACAATATAGATAATATAAAGAAGTACATTATGAGTTATAGAAAGTGTGTTATAGAGATTCAGAGCAGGGAGGAAAAGTTAGGGTAGATATTATTAAAAGGTTAAGGAAAAGTAAGTTTCAAGGAATTCGGTTATTTTTAATGTATGGATATACTGGCATTTTATTTGGTTTTAGCATATGATTTATAATTGGTGATTTCTGTGTATTTGTTTGCTTTTTTTTTTTTTTTTCAGTAAGCCTTGTTCTTAGGTTTGGAACAGTCTGGTCTCCTGTGTTTCATGTTTCACCTAAGTCATAAATAAAGGTAATGTCCTGAAAAAAAAAAACACGTAATACTGAAGTTAACTATTAAAATTTTTAAGTGGATAGAGCTCAGTCACCTAGAATTTATTGAGCTAAATTTTCTGTTGTACTGATTGCACGCGACCATCCTGGCAGGTACACATTACACGAAGAAATATTTTTGAAATGAATATTAGCAATGATCAGTCTTATGAGCAGACTAAATGCCAAAATTGACATGGACTCTTTTTTTCTACTCAAACTTTTCCAAGCAGCAGCTTCTTATCCAGTAAGTTTTTGTAACCATGCAGAATTATAGAATGTGAAAGTAATACAGAACTCGTATAATCTTGTGGATGATTTCTGTAGATAAACACAACTTTTAAGTATAATCTTTAGTACTCTCTAATTTTTCAGTTCAGTATTATTACTCTTATACCCTAGATAACAGTAATACTAAAGACATATTTTCCCATTGCTTTTGGAGATTCAACTCTTGTAAAGTAGCCTGTGTACAAGTTCTACATTCAGTAATGAGAATATAGTGTATCACAGGAAACAGTGACTCTAGTCTTGTTCTTGCCTAATTAACTGGACAAATAATTTCATCTTGGGCATTATCTTTGTCCATAAATGAAAAAGTTGGATCATATTAGGGTTTCCCAAACTGTTTTGTGAGAAGAAACTGGTTTTCATTTCTCTGAAGTTTTGAGATTCCTTTATGTCTTTCACTGTGAGTAGAGTGCTTACTCTATATTTCCTAAGTAAAATAAAGAAAAAGGAAACTACAATACTGCTTATACTATCTTATTGTTACATTATATTCAGTGGGAGTTCTAGCCAGAGGATGGCAACTGGCTTCTAGATTGGTCTAGTAATGCTATTAAGACTTACAGGGTGATCTCAGTGTACTGTCTGGAATTGTACATTGGACTAAATCATCTCTAAGATTCTTTCTGACCGTTTCTAACATGTAAAGAAATGATATTGTTGAACAAATTTTTTGTTTGTTTTTTTTTTTGAGACAGGGTCTTGCTCTGTCACCTAAGCTAGAATGCAGTGGCATGATCTCAGCTCACTGCAACCCCTGCCTGCTGGGCTGAAGCGATTCTCCTACCTCAGCCTACCAAGTAGTTGGGACTACAGGTGCACACCACCACACCTGACTAATTTTTGAGTTTTTTGTAGATACAGGTTTTTGCCATGTTACCCAGGCTGGTCTTGAACTCCTGGGCTCAAAGGACCCACCCGCCTTGGCCTCCCAAAGTGCCAGGATCACAGGTGTGAGCCACTGTGCCCAGTCACATTGAACAAATCTTAATTAAAAGGTCAGAAATATAGAAATAAGCTATTTTTACCAGTAATGTTAAAGCACCATTTATGTTAGGCACTGGAGTCTTCAGCCCCTTGTAACCATTGTTAACCAGCTGACATATTAGCTGAAGAATTCTTAAAGTGTTGACACTATCCCAGTACATACCCATTCTTTAATCCTTTGAAAAGATGCTATATTTGTTTCTATAACAGCATTTATGCTATTTCGTTTGGGAAATTTGAAAGACTTGCACAGTTGTTTACTCTTTTTTTTTTTTTTTGAGACGGAGTCTTGCTCTGTTGCCCAGGCTGGAGTGCAGTGGCACGATCTCCGCTCACTGCAAGCCCCGCCTCCCGGGTTCACGCCACTCTCCTTGCTCAGCCTCCCGAGTAACTGGGACTACAGATGCCCACCACCACGCCCGGCTAATTTTTTGTATTTTTAGTAGAGACGGGGTTTCACCATGTTAGCTAGGATGGTCTCTATCTCCTGATCTCGTGATCTGCCTGCCTCGGCCTCCCAAAGTGCTGGGATTACAGGCGTGAGCTACCGCGCCTGGCCCAGTTTACTCTTGATATTAGATGGTGAGTAGATTCAAGAGAAGATTTTTGGTTTTAACATCTTCTTCCATATCTTGGAATCATAACTGCTTCATAATGTAGTCTTCAGAAGCGTGCCACAAACAAAGCACCTAAAAAGGACAAACCCAAAAAAATGTGTCTCTGTTAAGAATGAGCTTCTGGATTAATTAAACTAACCTTGTTGAATTGTCAGAAAGACAAATGAGGCATACTTTTCGGTTTGTCATAAATTCTTCTAGGGGTAAAATTGTGAAATTAGGTAAGATCTCTGTGCCCATGTATAACATCTAGAGATCTCCAAGGCTTTGTATACACTGTCTGATGTCCTTTTAAGCTGGGGAGAAGGATGTTGGGGGAAACAGAATAGCTATTATTACACAGTTAACACGTTTGGCAGAATTAGAAATGGCCTGGTTTTCTTTTTAGTATAATTTTCTGAATGTCTTTTTGTACCTATCACTTGCATTGGTTACAGTTATACACAGGTATGTAGAGTACTTCTTATGACCTTGCTTTCCAGTTGTAATTCCTCAGCTATGTGAATATGTATCTTAGCTATTCATTTTCCACTCATCCCACCTAGTGGATTTGCAATGTAGTGTGTATCATTTCAATATCAATAGGCTATATGTTTATTAGAAGTTGTACACAAGTTTGGTGTGATGGTTGGTGTAATATTTGTTCCACCCTTTGCCACCATCCCAGAGGATAAGCACACTAGCAACCTTGGTGTATTTTTCCATTTCCTTGTCAATTCCTTGTCAATGTATCAATTTGGACAGATTGGTTGAGCCACAAAATTCAGCTCTACCACCGTATAGGATTTACCTGGTGCAGGCGATGATGTGACCCCCATTTTGTTTATACTTATATTCAGTTCATGTTCTGTGCCAAAGCTACAAAGTGGTACATGTTATGCCTGCAGTCATTCACCTTTATGCTTCAAGAGCACAGTTATTGGCATATGATAGGTCTTAGGTAGCTCACCATGACATTTTCAATCTGATAGAAGTTCTCAGGACAGGAAATTCTACAATGTTTTTCAGTAGCTGCTTTTTGGTCCTTTGCTCTAACTTGAGCATGGCAATACAAAGCAGTTTGAATAAGTCTAAATCTACTGATTAACATTTGACTGTTTACTCATAGATTACCACTCAATCATGGAATAACTTTAAAACCATACCTTTGTATATGCTTGACAGTCACCCTATTCTTAGGCGGTATCCCCATTTTACAGATGAGAAAACTAGCCTAGACCAGTTAAAGAAACTTACTGAAACCCACAGTCTAGTAACTTACCAGAGCAAAAATTCAAGTCCAGATTGCCTCTAAAACCCTGTTGTGCTATACTGTCAACTGAGAAGTGAGATTCAAATCCAAGTAGTATGCCCCGCCCCCCACCATTACCTACAATCTTTTCTTCTTTGACTCCTTGAGATGTAAGAGGGTTTCTCTTTAATTAAAAAGGTATTGACTAGGTAATGTAGTCATGGGTTCAAAATTCAAAGGGCACAAAAAGATACAGTGAAGAATTATTTCTGCCCTTGTCCCTCAGCCATCCAGTTCCCCTACCTGGAGGCATTCACTCATCATTTGTCTGTAAGTTCTCCCAAAGATATTTTGCGCATATACAAGCAAACACATATATGTAAGTTTTTAAGTGACTAGAGCTCCCCTTTTTATGCAAATAGAAGCATAGTATACACATGGTTCTACATCTTGCTATTGCACTAACTATATTTTGGAGATTGTTCAGTAGCAGTTGGTAGAGAACTCCGTCATCTTTGTAACTGCTACATAGTTTTTCACTGAATGATATATTTTCATAGTATGTTCTTGGATATTTTCATTTCTGTTTTTATAAACAATGTTGCAAGGAATGATAGTAGGTTAGAGGATATATAGTATTGAGGACTCTAGTCATAACTGAATTGCTGCTTTAAAGGGAATGTACATTTATGATTTTAGTAGTATCCTCATTTGCCCCCAATAGATGTTGTACCAATTTATATTCCTACCACTAGTGTATTGAGAGCACCTGTTTCCCCACAATCTCAATAAAACAAGTGTGTTATCAAACTTTTGGATCTTTCCCAGTCTGTTAGGTGAAAAATGGTACTTTAGTGTACTTTTAAAAACAAACTTTAAGTTTTAGAACAGTTTTAGTTACAGAAAGGTTGCATAGTACAAAGTTCCACATACCTGCAACTCAGTTTCCCTTGCATAACTCTGATACATTTGTCACAGCTAATGAACCTTGTTATTAACTAAAGAGCATAGTTCATTCACATTTCCTTAGTTTTTACCTCATGTCTTTTTTTCTGTTCCAGGATCCCATCCAAGATACTGCATTACTTTAGTCATCATGACTCCTTTGGTTCCTTTTGTCTGTGACAGATTCTCATGTTTTTGATGACCTTGCTATTTTTAAGGAGTACTGGTAGTCAGTGCACTTTAAAATTTGTGAGATTGGACATCTTTTCATACACTTAAAGACATTTGCATTTCCATTTCTCGGAACTAAGAGCCCATGCTTTTAACCACTATACTATACCTCTTTCTTGATTCACCATAATTATCAGTAAAACATTTGTGAACCTGAATACACGCAGACTTCTGATTCTAAGTGGAGAAAACTCTCAAGTCTCTGTTACAGATAGAGGAGAACCATTAGTACAGGTGATATAGTCAGACTCGTGTCTGATGACTCTGGCTACATCATGAAGGATGAAGCAGAGGCTCGACTGGAAACGGTAGGTAGGCTGGATAAATCCTTGAAAGAAAAGCAGTGTTGATAAGAAGTTCAAAGGAAATTACAGAAGAGCCAGGAATTAGTGGTAATGAATGAGAGAATCAAAAAGTCAAAGGTGACTCGGTTTTTTTGAGCTGTATATTTTGGGTCTTCTTTTGAACCTAGATGAGAAATTCAAAATAAATATTTGGACAATGTTCAGCATACCTGTCACTCGAGACCTACTTTCTCTTTCTTTTGCCATAGCTCTGTGCTACTACAATTCCCAGAGCCCCATGCTCCATCACAATCTTCTTAGAGTCCGCCGCGCGGAGTTCTGGGACTTGAGGTCCGCGGCCTATTTACGCAAGTGGGAGGTAGGGGCCTGTGGAAACATGAAGAGGTAAGGACTTGTCTAAAGAGCAGGCGGCAAGGGGAGCTCTGTTCTACCTTTTCTTTTGAAAATGGCTTCAATTGCTTTCTGGTTTGGGTATTGCACGTTCTCGGGATGCGATTTCGTGGGAGCGGGAAGACGACAAAGGAGACGGGAGGAGGGGAGACGGGCTGAACAGGCCTGCAGAGCGAAGGTCAGGAAGGGCTGCCACCGGGCCCGGCTGCTGTGGGAATGCTCTCCCGGCACGGGCCCCGGGAGCTGGCCGGGTGCTGCGGCCACGTCGTTTCACACGGACCCAGCTAGGCAAAAGGGTTTGAGGCTGACCAGTTCCCGGCGACGGAGATGAAGGTACCTCGGGCCAACCCCTCTTCGTCCTCCCCTACCTCCACCTCCACCTGAGAAAGGCTCGGGGCCAGCGTATTTATTTGCAACGTCTGTGTGTTGGAGACTACTTGCTCGGGCCCCGAAACCATATAGCGCTTTCCAATCTTAAAGTAAGGGAGCGGTACTTTGTTTCTAAATGTAGAGGACAGCACCAAAGCGGTTGGATTTTTGGGATGGGGGGAGGGGAGGTGGAAGGCATTGCTGGGCTCAGTTCCCCTTACTGGTCCTGAGGTAAATGGCCGCTTGAGCTTAAATGGCCCGAGCCTCCCAACTATTGACAGGCTTAAGTTAATTTTTAGATTCACGCTGCAAGTAGAATCATCACTCTGGAATAGTGCAGTGCGTTTAAAATTCTTACTGATATGTTTTCCTGCACTGTCAGTTCCTTGCATCTTTTAAAAAACCGTTTCTGACTTTCCCTGCCTGAAACTAACCTTTAACGTTTTTTTTTTCTTACAGTATCTCATCCATGCAAAACATGTATAATGTATATATACAGCTTAAAGAATAATAAGGTTCGCATCCACTGCAAGCTTAAGAAATAGGACATTGCCAGTCCCTTAGAAGTCTACTGTGTCTTTTCCCTCCCTTCGTTCCCCCCTGAGGTGACCACTATCCGGAATTTTGCGTTACTAATTCCCTTGCTTTTAAAAAAGCAAATCGTTTCTAGTACATATGAATTTATCCCTAAACAAAATGTTCCTAGTTTTATCTATTTTTCAACTTTACACAAATGGACACATATCATATGAATTTTTCTGTGACTTGCTTTATTTTTTTACTCAACATTTCTTTTTGAGATTCATGTGTGTTGATGTCTAGAAACTTTAAACTTAGTAAGAAGTTTTGGGATTCTAAGTAATAAAAAATTGAGATACTTAAAATGAATTTTTTAACACCTTGGGCCTAAAGATAATTTAGAATTTTCCAAAATAGGGCCAAGTCTTTCTAGAGCCTGGGAATATTGTTTTTAATTATGGGTGTTAGTTTTTCTAGACTTTATCATAACCTCACTAGGAAAGAGCTATTTTATAAGGAAAGTATTTGATATTTGTTTTTTTTCCTGGAGTTAATTCATTTTTTGTATTTTTTTAAATAATCTGTTGTTTCATGCTTGAATGGCCCTGTTATTTCTTTACACTCTAATAAGAGTTTTTAATTACTTAGTTAGCTCATGCTAGCCATGGCCTAGATTTCTACACAGTGGTGCCCAGGCTATAAAAATGTTATGACCATCTTCATATTTCTTTCTGTATTCTCTCCTTGGAGATCTCCTCCTCAGAGCTCCAGATCTTGTTATCACAGATGACTCAAGATTTATACATTCAGCCTCGGACTCTCATCTCTCATTTTCCCTTTAGCCAGTCACTCATGCTGTCCCTTCAGAATCATGTATTTGAAGTACTCCTGATACTTCATGCTGGCGTTTCTATTGTAAAAGGTACTAGACTCAACATGGCTAAAACAATACTGACTTTCCCTTTCCCAAATCATTTATTCCATCTGGAGCTTTGGCTTTCCTTCATTGGTACCATTGTTCTCTCAGTTACACAGACTGAAATTTTGGGATTATCTTTGACTTCCTTACCTCTGCTTCCAAAAGTCCTCTCTCATCTAACCCTTTCTTTCCATTTTCACTATTACCATTTCAGTCTAGACCTTCATCACCTTATACTTCACTAGTTTCATAACTAGTTCTTGTTTCTTCCCTTTGAATCTCTATGGCATATTATAACCACATTCATCTGTCTAAACCATCACTTGCACTGTGTCACTTAGCTGCTTGATAAATTACTGCTTCTCATTATCCTTCAGTATATATTACTGTCCCATTGTACTCTCTTTTCCTGTTTTCTTTTTCTTCATCACACACTTGTCAATGTCAGTGTAAGAGTACCATTCTGAAGTCTTCCTTTACCACCTTTTTCTCCCAATTTTTTCTTCTGTGAATTTCTACTAATTTGGTCTATGCTTCTATGTGTTATTATTCTCTCCTCCCACCGCCGCCAAGGCACATGCACACAACACGTACATACATGTTTTTTCTCCCTAAATAGATTGTGACCTTCTCGAGGATAGAGACTATGTCTTAAACACCTTTGACTTCCCTCAGTACCTAGCATAGCGCATTCTGTGTAGACAGGTATTTAGTAAGTGTTCATGGACTAAATGGTAAAGGGCAATGAATTGTTGGGGAAGTGTCTTTGAATAAATGGGGTCTCTAATGGTAGATATATAGATAAGGAATATATTTTGAGACTCACAGTCTCTACTGTGTTCTGTATATATTCTTGTATCTACTCCAGGGTAAACAGCTGTGTGAAGAGTGATGAGCATGTCCTGGAGGAGCTGGAAACAGAAGGGGAGAGGCAGCTGAAAAGCCTCCTTCAGCATCAACTTGATACTTCTGTCTCCATTGAGGAGTAGGTATTGATTTTGCAAACGGATAGTATCATAGAGTCTCACCTCCAGGTGACAGATCTCTCTTAAAGCCTAGATGGAATGTTCCTCTCCCACCTCCCTTTCTTTGTCAGACTTCAATGTATTAGGCAGAGTTTTGATTCTGTGTCTTTTCCTCTGGGAAGCCTCCCATATCTCACTAAGTCTGGGCCAAGTACCTATTTTATGTCCTCCTATAGCATCCCATATTTCCCTTAACATAGCACTTGTAACCCAATATTATCATTGCCTGTTTACTTGCCTCTGTTCCACTGTTTTCCACAAAAGCAGGAGCCATTTTTATCTTTTTTTAAAGCTATTAAATCCTTAGTATCTAGCAGAGTGTCTGATGCATAGTAAGTACTCAGTAAATATTTGTTGATTTAGTTTATTATTCCTGGATGAGGGGACTATTGATGGAGTTACATTTTGTTGCAGTGGTGCTTCCGCTTAGAAATAAGATGTAAAAGAAAATTTGCTAGTGAGTTTCATTGTACCTTTTACAGTGTAGAACCTCCATTTTTGTGAATGGTAGTAACCTCAAGATGTTCTTACTCTCCTCCTGCATATTTTGCAGATGTATGTCTAAGAAAGAGAGCTTTGCTCCTGGTACTATGTACAAGCCCTTTGGGAAGGAAGCAGCTGGGACTATGACTTTGTCCCAATTCCAGACACTGCATGAGAAGGACCAGGAAACTGCCTCTCTCAGGGAATTAGGGCTTAATGAAACAGAAATCTTGATCTGGAAGAGCCATGTTTCAGGTGAAAAGGTGAGTGGGGTAATTTTTTTGTTGTTAAGTTTGATTGTTTGTTTTTCTCCTTGAGGAAACAGCAAAATCTCTTCATTTTAGCATTGAGAGCCTTTTCATTTTTAGTTCTCACAAAACTGAACTTGGTGTCTGAATCTTCTTTGATTTTTAGAATGCAGACATTGGTAAAAGAGAAGCTGTTCCTTGACTTCTTAGCTAACACTTTCTGTAAACATTCATTTCTGGGCCCAGGTCATCTTTTTACTTGAGACACCAGATTATCAGGTTCAGGTTGTGTCCTCTATGATGTATGCCGTCTCATTCCTCTGGTTTCAGAAGACAAGACTGAGGGCAACTCCTGAAGCAATACAGAACCGTCTTCAAGATATTGAAGAAAGGATCTCAGAGCGTCAGCGCATTCTTTGCCTGCCACAGAGATTTGCAAAGAGCAAACAGCTGACCCGGCGAGAAATGGAAATAGAAAAGTCTTTATTTCAGGGAGCTGATCGTCACTCCTTCCTTAAGGCTCTTTATTACCAAGGTATGTGATCCCCACTGACTTTGATATATCCTTTCACTGAGAGAAAGATTAAAGAGCAGGGCATTAAATATGAAGAGTTAGTGAAGGGAATAGGGGAAAGACAAACTGTCACTACTTTTGAGGAATGTATAATACCATAAGAGAGACAAATATGTGCACAGTTAGTTGCATGACAACGTGGAAACTATTACAGAGATTTGAATAAAATGCTGAGGTAGCGCAGAACACAGAGCATCTAAGTCTAGTTGGGGGAGTCAGAAGTTGACATTTATACTAACTCCTGATGGATCAACGGGCATTTGTCAGGTAAATAAAGGGGAATGGACATAAAAGATAGTAAATAGCAACAGGATTATGAAAGAACCTGGTGTGTCTAAGGAACAATGAGAAGTTTAATGTGGCAGGAGTAGAAGGAGTGGCAGGGAATGACAGGAGTTGACACTGGAAGGAAGAGGAGGCGAAGCTAGATTGTGAAGGGTCTTTAGGCTGAACTACAAATTAGCACAAAATATATAGATAAATAGTATGTGTCTTAACAAGAAGGATTTAGTTTGACAGATAAGTTTTGCTAGACGCTGTGGAAGGTGCATTGAAGTTTAAGAAATGGTTCCTCACCTTGTGCCAAGTATAGTCTGGTTGGAGAGATAAACATGTAACATTTAGTGACAATACTAGATACATTGCTAAGTGTTGTTGGAGTTCAGAGGAGGCAAAGGCCACTGTGTATTGGTGTGATTGAAGAAGGCCTCTCAGAGGAGGTAAGATTTAAATGTTCTTTTAGTACTACCTATTCTTTAGAAAAGAGAGGTACTGACATGTCAATTGCAACAGATGGTGTGAGCGCTGCGTAGTATGCTTACTATGGAGGAGATGTGA
Source organism: Trachypithecus francoisi (assembly GCF_009764315.1). Classification (NCBI taxonomy): domain Eukaryota; kingdom Metazoa; phylum Chordata; class Mammalia; order Primates; family Cercopithecidae; genus Trachypithecus; species Trachypithecus francoisi. The sequence goes on from NW_022681471.1 coordinate 45,406,825, forward strand.
GACAAGGTTAGAAAGGTAGCTAAAAATTTTGAACTGTATTTGGTGACTAGTATAGACCTACACAGAGTTAGTTATCAGTTAGTTTCAATATGATTGAAGGTTTTTGAACCAGAAGTAACATGATAAAAGCCATATTTGAAAATTATTAATCTGGTGGTCAATAAATAGGATTAGAGAGAGGAAGAACTGGAAGCAGGGAAAATGGATAGGAGATATTATAGTCATTTAGGCATGAAGACTTGGTCTAGAGTGATAGCAGTGAAATTGGAGAGAGGTAGGTTTATAAGGGAAGGACTAATAAAACTTGTTGACTGAAAATGAAGGAGGGAGGTCAATGGAGAGGTATGTGTCAAAGATAATCCAGAGGTTTCAAGGCTGTGTGACTTACCAATTGGCAAATTTAAGAAAACCTTTAGGGGGAAATTTTGAGGAAGGATGATTGGTTTGATTTTAAACATGTTGACTTTGTGAGAATGGCAGGATCATCAAATGCAGATGTTGAGGAGACAGTTGGAAATGCAGCAGTGAAGCTCGAGAGAGGTCAGAACTAGATATATAGAACTGGGAATCAACTCTCCTTAGATGACATGTTAAGGCTGTGAGAATAGATGAATGATTTGTTAGAAATAGAAAGACTATAGACATGGCAGAGCAGTGGTGAAGGAAGGAGTGAATGAACAAATGAATAGCCTTTTGTGGAGAGACATTTAGCATAAAGATTAAGAACATGGACTCTGGAGGCAGACTGCCTGGGAAAATCCTGGCTCCCCCACTTACTAGCTATGAGATGCTAGGCAAGTTACCTCTCTATGCTTCAGTATCTTCATCTGTAAAATGAGAATATTAATAGTAGCTATGTTATAGGGTTATTAAGAGGATAAGTGAGATAATACATGTAAATCACTTAGAGCAGTACCTGGTATTTGGGGTGGAGGGCGGGTGGTGTATGAATCTGTTCTGTTTCCTATCTTTGAAACTCCTTGCTTTAAACCTTCACAGCATACCACAAAAAGACAAGTGCAGACAAGTACATGACCTCAATGAAGAGGAAGATAAAATTAGGCACAAAAGGCAAGTCGAGAGTTTTCTTATAGTGTTAGATTTAGGAATGTAACCTAGGGTCCCAGTTGAGCACTTATTTAATTCCATATTCAGTATATGACAATGTTTATAGGAAATGATCCAGAAGGAGCATATTATCCTGATACAGAATATTAAAGAGAGGAGTTAGTAGAAGTTTTAAAGCTTTTACATTTAGTGCTGTTGTTTTTTCTCTATACTTTTAAGTTGTGTACCAGACATAAATTGACCTTAATGATTTTTAGATCCCATTTCACAAATATTCTGAATATTTTTATTAATCAGTAAAGTATAATGATTGATGATGATATGATAGCTAATATTTTCTTATTTTTGAAATGAACTTCCACTAAAATTGCATGGGGCTCCTTCTTTTTTGGTGTACAATTCTGTGAATTGTAAATCATGTAGATTCATGTAACCACCACCACAATCAAGAAAGAGAACAGCTTCATCACCTTAAAAAACTCCCTCATGCTGTGCCTTTATAGTCATTCCCAACCCACCATAATTCCTGACAATCACTGACGGTTTTCCATCACTGTAGTTTTATCTTTTAGAAAATGTCATGTAAATAGAATCATACAACATGTAACCTTGTGAGATTGGCTTCTTTCACTCAGCATAATGCCTTTGAGACTCATTTGAGTTGTTGGGTGTATCAATAGTTCATTCATTTTGCTGAGTAGCGTTTCATCATGTGGACATTCCAAAGTTTGTTTATCCATTCACCCATTGAAGTGCATTTGGGTTGTTTCCAGGTTATGATGGCTATGCATAATATTGATATAAACGTTCTTGTACAGGTTTTTTTGTGAACATAAGTTTTTATTTCTCTAAGGTAAATATCTAGAAGTGGGATTACTGGGTCATATGGTAAGTGTACATTTAACTTTATATGAAACTGCCAAACCATTTTCCAGAGTGGCTGTACCATTTTGCATTTTCACCAGCAATGTATGAGAGTTCTGGTTGCTCTACATCTTTGTCAGCACTTGGTATTGTCAGTATTTATTTTGGTTATTCCAATAGCTGTGAAGTGGTACCTCATTGTAGTTTTAATTTGCATTTCTTTAATGGCTAATGATGTTGAACATCTTTCATGTGCTTATTTGCCATCCTTATATCCTGTTTGCTAAAGTGTCTGTTCAAGTCTTTTGCTGTTTTATAATTGGGTTGTTTATTTTCTTCCTGATGACTTTTGAGAGTTCTTTGTATATTCTAAACACAATCTTCTGTTGGATATGTGATTTTCACACATTTTCTCCCAGTCTGTAGCTTGTCTTTTCATTCTCTTAACAGTGTCTTTTGCAGAGCAAATTTTTTTATTGTGGTAAAGTATCCATATCATAAAATTTACCATTTAAACCATTTTTAACTGTGTAGTTCTATGGCATTAAGTACTTTCACATTGTTCTGCAACTATCACAACCATCCATCTCCAGAAATTTTTCATCTTCCCAAACCGAAACTCTGTACTTATTAGATACTAACTCCCCGTTTTCTCCAACCCACCAGCCTCTGGCAAGCACCATCCTACTTTCTGTCTCTATGAATTTGACTACTCTAGGTACTTCATATAAGTGGAATCATACAATATTTGTCCTTTTGTGACTGGCTTTAGTTAGCATAATATCTTCAAGATTCATCTAAGTTGTAGCATGTGTCAGAATTTTCTTTTTAAGGTGGAATAATATCCCATTGTATGTATATAGCACATTTTGTTTATCTGTTGATGGATGCTTAAGTTGTTTCCATGTTTTAGCTTTTGTGAATAATGCTGCTACGAACATGGGTGTATAAATATCTGTTTGAATACCTGCTTTCAATTATTGTGGGTATATACTCAGAAGTGGAATTGCTGGATCACATGGTAATTCTACATGTAATTTTTTGAGAAACTGCCATATCATTTTCCATAGAGACTGTACCATTTTACATTCCCACCAGCAATGCACAAGATAAGAGTTCCAGTTTCTCCATACCCTTGACAACACTTATTATTTTCTTTTCTTAAAAAATAATAGCCGTCTTAGTGGGTGTGAAATGGTATCTTATTGTGGTTTTCGTTTCAATTTCCCTGATGATTAGTGATGTTGAGCATCTTTTCATATGCTTTTTGGCCATTTGTATATCTTCTTTGGAGATGTATCTGTTCAAATCTCTTGTCCATTTTAAAAATAAGTTGCTTGTTTGTTGTTGAGTTGTGGAAGTTCTATATATATTCAGTATACCAATATATACATTGATAATTATAAGGTACCTGATTTGCAAATATTTTCTCCTATTCTGAGAGTTGCCTTTTCACTCTGTCCTTTGATGCACAAAGTTTTTAATTTCAGTGAAGTCCAATTTGTCGATTTTTTCTTTTGTCGTCTATGCTTTTGGTGTCATACCAAGAAATCATTGCCAAATCCATTGTTATGAAATGAAGGCTTTTCCTTATGTTATCTTCTGAGAGTGTTATAGCTTTAGCTGTTATGTTTAGGTCTTTGAACCATTTTGAGTTAATTTTCGTGTATGGTATTAAGGTAAGAATTCAACTTCATTTTTTTCATGTTGATATTCAGTTTTCCCAGTGCCACTTGTTGAAAAAAGACTGTTCTTTCCACACTGAACGATCCTGGCACCCTATTCAAAAATCATTTGACTATATATACATACCTGTCTTTATGCCAGTACCACACTGTTTTAATTACTGTAACCTTGTAGTAAGTTTTGAAATCAGGAAGTGTGAGAACTCCAACTTTGTTCTTTTTCAAAATTGTTTTGGATATTTAGGGATCGGTTGAGATTCCATATGAATTTTAGAATGGATTTTTCTATTCCTGTAAAAAATGTTATTGACATTTCGGTAGGACTTACATTGAATCTGTACATCACTTTGGTTAGTATTGACGTCTTAACAGTATTGTCTTCTAATTCATGAACATGGGATGTCTATTTGTGTCTTGTTTCATTTCTTTCAGCAACATTTTGTAGTTTTCAGTGTATAAGTCTTTTACCTCAGAGAAAATGTTTTCAAGTCTTCTAAAATCTTGTTCATCAGTTGATCCTTTCATGGGTTGCTTTTTATGTATGTGCATTTATGTGTATCTAAGAACTCTACCTGTTCATGAGAAAGATATTTTCCTGTGTTTTCTTCTGATAGTTATATAGTTGTACTTTTTACATTTAGATCTATGATCCATTTTGACTTGATAATTATATAAGGTATGAAGTTTAGTTTAAAGTTCACTAATTTTTTTTTTTTGGCTTCAAATGTCCTGTTGTTTTAGAACCAACTGTTAAAAGAGTATCCTTCTCCATTTACTTGCCTTTGCATTTTTGTCAGAAATCATTGGCCACATTTGTGTGTTAATACTTAACCTCATAATAATGGTGAAAAGTTGAAATTCTTCTCCAAAGATCAAAAATAACACGAGGATGTCTACTCTTTCCACTTCTATTCACAGTGGAATGAAATTCAAAATAAATAACAGAAGCACATTTAGGAAAATTACAAATATGTGGAAATTAACACTCTACCAAACAATCAATGAATCAAAAGGAACATTAGAATGTATTTTGAGATAAATTAAAACACAACATGCCAAAACTTATGGAGTACAATAAAATCAGTGGTTAGGGGGATATTTAGCTGTAATGCCCATAGCTATATGTGCCCATATTAATAAAGAAGAAAGATTTCAAATTAATAACTGAAATCTCCACCTGAAGAACTTATGAAAAGAAGAGCAAACTAAATCAAATCAAGCTGATGAAAAGAAATAATAAAAAATGGAGCAAAAATAAATGAAATAGAGGAAAAAATAGAAGACGTCAACAAAACCAAAAGTTAGTTCTTTGAAAAGATTAACTAATTTATAATCCCTTAGCTAGACTGATCAAGTTGAACAGAAAGAAGACTCAAATTTCTAAAACTCAGCTCTACTTTGGTTCTTATTTGTATGGAACGTCTTTTCCATCTATTTGCTTTCAATCTATTTGTGTTTTTGAATCTAAAGTATGTCTCGTGACAGCAAATAGTTTGGATTATATTTTCTCTTTTTAATCAATTATTTCAATCTCTGCCTTTTGAGTGGAGAGTTTAGTTCATTTATTTTAATGTATTTAATTAGTCTGTTAATAAGGATTTACATCCGCTGTTTTACTTTTTGTTTTGTTTCTCTTGTATCTTTTTTGTTCCTGTGTTCCTCCATTTATTCCTTCTTTCATGTTAAATAGATTTTTCCAATGTGCCATTTTAATTAACTTCTTGCCGCTTTTACTATTAGTGTGTGTATGTGTATGTGTGTGTTAGTGGTTGCTCTGGGGAATTACAATTAACCTCTTGGCTTAAATAAATTAATTTGTATTAAAACCAACAATTTCAATTATATTAAAAAAACTTTGTTTAGCTGTTCTCTACCTCCCATAGTTTCTACTGTAATTATCATACCAATTACATCTCAGAATGTGGCTTTTCATTGAAGTGCCAGGCAGGTCAAATAGTTCCATCCAGGTAAAATAGTGAAAATTCTCCAAGGATGGTGCTTTTGTGATGCTCCAGAACTGGTCTGCCACTCTAGTTTCAGATAGGCCGCTGGTTTTTGCAGCTTCTGTTGCGAGGTTGTTGGTTTTCAAGCCTACTGCAAAACTAGAGAAGGGGAGATGGGATGATGGAAAATTGAAATGCTACAAACCTCGCTGTTTGAGTTACATTCATCTCTTAGCATATGGATAGCCAATTGTCCTGGTGCCTGTAGTTGAAAAGACTATTCTTTTCCTTTGAATTGTCTTAATGTCTTTGTGAAAAATCAATTGACCATAAATGTAAGAGGCTTTTTAAAATTTTTTTTCTCTTTATTTTCAGCAATTTGATTATGCCGTGTCTCTTCTGGGCATGAGTTCTTTGTTATTTCAAATTCTTTGTTTCTTACCCCTTCCACCTGCTACCATTTACTCGTCATAGCATTTAAATGTACCACACATTCTTTCCGGGTTTTATAACTTTATTCAATGGGAGTGACAGAGTGAAGTGTGCTTACTTCATCTTACCCAGAAACAAGTCCTAATAGCTACTAATTTTGAGGACTTATTTGTGCCAGTCCTTGTGCTAAGTATTTTTGTAAATTATCACATTTAAACCTACAGCACTCTATGAGATAGTACAGTATTATACCCAATTTACAGAAAATGAGATTGAGCTTCAGTGGGCATAAGTGATTTTCTTAAGATCAAAGTGGCCATGCTGGGACTTAAATCCATGTCTGTCCTTACACAAAAGTCTGTACTTTTGTCCACAGCACTTGTATATGTGATTGGAAAAGATTTATTCGTTTATTAAGTGTGATTTTACTATATCTTGAGACAAACTTTTCTGGAGTTATACATATCCCATTTCCTAACCTTGAATCAGTGAGAAAGAAAAATATATTAGCTCTTGAAATATATTTCCTCTCAAATCTTCAATTATAGTATGGTACCCTGTGACTACAACCTTTTTCTTATCCTTCTGGCTCGCATAACTCTCTTTAATTCACATACCATCTCTTCATCCTGTTTACGTGTCCGGTTCCTTGACCTTTTTATTTTCTCCCAGTCTGTCAATCCCTTTCTGTTTCTTCTTCCTTTCAAATCTCGCTTAGACTCTTTCATCCATTATTTAACCACCCATCTTGACAATGAATCATTCTCTTTGCTTCCTTGTCTATGTATCACATCTACCCAGCAAAACCTCAAACTCAAATCAACCAAACTAATTGCCTTCTCTATTTCTACATCATGGCTTCTGGGCATTGCTAGAAAGAAATCATAACTTTGTTGATTATTGCCTCTACAACTTTCTTGTCTCTGTTATTGGTTAGAGCCTCTCCCTTGTTCAACAATCTATCTCCTACTCCCTAGTCAGCTCACTATTTCATTCCTTATAAATACGATTTTAGATCCTCATTACTCTTTCCTTTCCTATTATTTTGTCATTTTTAACAGTCTTCCATCCTATTTCAAAGGAAACTGCCATCGGCAAGAACTTTCATCCATTTCCTGCTTCATGCTCTGTTAACTTCTGTATCCTCATCCTTGTTTTCTTCCCTCTTGACTCAGTGCTAGGGAAGTCCTTCCAGCTTATGGCTAATTTGTATAATTTTGTGCTGGATCCTGTCCCTTTTATCTTCCAAAGAACTTCAGTCATCCCCAGTATTGCTTATCTCCTTTTAGGGTTTTAACATGACTTGTATCACTTGTCAGACTCCATGGTCTACATATGCCTACCATGAACTATCTAAAGAAAATGATAAAAATGAAAAATGTCTTTCAGTTGATTAGCTACTTGAACAAATAATACATTTAGATCTTCTTCTTCTACTGTATACCATAATAAGTAGCAGTTCATTTAAAAAGTGAAATGTAAAAATTTAAACCCTAAAAAGATAATATTAAATAGGTAATATAATATGTTAATATTTTTGATATCCTAATGGGAAAAGATTTTTTCTATTCTTTGTTTTCAGTGAAAATTTTCAAACACACAGAAAAGTTGAAAGAATTTTATCACAAAGAACCATTATATTACCATCTAGAATCTACTATTAATATTTTGCCTTATCACATATCTATACCCATACCCATCTATCAATCCATCTTTATTAATGTATTTTAGAAAACCGCTGATGTAAATTCCTTCCCCCAAATACTTCAGCATGTATACTGTTAATTAGAGTTAAATATTTATTAATGATTTTTCTTTTGTTGCAAAATTTGCAGGCAGTTAAATGTAAAGATATTTTAAGTGTTCGTTTGTTGACTTTTGACCAGTGTATAAATCTGTGTAGTGATATACTGGTAAATGTTTAACAACTAACTCTCCGTGGGTTGGGGGGGGTGGAGCGGGGAAAACCGGCCCTGATTGTATCATTTGCCAGTTTCTAAGGTGTACATATTACCACCATAGCCAGTTTCAAGCTACCATATGTTATCACTGAACATGAAATTAGGAATAAAGACAATCATCGGACCATCTCCAGGACACACTGTGTAACTTAACCCCTATCAACACAGAAGATTACTATCACCCCAGAAAGTTTCAGCTTACTTCTTTCTAGTAATTTCCATCCTACCCTCTCAGAGGTAACTAGTATTTTGATTTTTTTTCACCATAGATTAGTTTTGCTTGTTCTATAACTTCAATAACTGGAATCATACAGTATATGTTCTTTGTGTAAGGTTTCTTTAATTCAACATAATGTTTTTGGGATTCATTCATATAGTTGTATGTATCAATAGTTTGCCCTTTCTACAGCACAATTCTTAGAAGAGTTTTCTATAATTACTGTATTAGTTTCCTGGGGCTGCTGTAACAAATTATTATAAATCTGGTGGCTTAGAACAACAGAAATTTATCCTCTCCACAGTTCTGGAGGCTAGAAGTCTAAAATCAAAGGTGTCAGCAGGGCCATGCTCTCTCTTCTCTGTCTAGGAGAATATCCTTCATTACTTCTTCTAGCTCTGGTAGTTGCTAGCAATCCTTGGTGTTCCATGGTTTATAGATGCGTAATTCCTATCTCTGCCTCTGTCATAACATAGCATTCTCATGTATCTGTGTCTCTGTGTCTTCACATTGCTCTCTTAAAAGGATATCAGTCATTGGATTTAGTCCCCACTCTAATCCAGTATTATTTCATCTTAATTTAACTACATCTGCAAAGACCCTATTTCCAAATATGTTCACAGTCTGTGGCTCCAGGTGGACATGAATTTTGGAGGTATACTATTCAACCTAGTACAGTCTGCCCTCTGGTGCCAAAAATTTACATCCATCCACGTGTAAAACAAACATCCCCAAAAGTCTGAACCCATTCCAGCACCAAATCTAAGTCCCAAATATCTAAATACCAACTCAAAAAGTCCTAAGTCTTATTATCTAAATCATCTATATCAGGTATGGGTGAGGTTCTGGATATGGTCCATCCTGGGGCAAAATTTCTCTCCATCCAGAGACTGGTGGAGCTAGAAAACGAGTTATCTGCTTCCAATGTAAAATAGTGGGACAGGCGTAAGATAGACATTCCTATTCTGAAAGGGCGAAAATGAGGAAATAAAGGGGTTGCTGGTCTGAAGCAAGTTTGTAGCCTAGCATGGCAAATTCCATTAGTTTTCAAGGCCTATGAGTAATAGTCTGGGCTCAATGCTTTGTCCACTGGGCCCATATTCTCAGTCTATCAGGGCAGCTATAGCCCCATCCTCTCTGGCCTCTATGTCTGTGGCTTTGCTCTTGTAATTATCCTTCTTTGTCCTGTCTCCGTCTCTTTCACACCAGGCTGGCACGGTGGTTTTTGCTGGTATAAGATTCTCAAAAACATTGTCAGTCTCATATATGTCAAAAGATTTACACCATTAGACTTGAGGTTTCTTTACAGATTCTTCCTAGATAACCCCATCTGTATTCCTGGCTTCTGCTGAGATGGTTGATTAGATCCTGACACCCTAACACTTAATCTCTTCAATGAAAGTTTGTCCATCTATACCCTTGGCCCCTGTCCAGAGCACAAATCTGTATAGGCTGAGAATTTTCCCAATCATCAAGTGTTGTCCCCTTTTTTCTTAACAGTTCCTTCTTCAATTTTCCTCCTTCCTCTTTCATTTTATTATAAGCATCAGGGAGAAACTAGCCTGCATCTTCCACACTTTGCCCATTCATCTCCTTAGCGAAATTTCAGTTTGTCACTTTTAAGTTAGACTTTTCACCCAACAGAACTCAATTCAGCCAAGTTTCTGCCACTTTATAACAAATATTATCTTTCTTCCAGTGTCTAATAACATGTTCATCATTTCCTTCTAAGGCCTTACCAGAAGTACCTTTAGCATTTATATGTCTAGCAACATTTTGTTCATGATTACATGTATATAATCATGAACACATATATTCTCTAAGTTAATAGAAGCTTTCTCTACTGTCTCTTTACTTCTTTCTGAGCCCTCACCAGAATTGCCTTTACACATCCGTATTTCTACCAACAATCTCCTCAATGTAATACAGGCTTTTACGATCAAGCAGCTCAAAATTCTTCCAGCCTCTACTCATTACCCAATTCCAAATCCAATTCCACATTTTTAGGTATTTGTTAAAGCAGCATCTTACTTCCCAGTACCAGTGGAACTTTGTTATGGCAGCCGTAGGAATCTAATACAGACTTTGATACTGGGAAGTAGGATGCTGCTTATAGTGAATGGTTAAAAACAACAGAAAGTTATTCTCTCACAGTTGTGGAGGCTACAAAATCAAGATATTGGCAAGGTTGGGTCCTTCTAGTGGCTCTGAGAGAATTTGTTCCATGCCTCTCTCTTAGCTTCTGGTGTTTGCTGCCAGTTCTTGGATTATAGATGCATCTCTTCAATCTCTGCCTCTGCCATCATATGGTATTCTGGTTGCTGACTGTGTTTGTCTCAGTATCGTCACGTGTCCTTCTTATAAGGACATCAGTCACTGGACTCAGAGCCTACCCTGTGGCGTCACCTTAACTAATTATATCTGCGAAGAGCCTATTTCCAAATAAGGCCATATTCTGAGGTTCTGAGTAGATATGAATTTTGGGAGGATTCTATTTAACCCAGTACGTTTACTTATTGCCACTTGTTCACCTCTCATTCACTTTTTTGCAAACCATCTTTTTATAATGAAATAGATCATGCAAACAGTGCTTAAACATTTTAATCAGATCAAGAAATAGATCATGCCGATACTCCAGAAATCCCCATATGCCCCTCACAAATCACAACCCTCTTCCCACTAGATATAACCACTGCCCTAACTTGTGATAATTTCCTTATTTTTCTTTATATCTTTACCACTGGTACGTGCAGCACTAGACAGTGTTTAGTTTGCCTGTGTAAGCATTGTGTCAATGAATTATGTTGTGTGTATTCTACTGGGTCTTCCTTTTCTACTCAATATTGTGGTGTTTTCTGGCAATTATATTTGAGATATTCGTACATATTGCTATGTGTAGCCAGAGTTCATTTTCATTGAAGTATAGTTAATATTCCTTTACATGAACATACCATAGTTTATCCATTCTACTGTAGTGCACATTTGGGTTGTTCCCATTTGGGGGCTATATATATCACTTCTGCCACTGTGATCTTTCTTGTACATGTTTTCTGGGACACATGTGCAGGAGTTTCTCAGGGTATATATCTAGGAGTGGAATTGAGTGGTGAAGTGTTCACATGTCTTCAACTTTAATAGCTGTTAACTAATTTCTGAAGGGAAACACCCAAGTTAAAATTCCACCAGCCATGTGGAAATGTTTAGGTTGCTCTACATCCTTATCCACAATGGGTATCATCAGACTCTAATCTGATGAGTATTTACTTGTATTTTGTTGTGCTTTTTTCCCTTTATTATTAGTTAACATTTATTTATGTTATTTTTTTTTTATTTTTATTTTTGAGACAGAGTCTGCTCTGTCGCCTAGGCTAAAGTGCAGTGGCATGATTTCAGCTCACTGCAACCTCCACTTCCCAGGTTTGAGCAATTCTCGTACCTCAGCCTTCCGAGTAGCTGGGATTACAGATGTTTGCCACCACCCCTGGCTAATTTTTGTATTTTTAGTAGAGACTAAAAATACAGAATGTTCACCAGGGATGGTGGCACACGCCATGTTGGCCAAGCTGGTCTGGAACTCCTGACCTCAAGTGATCGACTCACGTTGGCCTCCCAAAGTGTTGGGATTATAGGCGTGAGCCACCACACCTGGCTGATTTATGTTACTTTTTAAAAAGCATTTAGTCAAGTGTTATTTTCCTCAAACTTTTATTTTGGAAAATTTCAAATATGGAGAAAAACTGAAAGAATACACCCACACCCTTCACCTGCATTCACCAACTATTGACAACTTGCCACATTTACTTTACCTCTCTCTTCCTCCATATGAGTGTATGTGTATGTAGTTTGTTTACTATTTGGAATAAGTTTCAGAAATAAGAAGGATTTACTCCTAACTAATTAAGTATCTCCTAAGAACAAAGACATTCTCCTGTGCAATCACAGTATAATGATCACTCAAGAAATGTAACATTGCTTCTCTAATGTTGCAATCAGGTTTCTCAATTATAAATCCAGAATACAATCAGGGATCACACGTTACGCTTAGTTTGCTTTAGGACAGTTCCCCTGCCTTCGTGTCCGTGTGTGTGTGTGTGTGTGTGTGTGTGTGTGTTGGACCTTTCAGGATGTCATTTTAAGAGTCAGCCTATATTGATTGATTGTTTCATTGTGGTTTTAATTTCATTCTTGATAACTAGTGATGTTGGATACCTTCTTACACATTGCCTGACCATTTGGACAGTCTGCTTTGTGAAATGGCTATTCAGTTCTTTTGCCCATTTAGCAAATATGAAAATGCCTATTTACTATCTGAATGTCTTTCCATCTGTTTGTATCTTTGTCCAGATGCAGTCTTGGTTCAGAGGCACTTTAGGCATCTATCAAAACAAATAGCTTGTGAATCTTGAATTCAGCAGATAAATAATTTTAAAAACAAAATAACCAATGGGTAAACACCAAAGCACTAAGATACAGCACATCTCAGTTATTGCTACCTCTCTACAGGAAGGAAGGAGGTAGGAAAGTGTTGAGGTTATATATCTTGAATACTCTGTCTCCATATTTTCTCTAATCTTAGGTGCATTTTCTTATAAATTTGTACCGGTCTTTTTATTATTATGGATATTTGTTCTTTGTTGGTAATATATGTTGAAAATATATGTTCCAATTCTGTAGTTTGTCACTTCACTGCTTTTATGGTATCTTTTGGTAACTAAAAGTTGTTGATCTCTATGTAATAAAATGTATTAATTTTTCTTTATACTTAGTGTTTTGTGCTTTGATTAATAAATCCTTTTTTTTTTTTTTTTGAGACAAAGAGTCTTCCCCTGTCACCCAGGCCACAGTGCAGTGGCCTGGTTCACTGCAACTTCCGCCTCCTGGGTTCAAGCAGTTCTCATGCCTCAGCCTCCCAAGTAGCTGGGATTACAGACATGCGCCACCACACCTAGCTAATTTTTGTGTTTTTAGTAGAGGTGGGGTTTTACCATGTTGGCCAGGCTGGTCTCAAACTCCTGACCTCAGGTGATCTGCCCTCCTTGGCCTCCCAAAGTGCTGGGATTATAGGCATGAGCCACCGCACCCGGCCCTGATACTGTTCTTTATTCTAAAAGCTTTATGTTTTTTGCCTTTCACATTTAAGTCTTTAATCCACCTGGAATTGGCTTATGTATATAGTATAAAGTAGGGTTCTAGTTCCTTTTTTCGCTCATGTAGATAGTCTTCTATCCTAACACCAAATATTGAAAATGTCTAGACTGTTGTTGTGTTGCAGTATCAGGTGTTCATATATGAATTAATTTTTTTTTATTCTCTCTTTTGTTCCTTTGGTCTTTTTGGCCATTTAGAATCAATATCATACAGTCTAGCTTTATGATGTTTTAAAATCTGGAGAATAATTCTTTCCTGTCCCGACCCACAGGACGTCGAACGGGCCCTGGAAGGGGGAGTGGGAATGGAGGAGACAAGAAAACACAAGAAATGGAGACAAGACAAATAGCCTGATCAAGTCTCGTTTATGAATGCAGGGTCATGCCTTATATAGGCTGGCAGAGGAAGGGTTGGGCCAGGGCGTGATGGGGGGCTGGGTCCTTCTCAAATTACAATCGCGCATGCGCCGTGGGTTTGTAATTTTCCCGTGTGCGGGATCGCGCCTGCGCCCTAGGCTGCATATCTTCCTGGGCGGGAAAATGTTTGCGCGGGCGCGGGAACAGTTTAGGCGCGCGCGGGAAAAACTTAGGCGTGAGCGGGAAAAGCTTTGGGCGCGCGCGGGAAGGGTCCGCAATAAAGAACCCGGAAATGTGCAAGACGGCTCCGCTTTGCGGAGATCAAGCAACAGAGGTCGGCTAACTCCGGGCCTCATGGCTCCGGACACTTTCCAACTTGTTTTTCTTCAAAAGTGTGTTGTCTACTTTTGACACTTTGCCTTTCCATGTAAATTTGAAAATCTATCAAGTTACACATGTACATATACCTTTATATGTTTTTTTGGGATTCCATCGAGCATTTAAGTCAGTTGAGGTCAACTGACATATCTATGAGTCTTCAAATCTTCAAATGTGAACATGGTACCTTTCCATTAATTTAATTATCCTTTAATGACTTTCAGTACATTTTCTGTTTTCTATTTCTTCTCACCTTTTGTGATTCTGAATAATTTGTTTCTTTTTAAACAGCTTTATTGAGGTCTATAATTTACACATGATAAAATCTACCTATTGTAAGCGTTTAATTCAGTGATTTTTAGTAAATTTATAGAACTGTGCTATCAAATCCAGAGTCCAATTTTAGGACATTTCCATCACCTGGCAAAATTCCCTAGGGCTCATTTGCAGTAAATGACTCCCACATATACCCCAAGCCTCTGTCTCTACAAATTTGTCTTTTCTAGATATTTCATAATGAATGGAATCTTACAATACGTGGTCTTTTGAATCTGACTTCTTTTAGGAACCATAATGTATTTGAGGTTCTCCATGTTGTGGCATGTATCAGCAATTTGTTCCTTTATATTGCTAGTTTTTTATTTTATAGCTTTATTAGTCCATTCTCACACTGCTATAAAGAAATACCAGAGACTGGGTAATTTTTAAAGGAAAGAGGTTTAATTGACTCACAGTTCTGCATGGTTGAGGAGGCCTCAAGAAACTTACAATCATAGCAGAAGGGGAAGCAGACACCTTCTTCACAAGGTGGCAGGAGAGTGTGTGTGAAGGAGGAACTGTCAAACGTGTATAAAACCATCAGATCTTGTGAGAATGAACTCACTATCACAAAAACAGCGTGGGGGAAACCGCCCCTATGATCCAGTCACATCCCACTAAGTCCCTCCCTTGACATGTGGGGATTATGGGGATTACAATTCCAGATGAGATTTGAGTGGGGACACAGAGCCAAACCATGTCAGTAGATACACTACATTGTTTAATCTTTTCACCACTTGATGACATTTAGGTTGTTTCCACTTTTAGCTGTTATCAAGAATATTGCTGTGAACATTTGTGTGAACATGTTTCATTTCTCTTGAATGAGTAGAATTTCTGTGTCCTATGGTAATTCTGTATATAACTAATTGAGGAATTGACTATTTCCTATGTGGTTGTATCATTTTACTGTCTCATCAGCAATGTATGAGTTCTTATTTCTCTGCATCCTTGCTAATACTTGTTATTATCTGTCTTTTATTACAGCCATTCAGTGTTGTACTGCTAGACCCGGTTGTAGTTTATTTGAATTTCTGTAATACCAAATGATCTTGATACCTTTCATCTGCTCATAGCCATCAATATGTCTTTTTGGTGAAATGTCTATTCAAGTCTTTTGCCCTTTTTGATGGGTTGTTTTCTGAGTATAAAAATTCTTTATTCTGAATACAAGTCCTTTATAAGGTGTATGATTTGCAAATGTTTTCTTCTAGTCTGTAGCTTCTCTTTATTTTCTTAACGGTGTCTTTTGAAGCACAGAAGTTTTTAATTTTAATGAAGTTCAATTCATTATGTATGGCTTGTGCTTTTGGTATCATATCTAAGAAATCATTACTGAACTCAAGGACAGAAAGTATTCTCCTATTTTTTTTTTCTGGAATACTTATAGTCTTAGATTTTACATCTAGATATGTTATACATTTGAGTTGATTTTTATGTATAAAGTAAAGGGTCCAAGTTCATATTTTTGTATGTGGATGTCCAGTTGTTCCAGCACTATTTAAAGGCTGTTATTTTTCCCATTGTCTTGGCACCTTTGTGGAAAAATCAATTGACCATAAATGTAAGGGTTTATTTCTGGACGCTCAGCTTGGTTCCATTAATCTATCTGATAGCCTTATACTCTAAATTTTTTTACTGTAACTTTATAGTAAGTTTTGAAATTGGGTAGTATGACCCTCCAACTTTGTTTCTGTTTTTAAAATCACTCTTTCTATCTAGGTGCTTTGTATTTCCATGTAAATTTTAGAAGCAAGTTACCAATATTTTAAGAAAATAAGCCTGCTGGAATTTAATAAGGATTGAGTGAATCTATAATTCAATTTGGAGAAAAACTGATCTTTAATCATTAATCTTTTAATACAAGAACATAGAATGTCTCTCCTTTGTTTAGATCTTCTGCAATTTATTTCGGCATTGTTTTGTAGTTTTTAGTTACATTTATTTTATCAAACTTAATCTTATGCTTTCTTATTGAATTTATTTATTATATTTTAGAGACAGGGTTCTGTTCTGTAATCCAGGCTGTAGTACAGTGACACAGTCATAACTCACTGCGACCTCCAACTCCTGAGCCAAAGGATCCTTTTGCCTCAGCCTCCTGAATGTCTAGGACTACAGGGCGTGCCACCATGCTTGGCTAATTGTTTTTAAAATTTTTTTTAGAGATGGGGTCTCACTGTGTTGCCCAGGCTGGTCTCAACTCCTGGCCTCAAATGACCCTCCCACATCATCCTCTCAAAGCACTGGGATTACAGGTATGAGCCACCACACCCAGCCTTTTGAATTTATTTCTAAGCATTTTAATGATTTTCATGTTCTTGTGAATAGAATTGTTTTCACATTTCATTTTCCAATTGTTGCATGCAATTATATAGAAGTCAAGTTGATTTTTCTTTTTCTTTTTTTTTTTTTAGATGGAGTCTCGCTTTTCATCCAGGCTGGAGTGCAGTGGCACTATCTCTGCTCACTGCAACCTCTGCTATCTAGGTTCAAGCGATTCTCCTGCCTCAGCCTCCTGAGTAGCTGGGATTACAGGCATACGCCACCACGCCTGGCTAATTTTGTATTTTTAGTAGAGATGGGATTTCACCATATTGGCCAGGCTGGTCTTGAACTCCTGACCTCAAGTGATCCTCCGTCTTCAGCCTCCCAAAGTGGTGGGATTACAGGCGTGAGCCACTGTGCCTGGCCTAAAGTTGATTTTTCTATATTAATTTGTATCCTGTGGCTAAACTCTTTTATTCTAATAGTTCTATTATAGTATCTTAGAGTTTTTACACAGACAATCCTATTTCTTGTGATATAAAGACACTTCTTTCTTTCCAATTTGGAGATTTATTTATTTTTATTTATTTTTTATTTTTTGCCTCCTTATACTGTCTGGAACCTTCAGTACAGTGTTGAATGGAAGTGATCAGAGCTAACATCCTTGCCTTGTTCCCAGTCTTAGGGGAAAAGTATTCAGTTTTTAACCGTTAAGTATGATCTTAGCTCTGGGTTTTCTGCACATGTTCTTTGGCAGTATATTACTTTCCTATGAAAAGAAAGGGAATTAGTATGTAACTAATTACCATATATTTAGTGGCTTAAACAATATAAATTTCTGCCATTATAGTTCTAGAGGTCAGAAATCTTAAGATGTCAACAGCACTGCATTTCTTCTAGAGGCTCTGGTTGAGCCTTGTCCAGATTTTAGAGGTTACCTGCATTCCTCGGCTCTTGACCCCTTCCTCACGTTACCCTCTACATCCATCATCACATCTCCCATTCTGTCTCTGACCTTCTTGCTTCCTTCTGATAAGGACCCTTATGATTACATTGGCCCCACCTGCATAATCCAGAATCATCTTCCTATCTCAACCTTAACATGATCACATCTGCAAATTCCCCTCTGCAGTAAAGTTTAACATTTTCACAGATTCCAGAGATTAGGATGTGGACATCTTTGTGGGGCCATTATTCTGCCTACTACAAGCAGGTTGAAGATGCTCCCTTCTAGTGTCAGTTAATTGAGCTTTTAAAAAATTGTAAATGGGTATTGGATTTTGTTAATGCTTTTCTGCACCTACTGTGATGATCATGTGATTTAAGATTTAATCTATTGATTTTTAGATGTTACACCAGTCTTTCCTTTCTGAGATAAATCCCACTTACATGTGTGTGATTCTTTTGTATGTTGCTGGATAAGGCTTGCTAGTATTTTATTAGGTATTTTTGCATCTATATTCATGAGGATATTGGTCTGTGGTTTTCTGTAATATCTTTGTTTAGTTTTGTTATCAGTGTAATACTGACATCACAGAATGAATTGGGAAGTACTTCCTCCTCTTCCCTTTTCTGAAGTGTTCTGCAGGATTGGTATTATTTCTTAAGTATTTGATATTTACCAATGAAGCCATTTGGACCTGGGTTTTTCTTTGTGGGTGTTTGTTGAGTACTAATTCACCCTCTTGTTATTCATTTTTTCTTTGAGACTGCTTTGGTAATTTGTATCTTTCTATGAATTTGTCCATTTATCTAGATTTCCTAATTTGTTGGCCTAAAGTTACTTATAATATTCCTAAATAATTGTTTTTCATTCCTGAAGTAGTAGTAATGCTTCGTCTTTAATTATTGATTTTAGTCATTTTTGTCTTCTCTCTTACTTCCTTGTTCAGCCTAGGTAAAGGTTTGTCATTTGTTAAACTTTTCAAAGAACCAGCTTTTGGTTTTGTTGATTTTTCTTTATTTTTCCATTTTCTATTGCATTGATTTATTTCTTAATCTTTATTGTTTTATTCCTTCTGCTTGCTTTGTGTTTAGTTGACTCTTTTTCTAGTTTCCTAACTTGGAAGCTCAGGTTTTAAATTTGAAGCCATTCTTCTTTTTCAATACAGGCATTTAAAGCTATAAGTGTCTGTCATATGGATGCAGCATTGTTTTAGCTGCATCCATAAATTTTGATATGTTGTGTTTTCATTTTCATTGAGGTCAAAATATTTTTAAATTTCCTTTATGAGTTATTTGACCCATGGGTTATTTAGAAGTTTGTTGTTCAATTTCCAGATATTTGTGTTTTCCCCTATTTCTTACAGTAGTGGATCACTAATGTATGTCCGTTGTGGTTACAGAACATACTTTATATGATTTCAGTCTTTCTTAGTTTTTTGAGACATACTCCTACCTTCAGACCTCACTCTAATATCAGTATGATAGATGCCCTTGCTTTCTTCAGGTCTTCACTCAAATAGCACCTTCTCAATGTGACCTATCCAGACCAACATTAAAAATTACAGCCACCCCATAGCTCTTCTAATTTATCTTGTTGTTTTTTTCTTTTTTATAGCACTCCTACCTTCTAACATGCCATGTAATTCACTTAGCTTTACAAAGGGAGGAATCGTTATTTATTGATGCATCCCTGATTATTTTTTAGTGTATTAATCAGTTCATCCACTTGGACATATGTAGCTGAAATTTGTTGACTTTGGATAATAGTATTTCATCATATAAACATATCAGAATTTTATAATTAATTCTCTTAGATGAACATTTGTATTTTGCTAACTCTGGGCAATTATAAATAGCAATGATCTGAAAATCTTATTATCGTGTCCTGGTGCATATATGCCTACATTTTTCTAAGGTATATACGTGGGAGTAGAATTGATGGGTTGTATGTTGAGCGTATCTTCGACATTAGTAAATGATGTCATGTTGATTTGCACTGTGTGTACACATTCCCACCAGCAATATGTGAGGGTACCAGTTGCTCTGCGACTTCACTGACATGTAGTGTTGGCATTCTTTTTAATTTTTGCCAATATGTTTGTTTTCTATTAGTATCTTGTTCCTTTCCTAATTTGCATTTCCCTGAATTCTAATGTGAATGAGCACGTTTGTATATATTTATTTTATTATTATTTTTTAATTTAGAGACAGGGTATCACCATGTTGCCCAGGCTGGTCTCAAACTCCTGGGCTCAAGGAACTTTCCTGCTGCCTCAGCCTCCCAAGTGCTGGGATTATAGGCATGAGCCACCATGCCTGGCCTACATATATTTATTAGCTATGTGTATTTCCTCTTTTGTAAGGCATCTTCAGTATTTTGCCCATTTTCCTAATGGTTGTTCATCTTTTCTTATTGATTTGTAGAAGTTATTAATGTATTTTAGATTTAAGTTCTCTGATAATTCTTTGTGTAGCAAATATCTTTTCCTATCCTGTGGGTTTTTTTTTTTTTTTTTTTTTGGTCCATCTCTTTATGACATTTTGATGAACAGAAGTTCTTGATTTTAATGTAGTTGAATTTATCAATCTTTCCTTAATGGATAGTGCTTTTGTGCCTTAGGAAATACTTACATAATACTCCTATGCCTGCTGGTGGAAATATAGAATAGTATAACTCCTACAGAGTGAAATTTAACAATACATAGAAAAAATTACATACACATTTACTCTTTGTTCTCAACAGTTTCACTTCAGGGAATCTATTTCAAACATATACTTGAAAAATACAAAATCCTGTATGCACAAAGCTGTTTGTCAGGACATTATTCCTAACAATATGAGACTGGATATAAGACCAACGTGTGTCAGGAGGGGAATAGTTAAATAAACTATGGTACATCCACACAGTGGAGTACTGTGCAGCTATAAGAAGGAATGAGAAGAGCTCTACACATTAATATGGAACTATCTCCAGGATATTGTTAAGTGCACAAATGTAAATTGTAGAACCAATGCTTATAGTAAGTTACTTTTTATGTAGGAGGAGGTATAACTAATGAATTATATGTATGTGTGTACATGCCTATTTGCTTATATTTTCAAAGAAGAAACAATGGAACCATAAACCAAAACCTAATAAAAAATTATTATTTATGGGGAAGGAAGAGAATGGGATAAAGGGACAGAGATGGAAGTGAGACTTCTGTGAAAGTGCTTTATAACAGTTCACTTTAGATCCATGTAAATATTTTACATCATTTAAAAGTTTAATCAAAAAGGTAAAAATCCCTAAATTCAAAAACAACCTGAAGCAAATGAACCTAATGATAAATAAAGTTAGTAGCATAACCACACAATTGGAAAACAAAAGAAAACAATTACTTATAGTGACTTTAAAACATTTGTATCTTTCCAATGGTACTACCTATTCTAAGGGAAAAAGTAACTGCAAAGAAACATAAAACTATATTCAGTGGTTTTATTGGTGATAGTATTGTTATTGACATTTTAAAATTCTATAAGTATATTGTAGGAAGAGCTAATGAATAATTTTGCTATATTATTTTAAGCAGATGAGAGGAGATAAAACTCTAAAATAAAGGAGTTTAAGTAAAAATTTTGTTATCTTAAATTTGAGTTGGAAATACCATATAAACTCATGGTTTACTTTTCTCTTAAAAAAATGTTCCTTTTGCTCAACAGACTAACACAGGAACAGAAAACCAAACACCACATGTTCTCACTCATAAGTGGGAGTTGAACAGTGAGAACACATGGACACAGGCAGGGAAACATCACACACTGGGATCTGTCGGGGGGATAGGGGGAAGGGGGGGAGAGCATTAGGACAAAAATACCTAATGCATGCAGGGCTTAAAGCCTAGATAATGGGTTGATATGGCACATGTATACCTATGTAACACACCTGCATGTTCAGCACATGTTCCCAGAACTTAAAGTAAAATTTAAAAAAATAATAAAACCATTCTAGTGGATCATTAAAAAAAAAAAAAAGTCCTAGCTTTTGTCCACTGAAAAGGCCTGGAAACAACAACTTGGAAGTTGCTTCTGCTCACACCAGCAACACACTTTGGTTTCTAAATACCACTTCCTACTAAAAGGAACCAAGGATCTTTACAAATATATTCCAGGTTTGAGTTAGGAGGTATGCAAGATGAGCTTAGGATATTTGGCTGTGCCAGAAAGCCGGGAAGCAATACAGGAGCCGATTTGAAGGGGCTCCCACTGGTCCTAAGTGGGATAATTTGGCCACTAAAAGAATAATGACTATGTTTAATTGACCAAATAAAGTATATGAAAATACACGATTTCATATTATACTAAAAATAACCATTCTTCACCACTGGATATTGCTCTTTTTTTTTTTTTTTTTTTTGAGACAGAGTCTCACTCTGTCGCCCAGGCTGGAGTGCAATGGCGCGATCTTGGCTCACTGCAACCCCTGCTTCCCAGGTTCAAGCAATTCTGCTCAGCCTCCCAAGTAACTGGGACTACAGGTGCCGCCACCATGCCCAGCTAATTTTTGTATTTTTAGTAGAGATGGGGTTTCACCATGTTGGCCAGGCTGGTCTCAAACTCCTGACCTTGTGATCCGCCTGCCTCAGCCTCCTAAAGTGCTGGGATTACAGGCATAAGCTACCGCACCCAGCCTCCATTAGACATTTCTAAGGTGTCAACTCTTACTCTCATAATTGGTAAATAATGGCAAAGAATCAAGCATTTATCCTGCCATTCCCATATGATCTACATTTAGGGAAACCACATAGTTGATGACGGTAAGTTCATTATAGAATTACAGATAATAAGCATAAAAGAAATAATAGAATTAGGAAAGCCACGATTTGCAACTCTTAATAAATTAATAAACTAGGTAATGGTCATCAGTGGATGTAAAAAACCCATTAGGTGGAAGGTGAATGAGAAAATTTAATAATGGAGGGATGAGACTAATACCATCTACCACCACAATCCACTGATCAATTTCAGTATCACTAAAAATGGGACCACTAAACATTATGTGCCTTATGACATGATACAATAGGAAGTATATCTCTATTCTTAAAGGATTCTTTCCTAAAAATATTGAACCTGAACCTAATCAAACCTCTAGATCAGCACTGTCCAATGCAACTTTCTGAAATGATGTAATAGTTTTTATCTGTTCTGTCGAATATGGTATCCACTAGCCACATGTGACTATCAAACACTTTAAATTGTTAAGTTCAGCTGAGGAACTGATATTTAAAAATTAACTTAAATAGACACATGTGACTAGTGGCTACTGTATTAGGTAGCATAGCTATAGATTATCTGCCAAGAAATAGAAGGGATTAAGGAACAAGTTAAACAGCACCATCAGAAAATGATTAGTCAAATCCATTTGTTCATAGAACAAATGTAGTTTATTTAATCAATGGACGAGTGAGAAAATGAAATAGAGGGGTGGGAGAGATGAGACACTGTTTTAGAATAAAAGAATCTTAAGAGATATAACAGCCAAAGGCTATTTTAGATTTTGAATTGAATAAATAAGTATAAAAAAATTCTTTGACGGAATCAGGACAATTTGAACATAACATTGGTATTAGATGATACTAAGGAATTATTAATTTTTTGAAGTGTAGTGCTATGTTGCTTATATTTTTTTAAATGTCCTTATCAATTAGAGGTACATATATTTGCATGACCCTAGGTGCCTCACGTGCCTCACTGTAGTTCTAGCCTATAGTTTTGCTTGAAATGTACTGTAATAAGATAACTATTTACCATTGTCATTTGTCACAGGTTGTAAAGACCTGCCCCAGCAGTGTTTCTTTATCTGAGGTCCAGGATTTAATTTTTATTAATTTGTCAAAGGTTGTATTGGTAGGCTTTGTAGAACTTCCCTATCTCTTTGTCTTGATCCAGATGAACCCCAAAAGAAGAACAAAGGTGATCCCATGAACAACCTGGAAAGTTTTTACCAAGAGATGATAATGAAAAAACGTCTTGAAGAGTTCCAACTTATGAGAGGTGAACCCTTTGCTTCCCACTCACTGGTCTCAGCTACATCAGTGGGTGATAGAGTCACAGCTGAGAGCCCATCATTACTCCAGGACAAGGGAAAACAGGCAGCACAGGGTAAAGGCCCCAGTCTCCATGTGGCAAATGTTATTGATTTTTCACCTGAGCAGTGTTGGACTGGGCCTAAGAAGCTGACGCAGCCAATAGAATTTGTCCCAGAAGATGAAATCCAGAGAAATCGTTTGTCAGAGGAAGAGATCCGAAAAATTCCTATGTTTTCTTCATATAATCCAGGGGAACCAAACAAGGTATAGGCCAAACCAAGTAAAACAACCTGGGTTGATTTCACTTTTATTTACCTCTACCTAAAGTAATACTTTTAATTAGCTTTGATTATACAAAGAATCATGATATAGGCACGGTGATTGTGTTTGTCCTTGACCTTGACTATTCATTCTCTGCATACTATATAAGTAGCATATTTCCTATCAGGTTCTTGGTACTTTGCTAAGGTCCTGAACTACCCTTAGCGTTTTAAAGAAATATTGATAAGACTCTAGTCCATACCCATTAGAAGCCCCGAACTGAAGGAAAAGTAACCTCCAATTTCCTACAATGTAATAATCAAATAGTGTTCATAGGACCACCATAGCTGGTAACCATGGTGCCTCTGGAATTAGCCAATAATTGACTGCCTGGTTGTGAGTAGGGTATATGCTACCACATGAGTCTTCTCTTCAGAATGCTCTACCTGGCTTTCATATGACATATGACTTAAATTGCTGTTGGCAAAGCAGCAAAGTGAAAAAGGTCCTATAAGCTTTAAGAAATTGTCCAACAAGGCCGGGCGTGGTGGCTCATGCCTGTAATCCAAGCGCTTTGGGAGGCTGAGGCAGGCGGATCACAAGGTCAGGAGTTCAAGACCAGCCTGACCAACATGGTGAAACCCCATCTCTACTAAAAATACAAAAATTAGCCGGCCGTGGTGGTGCATGCCTGTAATCCCAGCTACTCAGGAGGCTGAAGCAAGAGAATTGCTTGAACCTGGGAGGCAGAGATTGCAGTGAGCCAAGATCATGCCACTGCACTCCAGCCTGGACAACAAACCGAGACCCCATCTCAAAAAAAAAAAAAAAAAAATTGTCCAATGCATAACTAATAACGTTGTAAATAATTCTTATTTTATTGATCAAATCATTATTTCACATTCATGTTGTATGTTGCATCTGGAATGGAAAACTCTTCGTTACTGTGTTACCCAAAGAGACAACACAAGCCCCTGGAGCATATACTTTGTTGTGTCTAATTTCAAAAACAAAACCAAAAATATAATGTTAGTTTTTGACTGTCTCTGAATTTAAAAAAAAATCATTCTAGATGAGGGATATTAAAACAGTTTATTTGACTGACTGAATTTCTAATAGTTCAGGGTGTATTTATGCTATTAGTTCAAGAGTAGCTTGATTTTTATTTACTTTTTGTTATGAAATATTAATATACCAAAAGTGATATAGAATAATATAGCAAATACCTGTGTAGCCAGCCAACTTTTATTAATCATTATTAAGTCCTATTTTTCCGTATTTGCTTAATTAAAAAAAAAAGCATTATAGATATTCCTGAAGACTTCCACATATTCCTCACCAATCCCATTCTCCTTTATCCTTTCCAGATGTAACCACTATCCTGAATTTGCTATTTGTAATTCCTATGCACATTTTTATATTTTTACTACATAGCCATATATTCACAAATAACATACGGTTTTATATGTTTTAAAAGTATATAAATGACATACTCTATCATTCTACAACCTTTTTGACTCGATATGCATAATGCTTTTGAAATTTATTTCTAAAGATACAAGGAACTATGTAGTATTCCATTGTAGAAATAGACTATCATTTATTATATTTATCCATTTTCCTGAAGATTTGTTCTTTCTGTTATTTTGCTGTTACAGTTAATTCTGCAACAAGTATTATTGTACATCTCTTGTTGCGCATATACCAGACTTTTTCTAGGACAGTGTTTTTCAAACTTACGTTACAATTAGTAGGTTACAACCATGGAGTTTTGTTAATGAAATGGAATAGAATAGAAAATATCAAAAAGTGTTCCATACAGTATGTTAGGGTAATTACTGTTTCTTAAAGCTTTTATTTTATATGTGTATATGTGAGATAATGTGTGTGGGACCACAATGAAGAATGCAGTTCTTCCTGTAGATCTGAATCAAAAGTGTTGGGAAGGTGTCATTCTATTACAGTATCTCAAATGTTAGTGTGCATCAGAATTGCTTGGAGGACTTATTAAAACATAGATTGCTAGACTCCACCCCCAGAATTTTTGACTCAGTAGATCTGGAGTGGGGCCTGAGAATTTGCATTTCCAACAAGTTCCCAAGAGATTCTGATCCTGCTGGTCTGAGAGTAACAATTTAAGAATCATCGTTCTAGGTTATATACCTGGGAGTGGAATTGCTGTGATATATAGGGTATGTATATCTCAATTTCTAATGGAACAAGGTTTCAGAGATCCTCTTCACATTCTTGCCAAAACTTTGGAGCATTAGACTATTTTGCCAGCCTTATCAGCTTGAAAAGATATCTCATTGTTTTAATTTGCATGTTTCTGATTTC
Source organism: Trachypithecus francoisi (assembly GCF_009764315.1). Classification (NCBI taxonomy): domain Eukaryota; kingdom Metazoa; phylum Chordata; class Mammalia; order Primates; family Cercopithecidae; genus Trachypithecus; species Trachypithecus francoisi. The sequence goes on from NW_022681471.1 coordinate 45,433,074, forward strand.
CAGTGAGGTTATGCATGTATTCTTAACATTTATTAGCCTTTCAGGAACTTTCTGTGAGTTACCTGTTACATTCCTTTGCTGAATATTTAATCATTGTTTTTTCATATTTATAGGTATTATTTCAAAAATCTGCATATGAATCCTTTCTGTTGTTTAGCAAATATCTTCGCCCACTGGATGACTTACCTTTTAAATTTGTTCCTGATGTCTTTTGTTGAGCAAAAGTCTTTCATTTTAATGTTATCAGATTATCAGTATTTTATTCAATGGTTTGTGCTTTTTGAATCATTTTAAGGAGATCCCTACAGATCAGTAAGAAAAATACAATCAACGCAATAAAAATAAAAGTGTTTATAAAAGCAGATATAACAGCAATTCACAGAGGCAAAAACACCAGTGGCCAATAAACTTAAGAAATCTTATTAGTAATCAAGAAAATGCAAAATAATCTATACTATGATATATACATTTAGTACTTAGAATGCTGGCATATATTTAAAGGCCTGACAATGCCAAGTATTGGTGAGCAGATGAAACAATAAGAAATCTGTAATCTCAGCACTTTGGGAGGCCAAGGCCAATGGATCACCTGAGGTCAGGAGTTCGAGACCAGCCTGGCCAATGTGGCGAAACCCATCTTTACTAAAAATGCTAAAAATTAGCTGAGTTTGATGGTACACACTTGTAATCGCAGCTGCTCAGGAGGCTGAGGCATGAGAATCTCTTGAACCCAGGAGGCGGAGGTTGCGGTGACCCAAGATCATGCCACTGCACTCCAGCACTCCAGCCTGGGTGACAGAGCGAGACTCTGTCTCAAAAAAGAAAAAAAAAAAGAAGAAAAAGAAAGAAACAATAAGAACTCTAATATACCTCCAGGGGAATATAAATGAATATAGCCACTTCCAAGAACATCATGGCAATATCTAGTAAAATTAAAGATGTTCATACACTGTAAGTCAGCAGTCTCATTCTTCATTATCTATCCTAGAGAAACTCTTAGACATGCACATTAGGAGATGTTATAATGATGCTTGTTGTAGCATTGTTCATCAGCAGGGGTATAGATAAAACATAGTATGTTTATAAAATGGAATACTACACAGTAGAGAAAATGAATGAAATAGAATTATAGGTATCAATTTGGATGAAACTCACAAACATAATTTTGAATAAAAATAGCTAGTTGCAAATTCTAGTTTCAGCTTCAACATGTGAAGTCCTTGGAAGTCATCACTCCTGTCTTATGATAGAAAAACAGTTGAACAAACTAAAAATCAATAACTAATAACTTTTCTTAGACCCAGCAGAAAATTTAAGTCACAGGGCAAACTGTAATCCTGAAATCTGAAGAAACAGGCAGTTACAGAAAATCACATCCCAGATTTGCTTATCAGGAGCAAAAGGCACTGGAGCCATAAACTGGTAGAAACACTTAGGTGGTAATTTTGACAAATTGCTGGAGTCAGAGTGTAGATTAGTGTGGGAATGACAAAACTCTTGGGGGCCCACAGTCTTAGAGGTTTCGTTTGCTTCCAGGAACCCCACAAGGTTCAAGGTAAAGAGCTAAGAAAAAACTATCTGTTTCTGGCATGGAGAGAGGAAACATTATCATTTTTAAGTGTATCCAGAACTTTCTACTTAGCAAAGGGCCACCCAGCAAGGAAAACAACTTTACCAAAGCCTTATCCAACTGCAGGCTCTTCTAGCCTTCCTGTCTCATCTAAGAGAGAAAAAAAGCTGTTAAATGCTTTTGAAGGTTACAGGCTGGAGACACAGGCACACTAAAAGATTGAGACTTTATCATAGGATTAGAGAATGCCTCCCCTTCCGCACCTTGCTACTACATCAACAGGGCTTCAGTATAATAACCGTGGGTTATAGCTGAAAGACCTGCAAGGATCAGACTCTATTTAAAGAGGTGTTTTTGTTTTGTTTTGTTTTGTTGTAAATCTAAAGGAAACAAGGGAGACAAAAAGACACTAGAAGAAACAGAAACTTCTGACACCTACAGCTACAGCAAACATTAAGCACAGCCCAACTCCTGGCCAGATTAACATAAAACCTTATACTGATGGCCTCTTTGGATCAGTTCGTATTACTTGATAGATCATGTCCAGTTTTCAACAAAAGAAATTATAACGTATGCTAAGAAAAAAAAAAAAAACAGTCTGAAAAGACAAAACAAGCATGAGAATCAAATTCAGATATGACACAGGTTTTGGAATTATCAGATGTGGAATTTAAAATAACCACAATTAATATACTAAGTAGGCCATGAATAAAAGTAGATAACATGCAAGACCAGATGGCTAATGTAAACAGAGAGAAACTCTAAGAAAGAATCAAAAGGAGATGCTAGAAATCAAAAACACTGTAACAAATGAAGAATGCCTTTGATAGGCTCATCAGTAAGTTGGAAACAGCCAAGGAAGGAATCAGTAAGGTTGAAGACATGGCAATAAAAACTTCCTATGCTGAAATACAAAGAAAAAAAAAGATTGAAAAAAAGGAACAGAATATCCAAGAACTATGGGACAATTTCAGAGTATAACATACATGTTACTGGAGTACCAAAAGGAGAAGAGAAAAAGGAGAAGAAATATTTGAAGTAGTAATGGCTGAGAATTTTCCAAAATTAATAGCAGATGAAAAACTACAGATCTGGGAAGCTCCAAGAACACCAAGCAGGATAAATACCAAAACTACACCTAAGCATATCATGTTCAAACTACAGAAAGACAAAGAAAAGATTTTAAAAACAGAGAAAATAAACACTTTACCTATATAAAAACAAAGATAAGAATTACATTTCTCATCAGCAACTGTGCAAGCAAGAGAGTACAGCGAAATATTTGTGTCAAAAGTAAAAAGAAAACACCCACCTAGAATTATTTATCCAGCAAAAAAAAAAAATCCTTCAAAAGTGAAGGAAAAATAATAAAGACTTCTCAGACAAACAAAACTGAGGGAATTTTTTATCAGTAAATCCCACCTTGTAGGAAAAAAAAAAATGCTTTTGAAAAAAAGTTCTCTATAAGCAAAATTATATAGGTCAGAAACTCAGATCTGCATAAAGAAAGAGCATAAGAGAATATATTAAGGTAAAATAAAATCTTTTATTTTCTGATTTTAAAACAATCCAGAATAAAACCTTTCAAAGTAATAATAGGAATGTGTTGGATAATTATAGTATACGGATAAGTGAAATGACTAACAGTGATATTATAAGGGATAGGTTGCAGGAATTAGTGTGTATATAAAAATACAAATTGTCTTTGTTATAAGGTATTTGCACTATCCATGAAGTGGTATAGTTTTATTTGAGAGTGGACTTAGATCAGTTGTAAATGTATATTGCAAACTCTTAAGGCAATTACTAAAAAAAAATTATATAAAGAAGTACAATTGATATGGCTAAGAGAAGGGTGAAAATGGAAGCATATAAAATAATACTCATTTTTTACAATCTTTTTTCAGAAAACAAAAGCAGAGGGAACACTTCTTAACTCATGAGACCAGCCTTAGCTGAGTACCAAAACCAGATAAAGACATTACAATGAAAAAAAAAAAAACTACAGACAGTATCCCTCATGTGTATAAAAGAAAAAATCCTATATGTTAGGAAAATCAAAACATTTGATTGAAATATTGATTGAGAAATCAAAATGTTAGGTAATCAAATTCAATAATGTATAAAAATAATTGCGCACTATAATCAAGTATGATTTATTCCAGATATCCACCATAGGTTCAACATTTGAAATTCAATCTACCACATCAATAGACTAAAGAAGAAAAATCATATGATCACTTCAATTGATATAGAAAAACATTTGAAATATCTGAACATCGATTCATGATAAAAACTCAGCAAATTCGGAATAGAGTATAACATCCTCAACTTGATAAAGAATATCTACAACACCCCACAGCTAACATCACACTTAATAGAAACTGGATGCTTTCCCTTTTGATCAGAAAAAAGGCAAAAATGTCCCCTTTCCCCACTTCTTTTCAACACCGTACTAGAAGTACCAGCTACAGCAGTAAAACAAGTGAAGGAAATTAAAAGAATACAGATTGGGAAGGAAAAACTAAAACTCTCTTGTTCACAAGTAACATATATGTCTGTGTAGAGAATCCCAAAGAATCAGCCAAAGAACAAACAACTCTTGGAACTAGTAGATTAGTATAGCTGGAGGTTACAAGGTTTGTTCACAGAAGTGAATTGCTTTCCTCTATACCAGAAATGAACAACTGGAATTTGAAATTAAAAACAACACTGTTTACAATAGCACCAAAAAAGAATGAAATACTTAGGTATAAATTTAACAAAGTATGTACAGGTTCTATATGCACAAAAGTGTAAAACTGATGAAAAATTAAGATATAAATAAACACTGAGACATTTTGTGTTCTTGGATTGAAAGACTTTATATTGTTAAGATACTAATTCTTCTCAAATTGATTTGTAGATTCCACACAATCCCAATGAAATCCCAGCATGTTATTTTGTGTATATTTAGGAACTGATTCTAAGTTTATATGAAAAGACAAAAGACCCAGAACATGTAACACACCCCTGAAAAAGAAGAAGAAATTTGGAAGACTGACACTACCCAACTTCAAGAGTTTCTGTAATCAAGTAGTGTGGAGTGGTGTTGATGGGGGAAAAAAAGACACACCGATCAATGGAGCAGAATGGAGACCCAAGAATTAGACCCACATAAATATAGTAAATTAATATTTGACAAGGGATCAAGGACAGTTTAGTGGAGAAAGAATAGTCTTTTCAACAAATGGTGCTAGAACTCTACTGAATATCCACATGTAAAAAAAAATGAATCTAGATACAAACCTTACATCCTTCATAAAAATTAACTTGAAATAGTCATAGACCTAAATATAAAACACAATACTATAAAACTTCTAGAAGAAAAAGATTAAAATCTAAGTGACCTTGTGTTTGATGATGTATATATCAGACATATCACCAAAAGTACAATTTATGAAACAATTGATAAGCCAGACTTTATTAAAATTATAAACTTCTGCTATATGAAAAACACTTTTAAGAGAATCAAAAGACAAGCCACAGACTAGAAACATATTTGCAAAACTCACATCTAATAAAAAACTTGTATCCAGAATATACAAAGAATTCCCAAAATTCAACAGTATTAAAACAACTCAACTTAAAAAATGGGTAAAAATAAGAACAAACTCCTCACCACAGAAGATACATACATAGCAAATAAGCATGCGAAAAGAAGCTCATCTTTGTCATCAGAGAACTGAAAAATAAGAAATGCTGCTACACACCTACTAGAACGGCTAAAGTCCCCAATAAAACTGACAATACCAAACTCTGTTCAGGATGCAGAGCAAAAGGAACTTTTTAAAAAATTATAGATGTAGAAGATACAAGTGCAGTTTTGTTTTGTTTTGTGTTTTGAGGCAGAGTCTCTCTCTCTGTTACCCAGACTGGAGTGCAGTGGTGCAATCTCAGCTCACTGCAACCTCCGCCTCCTGGGTTCAAGCAATTCTCCTGCTTCAGCTTCCCTAGTAGCTGGGACTACAGGTGCAAGCCACCACGCCCAGCTAATTTTGTATTTTTAGTAGAGATAAGGTTTCACCATATTGGCCAGGCTGGTCTCGAACTCCTGACCTCAAGTGATTTGCCCGCCTCGGCCTCCCATAGTGCTGGAATTACAGGCATGAGCTACCGTGCCCAGCTGCAGTGTTTTTTTTTGTTGTTGTTGTTTGTTTGTTTGTTTGTTTTTTATGGGTATATTTCATAGTCATGAAGTCTGGGACTTTTATTCATTGCTAGTGGGAATACAACCTCTTTGGAAGACAGGTTGGCCACTTCTTACAAAGCTGAACATTATTTTACCACACAGTCCAACTCCTGCATTCCTACTTATTTACCCAGTTGATTTGAAAAGCCTGTGTTCAACAAAAACTGCCATGTGAATGTTCATAGTAGCTTTATTCATAATTGCCAAAAACTGGAAGCAGTCAAGATGTCCTCCAATAGGTTAATGGATACATTCACCTGTGGCAGATCTATACAATGGAATATAATTCAGCAATAAAAAGAAATTCACGGTCCAGCCACAAAAAGACATAGAGGAACTTTAGATTAATATGAATATTAATCTTAATAGCTGAAAGAAGCTAGTATGGAAAGACTGCATATTGTATGATTACATTATATGACATTCTGGAAGAGGGAAAACTAGACAGTAAGATGATAAATGGCTGCCAAGGGTTTGAGGGGAATGGAGAAGGGAGGAATAGATGAAACACAGGGAATCTTTAGGGCAGTAAAATTATTCTGTATAATACTGGAGTTGTAGAGGCAAGACATGCATTTGTCAAAACCCACTAAACTACATAGCACAGAGAGTTACACCTAATGTATACAAATATTAAAAACTCGTTTAGGAGGTCGAGGGACCCTAGGAAAGAATGCAGACAGCAAGAAGAGAGTCAAACTGTATTACAAATATGTAAAACAACCTCGTTGAAGGGAAAGGGGAAAAGACGCTGAACTAAGCATCTTTGGAAATACGTGGAGTCTGAAAGACTAAAAGCAAATGGAACTTCACATAAGCATGGTATCCTTGTTGATAAGGTTATGTCCCTGGGTACTGGTTACTTAGGGAGTAACAATTCTGATACTGTTATACATGCATAATGGAATGGAGCAATTAAGTAAATGGATGGCAGATGATGGGAGCCAGGTTTCTCACTGTTGCAATCTACAGATAAGTAAAGGGAGGATGCTGAAATGATCCATGTGATAGTGGTTTACAGTTGGAGACATCAGGATGAACTCATGTTTAACTTAATATAGATATAAGTGGTTACATATAGAAATATTTCTATGTGTTTATATATACATGGATAGTATAAGTACATATTTTTTGTTCTGTAAGCTGAAAGGACACAAATGACACACCAGTAGCAATGAGCTTGCATGGCATCCTTATCTTGTGTTTCTAATACCATTCTCTAATAAAATGAACCAAGGCTCCTTAGAGAAATGACTGCTTCTAATACTGGGGCAGGAAATATACAAGATGAGCCTTGTGCATCTTGTAGTGCCAGAAAGTAAGGAAGTGCTAAAAAGAACAACAGTATAAAATCATTATTTTATTGTTCTTTGACATGATGATTTTATGTTGTTTTTTGACATTAAGGGTATTTGAAAGGAATACAGGAGCCAAATGAAAGAGCTTCCAATGACTAAAGCCAGAACAATTTGTGCAACAAACTAAAATAAAATAAATCATTATCTTAAAATAATTATTTTATTGTTCTTTGACGTGATTTTATGTTGTTTTTTGACATTGGTATTGCAAAGGAATACAGGAGCCAAATGAAAGAGCTTCCAATGACTAAAGCTGGAACAATTTGTGCAATAAACTAAAATAATGTTAGATAATCCAGTGTATAGAATAAACATCCATGAGTCCAGGTGATATAAATAAGTGATTGAGTAAACAAATATATAGAGGAAAAGAAATATATACCTCCCATGAAAAAGAATTTCATACAATTTATGTAGATACTCTACCTCAAGGATGGAGAGCATAACTCCCCATTCCTTAGTTTTGAGCTGCTCATAATGACTTCTTTCCAAAAGAGTACAGGAAGGGAAAGCAGGAAAAAAGAGTAACTTTGCAAGAAGAAACCTGACAACACTACCTAAGCCAGGTGATTAAGGCCAACATCAATAGTTGTTAATCATATTGATGAATCATATTGATTGTATGTATGTTTAATATTATGTGATCAAAACTGTACTTCTCCTGGGTGGTTTTGTTCCCAATAATCCATAACCCCGGTCTAAATGTAATGTAACCTAGATCCTGGAACAGAAAAAGGACATTAGGTAGAAACTAAGGAAATCTAAACTATGGACTTTAGTTAATAATAATATGTCAATACTGGTTCATTAATTGTAACAATTAATGAGCATATTAATGTAAAATATTAATAACAGGGAAAACCATGGGGTAGATGGGAGTTCTCTGTATTCTCAGTTTTTCTATAAATCCAAAACTGTTCTAAACTTAAAATCCATTTTTAAAGTTTTTAAAAATGTAGCTGTAGAAGAATGCATATTGTTTATATAAAGGACTATATTATATAAAGGTGAAAACATGTAAAATAATACCATGTATTGCATAGGGATACCAGGAAGAGCTTTATGCTCTATTATCACTTGGAGGCTCTGTTTTTCTTTTTCACAGCTTTATCTTGTTTTTGAACCTAGCTGTATCTGTGTGCGTATGTGTGTGTGGGTGTGTGTGTGTTAAGTATGTTGTGGATACATTCATACATACTTATGTGTGTATGTATGCAGAGGGGATGCATCCCAGCAAGAACTGACAGAGCCACCTCAACCAGAAGTCCTCTTTATTTTTTAAAACATATTCATATTGGCCAGGTGTGGTGGCTCATGCCTGTAATCCCAGCACTTTGGGAGCCCGAGGCAGGCGGATCACCTGAGGTCAGGAATTCAAGACCAGCCTGGCTAACATGGTGTAACCCCATTTCTACTAAAAATACAAAAAATTGGCTGAGTGTGGTGGCGCACACCTGTTATCCCAGCTACTGGGGAGACTGAGGCAGGAGAATCGCTTGAACCTGGGAGGTGGAGGTTGCAGTGAACCGAGATCACACCATTGCACTCCAGCTTGGGCAACAAGAGTGAAACTCCGTCTAAAAAAAAAAAAAAAATTCATATCAAAGGGAACAGTCTTAGTATGGGTCTTTCCTAATGGATGAGAAACTTGAAGTTTGTTTTCACATACCCCTTTCTATGGTTATTTAATTTGGTATTTACATGGTTAGTATTTGAGAGCATAGGCAAGTCAGTTATTCTATGCCCTTGCCTTTAAGATACGAGCATATATAAATGCTAAATATGTTAATATCCAGGTTTTAAAGATTTTGAGACTTAAAGATTCTACTGCATGTTAACAATATTTAATATATTTATTTATACTTTTCAGTACTTAAGTCATTTAAGAGAGGTATATTGCTTGCTCTTTGCTTTTGCTGCTCCTGTCTGAATTCTTCCATAATTCCTTTAAGCTATAAAGGATATAACTAATGCTACGTAATATATGAGGGTTTTTTTCCTCCTCCATTTTTTTTAATTGTGTTTTAAAAACACAAGATCTATCCTCTTAACAAATTTTTAAGTGTGCAATACAATGTTGTCAACAATAAGCACAATGTTGTACAGCAAACCTGTAGAACTTTTTATCTTGCATTACTGAAACTTTATACCTATTGAACAGCAACTCGCCATTTCCTCCTTCCCCCAGCCCTGGTGACTACCATTCTGCTTTCTATTTTACTACTTTAGATACTTCAGTAAGTGGAATCATGCAATATTTGTCCTGTGAGTGGCTTATTTCACTTAGCCTATAGTCCTCGAGTTTCATTCGTGTTATAGCATAATGACATATAGGACTTCCTACTTTTTTAAGGCTAAATAATATTCCATTGTATTTATTTTATTTATTTATTTGAGACAGAGTCTGGCACTGTGGCCCGAACTGGAGTATAGTGGCCCGATCTCAGTTCACTGCAACCTCTACCTCCCAGGTTCAAGTAATTCTGTCACAGCCTCCCATGTAGCTGGGATTACAGGTGCCCGCCACTGCACCCAACTAATTTTTTGCATTTTTAGTAGAGATGGGGTTTCACTGTGTTGGCCAGGCTGGTCTCAAACTCCTGGCTGGTCTCAAAGCCTCATGATCTGGCTGCCTCAGCCTCCCAAAATGCTGGGATTATAAGCGTGAGCCACCACACCCAGCCCCCATTGTATTTATATGCCACATTTTCTTTAGCTATTCATCAGTCAATGGACATTTAGGTTTTTCCAACTGTTGACTATTGTGAATATTGCTTGGGTGAACATAGGAATGCGTATATCTCTTTGAGATACAAATTTCAGCTCTTTTGGATGAATACCCAGAAATGGGATTGTTGGATTGTATGGTAGTTCTAATTGTAATTTTTGGAGGAACTTCCATGCTGTTCTTCATAGCAGCTGTACCACTTTACATTCCCACCAACAGTGCACAAGGGTTCCAACTTCTTCATATCCTTGCCAACATATGTAATTTTCTGTTTTTTTTTTTTTCATAATGTCATCCTAACAGGTATGTGGTATCTCACTGTGTTTTTCATTTGCATTTGTCTGTTGATTAGTAATATTGAGCATCTTTTCGTATACCTGTTGGCTATTTGTATCTCTTCTTTGGAGAAATGTCTATTTAAGTCTTTTGCCCATATTTTAATCAGGTGGTTTTCTCGCCATCAAGTTGTAGAGTTTCATATATATTTTAGATATTAAATATGGTTTGCAAGTATTTTCTGTTACTCCATAGGTTGCCTTTTCACTCTATTGTTTCCTTTGCTGTGCAGGACTTTTTAGTTTGATGTAGTCCCACTTATCTATTTCTGCTTTGTTGCATATGGTTTTGGTGTCATATCAAAGAAATCATTGCCAAGACTAATGTGAAGAAGCTTTTCCTCTATGTTTTCTTCTAGGAGTGTTACAGTCTCAGGTCGTATATTTAAATCTTTAATCCATTTTGAATTGACTATTGTGTATGGCATAAGATAAGCGTCCAATTTCATTAGTTAGCATGTGGCTGTCTTGTCTTCTCATTTTGTTAAAGAGACTGTCTTTTTCTCATATTGTTTTCTTGGCACACTTGTAGAAGATCAGTTGACTGTAGCTTCATGGGTTATTTCTAGGCTCTCAGATTGGTTCCATTGACCTATGTGTCCAGTTTTATGCCAGTACCATACTGTTTTGATTACTGTAGCTTTGTAATATGTTGTGAAATAAGAAAGTGGCCTCTAGCTTTGTTCTTTCCTAAGATTGTTGTGGCTATTTGGTATTATCTGTGGTTCTGTATGAATTTGGGGATTGTTGTTTCTATTTCTATAAAAAATGCCATTGGGACTTAGATAGAGATTGCATTAAATCTGTCAACTGCTTTGGATAGTTTGGATATATTAATATTAAGTCCTCTAATCCATGAACACAGAATACCTTTTCATTTATTTGTGTCTTCTTTAATTTCTTTCAGCAACATTTGTAGTTTTCAGTGTACAAGTCTTTCACCTCCTTGGTTAAGTTCTTTCTTCAGTATTTTATTCTTTTCAATACCATTGTAAATGGGATATCTTTCTTAATTTCTTCTTCATATGGTTCATTGGTAGTGTATGGAAACCACAACTGAATTTTTCTATGTTGATTTTTTATTCTACAACTTTACTGAATTTGTTAATTCGTTCTAACTTTTTTGGTTAATTTTTTCTTTTTTATTATTTCCATTAATATAGTCATAATTCCATGCCAATAATAAAATGGTATAATTAAAACAGAAAAGTGATGTTCTCAAGAGGTCTTCCATTGAAGCTATTTGAACTATGGGCCAAATAAACATGGTACCACCATTCACCAGGTGGCAGCTTGTCTCAGCTGCAAAGTACCCAAGGGAGAAAAATTAATGTCTTGATTGCTGCACTTGTGAACCTTGATTTATTATTTTATTTATTTTCTTTTTAAAGTTTTTTAATTGACATATAATAATTGTACATATTTATGGGGTACATATTGATGTTTCGACGCATATAATGTATAGTGAACAGATCAGGGTAATTAACTTATCTACCACCTTAAGCATTTATCATTTCTTCACGTTGAGAACATTCAATATCCTTCTTCTAGCTATTCGATACTATATAATATAATATATTATTGTTAACTATAACCATTCTACAGTGGTATAGAACACTAGCACTTGTTCCTGTTATCAAACTGTAATTTTACATCTTTAACAAGTCTCTCCCTCTCCTTTCCTTCCTCCTACCCTTCACAGCCTCTAGTATCCTCTGTTCTAGTTTTTACTTCTATGAAATCAATTCTTTTTAGCTCCCACGTATAAGTGAAAACCTGCAGTGTTTAACTTTCTGTGCCTGGCTTATTTCACTAAACATGATGTTCTCTAGTTCCATCCATGTTGCTCTGAATAACAGAATTTCATTATTTTTATGGCTAAATAGTATTCCACGGTGTATATATACCGCATTGTTGGGCACCCAGGTTAATTTCATATCTTGGCTGTTGTGAAAAGTGCTGCAATAAATATGAGAATGCTGTTGTCTTTTCAATATACTGATTTCCTTTCCTTTGGATAAATTCTCAGTAGTGGGATTGCTAGATCGTATAGTAGTTCTATTTGTAGTTTGTTGGGGAACCTCCATACTGTTTCCCATAGTGGTTGTAAAAGTTTACAGTCCCACCAACAGTCTATAAGAATTTACTTTTCTCCACATCCTCACCAGCATTTGTTAACTTTTGTCTTTCCAGTAGTAGCCATCCTAACTGGAATGAGATGATGCCTCATTGTGGTTTTGATTTGCATTTTCCTGATGATTAGTGATGTTGAGTATTTTTTCATATATTTGTTGGCAATTTGTATGTCTTCTTTGGAGAAATAGCTGTTTAGGTCATTTGCCCATTTTTAAATCAGGTTGTTTGTTTTGATGCTGTTAAGATGTTGAGTCCCTTGTATAGTCTGGATATTAATCTCCTGTTGGGTGAGTAGTTTGCAAATATTTTCTTGCATTCTGTAGGTTGCCTTTTCACTCTGTTGTTTCCTTTGTTTTGCAGAAGATTTTAGTTTAATATAATCCCATTTGTTTATTTTTGCTTTTGTTGCCTGTGCTTTTGAGGCCTTATTCATAAAATCTTTTCCCAGACCAGTGTCCTGAAATGTTTCCCCTATGTTTTTTCCTAGTAGTTTTATAGTTTCAGGTCTTACGTTTAGGTCTTTGATCTATTTTGAGTTGATTTTTGTATAGGGTAAGAGTTAGGGGTCTGGTTTCATTCTTCATGCATATAGGTATCCAGTTTTCTCAGCACCATTTATTGACGAGACTGTCTTTCCCCAACTGATGTTCTTGGTGCCTTTATTAAAATATTAGTTGGCTGTAGATACGTGGGTCAATTTCTGAGTTACCTATTCTGTTCCATGGTTATATGTGTCTCTTTTTATGCCAGTACCATGCTGTTTTGGTTACTACAGTTTCATAGTACATTTTGAAGTCTGGTAGTGCAGTTCCTCCCGCTTTGTTATTTTTGTTCAGGATTGCTGTGGCTTCAGAGTCTTTCGTGGTTTCATACAAATTTTAAGATTTTTTTCTTTTTCTATAAAGAGTGTAATTGGTATTTTGATAGGGATTGCATTAAATCTGTAGGTTGCTTTGGATAGTATGGTCATTTTAACAATGTTCTTTCAATCCATGAGCATGGAATGTCTTTCTGTTTGTATCCTCTTCACTTTTCTTTTTTTTTTTTTTTTGAGACGGAGTCTCGCTCTGTCGCCCAGGCTGGAGTGCAGTGGCGGGATCTCAGCTCACTGCAAGCTCCGCCTCCCGGGTTCACGCCATTCTCCTGCCTCAGCCTCCCGGGTAGCTGAGACTACAGGCGCCCGCCACCTCGCCCGGCTAGTTTTTTGTATTTTTTAGTAGAGATGGAGTTTCACCGTGTTAGCCAGGATGGTCTCGATCTCCTGACCTCGTGATCCGCCCGTCTCGGCCTCCCAGAGTGCTGGGATTACAGGCTTGAGCCACCGCGCCCGGCCTCCTCTTCACTTTTCTTTCATCAGTGTTTTGTAGCTTTTCTTGTAGAGGACGTTTACCTCCTTGGTTGAATTCATTTGTAGGCATTTTATTTTGCTTTTCGTAGCTATTGTAAATGAGATTGCCTTCTTGATTTCTTTTTCAGCTAGTTTGCTGTTCGTGTATAGAAACGCTACTGATTTTTGTTTGTTGATTTTGTATCCTGCAACTGTATGGAATTTGTATATCTGTTCTAAGGTAGACTCTTTTAGGTTATTTTGGTAGACTTTTTTAGGTTATTTTTAAGTATTTCTGTATATAAGATCATGTTGTCTGTAATCATGACAGACATGATTTTTGGTAGACTCTTTTAGGTTATTTTTAGGTATTTCTGTATATAAGATCATGTTGTCTGTAAGCAGGGACAATTTCACTTCCTCCTTTTCGCTTTGGATGCCTTTGATATCTTTCCTTTGTCTAATTGCTCTGACTAAGACTTATACTACTGTGTTGAATAAGAGTGGTGAGAGTGAGCATTGTTGTCTTTTGCCAGTTCTTAGAGGAAAAACTTTCAGCTTTTCCCTATTCTACTGATGTCTAATTTTTTGTTGTTGTTGAATCTTTAGTGTTTTCTACATGGATGATCATTTCACTGTGAACAGAGACAATTTTACTTCTTTCTTTCTGATTTGGATGCATTTTGTTTCTGTTTCTTGCCTATTTGCTCTGGCTAGAACTTCCAGTACTATGTTGAATAGAAGTGGTGAGAGTAGGTATCCATGCCTTGTTCCTGATCTTAGAGGAAAAGCTTTCAGTTTTTTAATACTGAATATTATGTTAGCTGTGGACTTTACATATATGGCCTTTATTATGTTGAGGTAAATTCCTTCTATTAGTAGTTGAGTGTCTTCATCATGAAACAGTATTGAATTTTGTCAAATACTTTGTCTGCATCTATTGAGATGATCGTGTAATTTTTATATTTTGTTCTGTTAATGTGTTGGATTACATTGATCAATTTTTGTGTGTTGAATCATCCTTGCATCCCAGGGATAAATCCCCTCGGTCATTGTGTATGATCTTTTTAATGTGCTGTAGAATTTGGTTTGGTAATATTTTGTTGAGGATTTTTATATCTGTTTATTAAGGATATTGGTCTGTATTTTTCTTATAATGTTTTTGTCTAGGTTGGTCTCAGGGTAATCCTGGCCTTATAGAATAGCTAGCATATAGTTTATAGTTGGATTTTGTTTATCCATTCAGGTACTCTGTCTTTTGGGGAGTTATTAATATTTAATGTAATTATTGCTAGCAAAGGACTTACTATTGCCATTTGTTAATTGTTTTCTGTCTCTCTTGTACCTCTTTTGTCTCTCCCTCTCAGCTGTCTTCCTTATGGTTCATTGGGTTTTGTTTTGTTTTTTTTTTGTAGTGATATACTTTTATATCTTTCCCATTTTCCTCTATATCTTTTATAGGTATAGGGCATGGTAAAACAATTTGTTTTAAGCTGATAACATCTTCAGTTCAATCACATATAAGCTCATTTTTGTTCTCTTGAATTGGTTTTTTGTTTTGTTTTGTTTTGTTTTGTTTTTGAGACAGGGTCTCTCTCTGTTGCCCAGGCTGGAGTGTGGTGGTGTGGTGTGATCGTAGTTCACTACAGCCTCAAACTCCTGAGCTCCAGTAATCCTCCTGCCTCAGCCTCCCAAATAGCTGGGACTTGTAAAATTGGCCAGGTGTGGTGGTGCATGCTGTTTGCTCACAAGTAGCACATGCCACTCTGTCTCTTTTATAAAGACAGTGTCTCACTGTGTTGCCCAGACTGATTTCAAACTCCTGGACTCAAGCAATTCTCTCACCTTAGCCTCCAAAGCACTGGGATTACAGGGGTAAGCCACCACACCCACCCTCCCATGCCTAATAGGTAAAATAATTTCTCTTATTTTTCTGAGGATATTAGTTATGGTTTGTTGAAGTTTTTTCCTATTTGCTTTCTTTTCTTTATGCTTGTTGTGTTCTGTCTTTCACATTAGAGGATTTCCTAAGATGCCTGATAATCGATGCCCAACTTTATAAGTAGGAACTAAAAAGCAGATTGGAATCTCTGAGCACACAAGTGGCACTTGTTGACTTTGAGCTTCACTTTAAAGTGGTCTGGCTGGACCATTTGTTAGAAAAGTTCCTTATCCCAAATCAGTGTTTTTATATCTTTCCTCCTGGGACTTACCAGTTTTCCCAGAGAAGACTGTTCCAAAATCTTTCTTATGAGGGTACTACCAGCGTTCTAGGAGCCAAATGGCAGAAAAGGTCTGGGAGGACCTCAACATTTAGTATGCATTCTTTCTCTTAGTCTCCTTGCTTTCAGAAACAGGGTTCACATCTTCAGCCATGTATGGCATTCCCCATCTTCTGACAATGAGCCTCAAGTATTCTACCAGAATCGGCAAGTTATCTTTTACCCCGTAGCATGTTGTGAGGGAGGGTATTTAAAAATCATATTGGCTTTTAGACAGCCTTCAACTGACCTGCCTTATTTTACCCCATCCCTTCACATTTATTTCTGAAGGTAAGTGAAATTATCAGTTCCTGAACGATTTAAGGATTCTTAAGTGGTGACAGGTGTGTTCTTGGCTTTCTCCACTACCAGTTTAAAATTCAACTTTCTTCAGTGTGCTGAGTTGGTTCCTGCTCATCCAATTATTTCTCATCTTCCAGATTATTACTGTAAGTGCCCATAGTTTTAGAGAGTTTTCTGGATGGAATGAAATTAAATGAATGTGTTCAATCCACCATTTTTATGTGAAACTAATTGTAATCATAATGAAAGAATTGCCTTACGGCTGGTCATGGTGTCTCACGCCTGTAATCCCAGCACTTTGGGAGGCCAAGGCGTGTGGATCACCTGAGGTTGGGAGTTCGAGACTAGCCTGGACAACATGGTAAAACCCCATCTCAACTAAAAATACAAAAATTAGCCAGGTATGGTGGCACATGACTGTAATCACAGCTACTGGGGAGGTTGAGGCATGAGAATTGCTTGAACCCAAGAGACCAAGATTGCAGTGAGCCGAGATTGCGCCACTGCACTCCAGCCTAGGTGACAGAGTGAGACTTTGTCTCAAAAAGAAAAAAAAAAAAAAAGAATTGCCTTACCTCCTTTTTATGATATTTTGGTTGATTCTCAATTTGTTTTAGGTGTTATACCTGAAGAACCTTAGCCCTCGGGTGACTGAAAGAGACCTTGTGTCATTGTTCGCTCGGTTCCAGGAGAAAAAAGGACCTCCAATTCAATTCCGAATGATGACTGGACGAATGAGGGGCCAGGCTTTTGTCACCTTTCCAGTAAGTAGTTTCATCCAGATGATTACTCAGTTGCCCCTCAGTTTGCTAGACACTACCTATAACCTCTCTAATTTAGATATAGTCCTTTGATTTCTCCATAGCATGTGAGAACAAGAGAAGGAACGAAAAATATGTTTTCAGTATTTCTTTCTCTTTCCTCTCCTCCATTGACAGTGCATGCCCACACTACCCCAGTGTCCTCAGGTTTTCCCAGTCTTGGTACTTCCTTCTTACCCTACCAAAATCTGTACTCCCTTTACTGACAATAGTATTTCTAGTCCAAGTTATAATTAGATTACTCATTAATTAGTGTATTAGTATTCTGATCAGAACACATATACTTGCCTTATGCGCTGTTCCTTTAGGACTAAGTGAGCACAAGCTAATATACTAATTTATTACTTATTCATAATTAGTAGATGATGATACAGTCTTCTGAGTATTATTTGCATATTAATTAATGCATAGCTTCTAATCCAACGGGAAGAATAATATAAGAATTTCAGTTTCTGTGACAGACCAGATAATATGTTGTTTTGGGGGAAGGCTTTGTAGCCTTCATTGTACCTTTCATTGTCCCTAAAGTATCATCATTTCTAAATAGCCTATTAATCTATATGTAGACAAGTGGTTTTACACATGAGTACTGCCAAACTCCCCTCCATTGTTTTCATACAGTCTTGTGTCAGCTTTCCTATCATACTGAAAGTTTCTAAATGCTCTGTAACTGTGGTTTTCAGTCTTTTCAAGTGTAAGAACCCCTTTTAAATTTAAAAAACAGTTTATGGGTGCCCCGCATAATACGATGTATTAATTGAAAAAATACATAATAAAAAGGCTTTTAAAGCAAGTACTTTAAATGTGTAGCTGTTTTACTAATCTTGAAAGCTATACACTTAAAAAAATTTGTAGTACATATATATATGAAACAAAATTGGTTCAGTCTACTTGTCTACTTATGATTCCACAAACTCCTGGCCGTAAATCATCCCTTCCTTATTTCTTACATCCAGACTCTTAGACCCATAAGTTGAATACTCCTGGCATATGTATATATTCTCACATTTCAACCTTCCATATGCCTACAAGGATTCTTATACTTATTTATCCCAATAAGGTGACCCAAAACCACTCTCCCCCTGAAAAAAAAAAAAAAATAGAAGTGGCAAAGTGCTCTCAATAACATGATAACTTTTTTTGCGTTACTCATTTTGAAAATGATTGATTCTAATAATATCTATAATCTGTTACCTAAGGTAGAGGCTTATGTATAATTACTAATAGCTTAGACTTCTTTAGCATACTGCCTATTATCTTTGTTTCTCTACTTGTTTCTTTGAATTAGGAGACACCCTCAAACACCCATTTTGAGTTTTTATATTATTATTATTATTTTTAGTCATTAATTTAATTTTGCTGAATAATGCAAATGGGAGATTATAGAAAAAATGATAAAAATCAAATGACTATATGGCCTTATAGCTTACATTAACTCCAAGGCAAAATAACCTAAACTAGACCTGGAATAGAATTGAATTGTTCAGTCCTATGTAAATTGAAATTTTTTCTTTCTCTTTTAGATAAGGAGATAGCATGGCAAGCATTGCATCTAGTAAATGGATATAAACTACGTGGGAAAATATTGGTGATAGAGTTTGGAAAGAACAAAAAGCAACGGTCAAATCTCCAAGCAACTTCTCTCATATCATGTTCTACAGGTAGCACTACAGAAATCAGTGGTAGCTAGAATATATATAGATTGTGGGTCCTGGATGGTCTTTCTTGAATTGGAATCTTGGATCTAGAATTTATATATAGACACCAGTTTGTTTGGAGTTGAAGAGGAAAAACTAACTGAGGGAGGGGAAAAAAAGTAATTAGGGCAACCCCTTTCAGCTTTCGGAGAGAACTGGTAGAAAACATTTTCTGTTATATAATTGAAGACTATATAGGACAGATGATGTGCTGAATATGAAGGGTAGAATGCAAAGAGTATTATTTTCTCAGGATAAATTAAAGGGATTATTCCTAAGGATTTTTAAAAATCTTTATAATTTTTCTGGGGTCCTCAATATTTGTCTCTAGAGATAACATTCTTTCTTAGACTGCTTCCTATATACAGAAACAAAAAACTAATTAAATGTTGAAAGATTTATTTACTAGAGGCCATTTGTCCATATTTCATCCACCTAGTAAATAAAAGAGCAGGACCCCAGGCCTAAGCATCAACAAATGCTATTAATCAGAACTATCAGCAGTAATAGTAGGTAGTTCATAAGTCAGTTGACATATTTAATGAATGCTTCCTCCACAAGTTATCAGTCTTCAAAAAGCTATATATTTTTCTAGTGAAATATTTTAGATCAAAATGTTGTTGTTCTCATAGCCATTTAAGCTAGCAACCATTGAGTAGTCATTGAATTCAAAGCAATAAACATTGATTAAGTGTCTAATATATATTAAATATTAGGCATATGAATTTTAGAAGAGGAACATACTAGCAAAGAATACCAAAGGGAAATGGAAAGAAAGAGTTCTCTAGAAAAGAGGATGCCAGTCACAAATCCCCCAGTTGTTTGTTTATGGCTGCTGGAAAATAAAAAGACTATACAGAGAGGAAGTAGTACAAACTGGAGTCAGACCTGTACAGCCACACTTAACATTGTGTGACCTTGGCAAGTCACTTAATCTGAGCCTCCCATTTTTCATCTATAAAGTGAGGATAATAATGCTACTTACCTCATTGGGTTGTGAAGATGAACTGAGATATTATCCAGGCTGAAGAACAGAAAGAAAAAAAATGAATAAAATTAAACAAGAGTATAGAACCCGTGTGACACCATTAAGCATTCCTACATATTTCTAATAGGAGTATAGGAAAAAAGGAAGAGAAAAGAAGGAGCAGAAAAATATTCTAAGAAATAATGGCTCTAAATACCCCCAATTTGATGAGAGACATTAACCTATACATCCCAGAAGAAAAAGAAATTACAAACAGATACATCATAAGAAAAATGCTAAAACCCAAAAACAAAAAAATCTTGGCAGCAATACGAGAAAAATGAGCCATCACTTACCAAGGAACCCAAATAAAATTAACAGTTGACTTTCTCTTAGAAACAGTAGCACTGGCAGTGGAATAACACATTCAAAGTGTTCAAAGAAAATAACTGTCAACCAATAATCCTATATACAATAAAACTGTTTTTCAAAAATGAAGGTGAAATAAAACATCTCTCATAATCAAAAACCAAGAGAATTTGTTGCTGGCAGACCTGACTTACTGGAAATACAAAAGGAAGTTCTTCAGGCTGAAAGCAAGTGACCTCAGACAGTAATCTGAATCTACACACATGCAGAAAAAGAGCACAGACAAAAATAATTATGTAATTATCAGAAACAATCTATGCATTTTTCTTTTTTCTCAACTAATGTAAAAAACAATTGTATAAAACAATATGTATATAGTTGCATTGTTTGGCCTATAAAGTATAAAATGTAATATATTTGCCAATAACAGGACGAAGAAGCTGAGTGGAAGCAAAACTGTCTCGTACTAAAGAACTGACTCCAGATGGTAACACAAATCCACAGTAACAAATGGAGAGAATGTGAAATAGGAAATAAGAAGTTTAATATAAAAAACCTATAAACATATACTTATTCTTCTCTCAGCTTCTTTTAAAGATGTAAAATTATTTAAGTAATTATAATAATGTGTGTTGGGTTTATAATGTATAGAAATAACCTGTATAACAATAATACCACAAAGCGGGGGATAGGTTTATATAGGAATAGGGTTGTTACATTGGAATTAAGTTAGTATTTATCTGAAGCCTATTCAGTTTAGTTAAGATGTGTATGGTAAGACCTAGAGCAATCACTAAGGAAATAACTTTTAAAAATCAAAAATATTATTAAAGAAATATAAATATCACATTATACTCAGTATACTCAGTACAAAAGAAGGCATGGAAAAGCAAAAAGCTTGAGGCATATCAAAAACAATAAAATGGCAGTCATGAATCTTCCTGTATCAAAATAACAATAAATGTGCATGGATTAAACAATACTATAAAAGGCGGAGATGTCAGAAACAAGTCTGATTCAACTTCATGCCATCTATTGAAGACACACTTTAGATTAGAAGATAGATTAAAGGTAAAATGATGGAAAACAAATATATCACACAGACAACAGCCATAAGAAAGCTGGAGTGGCTATTCTAATACCAGACAAAATAGACTTTTAAAAAAATATTACTAGAGATAAGAGTAAAATGTTACAATGATAAAAGGGTCAATCCATCAGGAAGATGTAACAACTATAAATATATATGCATCTAACGGTACAGCCCAAAATACATGAAGCAAAAACTGAAAGGAAAGAAGAAATAGATAAGTCCATAAAAAGAGTTGGAATATTCATTACCCCCTTTTCAATAATAGAGCACCTAGACAGAAGATAAACTAGGAAATAGAAGACTTGAACAACATTGTAAGGCAAATTGACCTTAAAGCCATCTATATAACTTTCCACCCAACATCAGAATACATATTCTTCTCAAGTGCATATGAAACATCTCCAAAGTAGGCCATAAGTTAAAGCATAAAACAAGCCTTAATAAATATAAGGGGACTGAAATCATGCAAAGCGTGTCCTCTGACCACATGGGACAAAGTTAGAAAACAATGGAAAGTTGGGAAACTCACAAGTATGTGGAAATCAGACACACTTGTAAGTGACTGGCTGGGTGCAGTAGCTCACACCTGGAATCTCAGCACTTTGGCAGGCCGAAGTGGGAGGATGCCTTGGATCCCTTGAGACCAGGAATTCAAAACCAGCCTGGGCAATCCATCAAGACCCTGTCATTACCAAAAAAAAAAAAAAAAAAAAACTGTGTCAAAAAAATCATAAGGGAAATTACAAAATTCTTTGAGATGAATGATAATGAAGACACAACACACCAAAACTTACAAGATGCAGCTAAAGCAGTGTTTACAGGGAAATATATAGGTGTAAATGCCTATACTTAAGAAGAAAGGCCGGGCACGGTAGCTCACGCCTGTAATCCCAGCACTTTGGGAGGCCAAGGCAGGCGGATCACGAGGTCAGGAGATCTAGACCATCCTGGATAACACGGTGAAACCTCGCCTCTACTAAAAATACAAAAAATTAGCCGGGTGTGGTGGCGGGCCCCTGTAGTCCCAGCTACTTGGGAGGCTGAGGCAGGAGAATGGTGTGAACCTGGGAGGCGGAGCTTGCAGTGAGCCAAGATTGCACCACTGCACTCCAGCCTGGGCAACAGAGCGGGACTCTGTCTCAAAAAAAATAAAGGAGAAAGACCATAGCAGTAACCTCACTTTACACTTTAAGACCCTGGAAAAAGAAGAGCAAACTAAACCTAGAGCCAAGAGAAAGAAGGAAATACAAAAGATTAGATGAGTATAAATGAAATAGAGTGAAAAAAACTAGAGAAAAATCAATGAAACCAAAAGTTGATTCTATAAAAAGATCAGTAAAACTGACACACCTTCTGCTAGATTGACCAGGAAAAAAGAAGAATCAAATTACTAAAATCAGAAATGAAGGAGGGAACATTTCAACTGAACTTGTAGAAATAAAAAAGATTATGAAAGCATATTATGATTAATTTTATGTCAATAAATTATCATAGATGAAGTGGACAAATTCCTAGGAAGACATAAACTGCCAAAACCAACTCAGAAGTAGAAAACTTGAATAAACCTATATCAGGTAAATAGGTTAAATGAGTTTTTAAAAAGATACCCACAAAGAAGAGCCCTGGCTCAAATAGCTTCTTAAATGAATTCTACAAAACTTTTAATGAAAAATTAATACAAATTCTTCACAAACTCTTTCAAAAAGTAGAAGAGTGGTGAACACTTCTGACATATACTACAACATGGAAGAACTCAGAATATGCTCAGTGCAAGAAGCCAGTCACAAAAGACTACTGTTATGTGATACTATTTGTATGAAGTGTCCAGAATTGGCAAATATATAGAGATAGAAAGTGGATTAGTGGTTGCTTAGGGCTAGCACAGAGTTGGGGGGAATGGGAAGGGCTGGAGGTAACAGCTGAAGTGTATGAAGTTTCTTTAGAGGTTGATGAAAGTGTTCTAAAGTTGGTCATGGTGGTGATTTCACAACTCTAAATATACTAAAAACCAGGAATTGTACACTTTAAATGGGTGAATTGTTTGGTTTATGAATTATATCTCAATAAAACTCACGAAAGTAGGGATGTCCATCAGTAGGAAAATGGGTAAATAACTTATGGTACATCTATTTAGTACAATACTATGCAGCCATTAAAATAGTGAAGTGTATCTATGAATATATTATGACCTATACTCATGTCCAAGGTTGTGTATTAAGTTAAAAAACAAGATGCAGAAATATGTATAGTACAAATACATTTTTATGCAAAAGCATTCATTTATGTATAGTATGTATGTATATAGATATTTCTGAATAAATTTACGAAAAAGCTGGGAAATAGACACAGAAAGTTGTAAACCTTTGGAAGTGGGATTGAATAGGCTGAAGGAGGACTTTTACTTTGTAAAATTTTTAAAGTGCTGTCATTTTGGGGTGATTTTTACTTTTTTCAGTATTTTTTTTTTAACTAAAAAGAAATTTTTTAAAAAAATATTCTACCAATGGCATGGCTTCCATAATATTTTTCAGGCTTACTCTGGGGATATCATCTGACTATACTCAGGACAAACTCCTATTCCTTTGATATACTGCTCACTTAGGATTAACAGTCCAATTTCAGACATAGTTAAGTGACAAGGAATGAATTATCCTGATATAGCCTCTGATGCATATCAGAGTTACCAGGGGCATACTTCTAAGCTGGACTTTTAGAAGGAACTGTTTCCTGTTAGGTAGAAAATCTCACCTCTGCTTTTTACTAGACCTACAGACCACTGCAAATGAGGAACATAAAAATGAAGGATATCCTTCAGCTAGTGCATAGATAAACTGTAGTATATCCATGCAATGGAATCCTACTCAGCAATAACAATTAATGAAATATACATGCAACCACTTGGATGAATCTTAAATGCATTTTACTAAGTAAAAGAAGCCAAACTCAAAAGGCTACTTACTGTTTGATTTCATTCATATTTTCTCAAAAAGCAAAACAATAGGAATGGAGAAAAAACTTCAATGGATGTCAGGGGTTAAGGTTGGAATGCTCCTTGACTACAAAGTGGTAGCACAAGGAATTTGTCTTAATAATTGAAATTTTCTGTGTCTTCATTGTAGTTATGTACGTGTATGCATTTGTCAAAACCTATAGGCTTATACACTAAAAAGGATGAATTTTACTGTATGTAATTTTTTTAAATAAATGTTATTTTTGTGGAGGAAAGAAAAACTTGGAGAGACAGTCATTTCTATTAAGTAGTGTTTTTATTCTGTGGTCTTTTGATTACAGTTGAAAACTAAAGCCACTTTGCTACTTTTCTTATTTTCTGTCCACAGGTCAGCAGAAATCATCAGTTAGAAACATCCATAGGCCAGGCACAGTGGCTCATGCGAGTAATCCCCACACTTTGGGAGGCCAAGGCGGGAGGATCACTTGATGCTGGGAGTTCAAGAGCAGACTGGGCAACATAGCAAGACTGTCTCTAAAAAAGAAAGGAAAAAAATTGTATACACATATACATATAAGGCCACCGTTTTAAAAATTAAAAAGACAAGCTGGAAAATATATGTATCCCATACAAGGAGCTAATTTCTTAGTGTACAATGTATATAACTTTTTAGTATACAAAAAAAATCCGATAAAAAAGTGGGAAAAGGAAATTTGTTGAAAAGAAAATATAAATGACCAATAAACTAAGACAAATGCTCAGAGTAGTAATGCAAATTAAGACAGTGGGCTCTCATTTTCAAAAAGCCTTTTGGATTTATAGAAAAGTTGTAAAAATAGTAAAAGAGTTCTCATATATCCTCACTCAACTTCCCCTAATGCTAACATCTTACTTAACTATAGTGCAATTATCAAAATCAGGAAACTAATATTGATACAACACTATTAACTATATTAGACCTTATTTGAATTTTGCCAGTTGTCCCATTAATGTCCTTTCCTGATCAAGGATCAAATCTAGGATCCCACATTGCATTTTGTTATCTCCTTATTCTGTTCCTATTTGTGACAGTTCTCAGTCTGTCTTTGATGACCATGACAATTTTAAAAAGTACTGGTCAGTTACATTGTATAATGTCCCTAATGAGGGTCTGTCTGATGTTTTTTCATGTTTTGTGTTTTTGGTGAGAATGCCACCAAAGTGATTTTTAGCCCTTTTTAGTGCATTATATCAGAACATATTTGATGATAATTTTTAATACTGGTGATGTTAACCTTGATCATTTGGTTAAAAGGGTGTTTGCTGGATTTCTTTACTGTAAAGTTACAGTTTTCCTCTTTACAATTACTAAATATATTCTGGAAGATGCATTGAGACTGTTCAGATATTCTGTTTCCCATCATACTTTTGCCCACTAATTTTAGCATTCATCAATGGTTCTTGATAGCAGCAATTATTACGGTAGTGTTTACCTAGTGGGGATTGTCTTAGTCTGTTTGTGCTACTATAACAACAACAAAAAAATGGAGGCAGGGTAATTTTTAAAGAACAGAGATTTATTTCTCACAGTTCTGGAAGCTAGGAAGTCCAAGATCAAGGTGCTGGCAGGTTCAGTGTCTATTGAAGGCTATTCTCTCCTTCCAAAATGTGTCTGTTGAAGGCTAGTCTCTCCTTCCACTTTGTTGCTGCATCCTCCAGAGGGGAAGAACGCTGCTCCCTTTTATGGCAGAAGGTACAGAAGGGTAAAAAGGGCAAATCCCTTTTTATGACGTCATTGATCCCATCATGAGGGCTCTACCCTCATGACTTAATCATTTCCTAGAGACCTGCCTCTTAATACTATCACATTGATCACACTGATGATTAAGTTTCAGCATATGAATTTGGGGAGGCACATTCAGACAACAGCAGGGATTTTCTTTTTTTTTTTTTTCACTTTCTATATTGAAATTCTTTAAGGAAGATGTCCCATCTCCTGCTTATTTTCTCATGTATTTATATCAGCATGGATGTTTATTTTAGTCTATGGCTTATAACCTAATATTGTCATTGTTTTGTTGCTCAACTTCTTCTACCTTTGGCCATTAGGAGCTCCTTCAGGTTGGCCCCTCTGTTCTTAGACATATCCCATTTTTTGCCCACTTCCTTGTTTTGTGGCACCACAAGGTGTTCCAGGCTCATCTTGTTTTTTCCCTACCCTAGCACTGGAATTAATCATTTCTGCATTGATTCCTACTTCCTTTTATTGGGAAATGATTTTTAGAAACCAAGATCTGGGCACTAGATGTTGAGTTGCCATTTTTTAACCTGTCAGAGTGTCAGATATAAAAATTGATAACACTAAATGTTGCCAAGGGTATGGAAAATAGACACTCTTGTACACTTTGGATGGGAGTATAAATAAGTATAACCTTTGGGGAGGGCATTTGGCAGTATCTATTAAAATTTAAGTATGTAGATCTAGAAAATCTACTTTTTGATCTCTATTACATAGAAATACTTACATGTGTTCAAAGAGATAGGCACAAGAATATTCATTGCATCATTATAATAGCATAAACCTGGAAACAAAATTTCATCAATAGGGAACTGATTGGTTTAAAATTATGGTACAACCGTGCAATAAAATATCATGTTGGCAGTCAAACGAGAACTTCCTCATTGTTTGTTTAATTTAATTTAATTTTAAGTTCCAGGATATATGTGCAGGACGTGCAGGTTTGTTACATAGGTAAACATGTGTCATGGTGGTTTGCTGCACTTATCAGCCCATCACCTAGGTATTAACCCCCACATGCATTAGCTATTTATCCTGATGCTCTTCCTCCCCTTTCCCCTCAACTCCTGCCCCACAGGCCCCAGAGTGTGTTGCTCTCCTACCTGTGTCCATGTGTTCTCATTGAGAACCTCCTCATTGTTAATGGACTGAATGTGACTCCTCAAAATTCATATGTTGAAATCCTAAACCCCAATGTGATGGTTTGAGGAATTGGGGCCTTTGAGAGAGAATTAAGTCAGAAGGGCAGGGCCTCAGGATGGGGTTAATGCCCTTAAGAAAAACATATTTATCATTACTACTAAGACATTCTCTAAGATGCCATTGAGGTACTAGGATAAATAATAAATATATGAGTTACTACCTTCAGAATCTCTTAGCTTATAGGGAGGTAAGAAACGTGTTTGTAAGCTGTAACGTAGAGTGATGAGTACCGTAAAGAAAGATGCAAAGCACTCTGGGAGTTTAGATCCCATCTGGTAAGGGGATCAGAAACAAAAAAAAAAGAGAGAGAGAGACCCAAGAGCTCTCTCTCTCTTTCTCTCTCTCTCTCTCTCTCTCTCTGCCATGTGAGGATACAGCGAGAATTCAGCAGTGTGCAGCCTGGAAGAGGGTCCTCACCAGAACCTGACCATGAGGGTACCCTGATCTCAGATGTACAGCCTCCAAATTGTGAGACATTTCTCTTTCTAAGCTACCCGATCTGTGGTACTTCGTTATAGCAGCCTGACATGAGGCCCTTATTCTTTCAATACAAATCTACCGCCTACTTAACCTTTGTACCTACACTGTAGCTTCCTCCACTTATGGAATAGCATAATGATTAAGGACATGTGATCTAATGCCATATTCCCAGTGCATGGCTCTACCATACACTGTCTTTACCATTTACTAGCTTTGTAACCACATCTGGCTACTATTTACTACCTGTGTGAACCTGAGTAAGTTAAACTCCGCCTTCGTTTTCTCATTTTCTAAATGCGAGCAATAATAGTATTACCTCACAGGGTGGTTGTGAGAATACATGTAAGATGTTTTGAATAGTGCCTGGTATGAACTCAGTAAATGTTAGATTATTACAATGACGAAGTGTCCGTGTTGCTATCAAAGGTCATCCTTTTTTTTTTTTTTTTAAATTAATTAATTATTTTTTTGAGACGAGAGTTTTGCTCTTGCTGCCCAGCCTGGAGTGCAGTGGCACGATCTCGGCTCACTGCAACCTCTGCCTCCCAGGTTCAAGTGATTCTCCTGCCTCAGCCTCCCAAGTAGCTGGGATTACAGGTGCATGCCACCACACCTGGCTAATTTTGTATTTTTAGTAGAGACAGGGTTTCACCATGTTGGCCAGGTTTGTCTTGAACTCCTGACCTCAAGTGATCCACCTGCCTCGGCCTCCCTAAGTGATGGGATTACAGGCATGAGCCACCACGCCTGGCTTCATTGTGGTTTTGATTTGCATTTTCCTGATAATTAGTGATGTTGAGTATTTTTTCATGTATTTGTTGGCCATTTGTATGTCTTCTTTTGAGAAATGTCTGTTCAGATCATTGGCCCATTTTAAAATCACAGTTTGTTTTGTTGCTGTTGAGATGTTGAGTTCCTTGTATAGTCTGAATATTAATCCCATGTTGGGTGAGTAGTTTGCAAATATTTTCTCATTCTGTAGGTTCTTTTTGCTCTGTTGATTGTTTCCTTTGCTATGCATAAGGTTTTTAGTTTAATATAATCCCATTTGTTTATTTTTGCTTTTGTTGCCTGTGCTTTTGAAGTAAATAGAGTACTTAAACATTGAAAATCACTTAAACCTAACAGACGATATATAGAACACCCAACAACAACAGAATTCACATTATTCTCCAGTGCACATGGAAGACTGTTCTCTAGGACAGATTGTATGTTAGGCCATAAATCAAGTCTCAATAAATTGTAAAAGATTGAAACAATATGAAGTGTCTTCTCCAAATCCAATGGAATGAAAGAAATGAAGAAAGAAGTAAAACTGGAAAATCCACAAACGAGTTAAAATTAAATGAAAGATGCTTAAACAACTAATATAACAAAAAGAGACAAATGAAAACAAAAACACAACATACCAAAACTTATGGGATGCAGCAAAAGCGGTGCTCAAATGGATGTTTTTAAAGTGCAAACATCTATTTTTTTAAAAATAAAGAATGATCTCAGATCAATAGCCCAGCTTTACACCTTAAGGAACTATAAAAATGAAATCAAACTAAACCCAAAACTAGTAGAAGAAAGGAAATGGTAAAGATTATAGTTAAGGGCTGGCCACAGTGGCTCATGTCTGTAATCCCAACACTCTGGGAGGCCAAGGTGGGAGGATTACTTGAGCCCAGGAGTTTGAGACCTGCCTGGGTAATGTAGTGAGACCTCGTCTCTACAAAAAATTTAAAACATTAGCTGGGTGTTGTGGCTTATGCCTATAGTCCCAGCTACTTAGGGGGCTGAAGTGGGAGAATCACTTGAGCCTAGGAGGTCAAGGCTGCAGTGATCCATGATTGTACCACTGCACTCCAGTCTGGGTGACAGAGTGAGACCCTGTCTCAAAAAAAAAAGTTAATAGTTAAGATAAATGAAATAGGGACTAGGAAACCAATATAACCAGTAAAATGAAAAAAAAAATGATTATTTGAGGTCACCAAAATTGGCAAACCATTACCTATAGTGATTAAGAAAAAGAAGATTCAATTTACTTAAGAAATTAAAATGGGAATATTACTATCAGCCTTACAAAAATAAAAAGGATGATAAGAGAATACTATGAATAATTCTATACCATAAATCAGATTACCTGGATGAAATGGACAAATTCCTAGAAGCACAACTAACAAAATTGGCGCACAAATAAAAAATCTGAATAGACTTATAACAAGAGATTGAATCAGTAATCAAAAAACCTAACAAAGAAAAGCCCAGGACCAGAAATTTCTACTGGTAAATTCTAGAAGCATTTAAAGAAGAATTCACACCAATCTTTTTCAAACTCTTCCAAGAAATAGGAAGGAAAGACTTCCTAACACATTCTATGAGGCTAGTATTACGCTGCCATCAAAGCCAGAAAAATACACAAGAAATGAAAACTACAGGCCAATGTCCCTTATGAATACAGATACAAAAGTCCGTAAGAAAATACTGGCAAAACACACCGAGCAGCATATTAAAAGCATTATACATCATGACCATATGTGATTTATCCCAGGAATGCAAGGGTCATTCACATAAGAAAATCAATCAATGTAGTAAGTTACATTAATAGAAAAGAAAAAGCCACATGATCATCTCATTTAATGCAGAAAAGTCATTTGGCAAAATCTAATACCCTTTCATGATAAAAACACTCAGCAAACTAGGAATAGAAGGAAAGTTCTTCAACATGATAAAGAATGTTTATGAAAAGCCCACAGCTAACATGATACTCAATAGTCTTCCACCTGATCATAGGGAAAAAGATTTTAGCTTTCGCCATTTTATATGATGTTAGCTGTGGCTCCCTAAATATAAGGGCTAAAACCATAAAACCCTGAGAGGAAAACAAGGATAAATCTTTGTGTTCTTAGATTTGACTAGTCATTAGGGAATTGCAAATCAAAACCACAATGAGATATCACTACACACCACAAGGATGAGTAGAAGAATACATTTCTAAAAAGGAAAGTAAGTGTTGACAAGAATTTTGAGGAATTCAAACCCTCATACATGGCTGGAAGGCATGTAAAATAGTGCAGCTGCTATGGAAAATAGATTGGCTGTTGTTCTAAAAGTTAACCATAGAATTATGATATGGTCCATTAAATAATGAGTCATTCAAATAAAACTTGGCTGGGCGCGGTGGCTCACGCCTGTAATCCCAGCACTTTGGGACGCCAAGGCGGGCGGATCACGAGGTCAGGAGATCGAGACCATCCTGGGTAACACAGTGAAACCCCGTCTCTACTAAAAGTACAAAAAAGTAGCCGTGCATGGTGGCAGGTGCCTGTAGTCCCAGCTACTCGGGAGGCTGAGGCAGGAGAATGGCATGAAAGCTCCCGGAAAGCAGAGCTTGCAGTGAGCCAAGATCACTGTACCCTAGCCTGGGTGGCAGAGCAAGACTCCGTCTCAAAATAATAATAATAATAATAAAACTTGTACTCTAGCATTTGTTGTAACACTATTCACAATAGACAAATGGTGAAAACAACTCAAATATCCATCAACTGATGAATGAAGTGTTATGTATCCACACAATGGAATATTACTCAACCATGAAAAGAAATTGAGTACTGATACATGCTACAATATGTTTGTATCTCAAAAACATGCTATGGAATAAGCCAGACACAAAAAAGTCACATATTGTATGATTCAATTTTTGAAATATCCAGAATAGGCAAATACAACAGAGATGGAAATATTAGTGGTTTCCAGAGGTTGGGGGAAAGAGAATGGGGAGTTCCTGCTTAATGGTTACCCAGTTTCGTTTTGGCATGCTGGAAATATTCTGGAGTGAGATAGAGGTGATGTTTGCACAACATTGTGAATGTACTTAATGTCCACTGTATTGTGCACTTTAAAATTGTCTAGATGGTTACTTTTAGCCGCCCGTTCAGAAACCTTGTGCCACCGAGCCACCCAAGCGCTCTTAAATTTCCTCGCTACCTGTGACTACAAGGTTTCCAAACCAAAGGCTCAGCTCTGCTCACAGCAGTTTAAATACTTAGGGCTAAAATTATCCAAAGGCACCAGGGCCCTGAGTGAAGAATGTATCCAGCCTATACTGGCTTATCCTCATCCCAAAACCCTAAAGTAACTAAGAGGGTTCTTTGGCATAACAGGTTTCTGCCGAATATAGATTCGCAGGTACGGTGAAATAGACCATTATATACACTAATTAAGGAAACTCAGAAAGCCAATACTCACTTAGTAAGATGGACACCTGAAGCAGAAGCGGCTTTCCAGGCCCTAAAGAAGACCCTAACCCAAGCCCCAGTGTTAAGCTTACCAACGGAGCAAGACTTTTCTTTATATATCACAGAAAAAAATAGGAATAGCTCTAGGAGTCCTTACACAGGCCCGAAGGATGAGCTTGCAATCCATGGCATACCTGAGTAAGGAAATTGGTGTGGTGGCAAAGAGTTGGCCTCATTATTTATGGGTAGTGGCAGCAGTAGCAGTCTTAGTATCTGAAGCAGTTAAAATAATACGGGGAAGAGATCTTACTGTGTGGAATCTCATAATGTGAACGGCATACTCACTGCTAAAGGAGACTTGTGGCTGTCAGACAAGTGTGAGGAAAGTAACTAAAATCATAAATCCCCATGGCCCTCCCTTATCATATTTTTCTCTTTACTGTTATCTTACCCCCTTTCACTGTCACTTCACCCC
Source organism: Trachypithecus francoisi (assembly GCF_009764315.1). NCBI lineage: Eukaryota > Metazoa > Chordata > Mammalia > Primates > Cercopithecidae > Trachypithecus > Trachypithecus francoisi. The sequence continues at coordinate 45,465,378 of NW_022681471.1, forward strand.
CTCCATGCCACTGTACGACCAGTAGCTCCCTTACCAAGAGTTTCTATGGAGAATGCGGCTTCCCGGAAATATTGATGCCCCATCATGTAGGAGTTTATCTAAGGGAAACCCCACCTTCACTGCCCACACCCGTATGCCCCGCAACTACTATAACTCTGCCACTCTTCGCATACATGCAAGCAAATACTCATTATTGGACAGGGAAAATGATTAATCCTAATTGTCCTGGAGGACTTGGAACCACTGTCTGTTGGACTTACTTCACCCATACCGGTATGTCTGATGGGGGTGGAGTTCAAGATCAGGCAAGAGAAAAACACATAAAGGAAGTACTCTCCCAACTGACCTGGGTACACAGCACCCCTAGCCCCAACAAAGGACTAGATCTCTCAAAACTACATGAAACTCTCTGTACCCATACTCGCCTGGTGAGCCTGTTTAATACCACCCTTACTGGGCTCCATGAGGTCTGGGCCCAAAACCCTACTAACTGTTGGATGTGCCTCCCCCTGCACTTCAGGCTCTACATTTCAATCCCTGTACCTGAACAATGGAACAATTTCAGCACAGAAATAAACACCACTTCCGTTTTAGTAGGACCTCTTGTTTCCAATCTGGAAATAGCCCATACCTCAAACCTCACCTGTGTAAAATTTAACAATACTATAGACACAACCAACTCCCAGTGCATCAGGTGGGTAACTCCTCCCACAAGAATAGTCTGCCTACCCTCAGGAATATTTTTTGTCTGTGGTACCTCAGCCTATCGTTGTTTGAATGGCTCTTCAGAATCTATGTGCTTCCTCTCATTCTTAGTGCCCCCTCTGACCATCTACACTGAACAAGTTTTATACAATCATGTCGTTCCTAAGCCCCACAACAAAAGAGTACCCATTCTTCCTTTTGTTATCGGAGCAGGAGTGCTAGGCGGGCTAGGTACTGGCATTGGTGGTATCACAACCTCTACTCAGTTCTACTACAAACTATCTCAAGAACTAAATGCTGACATGGAACGGGTTGCCAACTCCCTGGTCACCTTGCAAGGTCAACTTAACTCCCTAGCAGCAGTAGTCCTTCAAAATTGAAGAGCTTTAGACTTACTAACCGCTGAAAGAGGGGGAACCTCTTTATTTTTAGGGGAAGAATGCTGTTATGTTAATCAATCTGGAATCATCACTGAGAAAGTTAGAGAAATTGGAGATCAAATACAACGTGGAGCAGAGGAGCTTCAAAACACCGGACCCTGGGACCTCCTCAGCCAATGGATGCCCTGGATTCTCCCCTTCTTAGGACCTCTAGCAAGTATAATATTGTTACTCCTCTTTGGACCCTGTATCTTTAACCTCCTTGTTAAGTTTGTCTCTTCCAGAATCAAAGCTGTAAAGCTACAAATCATTCTTCAAATGGAGCCCCAGATGCCGTCCATGACTAAAATCTACTGCGGACCCCTGGACTGGCCTGCTAGCCCATGCTCTGATGTTAATGACCTTGAAGGCACCCCTCCCAAGGAAATCTCAACTGCACAACCCCTACTATGCCCCAGTTCAGCATGAAGCAGTTAGAATGGTCGTCAACCAACCTCCCCAACAGCACTTGGGTTTTCCTGTTGAGGGGGGGACTGAGAGACAGGACTAGCTGGATTTCCTAGGCCGACTAAGAATCCCTAAGCCTAGCTGTGAAGGCGATCGCATCCACCTTTAAACACGGGGCTTGCAACTTAGCTCACATCTGACCAATCAGAGAGCTCACTAAAATGCTAATTAGGCAAAAACACGAGGTAAAGAAATAGCCAATCATCTATCACCTGAGAGCACAGTGGGAGGGACAATGATCAGGATATAAACCCAGGCATTTGAGCCAGCAATGGCTATCCTCTTTGGGTCCCCTCCCTTTGTATGGGAGCTCTGTTTTCACTCTATTAAATCTTGCAACTGCAAAAAATAATAATAAAATAAAATAAATAAAATTGTCTAGATGGTAAGTTTTATGTTATGTGTGTTGTCCACATTTTTTAAAAGAGCAAACTTCTTATCATAGTCTACAAAGCCCTATACCAGATCTGGCTATTGACCACCTCTCTGACCTCTTCTCATACTACTCTGCCCTTACACATACAGCAGACATATTGGCATTCTTTCTTTTCTAAGAAGTCAAGCTTCTCCTTACCTTAGCATCTTTGTTCCCTTTGCCTAGAAAGTTGCCTCCCACCAACCCACAACCCCATATGTACACATGACTGCCTCCTTCATCAGGCCAAATGTCACTTCCCTTAGAAAAGCTTTCTTTGGCTACCTTATATATATAGAATTTCACCAACTCCCCTCTCAGTCACTTTCTGTCTCATGACCCTGTGTGTATCCTTCATACCACTCAACATTATATGAAATTATCTTACCAATTATTTTCATACTTGATTATTCCCCTATTAAAATATGACCTCCAAGAGGCCGGATGCAGTGGCTCACACCTGTAATCCCAGCACTTTGGGAGGCTGAGGCGTACGGATCACTTGAGGTCAGGAGTTTGAGACCAGCCTGGCCAACACGGTGAAACCCTGTATGTACTAAAAATACAAAAATTAGCTGTAAATCACTTGAACTTGGGAGGTGGAGGCTGCAGTGAGCCGATATGGCACCACTGCACTCCAGCCTGGTGAAGAGTGAGACTCTGTCTCAAAAAAAAAAAAAAAGGATGTGACCTCCAAGAAAGTAAAAATATTTTTAGTTGCCATGTTTCAAGCATCTAGAATGGTGTCATATAGTTGCTTAATAAACAATTGTTGAATTCGTGAATCAGAAGATACACTTGACACATTAGCTAATTCTTACAGTCTTTCCCTCTTCAAACAATTATAGTGAAAAATTTACATGCCAAAAAATATTTATCCTGTAATACCTGAGCAACCATGGATGTCTTCTGTTCTGTGGTGGAATAAGCTTGTCCATAGTGAGTAGGGTCATCAGTCACAAGTATGCTCGCAAGATTTTGACTTTCTCTCTGAGAATTTAACTTTCCTTTTTGGCCCAAACTTAAAGAATCAGAATATGAATCCTAAAAGTCCTAGCATTATATGGACTACTATTTGAAACGTTCAAATGATTCTTGTAGTGAGATAATAATAGTAAGCATAACAATTTACTTACCATTGCTATGCTAACATGTTTTATATAAGTATATCATACAATCTCATAGTTTTTACAAAAACCCTCCCTTGATGTCCTCCCAGCTGGCATCCCATTTCTATACTCCCTTAATAGTAAAATTTATCCAGAGTTGTTTATACCTTGTAAAGGCTCACAAGTCTGGTGGGGGCTTCGAGTAGACCCAATTGCAACAGCAGTTCCAATAACATGAAAACAGCTGCGAGGAGCAAAAGGACCCCCAGTATTTCTACCACCTGCATGAGTCTAGTAAGGACACTTGCACAAGTCAAGAAAAGCTGCCTTACTACTCAAAGATAGGCAGCAAGGATAAACAGAAGCCTAAGATCCAGGGTGAGCCGGTCTCTCAAAGGCTCAGGAAAGTGCCCAAGGTGGTTGGAGTCTTGTCTGCACGTACCCTACATTGCACAACAGCTGAGTGACCCCGAAAGTGCTCTGCTCTGGATTTATATATTCTGGATGCCACTTGTCCCACTGAGCACAAATGTTGCAAAACAAAGACATAGCTCAGATTTTTTCACACTTCAACTAAGAGGAAGGAGTGGGAAGAACTAGGTTGGCTGAGGTCATCCAAGCACCTGTCCTAGTATAACCTCTTTATCTCCAATTTTCCTCCTTAACTCAGTTTAGTCAGGTTTTTGGCCCTACCAGTTTACTGAAACAACCCTTTAAGGCCACCAGTTGCCAAAAGATGTAATGGCCGTCTTTTTGTCCCCGCTTAACCTCTCAGAAGCATTCAACACAGTTGATCACTCCCTCCTTGAAATGTTTTCTTCACCTGGCTACTGTTACACTTTAGTCTTGTATATCTACGTGTATATCTAGCTGCCTACATGATACTTCCACTTAGATGCCTAATACACATGTCAAACTGAGCTCATCCAAAACAGAAATCTTGATACACTTCCTATTCAAAAACTGGTTCCATTCCCAATGTTACACCTCCCTAAATGATCCAACTATTCACATGACTGCTAAAGGTAAGAATATTGAAACAACTGTAGTGCTTAGAACAGTGCTTGACACATAGAAGGTGAACAATAAATATTAATTGAATGAATTAATAAAATTAATACAATTCTCATAAGCCCATTTCTACTTGATGTAATGGAGTGCAACCCTGCAGGATATAGAAGACAGGAACATATCTCCCTCCTACTGTGACAACAATATATGTATATATGTATGTGTGTGTGTGTATATATATACACATATATATATAGAGAGAGAGAGAGAGTGCGGGTGGGGGGAAGTCCTTTCTATGTGAGTGGAGATTAATGACCACTTTCCTTCCATGGGCATCTGCTGAGTCTGGGTATGGTCTGGTAATTGTTTTTTGCCATAGGCAGAGAGACTCTGCTCAGGAGATAAAAGCAGTAGAACTTTTGACAGCCTCATGAGCTGACATGAAAGATCAGAATTTGGAGAAGCCTCAAACTTGAAGTCAGGTTTCACCTTGGTTTCTCCCCACTGACTCTTCTTGAGCACTGGAGTAGCACTGGAGCCTCAGAGGATGGGCTGGAAAGTCAGAGATAAATCTCTTGCAGTCTCATGATTTATAGGAGACAAAGTCTGGGTATAGAAAAGATTATCTCCCAAAAAGGAAGAATCTATTTTCAGATTTTGCCCTCAAGAATTTTAGTTAGGACAGAGTGGAACTAAACCCACAACCCTGTGACAACCTAGCTCTATTTCTAATTGGTTTGAAGTGATTACTCCGCACCCATTTTCCTGACAAAAGAATCTTCCCTCTCTAGGAGGAAAAAAAATCATTGATATCAGAATCTATAGTCACTTTTGCACAATTTTCATTATTCTGGAGGCTAAACCAACTCCATCATGGAAGCTAATCTACCATGCTGGCTTCCAATTAACCCTGTTCCAGGAAGGCCTCCAAGATTTCCAGTTATCTATTGTTCCTTGTTTAAGAGCAGGTTCTTAACCATAAATCCTGTCCTTAAGTCAAACAACTTTGATGTTATTATACTTCAACTGTCCTACATAGCCCTTCTGAACCACCCCCACCCCTGTGGTGTATAAACTCTGGGTCTAAGGGGTAATGGCACAAGAATCTACCATCCTGTCTCATCGCCACCTGAGACAGACATGGCTTCTGTTCATAAGTCGCTGTTAAATGTTTCTTTCTAAGAAACTGGATTTGTCAGCCTCTTTCTTCAGCCTCTCAGCTTTCTCGGACTTTGGGAAAGGTTTGCATAGACTTGTCTGCTGCAAAACAAGCATATCAAAAGATTATGAGACATATGAAGAAACAGGAAAATGTGACCTATAATCAAAATGAGAACAGTCAGTATGAGTAGACCCACTAGTGATCCAGATGTTGAATGTACTGATACATGATGCAGCATGGCTGTACCCCAAAAACATGCTAAATGAAAGAAGCCAGGCACAAAAGGTCACATATTTTTTATTCCACTTATATGAAATAGCCGGTATAGATAAATCCATAGAGACAGGAAGCAGATTGGTGGTTGCCAGGGTCTATGGGTAGAAGGGTATAGGGAGTGAGTACTTAACAGGGATAGGGTTTACTTTAGGGGTGCTGAAAATTTTTTGGAACTAGAGGTGGTGGTTGGACAACACTGTGAAGGTACTAAATGCCACTGAATTTTATACCTTATTAATTTTATGTTTGTGTATTTCACTTTAAAATAATTCCTTGAATGGGTTTATCAGTAGACTGAACACAGCAGAAGAGTAGTGAACTCAAAGACAGTGGAATAGAAACTATTCAACTGAAGTACATAGAGAAAAAATAATGAAAAGAAGAGAAAACAACATGAGAGTTATGTAGGAGATTGTCAGCCAGTATAATATAAGTGTAACTAAAATCTCAGAAGGAAAAGAGCAAGAGAATGAGCAGAAAAAAAAACTATTCATAGAATTTCCCAGAGTAATGACAGACATCAACCCATAGATCCAGTAATCTCAGTAAACCCAAAGTAGGATAAAAACAAGAAAACCATACTTAGGCACATTATAGTCCAACTTCTGAACCAAGGATAAAGAGAAAAACTTAAAAGCAGCCAGAGCTGGATGAAGTGGTTCATGCCTGTAATCCCAACACTTCAGGAAGCTGAGGTAGGAGGATCACTTGAGCCCAGGAGTTTAAGACCAGCCTGGGCAACACAGGGAGACTCCGTCTCTATAAAAAATTTTAAAATGAGCCAGGTGTGGTGGTGCACACCTGTGGGAGGCTGAGGTGGGAGAATTGCTTGAGCCTGGGAGGTCAAGGCTGCAGTGAGCCGTAATCATGCCACTGCACTCCAGCCTGTGTAACAGAGTGAGGCCCTGTCTCAAAAAAAAAAAAAAAAAAAAAAAAAAAAAAGCCAGAGGAGTGTGGGGAAAGGCAAATGACCCTAAAAAATGAAAATAAGACTAACGACAAACTCCAACACAGCACAATACATGGATGCCAGAATATAGTATAATCACATGTTAAAATACTCTAAGATAAAATCGCTAATCTATAATTATGTGTCCAGTGAAAATCCTTTAAAAATGAAGATTCAATAAAGTTTTTTTGGACAAACGAAAGCTGAAAGAATTCATTGCCATCAAAATTGCACTTAAGAAATACTTTTTCCTTCTGACTGAAGGAAAATGATACTATGTTAAAGAATAGCACTCCAGGAAGAAATGAAGAGCATCAGAAAGGGTATACATGTGCATAAATATAAAAGATTATGTATTATTTAAAGTAACAACAATAACAATGCCTTGTGGAGTTGTATGTAGAAGTAAAATATATGATAATAGTAGAAATGATGGGAGCAGATAAATGGACCTTTACTCTTGTATAATTTTTTGCATTATGAAGTGGTAAGGTACTAAGAAAGGAAGACTGTAATAAATTAAGGATGAAGGGTTTCTAGAGCAGGGTTTCTTAACCTTGTCACTTTTGACTTTTGGGGCTGGATAATTCTTTGTTGTGTATGGCTCACCTTTATATTTTAAGCTGTTTAGTGGTATCCCTGGCCCCTACCCACTAGATGCCAGTAGCACCTCCCCCAAAATGTGACAGTCAAGAATATCTCTAGACATTGTCAAATGTTCCCTGGGTAACAAAGTCACTCCTGTTTGAGAACTATTGCTCTAGAATAACCACTGAAAACATTGGAAAGTAGTATAAACAAAACGTTAATGGAGGACTCAAAATGGAGTTGTAATAATGAAAAACTGAATTAATCCAAAATAAGGTAGCATAAGAGGAAGAAACAACTGACAGATTAAACAACTAGAAAACAATAGCAAGTTAGTGAGCTTAAATGCAGCTACAATCATGAATTGCATAACAATATTTCAGTCAAAAAGGGACTGCAAATATGGTGATCCCATAATATCATAATGGAGCTGAAAAATTCCCATAATCTAGTGATGTCATAGCCATCATAATGTCATAGTGCAATGCATTACTCATGTGTTTAAGGTGATGCTGGTGTAAACAGTAGCATGCTGTAGAGATTTGTGGCCTAGAAGCGACAGGCTATATTATATAACCTAGGTATATAGTAGGCTATAGTATCTAGGTTTGTGTAAGTACACTCTATAATGTTCACACAATGCCATTCTCAGAATGTCCCTGTCGTTAAGCAATGCATGGCTGTATATCATGTGTCACATTAATACAAATAAAATACTCCAACGAAATACAAAGATTGTCTGACTGGAAAAAATCAAGACCCAACTATATGCCATTTACAAGAGACACATTTTATGTATAAAGATACAGATTGAAAGTACAAAAATGAAAAAATATACCATACAAACCCTAACAACAATAACAGTAAAACTGTCATGGTTACACTAACGTCAGACAAAGTAATCTTTCCATCAAGAAGTATTACCGGAGATAAGGAACACGAGCACATTTCATAATGATAAAAGGGTCTGCCGGGTACAGTGACTCACGCCTGTAATCCCAGCACTTTGGGACGCTGAGGTGGGAGGATCACTGGAGCCCAGGAGTTTGAAGCAGCATGGGAAGACCCCATCATTACAAAAATTTTTAAAAGATTTAATTTAACAGAAAGACAATAGTCCTCATAGTATGAGGTAGGTCATAGTTTTAATTATTCTAATTTTTACAGATGGGGAATCGAGGTCCCAGAAAGATTAGGGACCTACAAAGGTAGTAAATAATGTACCCAGAACAAGCTTAAACTTTTAACTACTATATAGTATTATGTGGCAAAAAACAAAAAAACAAAAAAAAAAAAACAAAACACACACACACACACACACACACACAGATCATTTTTTTCAAGATTGAAGTGAAAGATTCGCAGTACCTGAGCAACAATGCCACTTTTCTACATTCCTTTAGGAAAGCAGGGGAATGTCTTCACAAAGCATTAATTATTTAAATGTTTAAACTTCGCCCAGAATGAGGTCTTGATATGTCATTTCAGTTGTGAAGGTAACAGAAAAATGTTCTATCATACCAAACCCTGAATGTGGAGGTGCAGTCAGTGCAGCTGTACTCTAGGCTTCTCCTAGAATACTTTGAGCTACTTCAAAGAATCAAGTTCAAGTCATTCCTTTCTGGATTGCTGGAAAACAAAGTGGAAACTTTCTGTTTCCATTATCACTAAAACTGCTTTAAAAACTTAAGTCCTGTATTCCTGAGAAGAAAGACAGAAAGGATATGAGTGGAATTTGTCAGGAAAGTAACTAAAAAGAAATTTCCAGTAGGTCATCTTCCTCTATTCTCTGGGGGCAAAAAAAGAATATTTTTGATCTTTTCAAAGAAGCCACTGATATGCAAGGAGTCATCTGGTCCTTGGTATAATTTTTCTACTTTTAAAAATATGTTATGAGTGGCTGGGTGCAGTGGCTCACGTCTGTAATCCCGGCATTTGAGAGGCTGAGGCGGAAGGATCACTTGAAGTTGGGAGTTTGAGACCAGCCTGGCCAACATGGTGAAACCCTGTCTCTGTGAAAAATACAAAAATTAGCCGGGCACAGTGGCACACACCTGTAATCCCAGCTACTCAGGAGGCTGAGGCACGAGAATCACTTGAACCCGGGAGGCGGAGGTTGCAGTGAGCCGAGATCACACCCCTGCACTCCAGTCTGGGCGACAGAATGAAACTCCATCTCAAAAAATAAATAGAAATAAAAAATAAATAAAAATATGTTATTATTTTATCATTAAACTAATACATGCTGGAAAGGGAGAAACATTAACTTGAATGTGGAGGAACAGCAAATACCACCTTAACCAAGTGATCAAAGTGAACATCAGTAGGGATAAATCATGTTGTTATCATGTACCCCAGCATGATGAAAAGAGGACACATCAATTCTATCATATGTCTTCCAAAAATTCAAACCCTGGTTTAATTTTTAAAAATAGCCGATAAACACAAATTAAGGGGCATTCTTCAAAATACCTGCGCAGTACACCCCAAACTATCAATTTCATAAAAAAAAAAAAACAAGGAAAGAAACTGTCACAGGACAGAGCGGACTAAGGAGACATGACAACTAAATGCAGTTGGATTGGATCCTAGAAAGGAAAAAAGGAAATAATGGGAAAAATTGATCAAATGTGATTGAAGTTTGGAGTTTGGTTAATAATGTACCAATGTTGGTTTCTTACTTTAAACAAGTGTACCATAGTTATGTAAGATGATAACATAAAGAGAAACTGAAATCATGTACTATTTGCAGCTTCCTGTAAATCTAAAATTATTCCAAAATAAAAAGTGTTTAAAGAATATAATATATGATTGTGTGCAAAAGAAAAAAATAAGTAAATGCAAGAATAAAGAAGGGAAATAACGGGGCCAGAGCAAGATGGCCGAATAGGAACAGCTCCAGTCTCCAACTCCCAGCGCGAGTAACACAGAAGACCGGTGATTTCTGCATTTTCAACTGAGGTACTGGGGTCATCTCTCTAGGGAGTGCCGGAATCGGTGCTGGTCAGCTGCTGCAGCCTGACCAGCGTGAGCTGAAGCAGGGCAGGCATCGCCTCACCTGGAAGCGCAAGGGGGAAGGAAATCCGTTTTCCTAGCCAGGGGAACTGAGACACATAACACCTGGAAAATCGCGTAACTCCCACCCCAATACTGCGCTTTAAGGAAACAGGCACACCAGGAGAATATATCCCATACCTGGCCGGGAGGGTCCCACGCCCACGGAGCCTCCCTCACTGCTAACACAGCCGTCTGCGGCGATCTATCCGCAAGGCAGCAGCGAGGCTGGGGGAGGGGCGCCCGCCATTGCTGAGGCTTAAGTAGGTAAACAAAGCCGCTGGGAAGCTCGAACTGGGTGGAGCTCACAGCAGCTCAAGGAAACCTGCCTGTCTCTGTAGACTCCACCTCTGGGGACAGCCCCAGCTGAGGTCCAATAGGGAAAGCAGCGGGGCGGTGCAGAGGCGAACGACTCTGTCTGACAGCTTTGGGGAGAGCCGTGGATCTCCCAACGCGGAGGTTGAGATCCGAGAACGGACAGACTGCCTGCTCAGGTGGGTCCCTGACCCCTGAGTAGCCTAGCTGGGAGACATCCCCCACTAGGGGCAGTCTGACACCCCACACCTCACAGGGTGGAGTCATCCTGAGAGGAAACTTCCAAAGGAAGAATCAGACAGGTACACTCGCTGCTCAGCAATATTCTATCTTTGGCAACCTCTGCTGCTGATACCCAGGCAAACAGGGTCTGGAGTGGACCTCAAGCAATCTCCAACAGACCAACAGACAGTCCTTCTGACTGTCAGACGGAAAACTATCAAACAGGAAGGACCTATACCAAAACCCCATCAGTACGTCACCATCATCAAAGACCAGAGACAGATAAAACCACAAAGATGGGGAAAAAGCAGGGCAGAAAAGCTGGAAATTCAAAAAATAAGAGCGCATCTCCCCCTGCAAAGGAGCGCAGCCCATCGCCAGCAACGGATCAAAGCTGGTCAGAGAATGACTTTGACGAGATGAGAGAAGAAGGCTTCAGTCCATCAAACTTCTCAGAGCTAAAGGAGGAATTACGTACCCAGCGCAAAGAAACTAAAAATCTTGAAAAAAAAGTGGAAGAATTGACAGCTAGACTAATTAATGCAGAGAAGATCATAAACGAAATGACAGAGATGAAAACCATGACACGAGAAATACGTGACAAATGCACAAGCTTCAGTAACCGACTCGATCAACTGGAAGAAAGAGTATCAGCGATTGAGGATCAAATGAATGAAATGAAGCGAGAAGAGAAAACCAAAAGAAAAAAGAAGAAAAAGAAATGAACAAAGCCTGCAAGAAGTATGGGATTATGTAAAAAGACCAAATCTACGTCTGATTGGGGTGCCTGAAAGTGAGGGGGAAAATGGAACCAAGTTGGAAAACACTCTTCAGGATATCATCCAGGAGAACTTCCCCAACCTAGTAGGGCAGGCCAACATTCAAATTCAGGAAATACAGAGAACGCCACAAAGATACTCCTCCAGAAGAGCAACTCCAAGACACATAATTGCCAGATTCACCAAAGTTGAAATGAAGAAAAAATCTTAAGGGCAGCCAGAGAGAAAGGTCGGGTTACCCACAAAGGGAGCCCATCAGACTAACAGCAGATCTCTCGGCAGAAACTCTACAAGCCAGAGAGTGGGGGCAATATTCAACGTTCTTAAAGAAAAGAATTTTCAACCCAGAATTTCATATCCAGCCAAACTAAGTTCATCAGTGAAGGAGAAATAAAATCCTTTACAGATAAGCAAATGCTTAGAGATTTTGTCACCACCAGGCCTGCCTTACAAGAGACCCTGAAGGAAGCCCTAAACATGGAAAGGAACAACCGGTACCAGCCATTGCAAAAACATGCCAAAATGTAAAGACCATCGAGGCTAGGAAGAAACTGCATCAACTAATGAGCAAAATAACCAGTTAATATCATAATGACAGGATCAAGTTCACACATAACAATATTAACCTTAAATGTAATGGACTAAATGCTCCAATTAAAAGACACAGACTGGCAAACTGGATAAAGAGTCAAGACCCATCAGTCTGCTGTATTCAGGAGACCCATCTCACATGCAGAGACATACATAGGCTCAAAATAAAGGGATGGAGGAAGATCTACCAAGCAAATGGAGAACAAAAAAAAAGGGGGTTGCAATCCTAGTCTCTGATAAAACAGACTTTAAACCATCAAAGATCAAAAGAGACAAAGAAGGCCATTACATAATGGTAAAGGGATCAATTCAACAGGAAGAGCTAACTCTCCTAAATATATATGCACCCAATACAGGAGCACCCAGATTCATAAAGCAAGTCCTTAGAGACCTACAAAGAGACTTAGACTCCCATACAATAATAATGGGAGACTTCAACACTCCACTGTCAACATTAGACAGATCAACGAGACAGAAAGTTAACAAGGATATCCAGGAATTGAACTCATCTCTGCACCAAGCGGACCTAATAGACATCTATAGAACTCTCCACCCAAATCAACAGAATATACATTCTTCTCAGCACCACATCGCACTTATTCCAAAATTGACCACATAATTGGAAGTAAAGCACTCCTCAGCAAATGTACAAGAACAGAAATTATAACAAACTGTCTCTCAGACCACAGTGCAATCAAACTAGAACTCAGGACTAAGAAACTCAATCCAAACCGCTCAACTACATGGAAACTGAACAACCTGCTCCTGAATGACTACTGGGTACATAACGAAATGAAAGCAGAAATAAAGATGTTCTTTGAAACCAATGAGAACAAAGATACAACATACCAGAATCTCTGGGACACATTTAAAGCAGTGTGTAGAGGGAAATTTATAGCACTAAATGCCCACAAGAGAAAGCAGGAAAGATCTAAAATGACACTCTAACATCACAATTAAAAGAACTAGAGAGGCAAGAGCAAACACATTCAAAGCTAGCAGAAGGCAAGAAATAACTAAGATCAGAGCAGAACTGAAGGAGATAGAGACACAAAAAACCCTCCAAAAAATCAATGAATCCAGGAGTTGGTTTTTTGAAAAGATCAACAAAATTGACAGACCGCTAGCTAGACTAATAAAGAAGAAAAGAGAGAGGAATCAAATAGACGCAATAAAAAATGATAAAGGGGATATCACCACCGACCCCACAGAAATACAAACAACCATCAGAGAATACTATAAATGCCTCTACGCAAATCAACTAGAAAATCTAGAAGAAATGGATAATTTCCTGGACACTTACACTCTCCCAAGACTAAACCAGGAAGAAGTTGAATCCCTGAATAGACCAATAGCAGGCTCTGAAATTGAGGCAACAATTAATAGCCTACCCACCAAAAAAAGTCCAGGACCAGATGGATTCACAGCTGAATTCTACCAGAGGTACAAGGAGGAGCTGGTACCATTCCTTCTGAAACTATTCCAATCAATAGAAAAAGAGGGAATCCTCCCTAACTCATTTTATGAGGCCAACATCATCCTGATACCAAAGCCTGGCAGAGACACAACAAAAAAAGAGAATTTTAGACCAATATCCCTGATGAACATCGATGCAAAAATCCTCAATAAAATACTGGCAAACGGATTCAGCAGCACATCAAAAAGCTTATCCACCATGATCAAGTGGGCTTCATCCCTGGGATGCAAGGCTGGTTCAACATTCGCAAATCAATAAACGTAATCCAGCATATAAACAGAACCAAAGACAAGAACCACATGATTATCTCAATAGATGCAGAAAGGCTTTTGACAAAATTCAACAGCCCTTTATGCTAAAAACGCTCAATAAATTCGGTATTGATGGAACGTACCTCAAATAATAAAGCTATTTATGACAAACCCACAGCTAATATCATACTGAATGGGCAAAAACTGGAAAAATTCCCTTTGAAAACTGGCACAAGACAGGGATGCCCTCTCTCACCACTCCTATTCAACATAGTGTTGGAAGTTCTGGCTAGGGCAATCAGGCAAGAGAAAGAAATCAAGGGTATCCAGTTAGGAAAAGAAGAAGTCAAATTGTCCCTGTTTGCAGATGACATGATTGTATATTTAGAAAACCCCATCGTCTCAGCCCAAAATCTCTTAAGCTGATAAGCAACTTCAGCAAAGTCTCAGGATACAAAATTAATGTGCAAAAATCACAAGCATTCTTATACACCAGTACAGACAAGCAGAGAGCCAAATCAGGAATGAACTTCCATTCACAATTGCTTCAAAGAGAATAAAATACCTAGGAATCCAGCTTACAAGGGATGTAAAGGACCTCTTCAAGGAGAACTACAAACCACTGCTCAGTGAAATCAAAGAGGACACAAACAAATGGAAGAACATACCATGCTCATGGATAGGAAGAATCAATATCGTGAAAATGGCCATACTGCCCAAGGTGATTTATAGATTCAATGCCATCCCCATCAAGCTACCAATGACTTTCTTCACAGAATTGGAAAAAACTGCTTTAAAGTTCATATGGAACCAAAAAAGAGCCCGCATTGCCAAGACAATCCTAAGTCAAAAGGACAAAGCTGGAGGCGTCACGCTACCTGACTTCAAACTACTACAAGGCTACAGTAACCAAAACAGCATGGTACTGGTACCACAACAGAGATATAGACCAATGGAACAGAACAGAGTCCTCAGAAATAATACCACACATCTACAGCCATCTGATCTTTGACAAACCTGAGAGAAACAAGAAATGGGGAAAGGATTCCCTATTTAATAAATGGTGCTGGAAAATTGGCTAGCCATAAGTAGAAAGCTGAAACTGGATCCTTCCTTACCCCTTATACGAAAATAATTCAAGATGGATTAGAGACTTAAATGTTAGACCTAATACCATAAAAACTAGAAGAAAATCTAGGTAGTACCATTCAGGACATAGGCATGGGCAAGGACTTCATGTCTAAAACACACAAAAGCAACGCAGCAAAAGCCAAATTGACAAATGGGATCTAATAAACTAAAGAGCTTTTGCACAGCTAAAGAAACTACCATCAGAGTGAACAGGCAACCTACAGAATGGGAGAAAATTTTGCAACCTACTCATCTGACAAAGGGCTAATATCCAGAATCTACAAAGAACTCAAACAAATATACAAGAAAAAAACAAACAACCCCATCAAAAAGTGGGGAAAGGATATGAACAGACATTTCTCAAAAGAAGACATCCATACAGCCAACAGACACATGAAAAAATGCTCATCATCACTCGCCATCAGAGAAATGCAAATCAAAACCACAATGAGATACCATCTCACACCAGTTAGAATGGCAATCATTAAGAAGTCAGGAAACAACAGGTGTGGAGAGGATGTGGAGAAATAGGAACACTTTTACACTGTTGGTGGGATTGTAAACTAGTTCAACCATTATGGAAAACAGTATGGCGATTCCTCAAGGATCTAGAACTAGATGTACCATATGACCCAGCCATCCCACTACTGGGTATATACCCAAAGGATTATAAATTACTCTACTACAAAGACACATGCACACGTATGTTTATTGCGGCACTATTCACAATAGCAAAGACTTGGAATCAACCCAAATGTCCATCTGTGACAGACTGGATTAAGAAAATGTGGCACATATACACCATGGAATACTATGCAGCCATAAAAAGGATGAGTTTGCGTCCTTTGTAGGGACATGGATGCAGCTGGAAACCATCATTCTTAGCAAACTATCACAAGAAGAGAAAACCAAACACCGCATGTTCTCACTCATAGGTGGGAACTGAACAATGAGATCACTTGGACTCGGGAAGGGGAACATCACACACTGGGGCCTATCATGGGGAGGGGGAGGAGGGAGGGATTGCATTGGGGAGTTATACATGATATAAACGTTATGCACATGTACCCTAGAACTTAAAGTATAATAAAAAAAAAAAAAAAAAAAAGGGAAATAAATGAGAAAGAAGGAAGGAAACAATTAAAAATCATTGTCAAAAATTAATAATTTTAAAAATTTTCACCAGGTCTCAAAAGTAAACTATTTTTATAGAATTTTATATTAATTCCAGACTTTCTATGTAGTAGGCTTATTCAAATATATGCTACATTTACAGAGAAGAATAATATTATATATGTTCTTCATAATTTGATTTGTCATTTGGATATTAAACTAGTATATTTCAATAATTTCCAACGCATTATTTTGTCAGCAAATATATAGTGCCTGATAATTATTCAGGAAGGAGGGGATGTGTATGTGCTCTTACTAGCATTTCCTGAGGGTATTATTCTGAAAACCTTGGGAAATATCAGAAAAGGAAAGGGAGAAAGTGGAGTACATGGCAAGTAATTTTTAGGGCTCCTCTTCAGGGCTCTAAGATTTTTAAAAGACTGAGTCTTTGCCTAGAAAGAAAAGGATGGATGTTCTTGCATATGCCCAGATTTCTTGGGTATAAAAACACATCTACAGTTTAAACCCTAGTCATTTCACATGAAAAAATTGCCCAGTTTTGCTGGGCACAGTGGCTCTTGCCTATCATCCCAGCACTTTGGGAGGCTGAGGTAGGTGGATCACCTGAGGTCAGGAGTTCAAGACCAGCCTGGCCAACATGGCGAAACCCCATCTCTACTAAAAAATACAGAAATTAGCAGGCATGGTGGTGTGCACCTGTAATCCCAGCTTCTCAGGAGACTGAGGCAGGAGAATCACTTTTACCTGGGAGGCAGAGGTTGCAGTGAGCCGAGATCATGCCATTGCACTCGAGTCTGGGTGACAAGAGGGAAACTCCAACTGAAAAAAAAAAAAAAATGGCCCAATTGCTGAACAGTTGGTGGGGAAAACAATTCAACCTCTTGTGGACCATTAGTAGTGAACTGAGGGTGTTCTCAAGGGAACCCTATACCAGCATATGGGAAAAAGCATAGAAACTTGGTGATGTGGTTTGACTGTGTCCCCATACAAATCTCATCTTGAATGTAGCTCTCACAATTCCTACGTGTCATGGAAGGGACCCGGTGGGAGGTAAATGAATCATGGGGGCGGATCTTTCCCCTGCTGTTCTTGTGATAGTGAATAAGTCTCACAAGATCTGACCGTTTTATAAAGGGAATTTCCCTGCACAAGTTCTCTTCTCTTGTCTGCCACCATGTGAAACGTACCTTTCACCTTCTGCTATGATCGTGAGGTCTCCCCCAGCCACGTGGAACTGTGAGTCCATTAAACCTCTTTCTTTTGTAAATTGCTCAGTCTCAGATATGCCTTTATCAGCACGTGAAAACAGACTAATACACTTGGACTGGGACATGCTACTGAGCTGCAGCAGACTGGCATATAACAGATGTAGAAACAAGAAGAACATGATGAAAAAAAAATAAAGTAATTAGTTTTCTCCAGGGAAGCAAAGCATCAGTTAGAAAGACCAAAAGTTTGAAGACTCATGAGCTGGCGTTTGAAAGCATTAAGAGCCACAGGGATGCACAGAGTACACTCCTTCCTACTTAGCAGAGTACGGGAAAAAAGATATCCACTAAGTTTAAGGCTGGAAATACCTGTTGAAGACAACCAAGAAGAGGAGCGATTGATAATGAAGATCAGACCCACCTCAAGCTAGTGAAGGCAGAGGCTATCCTAGAGACACGCTGCTAAAGCTCTAGCTTTCCACCCAAGGACAGACACTTCTTACTCCTTCCCATGTTGCATATGATGTGGAAAAGAAATAAGGAAAGTACCAAGCTTCTAAGCCAATAAAAAGAGAAGCCCTCAAACAACTGAAGTGACTATAGAGACTGGTACAAATGATGAAAAGTTCAAGGAAAAAGAAAATCTGTGTCCTCTTGTAATCCCTCAAAAGGAAAACCATGGATAAGAGGTATAAGGATCCCACAAAGTAAGCTGGCCTACTAAAGGCAGGGGATGAGCTTATGTACAAATACTGATCATAAAATCCCATCTGTATTTTTCCCATTTGTAGTGAACATTTGTGTTTTTATCTACCTAGCATCCATCTCTCTATCCTTTTGGTAATAATATCCTGATTTTCACTCAGGTAGCTATCCCTTGTTACCCAACACAGACCATGTGTTTTAGGGGAAATGATTCCATGCCCAGATTCAGTTCTATATTGACTTAAGCTAATTGGGTCTAAGGAGACAGTTGCTGGGAGCTTCAGTATAAAAAACTCCCTTGGTGAAAAGGAGGAAGTGTTGACTTTCATTTGGATGTGAATGAGGAAACAAAGCCTCCAGAAGTCAATTTGGAGGGAATAGATAGCAGCCTTAAAGTGAAGTGGATATCAGTGAAGGCAGCAAATAAAGATGAAAAAGATGCTGGGTCTTTGGTGACATCACTGAACTGTTGAATTAGGCCTCACTTGAAACCTCATCTAACTCTGGACTTTTTGGTTACAAGGAACAATAAGTTATCTTTATTATCTAAGGTAATTTATTCCATTTTTCTGTTACATACAGCTCAAAGTTTTGATACATTAAAGTTGGAGAACATCCTGGAAAGGTTCAAAAGGTTGGAAAAATGAGTTGCCGTTGCCTTCCAATATCCAATGACTAACTGGGTACTATGTATTTTGTGTACAGCTTACACAAATCTGAGTCATATATTTTAAAGCTGAAAATTTCCTGAAAGACTTATGGAAACATTAGCAGTCATGTGCCTGGCCCAGGTGATATGCAA
Organism: Trachypithecus francoisi; assembly: GCF_009764315.1. NCBI lineage: Eukaryota > Metazoa > Chordata > Mammalia > Primates > Cercopithecidae > Trachypithecus > Trachypithecus francoisi. The sequence continues at coordinate 45,484,149 of NW_022681471.1, forward strand.
AGCATGACTTGCCCAGTGCTGTAGATAGCATTCCACTCCTTAGGTAGTTAAACAGATGTCTATCCTTTTGTTACTACCATATGATTATTATTACTGTAACTTAAACAGTACTTAGGTACTACTGTCTAGGTACCTGAGGGGTAGAATGGCTGGATCATTTGATAGGTATATATTTAACTTTTTAAGAATATGCTGGTCGCACATGGTGGCTCATGCCTGTAATCCCAGCAATATGGGAGGCCAAAAGGGGCAGATCACCTAAGGTCAGGAGTTCGAGACCAGCCTGACCAACATGAAGAAACCCTGTCTCTACTAAAAATACAAAATTAGCCCAGCATGGTGGTACATGCCTGTAATCCCAGCTTCTCAGGAGGCTGAGGCAGGAGAATTGCTTGAACCTGGGAGGTGGAGGTTGTGGTAAGTCGAGATCACGTCTTTGCCCTCCAACCTTGGCAACAAGAGTGAAACTCCGTCTCAAAAAAAAAACAAGCCAAACATCTTTTCCAAGTAGTTTTACATTTTTACCTGCCATGTAGGAGATTTTCACTGCCTCTACATTCTCACCAAACTTGGTATTGTCAGTCCTTTAATTTTAGCCATCCTAATGGGTTGAAGTGGTATCTCACTGTGGTCTTAATTTGCATGTGTCTTAATGACTAATGGTATTGAGTATCTTTTCATGTGCTTATTTCCCATTTGAATATTTTCTTTTTGCTTGAGATATAATTCACAAAGTATAAAACTTACCCTTTAAAATATATTCAGTGTTTCTGGGTTATTTACAAAGTTGTACTGCTATCGCTGTAGCATTTTCATCACTCAACTGTATCTTTTTAGTTGCATGTTTACTCAAATTATTTGCCATTTTTAAATTGTATTGTTTTCCCTATTATTAAATTGTAAGAATTCTTTATACATTCTAGAAAGGAGCTCCTTAATGGATAATATTTTGCAAATATTTTCTCTCAAATTGTGACTTGCATTTTCATTTCATAAAAGTATATTTTTTCCATGTTCTAAATTTTACACCCAGTAAAATTCATTCTTTTTGGTGTACAGTTCTATGAGTTTAAATAAATGTGCACAAGTTCTGTGACCACCACCACAATCAAGATACATAAAAATTCCAGCAACCCCAAAACATCCTCTCATGCTGCCTTTTCTAGTCAACCCCTACCTCCACCCCCAAAACCCTGTCCTTACCAAAGAAAAGTTAGCCAGGCATAGTTGGTATGCACCTGTAGTCCTAGCTACTCAGGAGACTGAGGCAAGAGGATTGCTTGAGTCCAGGAAGTTGAGGCTGCGAAGAGCCAAGATTCTGCCATTGCACTCCAGCCTTGACAACAGAGACCTTGTCTCAAAAATAAATAAATAAAAATAAAAATATAATGCTGTTTATGAATAGAAATAGTTTAACCTCGGTTCTACTTTGAATGCCTTTATTTCCTGCCTAATTGCTTTGATTAGAATTTCCAGTACAATGTTAAATAGAAGTGGCCTCAAAAAAATAAAAATAAATAAATAAAGAAAGAAAGAAAGAAAAAAAGAGAAAATGGTCGGGTGTGGTGGCTCATGCTTGTAATTCCAGTACTTTAGGAGGCCAAGGTGGGTGAATCATATGAGGCCAGGAGTTCAAGACCAGCCTGGCCAACATGGCAAAACCCCGTATCTACTAAAAATACAAAAATTAGCCAGGCGTAGTACGTGGTGCTTGTTGATACACGCCTGTAATCCCAGTCACTGGTGAGGCTGAGGTGGGAGAATCGCTTGAACCCAGGAGGTGGAGGTTGCAGTAAGCCCGAGATCATGCAGCTGCACTCCAACCTGAGCGACAGAGCTAGATTGCGTCTAAAAATAAATAAATAAATAAATAAATACAATGAAAACAAGCAGCCTACTCTTGTACCTGATCGTAGGGAAAAATCTTTCAGTCTTTCACCATTGAGTATGATGTTGGCTGCAGGCTTTTCATAATGCCCTTTATCATGTTGAGGAAGTTTCCTTTTATTCCTAGTTTGCTGAGTGTTTTTATCATGAATGACTTTTCTGCATCAAGTGAGATGATCATGTGGGTTTTTCCCATCTATTAATGTTATTTATTATATTGATTGATTTTCTTATGTTGAATGACCTTTGCATTCCTGGGATAATTCCCATTTGGTCATGATGTATAATCCTTTTAATATACTGCTCAGTCGTTTGCCAGTATTTTCTTGAGATATTCACATGCAAATTTATAAGGGATATTGGTCTGTAGTTTTCATTTACTGTGGTGTCTTTTTCTGACTTTGGTAATAGGATACTGCTGGCCCCATAGAATGAGTTGGGAATGTTTCTTCTTTTCCAATATTTTGGAAGTGTTTGAGAAGGATTGGTATTAATTCTTTACATGTTTTGTATTAACATAATTCACCAGTAAACTCATCTAGCTCTAGATTTTTCTTTTTTGGGAGATTTTTGATTACTGATACAATCTCTTTACCTATTACGTCTCTATTCAGATTTTCTATTTCTTAAGTCAGTTTGGCAGTTTATGTTTCCATAAATTTGTCCATTTATGTAGGTGATCATATTTGTTGCTATACAGTTGTTTATAGTATTCTGCTATAGTACTTTTATTTCTATAAATTTGGTAGTAATATCTCCACTTTAATTTCTGATATTAGTAATTTGTCTTTTCTGTTTTTTCTTAGTCAATCTAACTAAAGATTTGTCAATTTTGTTCATCTTTTTAAAGAACTAACTTTTGGTTTTTTTGATTTTCTCTATTGTTTTTCTGTTCTTTTTATTTCATTTATCCATGTCTAATCTTTATTATTTCCTTCCTTCTGCTGGTTTTGGATTTAATTTGCTCTTCTTTTCCTAGTTCCTTAAGCTGTTAAAGTTGGGTTATGGATTTAATATTTATCTTTCTTTTTCTCCTTCTCCTTTTTTTTTAAGAGACAGGGTCTTGCTCTGTTGCCCAGGCTACAGTGCAGTGGCACGATCCTAGCTCACTGCAGCCTCAAACTCCTGGACTCAAACAATCCTCCCACCTCAGCCTCCTGAGTTGCTGGGACTACAGGCATGCGCCACCACACCTGGATAATTTTTCTGTTTCTTTTTTTAAGAGATGGGATTTCACTGTGCTTCCCAGGCTAGACTCAAACTCCTGGCCTTAAGTGATCCTCCCACCTTACCCTCTCAAAGTGCTGAGATTACAGGTGAGAGCCACCATGACCAGCTGTTTTTTTACATTTTAATGTGGATGTTTATAGCCATTTAAATTTCCTCTGAGCACTGCTTTTACTGCATCCGATAAGTTTTGTTATGTTATGTTTTCCTTTGTGTTCGCCTCAAGGTATTTTCTCATTTCTCTTGTGATTTCTTCTTTGACCTATTGTTTTAGAAGTGTGCTATTTAATTTCTATTTTTTAAATTTTAAACTCAAAATACATTTCTAACTATACTTACAATCCATGTTATATGTTATCCGTTGCCTCATTAAAAACACATTTTTGCATATTTTTTCACAATATATATATAATGTTATATCAAATATATATATATTTATTTATATATATTTTAAAACTTTTACTTTAGGTTCCGGCATACATGTGCCGGTTTGCTATATAGGTAAATTGCATGTCATGGGGGTTGGTGTACAAATCATTTCATCACTCAGGTAATAAGCTTAGTACCCAATAGGTAGTTTTTCGATCCTCACCTGCTCCCACCCTCCACCTTCAAGTAGGCCCCGGAGTCTGCTGTTTCCCTCTTCGTATCCATATGTTCTCAATATTTAGCTCCCACTTATACGTGAGAACATGCATATTTGGTTTTCTGTTCCTGTATTAGTTCTATTAGGATGATAATGGCCTCCAGCTCCATCTGTGTGCTTCAAAGGATATGATCGCATTCTTTTTTATGGCTGCATGATATCCCATGGTGTATATGTACCTCTTTCCTTTCCTTTTCTTTTCTTTTCTTTTTTTTTTTATACAGAATTGCACTCTTGTCACCCAGGCTGGAGTGCAATGGCGTGATCTTGGCTCACTGCAACCTCTGCCTCCCAGGTTCAAGTGATTCTCCTGCTTCAGCCTCCTGAGTAGCTGGACTACAGGCATGCGCCACCACACCTGGATAATTTTTCTGTTTCTTTTTTTAAGAGATGGGATTTCACTGTGCTTCCCAGGCTAGACTCAAACTCCTGGCCTTAGTGATCCTCCCACCTTACCCTCTCAAAGTGCTGAGATTACAGGTGAGAGCCACCATGACCAGCTGTTTTTTTACATTTTTATGTGGATGTTTATAGCCATTAAATTTCCTCTGAGCACTGCTTTTACTGCATCCGATAAGTTTTGTTATGTTATGTTTTCCTTTGTGTTCGCCTCAAGGTATTTTCTCATTCTCTTGTGATTTCTTCTTTGACCTATTGTTTTAGAAGTGTGCTATTTAATTTCTATTTTTTAAATTTTAAACTCAAAATACATTTCTAACTATTACTTACAATCCATGTTATATGTTATCCGTTGCCTCATTAAAAACACATTTTTGCATATTTTTTCACAATATATATATAATTGTTATATCAAATATATATATATTTATTTATATATATTTTAAAACTTTTACTTTAGGTTCCGGCATACATGTGCCGGTTTGCTATATAGGTAAATTGCATGTCATGGGGGTTGGTGTACAAATCATTTCATCACTCAGGTAATAAGCTTAGTACCCAATAGGTAGTTTTTCGATCCTCACCCTGCTCCCACCCTCCACCTTCAAGTAGGCCCCGGAGTCTGCTGTTTCCCTCTTCGTATCCATATGTTCTCAATATTTAGCTCCCACTTATACGTGAGAACATGCAATATTTGGTTTTCTGTTCCTGTATTAGTTCTATTAGGATGATAATGGCCTCCAGCTCCATCTGTGTTGCTTCAAAGGATATGATCGCATTCTTTTTTATGGCTGCATGATATCCCATGGTGTATATGTACCTCTTTCCTTTCCTTTTCTTTTCTTTTCTTTTTTTTTTTATACAGAATTGCACTCTTGTCACCCAGGCTGGAGTGCAATGGCGTGATCTTGGCTCACTGCAACCTCTGCCTCCCAGGTTCAAGTGATTCTCCTGCTTCAGCCTCCTGATAGCTGGACTACAGGCGCATGCCACCACATCTGGCTAATTTTTGTATTTTTAGTAGAGACGGAGTTTCACCATGTTGGCCAGGCTGGTCTCAAACTCCTGACTTCAGGTGATCCACCTGCCTCGGCCTCTCAAAGTGCTGGAATTACACACATGAACCACCATGCCTGGCCTGTACCACATTTTCTTCATCCAGTCTACCACTGATGGGAATTTAGGTTGATTCCATGTCTTTGCTATTGTGAATAGTGCTGCAACAAACATACATGTGCGTGTGTCTTTACGGTAGAACAATTTATATTCCTTTGGATATATACCCAATAATGGGATTGCTAGGTCAAATAATAATTCTGTTTTAAGTTCTTTGAGAAATCGCCAAGCTGCTTTTCACAATGGCTGCACTAATTTACATTCCCACCAGCAGTGCATAAGCATTCCCTTTTCTCTACAACCTTGCCAGCATCTGTTATTTTTTGACTTTTTAATAATAGCCATTCTGACTGGTGTGAGATGATATCTCTTTGTGGTTTGATTTGCATTTCTCTATTGATTAGAGATGTTGAACATTTTTTTTTTTTTTTTTTTGAGGCGGAGTCTCGCTCTGTCGCCCGGACTGGAGTGCAGTGGCCGGATCTCAGCTCACTGCAAGCTCTGTCTCCCAGGTTTAGGCCATTCTCCTGCCTCAGCCTCCCGAGTAGCTGGGACTACAGGCGCCCGCCACCTCGCCCGGCTAGTTTTTGTATTTTTAGTAGAGACGGGGTTTCACCGTGTTAGCCAGGATGGTCTCGATCTCCTGACCTCGTGATCCGCCCGTCTCGGCCTCCCAAAGTGCTGGGATTACAGGCTTGAGCCACCGCGCCCGGCCGAACATTTTTAATATGCTTACTGGATACATGAATGTCTTCTTTTGAAAAGTATCTGTTCTTCTCCTTTGTCTCTTGCTAAGAGAGTAGATTTTAAGTGTTCTCACAACAAAAGAAATGATAGGTATGTAAGGTAAGACATATGTTACTTAGTTCAATTTAGCCAATCTGTAATGTTTACATATTTTAAAGCATCATGTTATACATCATAAAGACAATTTTGTCAATTAAAAAATAAAATCTTTGTCTAGTAAGCCTCCTATAGTTTGAATAATGGTATCTCCCCCAAATTAATATGTTGACACTTAATTGCCAATGTGATAGTATTAAGTGGGGCCTTTAAGAGGTCATTAACTCATGACGGCAAAGCCCTCATGGGTGGGATTAAGGCAAATATAAAAGGCTTTGAGAGAGTGCATTCATTCTCTTCTGCCCTTCTGCCATGTCAGGACATAGCTTTCCTCCCTTCTGGAGTATGGAACAACAAGAAGATATCAGGCCCTCACCAGACACCAAATCTGCTGGTATCTTGATCTTGGCATCCCAGCCTCTAGACCTGTGAGAGATAAATTTCTGTTTATAAATTACCCAGTCTGTAGTAGTTATTTATTTATTTATTTATTTGCAGCACCAAAGAACTAAGACAAAGTCCAATGTCTGGGCTCAAGGACATTTTCTGTTTATTTATTTTCTTCTTTGAATGGGCCATACTTTCCTGTTTATTTGTATGCTTTGTGTGTGTGTTTTTTGTTGTGTTGAAAACTGGACATTCAAATATCACAATGTGGTAGCTCTGGAAATCAGATTTTCTCCCTCTTCCCCAGGGTTTGTTAATCTTGATTATTGAAGGCTTTAGTTGTATTCCATATGTTTTGACTGAAGTTTTCTTGAATGCCAGGAGTTTAAAAAAATCAAAAAACAAAAATAAACCTTCCCCAGTCATAATAGATTGGTTTTGTGCTGGACCTTTCTTTAAAACTTAGCTAGGCGATTTATAATTCTGCCTCAGCCTTCACTTCACTTACACTGAGCCTATAGATCAGCCAGTATTGAAAACAAGGTCTTGTCAGGTCTTTTCTGAGCATGGTCCTGTCTTTGGCATGTGCATAGAACCATAAGCTGCTATCTTCAAGACCACTGTGGACCAGGGAAGGGGACAGGACAAGGGCAATTAAAAACACCAAAAGTGTTTCCTTGCATGTTAAAGTTATCTTTTTCTTGATTCAGTGTTTGTTTGGTTGCTGTAAACATTTGACTGATTTCCAGAGCTCTGAGAAAGTTCATTCTGACAACTCTGCATTTTTAAAAAATGTTTCTGTGAATAGGCAGGTATTTGGAGGTGCCTCCTCTGCCATTTTGCTCCCATCTGATGGAAGCAAAATCTTTCTTGAACTTTTGGTTGATGACATACTCTTTGAGCTCCTGTGTGTCTGCAAACATTTTTATTTCATTCTGGTTTTGAAAGATATTTTGCCTAAGTATAAGTTGAGAGTGTATTTTTCTCACTGCTTTAAATATATTGTCCTCCCTCTTCTAGCATGCATTGTTTTCAATGAGAAATCTACTGTCATTCTTATCTTTATTCTTGTGTAAATAATGTGTCTCTGAATGTAATGTATTCTCTGACTGCTTTTAAGATTTTCCCTGTATCACTGGCTTTAAGCAGTTTAAGATATGCCTTGGTGTATTGTTCTTCATATTTCTTGTGTTTGAGATTCATTGAGCTTTTAGGTTTTGTGAACTTACAGATTTTTATCATATAGTTTCTGCCATTGTTTCTTCAAATAGTTTTCTCTTCTTTGTTGAACTCTAATTACACATATATTAGACTGCTTTAAATTGTCCCACAGAACTTAATGATGCTCTATCAATTTTTTAGTCTCTTTTTTCTCTGTATTACGATTTTTTCTTTTGCTATGTCTTCAAATTCACGAATCTTTCTTCTGCAATATCTAATCTGCTGTTACTCCCATATAAGGTATTTTTCATCTCAGAAATTGTATTTTTCTGATAAAGTGCGCTTTGGGTCTTCCATGTCTCTTAACATGTTCACACTTTCCTCTACTTTTTTGAATGTATGGAGTATAGTTATAATAGCTGTTTCAATGTCGGTGCCCAGTAGTTCTATCATATGTTTCCTTAGTGTGTCTTTCTATTGATTCACTTTTATTCTCATTATGGGTTGCATTTTCATGCTTATTTGCATGCCAAGTAATTTTTTTTTAATTGTCTGCCATTCTGAATATTTCGTTGATGAGTAATGGATTTTTAAAATTTCTTTATTTTATTTTATTTTTTGAGTTTTGTCTAGGAGTGTTGTTAAATTACTTGGAAAATCATGGGATATTATTGAGGCTTGCTTTTAAACTTTGTTAGGGTAAGATCAGAGCAGCTTTTAGTCCAGAGCTAGTTTGTCCTTTCTAGTGAGGTAATACCTTTGTGCTTCCTGGTGCCCCGGAATTATGGAGTTTTCCACTCTGGCTAGTGTGAATACAAATTATTCCTCACCCCAACTGAGCTCTGAGGATTACTCCTCCTACTCCTTTCCATTGTACACCACCACCCCTCCATCTCAGCCTCAGATATTTTCCTCCCATGTATAATCAGTACTCAGCTAAAGATTCAAGGCAAACTCTCTGCAGATCTCCATTGTTCATGCTTTCATGCTTTGCCACTCCCTCCTCCATTTTCTCTCTCTCTCTCCCTTCCTTTTCCCGCAACCCCCAAACTTCAACTCTTTCATGTCCAGTACTGTGCCTTTCAAATTCTGGGTGTCTCCATCCCTTTGAATTTTCTGTATCCTCCATTCAGGGATATTACCAGGCAGTAAGCTGGGAAATTTTAGGACTTAACCTCTTTTTCTTTCCTTTCTCTTGGAGATAGCTGTCCTGCACTGCCTATTGTTCAATGTATGAAAACCATTATTTTGGGCCAGGCACCGTGGCTCACACCTGTAATCCCAACACTCTGGGAGGCCGAGGCAGGCAGATCACCTGAGGTCAGGAGTTCAAGACCAGCCTGGCCAACATGGTGAAACCCCCGTCTCTACTAAAAAATAAAAAAATTAGTTAGGTGTGGTGGCACATGCCCATAATCCCCGCTACTCAGGAGGCTGAGGCTGGAGAATCACTTGAACCTGGGAGGCAGAGGTTGCAGTGAGCCGAGATCATGCCACTGCACTCCAGCCTGGGCAACAGAGCGAGAATCCGTTTCAAAAAAGAAAAAAAGAAAAAAGAAAAAAGAAAAAAAGAAAACCATTATTTTGTATGTTTTGTCCTGTTTTATAGTAATTTAAGGTGGAACCCCACCACTTGGTCTTATTTGTTTTTGTTTTGTTTTGTTTTTATATTAACCTTGTTTAAATTGTTCCAAAAAATCTGTGGTAGCTTTTGGTTAAGTTGTTTCCATTTTTAGAGTGTTAATCTTATAAACTGATAACTACATTCTTTATCAGTTATGATGCTTTAGTGGGCAATTTATTAGTTTGCTAGGGCTGCTGTAACAAAGTACCACAGACTGGGTGGCTTACATCACAGAAATTTATTTTCTCACATTCCTGGGCAAGAAGTCAGATCAAGGTGTCCATAGGATTGTTTTCTTCTGAGGCTTCTCTTCTTGATTTGTAGATGGCTGTCTTCTCTCTGTGTCTTCATGTAATTTAACAACACCGCTAGACAAAACTCAAACAAAAAAAAAAATAAAGAAATTTTAAAAATCCATTACTCATCAATGAAATATTCTGATTTTCTGATATTAATTAGCCTGGCGTGGTGGCAGACTCCTGTAATCCCAGCTACTCAGGAGGTTGAGGCATGAGAATCACTTGAATTTGGGAGGCAGAAGTTGCAGTGAGCCGAGATCATGCTACTGCACTCCAGCCTAGGCAACAAGAGCGAAACTCCATCTCAAAAAAAAAAAAAAAAAAAGTGATTACTTGGTATTTTGGCTTGTATATAATTAATGATACCTCTGCTAGCAAGGGATGGGACTAGTAATTTTTGGGTAGGAAACTGACATAGTCTGTTACAAATTTCCACAAAATAAATGATCCACAAAATATTTCTTTTCATCTAAAGCTTTTATGACGCATTGTTATCATTAATTAGTCTTACACTTAAACTTCTGTAGCTAAATTGACAGTTTTAAGATGTTTTCTCCTCCAGGATGGAATCCAAAGCTTCATGCAGTGTATTTCAAGCAATGTCATCCTTATATATTAATTCCCATCCATTTGATGAAGTTATGTTAGAGCTTGCTCCAGCATATTTTTCCCATTTCAATTACAAATTAGAGCAAATACTACTGTTTGGGTTGTAGCCAATTTTTGAAAAGTAAGGGCTGGGTTCTTTAACGATTTTGTCATATATTTCCTGGTTGTAGAGTGTCTCAGTGGAATTCATTTTTTAAAACAAACAATTGTTTTATGTTAGGCAATTCCATCAGGCTTAAGTGTATGTGTAAATATTTTAGAAGAAAACATTTGTGTCCTGAGACGTTAACGATGAGCACATGGGATTTGAAGCTGTTGAATTTCCATAGAAAGATATTGGTGATGCCATCACGTTCATGTTTAACTTACGGTTTATTCAAGGCCCAGGCTTATTTGAAGGATCTCTCTCCCAGCTCAGGTACTGCATTCTCAAACTTCTCAATGTTTCTTTTATCAATTCCACTGTATTTGCAAACCAGATGGCCAATATTGGTGGACTTGGCAGGGCCTATATGCCAATGGCTATGATAATGATGTATAGATTCTTACCCTTTCCTATTTTGGCCTGAGTGTAATGATGGCTTTTACAATTCTCTTTTGGCATTGTCCCTTTGCCCCAACCCATATTTCTATCGTGAATGAGAACACTCCCTGGTCCCCTAGGTTAAATGCAGAGAGTTTCAGTTAGGAGAACTCACTAATACCTAAAGAGAGGATGGTGAGAATTAGGAGGAAATTCTAAGCCAAGAGTAAAGTTTTCTCCCTCTGTCAATGGGATGTGGGTGTATTCAAGGTGACAAGCATGAGATGCAGTTGCAGGAATCTTTACTCATTTAAGAAAATATCTAGTAAGATTGAAAAGTAGGCATTAAGAGTGAAGACTCTATATTTGGGTTCACATCTCAGCTCCACCAGTAACTAGTGTGTATGCTTGGATTAGTCATTTAATCTCTCTGTGTTTCAGTTTCCTCATCTGTAAAAGGAAATATCAACTACCATCTGTGTTGTAATGAGTTAATATTTGTTGGACTGGAGGTGTAAATATTATTAAATTCCTATGGATGAAGTGAGCAATGAAAAGGAAGCTTTCATCTGTCTTGTGGGAATTTATCAGTCCGAAAGGCTGCCCAAGTTATCTTTGTGAAGGAATTACTATATTCCAGCGGTTGATGGAAAAAGTGATTGGTAATTGGAATTACCTGGTGATGTTAGTTTATTTAAATGGTATAATTATATTTGCCAGGAATTTGGAGTAGAATTAATGATAACTGCTCTTAATATGGAACCCTTTGCAAAATGCAAGCCTGAAAGTATTCATTGGCAAATGCCAATTCTACCAGTCCTGGATTACATAGGGCATATTATGCCACAGCTGGAGATGATCACAGATTTTCAGAAGATTTTTGTTCTTATCAACTGGCTCTGTTCACCAATTATATTAATAAGGATGTTCTTGGGGTTCAATGGGCATTATAGATTTCTGAAACTCCTTTATGAATTGACTTGGAGTTACTAGATTTAAAATGGTGTAGTTCAATGACCAGATAGCCAGGTCATTCTACCCCTTTAGGGATTAGACAGAAAAGGCCTATATGGCCAGGGATGGTGGCTCATGCCTGTAATCCAAACACTCGAGGTCAGGAGTTTGAGACCAGCCTGGCCAACATGGTGAAACCTTGTCTCTACTAAAAATACAAAAAAATTAGCCAGACATGGTGGTGGGTGCCTGTAATCCAGCTATTTGGGAGACTGAGGCAGGAGAATCACTTGAACCCAAGAGGTGGAGGTTGCAGTGAGCCGAGATAGTGCCATTGCACTCTAGCCTGGGCAAGAGTGAGACTCCGTCTCAAAAATAAATCAATAAATAAAAAAGGAAGGCCGGGCGCGGTGGCTCAAGCCTGTAATCCCAGCACTTTGGGAGGCTGAGACAGGCGGATCACGAGGTCAGGAGATCGAGACCATCCTGGCTAACACGGTGAAACCCTGTCTCTACTAAAAATACAAAAAACTAGCCGGGCGAGGTGGCGGGCGCCTGTAGTCCCAGCTACTCGGGTGGCTGAGGCAGGAGAATGGCGGGAACCCGGGAGGCGGAGCTTGCAGTGAGCTGAGATCCGGCCACTGCACTCCAGCCTGGGCGACAGGGCAAGACTCCATCTCAAAAAAAAATAAAAATAAAAATAAAAAAAAAATAAAAATAAAAAAGGAAAAAAAAAGCCTATAGATAGGTATTTCAGGCAGTGATGACCTGTTTAGGCTTCCTCCTAACATTTCTGACCTCGCCAAAACTTGTATTTACCATCCTTTTTACATTAGAATTGTGGTTTATCAGGACAATTAGGAAGAGAGAATATATGTATGTAGTTATTGCCAGTATAAGTCTGTCTGCAGGTGAATTCAATATCCTATTCACAAAATATCATTCTTGGCTTTAAAAGGGCTCATACAGAATATGATAATATGTTTATGGTATGCCTTTTCTTATGTACTGCTTATCTGCATACTTACCAATGCTGATAGGTGCTACTAGCAATAACACTCATATATTAATTTTATGATTCAGTACAATATTTTCTACAGCCTTGGGTTTAAGATTAAGACAGTGATGCTGTTTTTCACAAGGCATATCTAATACTGTTGAAACTATCTTGGATGAAGGGTTCAGAACCATCTAACTCCCAAAGTATAGGATACTTTTCTGAATGAGAAATAGCAGACATTGGGGCTGGCCTCCAGGGAATGGGTCTATGGTGGTGATCAACTCTGGTCCTAACAACCTGTCAATCTTCCAACTAGGAGTGAGACCCAGAGGAATGGACAATGGACAGAATGCAAGCTAAAGTGGCTGATTAATGGAAAGACCCAAGGCCTCCTAGGAGAAATCATATAAGCTATTTCCAGAGGAATATATATTTTGTCTGAAGAATAGCATAAATGAATACTGATTAAAGGTATGTTACACTGTAACCTGGGTAAGGGCAATAGAAACACTAATTATACCTTAAAAATGCTAGTCCCATGGTTTTGAGAGTTTTACAATGTGGTATTAGCCATTGGGTAGGGAAATAACTGTAGACACAGGACCTAATTTGGGGCTAAAGATGGCTAAGGGCATCAAAATGTGAAACTTCTATTCTCTGCATCCAATGAAGAACATTGCCAACACAGCAAGTTCCCTGGAAGCCATTCAAAGCCAAACACTCAGAGTTGGTAGGTGTAACTTCTTTACTATGTTTTGAATACCCAAATGGAGCACAACAAAATACATTCCCAAAAAGATAAATCTTACTCTTAGCCAATTAGTCACTTGCCCTGAGCCCAGAAGAATGTGAAACAAAGGGATCTCTTTTCAGAACTGGAGGTAGCTTTTCCACACTATGTAGCTCATCTTGCTAACAGATGTATGTATGTTGAATCTTTTCTTCCTTTTTTTTGAGACAGAATCTTGTTCTGTCACCCAGGCTGGAGTGCAGTGGCATGACCATGGCTCACTGCAGTCTTGACCTCTCAGGCTCAAGTGATCCTTCCACCTGAGCCTCCTGAGTAGCTGGGACTATAGCTGTGAGCCACCATGTCCAGCTAATTTTTTCTCGCTCTGTTGCCCAGGCTGGTCTTAAACTCCTGGGCTCAAGCAGTCTTCCTGCCTTGGCGATGCAAAGTGTTGGGATTATAGGTGTGAGCCACCACACCTGGCCTACATGTCGAACTGTTGTATTAATTCCTGGAGCCCATCCATGTAGTCACCTTTCTCCTAGGAAACCACTTCCCTCTTGGAGTCATCTCTTCATTTTTCCACAAGCCTCTCCTACTCTTAAGCCTCTCTCTTCTTCTGAGCTCCTACGTTTTCTTTGCTTCAGTCTCTCACCCAGATTGTTTGTTATCTATTTATTCATTTTGTTATTTCGTTGAAGATGAGAAGGGCTTTAATCCATGTGGATGGAGTATGGGATCAAGAAAAGCCCGCATCATTCTAGCATCGAAAATAACTATAAGTCATTATGCTAGGAGTCCCAGTCTGTGTTTACAGTTACATTCAAATAACCCCCTTCTATTATCCTAGTTTCATGTGTGTGTGCATGTGTGTGTGTGTGTGTGTGTGTGTGTATGTGTTTTGAGACAGAGTCTTGCTCTGTCACCCAAGCTGCAGTGCAGCCTCAGCCTCCTAGGATCAGCTGATCCTCCCACCTCAGCCTCCCTAGTAGCTGGGACTACAGGCATGCACCACCATAACCAGGTAATTTTTGTATTTTTCGTAGATATGAGGTTTTGCCATGTTGCCCCGGCTGGTCTCCTGGGCTCAAGCAATCCGCCCGCTTCGGCCTCCCAAAGTGCTGGGATTACAGGCATGAGTCACGGTGCCTGGCCCTATAATCCTAGTTTCTACATACTGGCATACCTTGTTTCATTGCACTTAACTTTGTTGCACTTTGCAGATATTTTGTTTTTTGTAAATTGAAGGCTTGTGGCAACCCAGTGTCTATCAGTACCATTTTTCCAATGGCATGTGCTCGCTTTGTGTCCCCGTGTCACATTTTGGTAACTCTCACAATATTTCAAACTTTTTCACTATTATTTTATCTGTTATGGTGATCTGTGGTCAGTGATCTTTGGTGTTACTATCTTAGTTGTTTTGGGGCACCACAAACTATGCCCCTATAAGATGGCAAACTTAATCCACAAATGTGTGTGTTCTGACAGCTTCACTGACGTGTTCCTCCATCTCTCTCCCTCTCCTCGGGCTTCCCTACATCCTGAGACACAACAATATTAAAATTAGGCTAACTAATAACTCTACAATGGCCTCTAAGTATTCAAGTGAAAGGAAGAGTCACATATCTCTTGCTTTAAATCAAAAGCTAGAAATGATTAAGCTTAGTGAGGAAGGTATGTCAAAAGCTGAGATAGGCTGAAAGCTAGGCCTCTTATGCTAAACATTTAGCCAAGTTGTGAATGCAAAGGAAAAGTTCTTACAGAATAGTAAAAGTGCTACTCCAGTAAACACACAAATGATAAGAAAGCTAAACAACTGTATTGCTAATATGGAGAAAGTTTGAGTTGTCTGAATAGAAGATCACACCCACCATAACATTCCCTTAAGCCAAAGCCTAATCCAGAGTAATGCCTTAACTCTCTTTAATTCTATGAAGTCTGAGAAAGGGGAGAAAGCATCGGAGGAAATGTTTGAAACTAGCGGAGGTTCATGTATAAGGTTTAAGAAACAATGCTTTCTCTATAACATAAAAGTGTAACGTGAGGTAGCAGGTGCTGATGTAGAAACTGCAGCAAGTTTTCCAGAAGAGTTCGCTAAAATAATTGACGAAAGTGACTAAACAATATATTTTCAATGTAGCAGGAAAAAAGCCTTCTATTGGAGGAAAATGCCATCTAGAATTTTCATAGCTAGAGAGGAGAATTCAATGCCTGGCTTCAAAGCTTCAAAAGACAGACTGACTCTTTTGCTAGGGGCCAGTGCAGTTGGTGACTTTAAAGTGATACCAGTGCTCATTTGCCATTCTAATAATCCTAGGGCCCTAAGAATATGTTAAATATCTGCTTGTGCTCTATAAATGGAACAACAAAGCCTAGATGACAGCACATCTGTTTATAGCATGGTTTACTGAATATTTTAAAACTACTGTTGAGACCTATTGCTCAGAAAAAAAGATTCCTTTAAAAATATGACTGCTTATTGACAGTGCACCTGGTCACCTAAGAGCTCTGATGGAGATGTACAAGGAAATCAACGTTGTTTTCATGCCTGCTAACAGCATCCACTCTACAGGAGTAATTTTGACTTCCAATTTCTATTTTTTAAAGAAATATATTTCATAAGGCTATAGCTGCCACAGACAGTGATTCCTCTGATAGATCTGGGCAAAGTTGAAAATTGGAAACCTTCTGGAAATTGAAAACCTGGAAAGGATTCACCATTCTAGATACTATTAAGAACATTTGTCATTTATGGAACAAGGTCAAAATATCAGTATTAACAGGAGTTTGAAAGAAGTTTATTCCAACCCTCATGGACAACTTTGAGAAGTTCATGACTTCATGTAGGAAATAACTGCTGATATGGTGGAAATAGCAAGAGAAGTAGAATTAGAAGTGGAGCCTGAAGATGTGAATGAATAGCTTCAATCTCATGGTAAAATTTGAATAAACAAGGTGTTGTTTCTTATGGATGAGCAAAGAAAATAGTTCGTTGAAATGGAATTTACTTCTGGTGAAGATGCTGTGAACATTGTTGAAAAGAAAACGATGGATTTAGAATATTACATAAACTTATTTGATAAAGCAGTGGCAGGGTTTAAAAGAACTGACTCCAATTTTGAAAGTTTTAGTGTAGGTAAAATGATATCAAATGGCATTGTGTGCTACAGAGACATCTTTCATGATAGAAAGAGTCAATCAATGTGGCAAACTCATTTCTTATGTTAAGAAATTGCCACAGCCACCCCAGCCTTTAGCAACTACCTCTTTGATCAGTCAGCAGCCATCAACATTGAGGTAAGACCCTCTACCAGCAAAAAGATAATGACCAGCTGAAGGCTCAGATGATTGTGAGCATTTTTTAGCACTAAAGTTTTTTTTTTGTTTTTTGTTTTTTGTTTTTTGTTTTTTTGAGATGGAGTTTCACTCGTTGCCCAGGCTGGAGTGCAATGGCACGGTCTTGGCTCACTGCGACCTCCAACTCACGGGTTCAAGCGATTCTCCTGCTTCAGTCTCCCAAGTAGCTGGGATTACAGGCGCCCACCACCATGCCTAATTTTTGTATTTTTAGTACAGATGGGGTTTCACCATGTTGGCCAGGCTAGTCTTGAACTCCTGACCTCAGGTGATCCGCCGGTCTTGTCCTTTCAAAGTGCTGGGAATACAGGTGTGAGCCACCACGCCCGGCCCAATAAAGTGTTTTAAAAGGTATGTACATTTTTTTTTTTAGACATAATGCTATTGCACACTGAATACACTACAGTATAGTGTAAGCATAACTTTTATATGCACTAGGAAACCAAAAAATTTGTGTCACTTACTTTATTGTGACATTCACTTTATTGTGGTGTTCTGGAACTGAACCCACAATATCTGTAAGGTATGCCTGTATTTGTGACTGCAACCCCACCCAACACACATACACCATTTTAAGGAAGGATCAATTAAATCAAAAGACTGCAAATATTTTACTATTGCTAAAGTATAATGGGAACTCTTGTGTTGGCTGCAGCTAGTGTAATGAGCTCTCTGTCTACCCTCCACTCTCCACACACTAATATCCATTTGTTACCATTCATAAACTATGAGAAGTGTGTGTTTTTCTGTTTATTCTGGGGAGAGGAACCAAAAGAGATGAAGAAAGAGAACAGAGGTGATAATATAGACTGTGTCCCCAGCCCTGTATACTGAGTGACCCCTTGTGGTTAGAGAAGGATGAACGAACCAGAAATGGCAGGGAACATTCAAGAAAGTCTCTGACATTCTGGGCATAAGTGGGTTAGCTTTAGATCTAAGTCAATACAGTGTGATACAGAATAGGAAAAGCCCTTTTTGCCTCTTCTTGGGACCCAGTACTGGTTTGATACCCTAAAGAGTGAGCATTTTTGAAGCATGCAGAGACAGTTTACTTGACACTATAGGTGGTATCAGTGGTAATGCTTTTCTGAGTAGCTCGTCAGGCAGCAGTTGTAGACAAATGGGATTCAGAAAAGGAGAAAAGAACAGGGTGAATGCTCAGTGATAACTACAGTGGATAAATTAGTTATAGTCACATGAGAGACATCTCTTTGCTGCAGGCTCCCAGTGGACATTTGTTTCACATACATATACAGAGGCACACATATTCATGGAAAAGTGTATTGACAGCGTGAGTATGTATATAGAAAGACAAAATAATCTACAAATAAAAGCTATAATTAGTAAGTGAATTTGGCCATTTTACTAAATAGAAAGTCATTATGTAAAAGATCAATTTTATTTCGATAGACTAGCAACAAGTAATTGTAAATGAAAAATTTTTTAATTTAGAATAACATAAAATACCTATGAATTAGTCTAACAAGACCTCTACACAAGAAACTACAAAATATTAGTGAGAGAAATTGAAGCAGATGTAAGTAAATGGAGGAATCTACTAAGTTCATGGAGTGAAGAACTCAATATTGCAAAGATGTGAGTTCTGCCCAAACTGATTTATAAACATAATATAATCCAATAATATAGTCCAATTAAAATCTTAGCACATTATTTTTTCAGGAGTGCAAATTGACATGCTCACCCTAAAATTTAGAAAGTGATGCAAAGGGCCAAGAATAGCCAAGACAATCTTAAAGTAGAAGAACAAAGGGAAGATTAACACAAATAGCAATACTTATAAAACTACATTAATAATGACTGTGGCCTTTTCAAAAGGACAGACAAATAGACTAATAGAACAGAACACAGTCCAGAAATAGATCCACACACATATGACATTTGATTTGTGACAAAGATAATACTGCAGAGTAGTGGGAAAAGGAATTCTTTTAAATTAATTGTGCTAGGTCTATAGAAGGAATGAAGGAAGAAATGAATCTTGGCCACAACCTCACACCTACACAAAAATGATTTCAAGGTGAATTGTAGATCTAAATGTGAAAGACAAAAGAGTAAAGCTTCTAGAACATAACATAATAAAATATATTCATGATTTTTGGAATAACAAATATTTTTAAATGGGAGGCAAAAGTAACATTAACCATTAAAGGGAAATATAATACATTGGAATATATTAAAAGTAAGAACTTCTGATCATCAAATTATACCATTAAGAGAGTGAAAAGGCTGGCCGGGGCAGTGGCTTACGTCTGTAATCCCAGCACTTTGGGAGGCCAAGGCAGGTGGATCACTTGAGGCCAGGAGTTTGAGACCAGCCTGGCTAACATGGTGAAACCTTGTCTCTACTAAAAATACAAAAATTAGCTGGACGTGGTGACACATGCCTGTAATCCCAGCTACTCAGGAGGCTGAGGCAGGAGTATCACTTGAACCCAGGAGGTGAAAGTTGCAGTAGGCCAAGACTGTACCACTGCACTCCAGCCTGGGCGACAGAGTGAGGCTCTGTCTCAACAAAAACAAAACAACAACAAGAGTGAAAAAGCAAGCCACAGAGTAGGAAATGTTTGAAAAATATATTGCTGACAAAGTACTCATATACTATACAAAATAAAGACTACAAATCAGTAAGAAAAAGACAGAAGCTGGGCGCGGTGGCTCACGCCTGTAATCCTAGCATTTTGGGAGGCCAAGGCAGGCAGATCACCTGACGTCAGGAGTTCAAGGCCAGCCTGACCAATATGGTGAAGCCCTGTCTCTACTAAAACTACAAAAATTAGCCAGGCGTGGTGGCGGGAGCCTACAGTCCCAGCTACTCAGGAGGCTGAGACAGGAGAATTGCTTAAACCCGGGCAGTGAAGGTTGCCATGAGCTGAGATCTTGCCATTGCACTTCAGCCTGGATGACAGAGCGAGACTCTGTCTCAAAAAATAAATAAATAAAAAGCAAAACTCTATAGAAAAATGGGCAAAAGACTTGAAGAGGCACTTAATAAAAGAAGATATACAAATGGCCAATAAACATATTAAAAACCGGGCCATGTTATTAATCATCAGTATGTTCAAATTAAAGCCACGATGATAAACCACTACACATCCATGTGGACATTAAACTAACAATAGCAAATTATGAGGATATGGAACAAAAGGAACTCTCATATATTGTTGGTAAAAAATTTTAAATTGATACAATCACTTTGGAAAAGCTTTTGGCAGTCTCTGCTAAAACTGAACATATGAATATTCTAAACATATATAAAAGGCCTATCACTGCAGTAACATTTCAACAAAATGATGTGTAAGATACATGAGAATAATCTTTTTTGGATAAAGTACTTTGAAAAGCCAGTAGGGTGAGGGAAAAATTCTCATGAGGTATGGCTTCTAAGATTGTTGCTTCCTTGCTGATCACTAGGCTTTTCTTTTGCTAAATGGGGTGCCAAGATAAAGGTAAAAGTTGAGTATTTCTGGATAATTGGGATAATCTTGAGAAACAGTTTGCATGAAGATGGAGAAGAAAGGATTGCTAAGGGATGAGAAGAATATTAAAAAAAACAAGGGTGTTTGACAACTATCAAGTTTCATAAAGATGCATAATATAAACGCTTTCCCTGGATTACATTTATTTAGGGGAAGCACTCGTGGACCTGGAGCAAGAGCAAGGGCTGCCTGTGGGGATCCTGTCACATATTGGTGGCTATTGTTATTATGCCGAACGCATTTTAACCAGCATTATAACACTGTTATTATCGAAAGAAACAAATATACAGCTTGAAAGTGGCCCTTCTTCTTGGAGGCTCTAGCCTTGAAATTGTCCTGGGAAGATACCACAGTATCTGCCCTTCCAACTCCCAGCTGGTGGACCTAAAAGCAATTTTTGAGGATCAAGGTTTAGGAATGATATGAGACTTACAGATCAAGGAAAATCACTTTCAAGTTATCAGAAAGAACATACTGCTCAGGGAGGTGCAGAGGCTGTGAATTCAACTAAGGAGGGTTTTGGGGGATTTTGTTTTATTTATTTATTTATTTATTTATTTTGACAGAGTCTCCCTTTGTTGCCCAGGCTCAAGTGCAGTGGTGCAAACATGGCTCACTGTAGCCTGGATCTCATGGGCTCAATTGATCCTCCCATCTCAGCCTACCAAGTAGCTGGGACTATAGGCTATATAAAAGGCTTATCATGACAGTATCATTTCACACCCCACGCCTGGCTAATTAAAAAAAAAACCTGAGAAATGGAGGTCTTATTTTGTTGCCCAGGCTGGTCTCAAACTCTTAGGCTCAAGCAATCTCCCCACCTCGGCCTCCCAAAGTGCTGGGATTATAGGCATGAGTCACTGTGCCCTGCCAAGGAAGATTTTAATTACAAGATTAATAATACAAACCAACTAGCATTAAACATATGGCAAAGGAGGTAGAAAAAAATAAATCAAAACCACTTGATTGCAGCAGTTCACTGTGTGCTTGAAAAGTAACTAAGAGGAACCAAGGGGCACAAATCTGGGCCAAGGTTGTTGTAAGGTGCTATTATAAAATAACATGACTGTGAAAAGATTAGAGAAAGGTGACAGAGTAAGACAGTGAGTGGGGAAACATAGAGTGCAAAAGCAGAAAACCTAGCAATGTCCATTAGAGGAAAAAAAGAGTGCTTATAAATAGCATATATTATTGGGTTCCATTTCCCCCTCTGTAAGACAAAGCAAAAATAGCTCTGAAAAATTGCTGATGACTATTTGTACTTGAACTTACACACCCTTTAAAGTATGGCATAGGGGAGATTCGAGTGCCTATTTATTCCCAAGGAGCACCAGGCTCATTAGAGCAAGCAACTTTTCAAGACCCAAATAGGGTCTGTTTCACTTACCTATCTGTTTAGCTGTGCTTTGCATTTTTAAATACTCATTACACATAGATGGGAGGGCAAACACTGAATTAATACAGTAAGTTGCCTTCTCTTATAAACTAGAAGAGATTATTTTATTTTAATAGATATATCTGTAGTCACATCATATTGGATATGACTTGTTCCATTAGCCTCAGGATCATGTCAGCATCATGCAAGTTTCTTTTTTAAGTTTTTGGAGATGTATTTCACATTAAAAAATTAACCCATTTAAAACGTACATGCCAATGTTTTTAATATATCACTGGGTTGAGAAACTACCACCACAGTGTAATTTTAGAAAATTTTCATCCTCCCTAAAAGTAACCCTATATCCATTGGCAGTCACTTCACTTTTCTTCCCATGTGACCATCC
The DNA here is from genome assembly GCF_009764315.1 of Trachypithecus francoisi. NCBI lineage: Eukaryota > Metazoa > Chordata > Mammalia > Primates > Cercopithecidae > Trachypithecus > Trachypithecus francoisi. The sequence continues at coordinate 45,506,189 of NW_022681471.1, forward strand.
ACTCCTAATCGAACAATAATGTACTGTCTGTCTCTATAAATTAGGAAGCCCAGGTGGGAGGATTTCTTGAAGCCAGGAGTTCAAGACTAGCCTGGGCAACATAGTGAAATCTTTGTCTCTACAAAACACAAAAATTTTAAAAATCAGCAAGGTATGGTGGTGTGTGCCTATAGTCTCAGCTACTGGGGAGGCTGAGGCAGAAGGATTGCTTGAGCCCAGGAGTTCAAGGCTACAGTGAGCTATGATTGCACCACCCAGTATGGGCAACAGAGCAAGATCCCGTCTCTTAAAAAAATTTATAAAACTAAGTACCTTACAAATTTTTCAATGGAGACAAGTTACTAAATCTATAGTTATTTTCTGTCATTTAACATCTCATAATAATTTACTAAAGTCATGTACTTGTAAAACAGATGTTCATATATTCATGTTCCAGACACGTCAAGTTAATCTACATACCCAGTATTATCTAATCAATGCTTTATTTTATTATTATTTATTTATTATTTTTTTGATGTAGTCTCACTCTGTCACCCAGGCTGGAGTGCAGTGGCGCAATCTCGGCTCACTGCAATCTCCACCTCCTGGGTTCAAGCGATTCTCCTGCCTCAGCCTCCTGAGTAGCTGGGATTACAGGTGCATGCCACCACACCCAGCTAATTTTTTTGTATTTTAGTAGAGATGGGGTTTCACTATGTTGGTCAGGTCGTTCTCGAACTCCTGATCTCAGGTGATCCACCCGCCTTGGCCTCCCAAAGTGCTGAGATTACAGGTGTGAGCCACCATGCCCAGCTCAGTGCTTTAAAAAAAAAAGAAAAAAGAAAAAAAAGGGGGGGGAATATACAAAGATTTATTCAAATTATTACTGAGGGAATCAGCATGATGATAAGGCAGACTCAAAGGAGGATATGCAAGATTGAATTTAAGATAGTCAGTGGCCATTTGGTACAGCTGAGGGTGCAGCTGAGATACCCTTTAGTAAAGAGATTAGCAAAACTAAACGGGATCCAGGTGCTAATAGTCAAGAGCATGTAAAAAATGACCCCAAAATCTGGGCCACTCTGGCAGGAGCAGCCGTGGCTCAGATGGCCCCAATGGCCCCAGATACTTGTGCTACCATTACGGAGGGCGCAAGCCATAAGACTTCACAATGTCAACATGGAGTTAATTCTGCAGGTCCACAGAATGAAAGAGCTATGGAGTTGTGACTCCCTCCATCAAGATTTTAGGGTGTATTGGAAAACCTGGTGCCCAGGCAGAAACCTGTCCCAGGAGTGGAGCTACCACCAAGAGTCCCCATTGGTAAAGGCCCAGTGGAGCTGCAGGGGTGGGGCTTCTGTCGGGACTCTAGAATGGTAAAATACTGGCAGCATACCACCTCAGACTGGAAAAGTTGCTGGCATTAGATTCCAACCCTAAGAGAGTGACCTCATGGGCTGTGTCCAGCAAAGTCATGGGAGGGGAGCAGCCTGAGGCCTTGGAATTCTACCCCTCCCACCAGCATGCCCAGGATGTGGGACATAGAGTTAAGGAGATTATTTGGAGCTTTAAGGTTTAATGTCTGCCTTGTTGGGTTTTGGAATAGTGTGGGGCCTGTTACTCCTTTCTTTTGACCAATTTCTCCCTGTGGGAAGTAAGCATGTTTACCCAATGCCCTTAAAACCATTGAATCTTGGAAGTAAATAACTTGTTTTTTATTTTGCAGGCTCATAGCTGGAAGGAACTTAACTCCAGCCTCAGATAAGACTTTGAACTTTTGAGTCGATGCTAAAACTAGTTAAGATTTTGAGATTCTTGGATAAAGTGAGTGTATGTTGCATGTGAGAAGAACTTGAGTTTTGTGGGGCCAGGGGAAGAATGCTATGTTTTGCATGCTTGTCCTCTCTAAACCTCATGCTGAAATTTGATCCCCAATGTGGCAATGTTGAGTGGTGGAGTGTATTAGTCCATTCTCACACTGCTATAAGAAATACACAACACTTGGTAGTTTATAAAGAAAATCGGTTTAGTTGGCTTATGGTTCTACAGGCTGTACAGGAAGCATGATGGCTTCTGAGGAGGCCTCAGGAAACTTTCAATCATGGTGGAAGATGAAGGGGAAGCAGATGTGTCTGACACAGCCATAGCAGGCAGAAGAGAGAGATGGGGAAGTGCTACATGCTTTTAAATGACCAGATCTGGTGAGAAGTAACTATTATGAGAACAGCACTCAGGGGGATGGTGTTAAACCCTTAGAAGGTGATCCAATCACTTTCCCCAGGCCCCACCTCCAATATTGAGGATTACAACTGAAAGTGAGATTTGAGGGGGACACAGATAAAAAATGGATCATGGGACCTAGTAGGAGGTGTTTAGACCATGGGAGTGATCCCTGATGAATAGATTAATGCCTTGGGATGGGGGTAGTGACCAAGTTCTGGGTCTATTCCTTCCCTCAAGAGCTGTTTGTTAAAAAGAGCCTGGCACCTGGCATGATGGCGGGTGCCTGTAATCCCAGCTACTGGGGAGGCTGAGGTGAGAGAATCACTTAATCCTAGAAGGCAGAGGTTGCAGCGAGATCATGCCATTGTACTTCAGCCTGGGTGACAGAGCAAGACTCTGTCTCAAAAAAAAAAAAGACCGGCACCTCCCCTCCTCCATCTTGTTTCCTCTCTTGCCATGTGATGTCTTTGCATAAACCAACTTCCCCTTCTTTCCTTCATGAGTTCAAGTGGCCTGAGGCCCGCACCAGATGCAAATAAACCTCTTTGCTTTACAAACTACTTAGTCTCAGGTATTCTGTTATAGTAACACTGAACAGACTACAGACTAAGAGAAAACCTAATCACCAAAGTGATGGAATTAGGTGGTGGGGCCTCTGGGAGGTGATTAGGTCATGAGGGTGGAGCTCTCATGAATGAGATTGGTACTCTTATAAAAGAGGCCTGTGGGAGGTTATTAATCCCTTTGCCCTTCCACCATGTGAGGACTCATAGAAGGTGCCATCTATGAGGAACAGGTCGTCAGCAGACGCTCAATCTACTAGTGCCTTGATCTTAGACTTCCCAGCCTACAGAACTGTGAGAGATAAATTTCTGTTGTTTATAAATTACCCAGTCTAAAGTATTTTGTTAATGCAGCCTGAACAGACTAAGATACACATGTATACACAGACAAACACAGAGATATGTGCACTTCATCTGGTGACATACTCAGGCCCAGCACAATGCCTTCATAGAAACACACACAAATATACACAGATACATGCACACACACACACAGACCCACATATATATACACACATATACACATACACATATATATATACACACACACACACACACACCCACACACACATACACGTATGCATACACATACATGGAGGGGCCACTCTCAGGCCCAGTGAGGGCATGAGCCAGTCATACAGACTCACACAGACTGTGTGAGCTTGATGTTATTTAGACAAGGATTCCAAATTGCCCACCATGACATCATGGAGGTAAAGTGGTCATTTTAAATTTTTAGAGGACATCTGGTCCATATTGCTGGCTCCCATATAATCCCATCACCCCCAGCTAATTGAACTCTTTCACATACAGAGAATAATCAGGCCTACTACTGTCTCAGAAAGGTTACTTTGTCCCAGGTATTTTTCCAACTATTTTACATATATCACCTCATTTTATTCTCACAGCAACTCAATGAGAGGGGCCATAAACACCACACTATGCTGCCTTTCTCCTTAACACAACACAGGTGACCTTCCCCTCCTTTTGGTTTCCAAAATACTTTTTTTTTTGAGACGGAGTCTCGTTCTGTCCCCCAGGCTGGAGTGCAGTGGCGCCATATCAGCTCACTGCAACCTCTGCCTCCCAGGTTCAAGCGATTCTCCTGCCTCAGCCTCCTGAGTAGCTGGGATTACAGGCGCATGCCACCATGTCCAGCTAATTTTTGTATTTTTAGTAGAGACAGGGTTTCATCATATTGGCCAGGCTGGTCTCGAACTCCTGACCTCGTGATCTGCCCCGCCTCTGCCTCCCAAAGTGCTGGGATTACAGGCATGAGCCTCAGCATCCGGCCTCCAAAATATTTTCATATGCACTATTTCAAGTTGATTTTGAGTCTTGAAATAACACTGTGAAGTAGAAAAGTTTGGCATTGTAATTCCATTTCATAGCTGAGAGTCACATAGGTTAAGAAACTTTCTTAAGACTGTAACAACTAAGAAATATGAGCCAGATCTTAACCTTACTTTTGCATATTCCAGTTCCAGTACTTTTGTATATTTATTCCTTTGTTCATTTATTATACATTTATGTTCCTTAGCACTTTCCAGAGACTGTACCAACTACTATGAAAACAAAAATAGAATAAGACATAGCCTTGACTTTGAAATAATTGGCATTGTAGAGGGGAAGAAAGACCAGTAGAGAGAAATATCATAATATATGTGCTGGATGCTGGGAGAGAGACTTGGGAAAACTGGGTAGAATGACTTGTTCTGCTGAAGGAGCCAGCATCAAATGGAGACCATGCACCACAGACCACAGAAAGGCCATGCTTTGTCCACGCTGCAGGAATATCTGCTTTTCTGTGTGCAATAGATGGTGGTGAGATGGTTTCTCAAAAACTGTGAAGTCAGTCATGTTCATCTACCTTTTCCTTAGGCAAGATGTGAAAGGTAGTAGTCATTAACTGAAGTACAATTTCTAAGCCAATGCAATATCAGTTCATCAGTTATTTAGGGAACGACAGGATTTTGTTACAGACAGCTAAATTATTATAAGCAAGAAAAGACATAACCAAATGTGTCCCTTAAAACTTGTTATGTGGTTTCCTAGTTATTTTAGAAGTAAGTTTCAGGTAAGAAAATTCTAGTCCAAACAAGGTGAAATGTTATAATTCATATGGGGTCTTATGCTGTTTTTTTTTTTTTTTTTTTTTTTTTACTTTTAATTTTAAATGCCTTATACATTTCTCTCTCTCTCTCTCTATTATGGACATTTTCAGCATACCCAAGGGTAGAGAGAATAGTGGAATCCATATCCATCACCTAGCTTCAAAAATTACACCATTTTACTAATCTTGTCTCATCTACTTCTTCATACAGCCACACCTTTTTTCTTGAGTATTTTAAAGCACCTATGGTCTTATTTTTGAGAAAGGTTTGAAGTGGTGTAAAGTCAGAATGAGAAAGTATATGTCCTTCTAAACTTCATGAGTCTTTAGCCCTAAATAAATTGCCAGTGTGATTTTCATAAACACTATTTCTGTTTAGTGTGATTTTTCTTATGGCAACACACAGCTCAGCTAGACAAGGTGTCTTCTGGCCCTTCTCCCTTTAAAAGAGTTCTGCCAGAACAAACAAAGTGGAAAAGGTTTTTTAACTTCAGGTAAGAACAAAGCACAACATAGAAATAGATACATAGGAGTTTTGGCTAAATATAATGGACACCATTTTTGTCACAGTTTTGGAAGTTTGGTATATTGGAATTTTAGGATAACATGACTGTCCTCCCTGTCATTGGAGCTACGATTTCACTTGTTCCCTTGCTCTATATTTTCAGGAGAGCTACCTCTTAGTTGGTGGGCTTAAGATATCCTGGAATTCACTATGATGATTACAAGATGAAAATTCGTGAGTACCTTTTTGGAGTACAGCTGTTAGGCAACATTATCACCAGCATTAGAAATGGGAGATGGTTTCCAATTCAGATAGTTTTATTCCCAAAGATATAAGCTTCAATGTTTCTTTTACCATAGAAATAGCTTAAATGTGAATAAAAAAGGGGAATAATAAAGTAATCAGAGTGCATCTATATAAAGTGGAATGTTATAAAAGCATGGTTTATAAAAACTTGCTTATATTATTACATTGCATGATAAAAGCAATACATTAAATTATACGTCTAGGATGAGCTCAACTATGTAAAAAGTGCATGGAAACAAAACTAGAAGTTAATATGTCAAAAGCATAACAATGGTTGCTTCTGAGTGGTAGGGTATGAGTGATTCTTTTTCTGTTTCTTTTTATACTTTTCTATCTTTTTACAATTTTCTACAGTAAGCTTGTAATTACTTGTATAATCAGAAAAACTTTTTTTTTCTAAATAAAAGGTACAAGCAAATCTTATAATCCCAGTGCCTAGAAGATCAGCAATCTGTTTTGAGTGTTTCCAAGGCAGTGAACCAGGCAAGAGTAAGAAGGATGATTTCAGAGTCCCCGGGGAGACTTGTGTAGTTAGTTCCTAGGAAACCAGAAGTTTTAGCCACTCAAAACACATGTAAGTGTTTTTGGTGTGAATCAAAACCTTCCATTAGACATAATTGCAACAGCAGCTGTTACACAACCTGTATAAACTATTTTTGGTGTGAACCAAAATTTTAACAACGTAGAAACTCTGTTAACTATTTCATGATCACATGGGTGTAAAACTCATCAACCACTGGCCAAGTGTAGCTCCCTTGATACAGGAGAATTCCTGATGCTGAGGTGGAACTGGCAGATAAGGCTTAGCCAAGAATCAAGACAGTTCTCCTGAAAGCTTCTTTCTCTTTTTTTGTTTTATTATTATTATTATTATTATTTATTTTGAGATGGAGTCTTGCTCTGTCACCCAGGCTGGAGTGCAATGGTGTGATCTTGGCTCACTGTAACCTCCGCCTCCCAGGTTCAAGCAATTGTCCTGCCTCAGCCTCCCAAGTAGCTGGGATTACAGGTGCCCGCCACCACACCGGGTAATTTTGTATTTTTAGTAGAGATGGGGTTTCTCCATGTTGGTCAGGCTGGTCTCGAACTCTTGATCTCAGGTGATTCAACCACCTCGGCCTCCCAAAGTTCTGGGATTACAGGCGTGAGCCACTGCACCTGGCCTTTATTTTATTCTTGTAAAAGAAAAAAAGACAATTTCAAATGGCTTTTAAAATGTACTGGACTAAAAAAAGTTATAGTAATTCATGCCCATTGTAATAAAAATAACGAAATGATAAAAATAAAGACATAATCTTTTAATTTCTTCTGGTTCCATCCACTTAAGGAAAGCAATATTAATCTGATGTGTATTCTTACACACTTTCCTCTGTAGTATGTACAAATACACACACACACATAGAGAGTTCCTTCTCCCCTTTTTTGAATTACAAAAATTGAGTGATATTTTGTGGTCAAACTTATCTGATCATATGATTGCCTTGAGTAGTTGTTAAAATATAGATTCCTGGCTGGGAGAGGTGGCTCATGCCTCTAATCCCAGCACTTTGGGAGGCCGAGGCAGGTGGATCACCTGAGGTCAGCAGTTCACGACCAGTCTGGCCAACATGGTGAAATGCCATCTCTACTAAAAATACAAAAACTAGCCAGCCATGGTGGCAGGCACCTGTAATTCCAGCTACTTGGGAGGTTGAGGCAGGAGAATCACTTGAACCCGGAGGCACAGGTTGCATTGAGCCATGATCGCACCATTGCACTCCAGGCTGGGCAACAGGAGAGAAATTCCATCTCAAAAACAAAACAAAACAAAGAAACCAAAATATAGAATCCTGGGCCCCACCCTATGCTTATTGAATCTGAGTTTTCAAAGAAGAAATTTAGTGAGTCCTACAACCAGAAGAGTTTGATAAGTGCTGCTAAATATATTATTCTGCAACTTTCTTTTAACAATATACTATGGTTCTTTTCAGGTTAGTGCCTATACATCAAACTCATCTTTTTTTCCTTTTTTTTTTTGTACCTTTTGTAGAGACGGGGGTCTCACATGTTACCTAGGCTGATCTTGAACTTCTGAGCTCAAGTGTTCCACCAGCCTTGGCCTCCCAAAGTGCTGAGATTACAGGCATGTGCCACCATGTTCGGCCAAAGTCATTATCTTTTGGTAGATATAGGGAAAGGTTAACAGATTCAATTACAAAAAAATGAATTGTTTTGCAAATGAAACTGTAAACAAAGAGTCAAAAGACTAATAGAAAATATCTCTACCACATCTAATAACATTCATAATATACAAAGAGATTTTACAAATTGAGAAGTAAAGAAAAACTGGCACTGTCACAGTAGGAAGCACTCTGAGATGGTGTTAATGAACATAATGATTCATTAAGAAGAAACCTTCGGTTCAACACCTACTGAAGAGAGATGAAGGAAGCAGGAGTGGATGGAAGGAGAATTCAATCTGTGATGCAAGCTCAAAGGACAGTCTCAGCTGGAGTGGCCTTTAGAGTTATCCCTCATCATCTTCTTTCAAGGTCATGATGAGTGGGGCTGTAATGTGGCTGTCATTCATTTTTGGCTTACAGCCGTGGACCATGGAAATCCATCCATGAACCCAATGCAGGCTTTTCCTCCTTTGTCAGCTGGTCATGAGGGATGCCCCCATATATCATACGTATGAGCTTAGGAAGAGATACTGGTGAAATCGTGATGGATGACATGGGGGACTGAGCCACCTGCTCATTTGACTGCTTGTGTCCTTTGGTTCTGCTTGTGCTGAATTTATCACTTCCTTATAGTAGCTTATTGCTAGGCCCATTTCACTTTCAGATTTGGTGCGTTTGATGAAACCCAGTTCATGATGAGTAGTTGTGGCCACATGTTTACATAATGTCCCATCATCACTTTGCCACATTTATACTATGAGCCAAAAACATACCAGAGGATTTTTTTCAAAGGCATGTAATTCTCTGAAGATGGCATGGCCTTGCAGACTTCATTGTGATTATCCCATGCAGTTTGCAATAAACTCCACATAGCATCTTCTCCCACCACTACTACCTTTAATACCATAGGGTATTCTGGTCATATGGCCCAAGAAGCATGGCTGCTTACACTGTAGTATAAATCTGCTGCAGAGCACTTCTTTGATTCCCACTCAAAACTATCAGTCAGTATATGCTGTCTGACATCATCCAGTGTATGGGTCAGAGCAGTATTAGCAAGTAAGGAATATACTGCTCCCAGAAGTCAACGAGGCCTTCCAGATGTTGCACTTTCCTTCTTTGTTGTGAGAGGTGCAAGGTGTAATTATTTTTTATCATGGATGGGATTGTTCTGTTTGCCCCCAAACAATGGCGACCTAAAAAAATGTGTTTATATGCCAGGCCCCTCAAACTTCATAGGATTTATCTCCCATGTTGTGAGTGAGTGCACATTGCCAAGGCCACCAATGTGCAAGCTACTTCTTGCTCATCTGGTCGGATTAGCATGATTTCTGTGATATAGTAAATCCAGGTGATGTTCTGTGGGATATTGAGATATTCAGATCTCTTCTGTATTATGGCAGAGGGCCAGAATTAACACAGCCATGTAGCAAAATGACTAATATATATTCTTGTCTGTCCCATATGAATGTGAACTTTTTCTGACCCTCTTTTTCAAATGGTATGAAAAACAACACAGTCACCAAATTAATGTTGCATACTTTATACCAGAGGCTACGTCAATCTGCTGTAGAAAATATTCCACATCAAGCACAGTGGTAGAAATTAGGACCACTATTTGTTGAATTTACAGTACTCTGTCATTTTCCAAGATGTTTTTTTCTGGGGGTCAGATTAGTAAATTAAGAGTAGCTATAAGATCTAACACCCATGCATACCTAACTCTTTAAGAATGATACTAATTTCCACACCTACCTGACAAATACAATATTATTTTGCCAATATTTCATTATGGAAAGTTTTCAAACTTACGAAAAGTTGAAATAACTATATACCCAACATCTATATAGACACCAACTAGATGCTAAAGTTTATAGTTTGTATTTGCTTTATTACAAATTTATCCATTCTTCTATCCATCCAACAGCTCATCTAATTTTCTTTTATTATTATTATACTTTAAGTTCTAGGGTACATGTGCACAATGTGCAGGTTTGTTACATATCTATACATGTGCCATGTTGATGTGCTGCACCCATTAACTCATCATTTACATTAGGTATATTTCCTAATGCTATCCCTCCCCGCTCCCTCCACCCCACAACAGGCTCCAGTGTGTGATGTTCCACACACTGTATCCAAGTGTTCTCATTGTTCAATTCCCACCTATGAGTGAGAACATGCAGTGTTTGGTTTTCTGTCCCTGTGATAGTTTGCTGAGAATGATGGTTTCCAGCTTCATCCATGTCCCTACAAAGGCCATGAACTCATCCTTTTTTATGGCTGCATAGTATTCCATGGTGTATATGTGCCATGTTTTCTTAATTCAGTCTGTCATTGATGGACATTTGGGTTGGTTCCAAGTCTTTGCTATTGTGAATAGTGCTGCAATAAACATACGTGTGCATGTGTCTTTATAGCAGCATGATTTATAATCCCTTGGGTATATACCCAGTAATGAGATGGCTGGGTCAAATGGTATTTCTAGTTCTAGATCCTTGAGGAATCGCCACACTGTTTCCACAATGGTTGAACTAGTTTACAGTCCCACAAACAGTGTAAAAGTGTTCTTATTTCTCCACATCCTCTCCAGCACCTGTTGTTTCCTGACTTTTTAATGATTGCCATTCTAACTGGTGTGAGATGGTATCTCATTGTGGTTTTGATTTGCTCATCTACTTTTTTGATGCATTTCAAAATAAGTTGCAGACATGAGGACACTTTCCTGGAAACATTTTAGTCTGCATATCATTGGAGAACAATGTTCGTTTGCATTTCTTTTCTTAGGTAAAAATTTTCACACAATGAAATGCATAAATTTTAAGTGT